>NC_088806.1:14439092-15170271 GCF_011386835.1 Chrysemys picta bellii | reverse complement strand
GGGGGCAGGCACCAAGTGCATCCAATGTGCCGGGCACAGGTGCTGCCTGGGAGGGTTGACCCACTGGGCAAGTCCCGCACTGCCTGCATGCTCTGGCAGGGCCAATGCCAGGCACCGGGGAGGGACGGGGGGGTGGGGGCGCTGCTCCGTGTCATCCCCGAAGCCACGGGTAACCGAGTCTTCTACCCGGCAGATCTGGTGCCTGGGGAACGAGAGTCGCTTCCACATCAACAGGAGCGTGGAGGGGCACGGTGCACTCAACGGTGCTAGCAGGGCTGGTGCCCGGGGTGCTGTACCGCACTGAGGTGGCCGCTGTCACCAGCGCCGGCGTAGGAGTGAGGAGCGCGCCCGTCACCATCCAGATCAGTGAGTGCGCCCGGCAGAGTGGGCAAGTGGCGGCTCTCGCCCCCTGGACCTCCCTTTGCACCCCTCCCTGCCCAGGCTTGGCAGGTCTGGAGTCGTTGCAGTGCTGTGCTGAGCTGGGCACTGCCCATGCGCGGTGAGGGGCAGCAAGGCACTGGAGTGAGGGTGAGACGGCTCCGTCTGACACGCTGCCGGGGCGCTGACTGCTTGGAGCTCAGCAGACCTGCAGGCAGGGAGGGGCAGTCTCTGCCGTGGGTGTCGGGGCTCAGTGCCTGCCAGGGTCAGAGGGATGCTGGCTGCAGGGTGCTGGGGTGTGTGTGACATGGGCACCGGCAGCATTCATGGGGTTGCAGCAGAGCCACTGGCCACGTGAGGGGGGTTGTGGCATGAAGGGGCACATGTGCCAGCTGCCTCCTCTGCCCTACAGGCAGATGAGTCCTGCAGCCCCAGCGGGCCATGCAGACGCCCTCTCACTGCCTTGCCTTTGCCACCTGTACCCACCGCAGAGCCTGCCCCTGGACCAGGGCTCGGTGCCTATCAGCAGTGGGGAGAACGTGAGCCTGGCCGAGCAGATCACAGACGTGGTGAAGCAGCCGGCCTTCATCGCGGGCTTGGGCGGGGGCCTGCTGCGGGTCATCCTGATGTGCTTCAGCCTCTGGATCTACTGGCGCCGCAAGAAGAGGAAGGAGCTGAGTCATTACACGGGTGCGGGGCCAGCTCCCCCTCCACCCCCACCCCCACCCCAACCCCCACCGCCAACGCACCCAGGGACCAACCCCCATCCCAGTGCGCCAGGGACAACCCTCACCCCAACCCCCACCGGCACGCACCAGGAACCACCCTCCATCCCAGTGCGCCGAGGACCACCCCCATCCCAGTGCGCCAGGACAACCCCTCACCCCTAACACCCCACCCGCCACGCCCCAGGGACCACCCCCCATCCCAGTGCGCCAGGGACCACCCCCATCCCAGTGCGCCAGGAACAACCCTCACCCCACCCCCACCGCCACCGCCCAGGGACCACCCCCATCCCAGTGCGCCAGGGGACCACCCTCCCATCCCAGTGGCGCCAGGAACAACCCTCACCCCAACCCCCACCGGCACGCACCAGGAACCACCCCCATCCCAGTGCGCCAGGAACTACCCTCACCCCAACCCCCACCGCCACGCACCAGGAACCACCCCCATCCCCAGTGCGCCAGGGACCACCTCCATCCCAGTGCGCCAGGAACAACCCTCACCCCCAACCCCCACCCGCCACGCACCAGGAACCACCCCCATCCCAGTGCGCAGGGACCACCTCCATCCCAGTGCGCCATGAGACAACCCTCACCCCAACCCCCACCGCCACGCCCAGGGGACCACCCCACTCCCAGTGCGCCAGGAACAACCCTCACCCCAACCCCCACCGCCACGCACCAGGAACCACCCCCATCCCAGTGCGCCAGGGACCACCTCCATCCCAGTGCTCCAGGAACAACCCTCACCCCAACCCCCCCACCGCCACGGCCCCAGGAACCACCCCCCATCCCAGTGCGCCAGGGAACCACCTCCATCCCAGTGCACCAGGAACAACCCTCACCCCAACCCCCACCGGCACGCACCACGGACCACCCCCATCCCAACCCCCACCACACGCACCAGGAACCACCCCCATCCCAGTGCGCCAGGGACCACCTCCATCCCAGTGCCCCAGGAACAACCCTCACCCCAACCCCCACCGGCACGCACCAGGAACCACCCCCCCACCCCAACCCCCACCGCCACGCACCAGGACCACCCCCACCCCAACCCCCACCGCCACGCACTAGGAACCACCCCCATCCCAGTGCGCCAGGGACAACCCTCACCCCAACCCCCACCGGCACGCACCAGGAACCACCCCCCATCCCAGTGCGCCAGGGACCACCTCCATCCCAGTGCGCCAGGAACAACCCTCACCCCAAGCCCCACCGCCCACAGGCCCCAGGCACCACCCCCATCCCAACCCCCACCACCATGCACCAGGAACCACCCCCATCCCAGTGCGCCAGGGACCACCCCCACCCCAGTGCGCCAGGAACAACCCTCACCCCAACCCCCACCGGCACGCACCAGGACCACACCCCATCCCAGTGCGCCAGGAACAACCCTCACCCCAACCCCCACCGGCACGCACCAGGAACCACCCCCATCCCAGTGCGCCAGGGACCACCCCCCACCCCAGTGCGCCAGGAACAACCCTCACCCCAACCCCCACCGCCACGCACCAGGAACCACCCCCATCCCAGTGCGCCAGGAACAACCCTCACCCCCATCCCCCACCGGCACACACCAGGGACCGATCCCACTCCAGTGCGCCAGGGACGGCCCCCACCCCAACCCCCACCGCCACGCAACAGGGACCGATCCCACTCCAGTGCGCCAGGGATGGCCCCCACCCCAACCCCCCACCGCCACGCTCCCAGGGACCGCCCCCACCCCAATGCGGCAGGGACCACCCCAACCCCCACCACCACGCACCAGGGACCCGCCCCCACCCCAGTGCTCCAGGGACCACCCCAACCCCCATTGCACGCACCAGGGTCTACCCCCACCCCAACCCACACTACCATGCATCAGGGTCTGCCCCCACCGCCAAGCACCAGGGACCACCCACGCCCCCATTGCCACGCACCAGGGTCTGCCCCCACCCCAGTGCGCCAGGGACCACCCCCACCCCAACCCCCACCACCACGCACCAGGGACCGCTCCCAGCCCAGTGCGCCTGGGACCACCCCCACCCCAACACCCACCGCTACGCACCAGGGACCGCCCACACCCCAGTGCACCAGGGACCACCCCAACCCCCATTCCCTCGCACCAGGGTCTGCCCCCACCGTCACGCACCAGGGACCACCCACACCCCAGTGCACCAGGGACCACCCCAACCCCCATTCCCTCGCACCAGGGTCTGCCCCCACCGCCACGCACCAGGGACCACCCACACCCCAGTGCACCAGGGACCACCCCCTCCATAACCCCCACCACCACGCACCAGGGACTGATCCCACTCCAGCGTGCCAGGGACCCCTCTCCCAACCACAATACCCACCGCCACGCACCAGGGACCGATCCCAGCCCAGTGCGCCAGGGACCACCCCCCACCACAACCCGCCACGCACCAGGAACCACCCCTGCCCCAATATGTCAGGGACCACCACCACTCACCAGGATCTGCCCCCACCCCAATCCCCACCGCTGTGCACCAGGGACAGCCCCCACCCCAACCCTGACCACCATGCACCACAACCAGCCCCCGCCCCAACCTCAGGTCAGGGATCAGCCCCTCCCATGTGCACCAGGGACTGCCCCAACCCCCATCACCCTGTGCCATGGACTGGGCCATTCCAGATTAGATGCGGGCGTGTCAGGCTCTGCCTGGGATATAAGGCACCATCCCCACTGCCCGGCTGCTTCCCCCCAGAGCCAGCCTGTGTGCAGAGCTCACCCCCTCTGCTCTCCCTCCCCACATGGGTGTGATGCTTCCTGGAGGTGCCCAGGCCTGTGGGCACCTCGCTACCCTCCTGCCCTTAGCATGAGGGAGCCCTGTCTGTGCCTGCTGGGGGTCAGCTCCCCACTCCACCGGCCCCGGGCAACCCAGGCACTGGCCTCTGGGCCTCGTACACCCGCACTCTCTGCAGGATAGCAAGTAGCACCTTGCAACCCCCGAGCCCTCCCGCGCCTCCCTGCAGCATCCAGCCCCTGTCCCCGGCTCTCGCAGTGTGCCCGATCCACTGCTCCCAAAGGTACAGTGCACCCAGCTCACCTGTTCCCCTCCGCTCACCGCCCTGCTTCACGCTCACCTGGTTACATAGCAAATGAAGTCCCAGCACGTACTCGAGAGCCTCGGCACTCTCCCGTCTCATGCAGCAGTGGTTCTCAGCCTGTGCTCTGCGGTGCCCCGGAGGCCTGCACACTGTCTGCGGGGGCCGCGAAAGACAGACTGCAAACTGACTGAACAGAATTCAATTATATACCGACAATCGGTTTCCAAAGGGGTCTGCAAATGAGAAAAGGTTGAGAACCACAGTCATACAGTACTGCTCGGCCGCGCTTCCCAGCCAGGCTGGCTGTGCCCCTCGGCCAGGAGACAACGGCCTGTCAGTGAAGGATCCAGGGGCCTCTTGGTACCCTGAGTACATCAGACCAACCCGTTGGCCCCTGCTGACTGTCCGTTTTTTGAGTGGAACGCCCGGTCGGAAAGGGACCTGGTGGCTCCGCTCGGTACCCGCTGACCAGGCTGTTAAAAGTCCAGTTGGTGGTGAAGTGGGGGCCCAGAGGGCTCTGCATGGCTCCCAGAAGCGGCCACAAGGTCCCTGTGGCCCCATGGCGCATGGGCGGCCAGAGAGGCTCAGCGCGCTGCCCCCATCCCAGTGCCGGCTCCGCAGCTCCCATTGGCCAGGAACAGCTACCAATGGGAGCTGCAGGGGTGGCGCCTGCGGGCGCGAAGGCAGCACGTGGAGCCTCCCTGGGCACCCTGCACCTAGGGGCCGCGGGGTCCTGGCGGTCGCTTCCTGGGAGTCATGGTAAGTGCCATTGGGACCCTGCATCCCCCACATCCCAACTCCCTACCCCAGCCCTGAGCCCCCTCCTGCACCCTGAATCCCTCATTTCTGGCCCCACCCAGAGTCTGCACCCCCAGCCCAGAGCCCATATCCCCCCACCCCTGCACTCCAACCCTCTGCCCCAGCCTGGAGCCCTCTCCCACACCCCAAACCCAACCCCCTGCCCCAGCCCAGTGAAAATGAGTCAGGGTGGAGGAGAGCGAGTGACAGAGGGAGGGGGGATGGAGCGAGCGGGGGCAGGGCCTCGGAGAAAGGGCGGGGCAGGGGCGGAGCCTCAGGGAAGGGGTGTTCGGTTTTATGCCATTAGAAAGTTGGCAACCCTAAGTATGGAACTGAGGAGGGCAGTACCGAGCGACCGGGCGGAGATAAGCATCTGTTACCACCCCCTGAACGAGCTGCCCCCTCCTGGTGACCGGCCTTAACTCCCCGTCCTAGCAGCAGCGTTCTCCCTAGATACATGACTTCTCCGGTATTCTCTGTGGGTCCATCTCGCAGAGCTTATGGTGACCCAGGGGGCTACTGGCCCTCGGCTGAGACCTCACAAGCCACCCTTTGCTGAACGCTTACGCAGGTATCTGCCCTGGGGATCCCTGTGCCCGCTGCCCGTTGGCTCCCAGGGGTCCCGGGGTCACAATGGTGGTGCTGGGGGAGGGCGGAGTAGGGCTCCCCAGCGTAGCTGCTAGCACCAGACGGCTGGGGCGGAGGCAGCTCCAGGGAACAAGGCTGGGGCCCAAAGGGAGCAGGGCCTCTGTGTCACCCACCCCCTGCCAATATAATGTGGGCTGGGGTCTGACGGGGGTGAGGTGTGCCATGCTCCTGTGAATGCCCCTGCGCTGCCCTGTGCCTGGCCCCAGCTCCCGCCCCCTGCCCTGCCACTCGCTCCCTGGCTGTGCCCTGGCTGTGCCCTGGCATTCGGCTGCGACTGACAGTCTCCCCTCCTCTCTTACAGCCTCCTTTGCCTACACGCCAGCAGGTAAGGCCCTTCCCTCGCCCCAGCCACGGGGCTCCCCGAGAACATGTCGGGGCCCCTTGTCACAAAGATTATCTACAGAGTCCCATTTCCCTGAACACAGCAGGAGACAGCATCTGTGCTTGCTGCGCCGCGCCTGCCGTCGCCTGCCCCCTGCACCCAACGGTGCCCGGCCGAGCCCTGTCCACACAGGTCAGAGCCCGGCCCGGCCTTGGAGGTGTCTTGTTCCTGGCCTGGGACACGCGCCTGTGTTTGCGAGGGGGCGGGGGTTCGGGCTGCTGAACTGTGGGAGCTGCCAGCTTACCGCAGCCTTAGTCACCGTGCTCTGCAATGACAGCTGGGCCTGACCCCCAGCCCCCAGCAGCCGGGTCCCACCCGACCCCCAGCAGCCAGATCCCACTCGACCCCCGGCAGCCGGATCCCACCCAACCCCCGGCAGCCGAGTCTCACTGCAGCGTCTCTGTCTCTTTCAGTCTCGTTCCCGCACGCAGAGGGGCCGGCCCGCGGCAACAGCAGGTGAGTGCAAAGACCCCCCCCCACCCCACCCCACGCTCCGCAACTGCCGGGGGCTGCTGGGGAAGCCCTCCAGCAGTGCTACCCAGCATGCAGTGCACCTAGCCCCAGCCCTACCCTCTCTCCCTGCAGACCGGGCATGCTGGCCATGGCCACCAGCGCCTCCAACTACCCCTGGCTGGCGGACTCGTGGCCCGCCCCCAACCTGCTGCGCAATGGGAATGCCAAGGAGCCTGGCACGAGCTGCTGCACGGGGATCCACGACGCCACGGAGAGATATTACAATGGTACTGGTGGGGCGTGGGGAGCTGCGGGTGGCCAGGCCGTGGCAGGGGCTGGGCTTAGAGCAGCCAGGAAAGGGGCCAGGATGAATGGGCCCATATCTGGGGCATCTCCGGCCCCAAGGCTGGGCGGGTGAAGGAGCCAAGCTGAGTCCCTCTCTGGGGGCCCAAGCCGGCTTCGCTGTCGCTGGCTCTGGGGAGCAGCTGGGCCGAGCTCCTGGAGAGGGGCAGGAGAAGCAGCCCAAGGCAGTTGGGCCAACGCCGGCCACTCTGGGCCAGCAATAGCTCGGAGCCCACGTGGCGGGGGGGCAGGAGCCCAGTGGCCCCAAACGCGGCTGAGCTGTCCCCATAGCGAGGTGTCCTGTGTCTGTAACTTGCCCTGCAGAGGCCGGGATTTCCAACTACCTCGCCCAGACGGAGAAGTTTGGGGCGGGTGCGTCGGACGGGCCCATTTACAGCACCATTGACCCTGCCAGCGATGAGATGAGGACCTTCAACGGGGCCTTCTCGCAGCACACCACACCTTACGCCAGCACGCCCCTGGTGCCATATGGAGTGCCCAGCCTGCCCTCCCCTGACGCGGAGGAGAGCCCGCGGAGCCCCCAGCCTGGCCCCTCCGGCAGCCAGTATGCACTGCCGGAGCGCAGCAGGGCTGAGCAGGGTAGGGACGCCGTGTGGGAACCGCTGGGTGTGGCATCTGGGCGGGCTGTGGGCCCGAGGGACGTGGGGTGGGGGGCCCAGTTTGCTGGTGCCAGGCACAGAGTTGGCTCTTCCGGCAACTGGGCCCAGTCGCCCTCTGGGCATGGGAGCCACGTTCCGCTGCCAGGAGCACCCCAAGGACACCGCGGAGTGCTGGGAAGCTCCGTGTGTCTCCAAAGGGGATCGGCTGGGCCCAGCCCATGCCCTGAGCAGCCGCTGTGGAGCCCCCTCCCTGAAGGTGAGCCCCTGCGATGCAGGCACAGGGCTCCGGGGGCGGGCAAGAGGCAGGGGGCTCGCTGTGGGGCTGCCCCACTCTCTGGGTCAGCAACGCCTGTCTGGCTCCGGTCTCTCTAGTGGTGAAAATCGGCAAAGCGAAGTCGATGGGGAAGCCGGTGAAAACGCCCTCTCTGAACTGGACGGAGCTGCTGCCCCCTCCGCCTTCGGCCAGCGAGCTGAGCCAGTACGCGGAGGAGGAGGAGGAGGAAGAGGAGGAGGAGGAAGAGCTGGCTGCCAGGTGAGCACAGTTACCGTTCTCTCTGTCCTAGCAGGGACGGTGCCAGCAATGCCATGGCCAGGATCTCGATGCCCGTGGCAACACAGAGTCTGCACCAGTGGCTGCCAGGGCCAGGCACTGCAGGGAGACTGCCCCAGCCTGCCCCAGAGGCTCCGCAGGGAGCTGGGAGGGTCCAGGCAGACCTGTGGCATTGCCAGCCTGCCCTGGACTCACCCAGGCCCGCCTGGGTCAGGTCAGAGGCTCGGTCAGGAGAGTGTATGGCAGAGGCTGATTACAGCCATAGCCATGGGGTGCCTCCCACTTCGGCCTGGCTTTGCCCCGGCCCAGGGTGGCAACGTGTACTACTGCTGGGGGGCTCAGGGCGCCCTCTCACCAGCCCTATCAGAGCCTCAGCTATGGGCTCCGTGCAGCACAGTGGGTGTCACCCCTGCCACGGCCTCTCCAGAGCAAGGCAGGGTCCTGCTGGCCATGAAGTACCATGCAGGGCGAGGCTTGAGCCATGGCCTACACATGGGAGCTGGGCCAGGGGGCCGTGTAGAGCTGGGTAGGGTGGGAGGCATGGGGATCGGGGCGGGGCAGGGCAGGGAGATGTGGGGGGCGGGGCAAGTCAGGGCTAGGAGGCATGTGGGGCAGGGAGGCACATGGGGAGGCATGTAGGGCTGAGCAGGGAGCTGCATGGGGCCGGGCAGGGTGAGGGAGGCCCCTGGGGGCGGGCAGGGAGGAGCGTGGGATGGGTGGGGAGGCACGGGGGGGGGGCGGGCAGGAGTGGCGTATGCAGCTGGTTGGGGTGAGGGAGACACATGGGGTCGGGCAGGGAGACCTGTGGAGCGGACAAGGAGGCATGTGGGATGGACGGGGAGGCCTGAGGAGCCGGGCAGGGAGGCATGTGGAGCTGGGCGGGGAGGCGCGTGGGATGGGCGGGGAGACACATGGAGCCGGACAGGGAGGTGCGTGGGATAGACGGGGAGGCCTGAGGAGCCGGGCGGGGAGGCGCGTTGGTCAGACAGGGAGGTGTGTGGGATGGACAGGGAGGCACGTGGGATGGACGGGGAGGCCTGAGGAGCCAGGCAGGGAGGCATGTGGAGCCGGGGGGGAAGGCGCGTGGGACGGGCGGGAAGACACGTGGAGCCGGACAGGGAGGTGCGTGGGATAGACGGGGAGGCCTGAGGAGCCGGGCGGGGAGGCACGTTGGTCGGGCAGGGAGGTATGTGGGATGGACAGGGAGGTACGTGGGATGGGTGGGGAGGCCTGTGGAGCCGGGCGGGGAGGTGCATGGGACGGGCGGGGAGGCACGTGGAGCCGGACGGGGAGGTGCGTGGGGCGGGCGGAGAGGCGCGTGGGACAGGTGGGGAGGCACGTGGAGCCAGACAGGGAGGCGCGTGGGACGGGTGGGGAGGCGCATGGAGCCGGGCAGGGAGGCATGTGGAGCCGGGCAGGATGAGGGAGGCCCGCGGGGCTGGGCGGGGTGGCTGTGAGAGCCAAAGGCGCTGTCCAGGCCTGTGGTGCCCGGCAGGGTCTAACATCCCCCTGCTTGCAGCGTGGACGCAGAGGAATGGTGCCCCCCACTGCCCGAACGCACCTACCTGATGGAGAACGCCCAGGAGGAACAGTGCCCCCTGCCCCCGCCCCGCGGTGACATCTCCTCACCCGCCCACTCCTACGGGCAACAGTCCACGGCCACGCTGACGCCCTCGCCGCGCGATGAGATGAGAGCTGCCGAGGACATCCCCAGGCTGCATCACTTCGAGATCCCCCACCTGCCCCGGTAGGAGGCGCCCCCACCCCTGGGGCTCAGGCTCCTGGCAGCTTCCCCGAATCCTTCACGGGAGAGAGAAGCTGTGTGGGTGGATGCCAGCCTGGGTCATGCCAGCTTCCCCACTCAGCTCTGCCTGTGCTCCTCAATCCCGACCCGCAGCCCCCTGATATCCCAGCCCTGGGCTCCCCACACACGGAAGAACATAAGAATGGCCAGACTGGGTCAGAGCAATGGTCCATCTAGCCCAGTGTCCTGTCTTCTGACAGCAGCCAGGGACAGTGCTGCAGAGGGAAGGAACAGAACGGGGCAGTTATCCAGTGATCCAGCCCCTGTCGTCTAGTCCCAGCTTCACAGTCAGTTAGGGACACCCAAAGCGTGGGGTTGCTGCCCTGACCATAGGCGCCAACTTCCCCTTGACCCAGTGGGTGCTCGACCCCCACCTGCCCCTGGCCCACCTCTTCCCGCCCCTGCACTGCCCTCGCCCCGCCCCCATCCCCCCCTTCGCCAATGTCCCCACCCCTTCTCCGCCTCCTCCCCTGAATGCGCCGCATCGCCACTCCTCCCTCTCCCTCCGGGAAAGTCCTAAGCACCACCAAACAGCTGTTGGGCGGGGGGGGGAAGCGCTGGGAGGGAAGGGTAGGAGCGGGGATGCAGCGCACTTGGGAGGGGTAGGAGCAGGGGGAGCTTGGCTGCTGGTGGGTGCCGAGCACCCGCTAATTTTTCCCCGTGGGTGCTCCAACCCCAGAGCACCCACGGAGTCGGTGCCTATGGTCCTGACTCTCCTGGCTAACAGCCATAGTCAGACCTGTCCTCCATAAACTTAGCTAATTCTTTTTTGAACCCCATTATAATTTGGCCTTCACAACATCCCCCGTGGGCAGCAGGTGGAGCCACCCTTTGGGGAGGCTAGCCCCGGCTCCACCCCTTCTGCCCACGCCCCCCTGCCCCCCCGCGGCCAGAGCCCCAAGAACCCCCCTCCTGTCCAGAGGAGGTGTCCAGAGGAGGCCTGAGCACCCACTTGTCAGCCAGATGAGTCCTGGGCTAGCCGGAGCCCCAAGGGACCCCTCCCCACACACATACACCTGCTCGGAGGTGCCCCAAAACTCCCACCCCCCCATGGCCCAGAGGAGTCCCAGGCCAGCTGCACCTCCCCTCCCCCTCCCCGACCCCAAGCTGCGTCTCTCTGGTCCATCTCTCTGCTATGCCCCATGCAGGTTCCAGGGCGGCTGAGGAGGCAGTATTTGTTACTCAGTTTCCTGGGTTCCTCAGTAATCTCCCTTGACTCCCCAGGACTATTATACCCGCTGCCCATGACATCCCCTGGCAAGGAGTTCCACAAGTTGACAGTGCGTTGTATGAAGAAGTACTTCCTTGTGTTTGTTTTAAAGCTGCTGCCTATCAATTTCATTGGGTGACCCCTGGTGCTTGTGTTATGTGAAGGAGTAAATAACACATCCTTAGTCACTTTCTCCACATCATTTGTGATTTTCTAGACCTCTCTCATATCCCCCCTTCAGTAGCGCTGCAACGCTTTTTATAGGGGGCGCTGAAAGCCAGCAAAACGATCTCCGCGGCTGGCAGCCGGGATTCAGCATAAATCTGGGGGTGCTGCAGCACCCCCCGCATGCCTACTTCCCATGCCTATGCCCCTCTTAAAACCGAACCCTCCCAGTGGTTTCAATCTCTCCCCATGTGGAAGCCGTTCATACCCCTAATCCTTTCTGTTGCCCTGCTTTGTACGTTTTCCAATTCCAATCTATCTTTTTTGAGACGTGGCGCCCAGAACTGCCCGCAGTATTCAAGGTGCGGCTGACCTGTTCACCCCGTTCTGCCAGAGCCAGCCCCTTGCCAAGGGAGCCTAAAGGGCTTGGGGCTCAAAGGACAGCAGGCTGGAGCCTTGTTGAGAAATCCCAGGCCTCTAGCCTCAGCACACGGCCCTCAGAGCAGCCCACACTAGAAACTCCAGTCAAGCAGGCACATGGCAAGCACACAACAGAGTAACAGATTATCCGCTCCCCCAAGGGCCACGTAGTTGCTCCTCCTTCACCCGGAGAACTCTCTCACACAACTCCCTGTGTCCTAGCTCTGCCGGTGCCCCTCGATCCCGACTACCAGTTCCTGCTACCCCAGCCCCGGGCTCCCCCCACAGCTCTGCCGGTGCCCCTCGATCCTGACCCCCAGTTCCTGCTACCCCAGCCCCAGGCTCCCCCCACAGCTCTGCCGGTGCCCCTCGATCCCGACCCCCAGCTCCTGCGACCCCAGCCCTGGGCTCCCCCCACAGCCCTGCCAGTGCCCCTCAATCCTGACTCCCAGCTCCTGCGACCCCAGCCCTGGACCAACACACAGCTCTGCCCGTGCCCCTCGATCCCGACCCCCAGTTCCTACAACCCCAGCCCTGGCCCCCCCCACATCTCTGCCTGTGCCCCTCAATCCCAACCCCCAGCTCCTGCGACCCCAGCCCTGGGATCCCCCCCACACAGCTCTGCTGGTGCCCCTCACTCCTGACCCGCAACCTCTGCTACCCCAACCCTGGACTCCCCCAGCTCCACTGTATTCTGACCTGCAATAGCCATGCTTACCATCGCCTGGGACAATGCTGTGCTGTGGCTTTAGAACGGGGATGTCCCCCAGGGGCTCCAGGGAGACCCAGCTGGTCCAGGGGTGTTAATACCCAGGGTGGCTCTCTGGGTGCCTGATGCAGCCAGTGGAGATGGATTGCTGGGTCTTGGTCCAGTCCCTGCTGGGCTGGTGCCCCCAGAGCAGAGTTGTATGCACCCCTGCCCCACTGGCAGCCTGAGGGGGCCGGAGAGGCTGGGCTCTCCTCTCAGCTGGGGGCCATTGGCAGGGGGCAGCTGTAGCAACGGCTGGTGTTTGCAGGTCTGCCCGAGTGGGGTGGGTGGGTGCCAGGAGACCTGCCCCTGCTGGAGGCACCTGCTCCCAGGCAGTGCGTGGGTTAACTGGGCTGTCCTTGCTGTTTTCCAGGCGGTTGCCGAACGGCTCAGGGGCCTTGCCCAGGGCCCCGAGCCCTCCCCTGACCCAGTCCGACCCAAATCTCAATGCCCTTGCGGACGGGGCCGATGGCCACACACCCAGACACGGGCACAGACGCAACCTGAGTCAGACCCCAGCGCACAGTGCTGAGAACGTCAGTTCTCCGAGCCCAGGTGAGTGCAGCCCAGCCCCTGACGCTCCTGCAGCAGCACCCGGTCCCGGGCAGGTGGGGGCACCTGTGCCCAGCCAGGGGGACTGACACCCCCTCTCCCCCTCGTGGTCAGCCTCTGCGGGTGCCAGGGTGGGATCGGTGCGCTCCGGCTGCGGAGAGCTCTGCCCAGAGCTGGGGGAGCAGCGAGCCAGGCGCTCTGGGCACATGCTGGGGGCGCGGCCCATGGACCCAGTGCTCAGCCAGCAGCGCCCGTGGGAGGAGATGGGAGACGGAGGCAGGTCAGGGACTCACGCTGCCTTTGCCGACAGGTAAAGCCCGTCCCGCCCCCGGTGACGTGTCCCTCCCCCCGGCACAGAAAACGAGAACGAAGAAAAAGGCCAAGTCCAGCCACTACCGCCGGGAGAAGAAACAGGGAGGTGAGTGTGGGCACGGCACATGGCAGCGCCAGCGGGTCCTTCCTATGGCAGCCCAGCCGGTGAGGGAGCTGCCAGCTGTGACACCCGCGGCAATGCCAGACGGCTTCTGGCTCTTCTGTCTGCCGGGGAGCCGATGGCCCCATTGGTGTAACCCCCGTGTCAGGGCCCCCCTCCCAAGTCACACCAACCCCCCATCAGGGTCTCTGCTGGGAGGGGCACAGCCTGACTGACCTACTGACACAATTCCTTCTGCTTCTCACACAGATCTGCCACCACCCCCACTGCCACCGCCCAGCGAGGACCCTGGGGCCTCTGCTCAGCCCCCGGCACCACCACCGGCCTGCCGCGCCTCCTCTCTGGAGAGGGACGTGAGCAGTGCCAGCGCCACAGAACGGAGAGCTGGCCATCGGACCGCGCCGGGCCAGCACCAGCACCGAGACGGTAACGCCAGCCACCGCCCAACCACACTGGGGGCGTCCCAGCTCACTCTCGCTGCCCCTCGCTGGGCTGGGAGCTGGTTCCCAGAGTGCTCTGGCCCCACCCCGTGCAGCACCCACCCGAAACCAGCCACCCTCGGGCACGGACAGGCATGTGCCTGGTGTGGTTCCATTGCGCGTCCTGTGGGCACAGTTTGTACAGCCAGCCCCTGCCAGCCACACATGGAGCCCGACCCTCCCAATGTCTAGCCCCACAGCTGGCTGCCGGGAGGGCCCACATGGCCCCGGGGCAGGGCTGTGGGGTGGGGCGCTGAGCAGACGCAGTGGCAATGCGGTTCCATGGCAGGGCACTGCGGGTCTCCGAGGTGCCCTGCAGCCAGACTCCAGGAGAGGCCATGGGCATCCAGGCCCTTGCCCAGGATCTGTGGGCACTGGGTACATTAAAGATCAAATGCCAAGGGGAGGCAGGGCTTAGCCACGGTGCCTGCGCTGCATCTGACCCTGAGCGGCTCCATGGGCCCGTCCCCTGCCATGTGCTGCAGGGGGCTCCCTGCAGGGCCCCGTCCCGCCGGGCTCATTCGCTGCGCGTGTTGGGCAGGGGGATGCGGGAGGCAGCGCCAGCCCTACCCACGCGCCTGCCTCTTCCCTTGCAGCGGAGGAGATCGTCCCGTACAGCAGGCCCACCTTCCTCTCCAGAGGCCAGGTGTCAAGCAACTGCTCCACAACCGGCAGCTCCTCCTCCAGGGGCTCGACGGGGTCCCGGGGCCACGGCTCCGGCCGCAGCAGGACAGCCGGGGACCGGAGTGAGGTGAGCCGAGGCGCGTAACTTGGGGGGGCCTGCTGGGCACTGGGGAGCAGGCTGAGGTGGCACCGGGCAGCAACCTGCAGGGACAGTGTCAGGGGAAGGGTTTCGCTAAGAGGGGCAGGGAGGGCTCGGAACAGGCTGCCTTGGCACCCAGGGGCCTGGCCTGGCCGGGGGAGTCTCCTGACAAAGCCAGACACATTTGGGTGCTTTAACCTTGCCCTGTGGGAGGGAGAAGCCCCATCCACATGGGCCCTGCTGTGCTGCGGGGAGCCCCGGGAGGGGCCCGCTGGCTCGGGGACTGCTGGGTGTTTCTGTGGTGGGCTGGGCATGGCGGGGGGTGTTCCCAATGGATCCCCACCTCAGGGCAGCAGCCCCAAAGGAGTCCTGGGGGGGAATGCGTCGCCGGGGCAGGGGAGGACTGGGCCCCACAGAAAGAGCGAGCTTGGATCCCCCCGGCCATGGCTGCCAGCGACAGGTGGGGCTGCTGTGGCATTTCCCCGTGGCCAGTGGGACCCGTGCTCTCTGCAGCCAGGGGCCCAGCCAAGCCGTGCTCTGTCTGGCCCATGCCCGCGAGGTCCTGGTCCCAGCCCTGCTGACGATTTTCTCTCTTTGCAGGAGAAGAGATGAAGCCAGCGGCGCTGGCTGAGTGAGCGGACCGCAGGCTGAGAGCAGGGCTCTGCCCTGAGATCTGGGCTTTGGTTTGGTTTAATTGATGACACAGTGACTGGAGCCAGGTGGCCCAGTCCCTTGTAAATAGGCGGGGTTGGGAGCGGCAGGCCAGGGCCCAGGCAGGCAGTTTATACCCAGGGCACGGGGCTCGTGGGTGAGGCCTGCGTGGGCCCGTTCAGTACCAAGCCGGCAGTTCTGCAAAGGAAGGTTTGCGCCCAGCAGGGCAGGGGCAGGCAGCTGGGGCAGGACCAGCCCCCAGCCAGGCGCAGAGAGCAGCCCACCCGCACGGCACGCGTTGCCCAGGGGGCACTGCCAGCCCAACCAGCCCCTCGTGTGGACAGGGGTGTTTTTTGGTAGCTAATGAACCCTTTTGTAAAACAACCAATAAAGCTGTTTGTTACCCTGGACGGAGCGACGGGCTTTTCTTATTCGGGGGGGTGGGGACAGGGGAGGGCTGGGCCCTGGGTGATGGGCGGCAGCAGGGGGCTGCCCTGGGGTTAGGGGGGCATGTCCTAGGCCTCAGAATATTCCCTAAACGTGCTTAATGCCGCACTGCCAGGCTGGCACCCACTGCTGCGCGGAGCGGGCTCCTCGCCTGCACCGTTAGGCAAAGCTCAGTTTATTGCAAGTGAAAACGTATCAGCAATCTCCCCTGTTCCCCGCCTGGTGCCATGTATCCGCTAGCCCCTGCCCAGGGAGGCCCCGGGTTAGTTCTGTGTTTCATCCCGGTCACTGCCGGGCTCTAGCCCCCGCAGCAGCTGAGTGAGGGTCACTTCAAACCCGAGTCACCAACGGGCAGGGACAGGGATCGATGGGGCTGGCAAAAGCTTTTTATAAACCCTAAACTGGGGCTTGGCCCGGGGGCCGGACTCAGTGCTCCGAGACGGGGGGGACAGCCCCAGCAAGGGGGGAGGGACAGCCCAGCCTGGCACTCGGCACCATGGCAGCTCAGAACGGGCTGGGGGGGCGTGGGGACTTGGAGCTGAGCAGGTGGGGCACTTGGGGCACTGTGAGATGCCATGTCTGCCAGGCCGCTGCCCCTGTGCTAAGGACACGCTGCCTGTGACGGCACACGAAGCTCAGAGCAGGGGAGGGGCCTGGCCTCCCAACACGCCCATGCCCAGCCCCCTGTGAAGTTGGGCACGAGCTCACCGGAGCAGGAGACGTGCTAGTGTTCTGGGACGGGTCTTGTTCCCCCCTCTCCACCCCGTGCACGTCTCCGCTGCACCGTGCTGAGCGCAGCCCTGGCCGTGTCAGCTGAGCCTGCTCGGGGCACGACTGGGGCGCATGGGGGTCAGAGTGCTAGTGCACTGGCTACACGTGTGTCTGGCGAGCGCAGCTACCCCGGGGCGATGGCAGCAGGTCACAGCTTGGCAAGTGCTGAGCCGAGGGGTCTCTGTGTCTCCCCTCACTGCTGGGACAGCTGTACCTCTGCCCGTGGGGCCAGCATGCCATCCCCTGGCAGTGCCGGGCCGTAGGGCCAGAGCAGGGGGGAGCTGCAGACGCAGTGTTTGCAGGCACCAGGATGTGTTCTGTAGTCCTGGCAAGCCAAGGTCGTTCGGAAGCTGAGGTGTCTAGTGCTGGCCTCCTACAGCGCTCCCTCCCTCAGCGGCCCGTGAGTGGGACTGACGGTGCAGAAGTCACCAGCGCTCCCAGCGGCACCTGGGAGAAGGTCCCGGGCTGGGGGGCACCCGTGCACTCAGCTCTCTCCTGCTGGTGCTGCTGCGCACAGACTCAGATCCCGGGCTAGGAGTTACGCCCAGCTTCTGCGGCTCAGCGAGGCCTCCTAGGAGCAGCAGGGCTGTGGGTCACCTCCCATCACCCTCCCCGGTTACCTCCTTCCCTCCCCCCCAGGAATGGGGGGGCAGCAGCAGCAGAGTGAACGTCACCTCCTGAGTCCCACATGCAGCCCTGCCTGTGTGCAAATCCATCCTGCTGCTCTGGGGGTGAGGGGCATACACGGGAATCTCAAATAGGAGCCGAGAGGGTATCTTACCTCTGTATTGGGCACTGGCGTGCCTGTGCTGGCGTCCTGCGTCCAGTTCTGGCGTCCACAGGTCAAGAAGGACGTGGATAAATTGGAGGGGTCAGGGAAGAGCCATTAGAATGATCAGAGGATGAGAAAACTCGCCTCAGAGTGACTACTCCTGGGGCATTCGGCATGAAAAACTTCTGTGCCAAACAATAAAAAATGCTGCGCACAATATTTTAAAATTCTGCAACTTTTATTTGTCAAAATAACACGACATAATCCCACCAGTTTCATTTATTTTCATCATTTATTTCAAAATACCTGTCAGCCAGTATGTCTGTAACAACACAGACACACACAAAAATTCCCCCAGGAGTAGAGAGTTAAAGAAACCCCTATGACAACCCAGTTCCTGTTTCTCTGCCCCCTTCCCCACTTCCCCAGAGCCCAGCCGGGGGGGCCAGACACCCACAATCCACCCCCCCCCAAGTCCAGCTGCGGGGCCCCCCAGCCAATGCACCCAAACCTAGGGTTACCATATTTAACAAATAAAAAAAGAGGACCCTCCACGGGGCCCTGGCCCCGCCCATTTCCCCACCACCAGCCCCGCTCCAACTCCGCCCCTTCCCCGCCCCAACCCCGCCCTAACTCCACCCACTCCCTACCACGCCCAGCCATGCAAAAAGGGCTGCCCGAGCGCTACCGGCTTCACGGTTTGCCGGGCAGCCCCCAGACCCTGCGCCCCCGGCCGGCGCTTCCCCAGTGCAGCTGGAGCCTGGGAGGGGAAGCGCCCAGCCGGGGGCACGGTCTGGAGGCTGCCCGGCAAACCGTGAAGCCGGTAGTGCTTAGGCTTCGGGCAGCCCCTATGCCTCCGGACCCTGCGCCCCCGGCCGGGCACTTCCCTTCCCGGGCTCCGGCGGCACAGGGTCCGGAGGCACGGGGGCTTCCCGAAGCCCGTAGCGCTCGGCTCTTAAACAGAGCCGAAGAGTCAGGGGAGGAGCAGAGCCGCTGCGGTCGGAGGCGCTGCTCCTCTCCTGACTCTTCGGCTCTGTTTAAGAGCCAAGCTGTCCGAGCACTACCGGCTTCGGGCAGCCCCCATGCCTCCGGACCCTGCACCGCCGGAGCCCGGGAGGGGAAGTGCCCGGCCGGCGGCTGGGGTCCGGAGGCAAGAGGGCTGCCTGAAGCCGGTAGCGCTCGGGCAGCTCGGCTCTTAAACAGAGCCGAAGAGTCAGGGGAGGAGCAGAGCAGCCGCGGGAGGGGAAGTGCCCGGCCGGCATTTTCCCGGACATGTTCGGCTTTTTGGCAATTCCCCCCGGAGGGGGGTTTGATTGCCGAAAAGCCAGACATGTCCGGGAAAAACCGGACGTATGGTAACCCTACCCAAACCCCCTCTTCCCCAGAACCCAGCTGTGGGACCCCTCCAGCCCAGATACCTGCACCCCCACCCCCTGAGTCCAGCTGTGGCCCCCCAGCCCAGACATCCTCTGCCCCCCAAGCCCATGGATTCAAAGGGAGAAACAGCCTGATACTCAGTACCAGGCTTGCAATTGCATGCAGTTTCCTGTGCGCCTCCCTCAGGGCATGCTGGGAACTGCAGGTGGCAGGAACCCTATAGCTTCCTCCCCCTCCCCTGCCCGGCAGTGTCTTCTCTGTGTGAGCTGGGCTCTGCTGGGTCCAGCGGCCCCTAGTGGTGGCCAGCAGCACGGCAGCCCATTTCTGGGGGGGGAAGGAAATTCTGCACGCACAGTAATTTCTGCAAAATTCTGCATTGCACAGTGGTGCAGAATTCCCCCAGGAGTAAGTGATGGACTCAAGGAGCTCGGGCTGGTTAGCTTAACAAAACTATGACATTGTTAAGGTAACTAGTGATGACCATCCGAATGTGCAGAAAGAATAGCAAATATGGCAGGCGACCAGCTTGGCTTAACAGAGAACTCTTCGGTGACCTTAAACACAAAAAGGAAGCTTACAAGAAGTGGAAACTTGAGCAGATGACTAGGGAGGAGTATAAAAATATTGCTCGAGCAAGCAGGGGTGTAATCAGGAAGGCCAAAGCACAATTGGACTTGCAGCTAGCAAGAGATGTTAAGAGTAACAAGAAGGGTTTCTGCAGGCATGTTAGCAACAAGAAGAAGGTCAGGGAAAGTGTGGGCCCCTTACTGAATGGGAGAGGGAACCAAGTGACAGAGGTTGTGGAAAAAGCTGAAGTACTCAATGCTTTTTTTGCCTCAGTCTTCCCAGACAAGGTCAGCTCCCAGACTGCTACGCTGGGCAGCACAGTATGGGGAGGAGGGGAGCAGCCCTCAGTGGGAAAAGGCAAATGTAGTGCCCATCTTTAAAAAAGGGAAGAAGGAGAATCCGCGGAACTACAGACCAGTTGGCCTCACCTCAGACCCTGGAAAAATAATGGAATCCATTTTGAAGCATTTGGAGGAGAGGAAGGTGATCAGGAACAGTCAACATGGATTCACCAAGGGCAAGTCATGCCTGACCAACCTGATTGCCTTCTATTAGGGTTACCATTCCCCCGGATTCCCCCGGACATGTCCGGCTTTTTCAAGTTAAAAATAGCGTCCGGGGGGAATTGGTCAATGTCCGGACTTCCCCTCCTCCCCCCCCATACAGAGCGTGCGCGCGGCTTACAGAGCAGCCGGGGCTCCGGCAGCCAAAGCCCTTCCTTCACTTCCCCCCTCCTCTCTCCTGAAACTTGACACCACTCCCCTCCTCTCCCTCCCTCTCCCTCCCCCTCCCTCCCTGCATTCACAGATCGCCGGCCGTCGCCTCGGCCTCCGGCCGTCTGCAGCTCCAACCCTGCTCCCCTCCCCCGCTGCCGAGCGCACTGCTCTGCAGCACAGTAAGGGGGCCGGGGGCCAGAGAAGCGGCAGGGAGGTTCTGGGGTGGGGGGTAGTCAAGAGACAGGGAGCAGGGGGGAGGGTTGGATGGGTCAGGAGTTCGGGGGGGGCTGTCTGGGGGTTGGGGGTGTAAGGTTTTGGGCAGTCAGAGTACAGGTGGGGGGGGTCTCAGGAGGGGGCAGTTAGGGGACAAGGCACAGGGAGGCTTAGGTAGGGTGTGGGGTTCTGGAGGGCAGTTAGGAGCAGGGGTCCCAGGAGGGGGCAGTCAGGGGACAAGGAGCGGGGGGGGGGAGTTCGGGGCGGGCTTTCTGGGGGAGGGTGGATAAGGTTTTGGGCAGTCAGGGTACAGGTAGGGGGTAGGGTCCTGGGGGGCAGTTAGGGAGAGGGGTCTTAGGAAGGGGCAGTTAGGGGATAAGGAACAGGGAGGCTTAGGTAGGGGGTGGGGTTCTGGGGGGCAGTTAGGAGCAGGGGTCCCAGGAGGGGGCAGTCAGGGGACAAGGAGCGGGGGGGGGGAGTTAGGGGCGGACTTTCTGGGGGAGGGTGGATAAGGTTTTGGGCAGTCAGGGTACAGGTAGGAGGTAGGGTCCTGGGGGGCAGTTGGGGGGGGGGTCTTAGGAAGGGGCAGTTAGGGGATAAAGAACAGGGAGGCTTAGGTAGGGGGTGGGGTTCTGGAGGGCAGTTAGGAGCAGGGGTCCCAGGAGGGGGCAGTCAGGGGACAGGGAGCAGAGGGGTTTAGATGGGTCAGGAGTTCTGGGGGGGGGGGGGCTGTCAGGGGGTGGGGGTGTGGATAAGGGTTGGGGCAGTCAGGGGACAGGTAGGGGGTAGGGTCCTAGGGGGCCGTTAGGATGTGGGGAAGGTCTCAGGAGGGGGCAGTCAGGGGACAAGAGGCAGGGAGGCTTAGGGAGGGGGTGGAGTCCTGGGGGGCAGTCAGGGGACAAGGAGTGGGGGGGAGGGTTGGGAGTTCTGAGGGGGCAGGAAGTGGGAGGGAGTGGAAGGGGCAGGGGCGGGGCTAGGACAGGATGGGGGCGGGGCTAGGACAGGTGCGGGGCTAGGGCGGGGCTCCTCCCGTCCTCTTTTTTGATTGTTGAAATATGGTAACCCTACTTCTATGATGAGATAACTGGCTCTGTGGATATGGGGAAAGCAGTGGATGTGATATAACTTGACTTTAGCAAAGCTTTTGGTATGGTTTCCCACAGTATTCTTGCCAGCAAGTTAAAGAAGTATGGATTGGATGAATGGACTGTAAGGTGGATAGAAAGCTGGCTAGATCGTCAGGCTCAATGGGTAGTGATCAACAGCTCGATGTCTAGTTGGCAGCCGGTATCAAGCAGAGTGCCCCACGGGTCTGTCCTGGGGCTGGTTTCTTTCAACATCTTCATTAATGATCTAGTTGATGGGATGGATTGCACCCTCAGAAAGTTCACAGATGACACTAAGCTGGGGGAAGAGGTAGATACACTGGAGGGTAGGGATAAGGTCTAGAGTGACCTAGATGGATTGGGCCAAAAAAAATTTGATGAGGTTCAACAAGGACAAGTGCAGAGTCCTGCACTTAGAACGGAAGAATCCCATGCACCGCTACAGGCTGGGGAGCGACTGGCTAAGCAGCAGTTCTGCAGAAAAGAACCTGGGGATTACAGTGGACGAGAAGCTGGATATGAATTAACAGTGTGCCCTTGTTGCCAAGAAGGCTAACGGCATATTGGGCTGCATTAGTAGGAGCGTTGCCAGCACACCATGGGAAGTGATTATTTCCCTCTATTCGGCATTGGTGAGGCCACATCTGGAGTACTGCGTGCAGTTTTGGGCCTCCCACTACAGAAAGGATGTGGACAAATTGGAGAGTCCAGTGGAGGGCAACGAAAATGATTAGGGAGCTGGGGCACATGACTTATGAGGAGAGGCTGAGGGAACTGGACTTATTTAGTCTGCAGAAGAGAAGAGTGAGGGGGGATTTGATAGCAGCCTTCAACTACCTGAAGGGGGGTTCCAAAGAGGATGGATCTAGACTGTTCTCAGTGGTGACAGATGACAGAACAAGGCGTAATGGTCTCAAGTTGCAATGGGGGAGGTCTAGGTTGGATATTAGGAAACACTATTTCACTAGGAGGGTGGTGAAGCCCTGGAATGGGTTACCTAGGGAGGTGGTGGAATCTCCTTCCTTAGAAGTTTTTAAGGTCAGGCTTGACAAAGCCCTGGCTGGGATGATTTAGTTGGGGATTGGTCCTGCTTTGAGCGGGGGTTGGACTAGATGACCTCCTGAAGTCCCTTCAAACCCTGATATTCTATGATTCTATGACATGATCACAGCCTATAAGTACATATATGGGGAACAAATATTGACTAAGGGGCTCTTCAATGTAGCAGGGAAAGGTCTAACTCGGTCCATGGCTGGAAGTTGAAGCTAGACTAAGTCAGACTAGAAATAAGGGGTACATTTTTGACAGTGAGTAATTTCCCCAGGGTTGTGGTGGATTCTCCATCACAGGCAATGTTTAAATCCATATTGGCTGTTATTCCAAATGCTCTGCTCCAGGCATTATTGTGGGGCAGGTCTTTGACCTGTGCTATGCAGGGGACCAGACTAGATGGTCACAATGGTCCTTTCTGGCCTTGGACTCTATGAATCTCTGCCCAGCTGCCCCGTGTCAGGTGGTGAGTCTGGCCCTGCAGTCCAAGAAGGGGAATCATAAACTCACAGGACCCTGCACTCGTAGCAGGACTAAGTATTATCTAGACCATCCATGGCAGGTGTTTGTCTAACCTGCTCTTAAAACTTTCCAGTGACAGAGATTCCACAACCTCTCTAGGCAATTTATTCCTGTGCTTAACCACCCTGACAGGAAGTTTTTCCTAATGTCCTAAACCGCCCTTGCTGCAATTCAAGCCCATTGCTTCTTGTCCTAGCCTCAGAGGTTAAAGAGAACAATTTTTCTCTGGCCTCCTTGTAACCACCTTGTATGTACTTGAAAACTGTTATCATGTCCCCTCTGTCTTCTCTTCTCCAGACTAAACAAACCCACTTCTTTCAATCTTCTCTCATAGGTCATGTTTTCTAGACCTTTAATCATTTTTGTTGCTCTTCTCTGGACTTTTTCCAATTTCTCCACATCTTTCCTGAAATGTGGCACCCAGAACTGGACACAATACTCCAGTTGAGACCTAATCAGCGTGGAGTACAGCGGAAGAATTACTTCTCGTGTCTTGCTTACAACACTCCTGCTAATACATCCCAGAATGATGTTCACTTTTTTGGCAAGAGCGTTACACCGTTGACTCATATTTAGCTTATGATCCACTGTGACCCCCGGATCCCTTTCCGCAGTACTCCTTCCTAGGCAGTCATTTCCCATTTTGTATGTGTGCAACTGATTGTTCCTTCCTAATTGGAGTACTTTGCATTTGTCCTTATTGAATTTCATCCTATTGACTTCAGATCATTTCTCCAGTTTGTGCAGATCATTTTGAATTTTAATCGTATCCCCTAAAGCACAGGCACCCCCCTCCCCGCGTGGTATTGTCTGCAGATGTTATCAGTTTGCTCTCTAATGCACCGTGCGCTGCCAGCCCTCCTCACTCAGGCATCACCGCTCACGGAGGATGTGCTCTCACTCCAGCGCCCAGCCCATCGATCGCCCCCGGAGCAGCGCGATTGATTCTCACACGGGCAGGGCTGTTTGAGTGACTCGGGAGGTGAAGTGAAGTTCACTGAGCGCTGGCACACCCGGCGGGGCAGGCGGTGGGGGCCATGGCTCAGGGTGGGCCTGCCAATGGTGGGGCTGGGGGTCCAGCTCCATTCGTCTGGCTGTGCTGGGACTGCAGAGCGAGCACCGACAGGCCAGGCCTGCCTCACGCCTGAGCTCCCACCCTGAGCAGCAGCCTCCTTTAGTGCCCTGCAATGAACGGTGCCCGCAGCGCTGGGCACACCTCTGCTCCATGTCCTGCACCGATGGGGGGCCCAGCCGCCGCCCTCCCCAGTTCCGCCTCCCTCTGCATCAGTTCTAAGCACCTGGGCTGGACAGCACAACTGGCACTGCAGCATCCCGGGGCTGGGAAACCGGCCCCCGCACCCACAAGGGCTCAAAGCACAGCCGGCTGCAGTCACCGCCTCCCTGCTCAGCCCCCTGCTGCTCCTCACCGGCTGCCCAGACCTGAGCCGGGCCCAGCTCCGTGGCAGTCCCAGGGCTTGCGCTCCCTACGCTGTGCTGTGTAAGCGCTCCCAGCAGCACCGGCACATGAGAGGCCAGAGCACAGAGACCCCAACAACCACCCTACCTGCATGGCCCCTCGTCCCCCCCCCCCCCCCCCCCCCGCGGCCGGCCATGTCAGCCTGTGCCTCCCTCACAAAGCCTCCATCCCCTGCTTGCCCTCTCTCCTGGCCAGCCCCTGGGCGTTGTGTCCCCCATGTTGCCTCCTGTGTAGCTCTTTGGGTGGCAGTTTATATATATCCCCCCTCCCCTCCGTGCGCAACAGCTGCCGTTCTCTGTCTGTGTTTGGGACCTTTCCACTCCCCCACACTGGATTAGGGTTACCATATCTAATAAATAAAAAAAGAGGACCCTCCACGGGCCCTGGCCCCACCCATTTCCCCGCCCCAACTCCGCCCCTTCCCCGCCCTAACTCCGCCCCTCCTCCCTCCCACTCCCAGCCACGCGGAAAGGGCTGCCCAAGCGCTACTGGCTTCACGGTTTGCCGGGCAGCCCCCAGACCCTGTGCCCCCGGCCGGCGCTTCCCCAGCGCAGCTGGAGCCCGGGAGGGGAAGCGCCCAGCTGGGGGCGCAGGATCTGGAGGCTGCCCAGCAAACCGTAAAGCCGGTAGCGCTCGGGCTTTGGGCAGCCCCTATGCCTCTGGACCCTGCACCCCCGGCCGGGCACTTCCCCTCCCGGGCTCCGGCGGCAGAGGGTCCGGAGGCATGGGGGCTGCCCAAAGCCCTTAGCGCTCGGCTCTTAAACAGAGCCGAAGAGTCAGGGGAGGAGCAGAGCTGCCATTTTCCCGGACATGTTCGGCTTTTTGGCAATTCCCCCCGGACGGGGGTTTGAGTGCCGAAAAGCCAGACATGTCCGGGAAAAGGAGGACGTATGGTAACCCTACACTGGATTTCCCCTTGAACACAGTCCCTCTTCAGCATAGCGGCTGTGGTCAAAGTGCTGGCACTACTGCTGTCTGCTGCCCCACTGGCCCGCAGCGCTTGTGCGCCAGACGGAGGCTCTCCCTACCGCACCAGGGTCATGGGCTCCACACTAGCAACCCAGCTGTGTCCAGACAAGTTCCCAGGCGTCACAGCAGGGCCAGGCTGGGCCCCGCATGCTCAGCGTGGGGGACAGGGCCACCCACAGGATTCAGGGGGCCTGGGGCAAAGCAATTTCAGGGGCCCCTTCCATTAAAAAAAGTTGCAATACTCTAGTAACATGTATTTGGAAATGTAAAAAATAACCAGTGAAATACATTCAACAATTAATTTTTAATAATTTGAAAATACACGAAATACATTATTTAAAAACATTAAATGCTTTAATGGTCTGTATACATTTGCAATTACATAATGGGCTGTCGCTGGGTGATGGTGATGGTTGGTGCCAATGGGCTGTCGATGCCTGGGGGTGGTGCTGCTGTTGCCCAGGGCTGGGTGGGGAGCTGGGCTCTGGGGCTGGGGCTGCCCAGCTCAGAGGGGCTGGGCTTGGAGCTGGGGGTCGGGGGGTGCCCAGCTCAGAGGGCCTGGTCTCGGAGTTAGGGGGTCAGGGCTTGGGGGGGGGGGAAATGGGGTCAGGGGAGTGCCCGCTCAGAGAGGCTGGGCTCGGAGCTGGGGGTAAGGGCTGTGTGGGGATGGGGTTAGGGGAGTGCCCGGCTCAGAGGGCCTGGGCTCAGAGCTGGGGGTCAGGGCTGTGGGGGGATGGGGGTGTCCAGTTCAGAGGGGCTGGGTTCGGAGCTGGGGGTCAGGGCTGTGGGGGGGACGGGGTCGGGGGAGTGCCTGGCTCAGAGGGGCTGGGCTCAGAGCTGGGAGTCAGGGCTGGGCGGGAGGATGTGGTCTGGGGGTGCCCGGCTCAGACGGGCTGGGCTCGGAGCTGGGGTTTGGGGGGTGCCTGGCTCAGAGGGGCTGGTCTTGGAGCTAGGGGTCAGGGCTTGGGGGGGATGGGGTCGGGGGTGCGCAGCTCAGAGGGGCTGGTCTCAGAGCTGGGGTCAGGGGGTGCCCGGCTCAGAGGGGCTGGTCTCAGAGCTGGGGTCAGGGGGTGTCCGGCTCAGAGGGGCTGGTCTTGGAGCTAGGGGTCAGGGCTTGGGGGGGAATGGGATCGGGGGTGCGCGGCTCAGAGGGGCTGGTCTCAGAGCTGGGGTCAGGGGGTGTCCGGCTCAGAGGGGCTGGTCTCAGAGCTGGGGTCAGGGGGTGTCCGGCTCAGAGGGGCTGGGCTCGGAGCTGGGGGTCGGGGGTTGCCAGGCTCAGAGGGGCTTACCATGCCACTTACCCCCGCCTCCCAGAGCCTCAGCGAGCCGCGTCCAGGAGTTCCTGCGGCTCAGCCCGCCGGACCTCACAGCCCCACCCCCTTACCACGTGGCTCCGAGCGGGAGGACCTCAGGCACCCGCTGTAGCACTGTCCAGGGCCGCTCCTGGACGTGGTGCACTGAGGCGCCGGGGGATGGCGAAGGCGGAGGTGGGAGGGAGCCTCCGACATTCTCATGGGGGCCCCTGTGGGGCCCGGGGCAAATTGCCCCACTTGCTCCCCCCCCTTCTGGGTGGCCTTGGTCGGGGAGCTGGGCAGAGCCGGGCGGGTTAGGATTTGGGGTTACGATGGCAGGTGGGTGCCGGCATGGCGGGAGGCACTAGACTATGTTTATTGTGGCCAGCGGGTGGTTTTGAAAGTGCCCTGCAAAGAACCCAGCTGGGGCTGGTTCTGCCTCTTCAGTGCCGGGTAAAGTCTGGTTTGTGTTTTCGGAACAGTTTGGTTTTTTCCCGGAGGAGTGTCCGGGTGCCAGGGCCATTCCTGCCTGGCTCGGGCTGTGGCCTGTGCACTGTCTTGGGCAGTTACTGATATGGGAGTTAATGAAGTCCAGCGTGTTTGGAGCAGTCAGCGTAACAATCCCCCAGCCACTCGCAGTCCATCAGGAATAGCAAGGGCGAGGAGACCTAATGGGCAAACTAGGAGAACTCCCTCTTTTCTCACCCCCCCGCTCATGGGTGCTTTGTGCCCAGCACAGCAGCCAGCGGCCTGGATGCCACCCATCTGATCTGCCAGCCACCTTCTGCACTGGGGCTTTACCACTCAGAAAGACGCCGGTTGGACCTTTGCATGCAGGTGAGCGTACCACGCTGCCATGTTGGTGTTCGCACCCCAGTGCGCTCCCATCAATAGACGTGTCTGACTGGCGCTGGGGATGGATGGGTGGCATTTCCCCACCATGCCAGGGCAGAACACACCCATCTGGGCATGGCTAACCCAGCCCTGCCAGCTGGACTACTCTCCTCAGCCCATCAGTAAGTGCCCACCAGACTCCCCACTATTTTCTCTCGGGGGCGGGGGGGGAGGGGGGAGACACAACAAAACCAGCACAAAATTCCCTGCCCAGCTGTGTTGTCTTCAAAGGGGCACTGCCAACACCTGGCAGCAGAATCCACGGGCGCTAGCTCTGGACCAGCCCTGCAGTCCCAGGAGGAGTGCTGGCTCCTGAATGAAGGTGACGTGTTTTCCTGCCTGGCCTGCAGACGCTAAACTCAGCATCCCCAGACCCACCCGCCCCAGGTGCGGGGACATGTTTGTGGCCTAGAAGGAAAGGGCCCGAATCGCGCACGCACAGGGCACAAAGGCTGATGATTGGGTGCCCTGCTGAGAGCCTGTGCCCTGGTCACAGTCCAGCCGGAAGCCTGTCAGGAGCGCCGATAACCCCGCCAGCCCTGGCTCTCCGCCCGCCCGCTACACGCATATGGCAAAGGCAGAGGCTGTCACTCCCAGGGCGGCTGGGCTGGCCCCGCATGGAGCCTGCCTGACTCTGCAGGACCTGGTGACCCTGAGGTGATGTGTACGGCAGTGCGTGGATTTCCCCAGGCAGCGGCGGGTAGTTGGGTCCCTGGAGACGCTGCCGGGCTTGGGACCATGCATGCGACTCTCCCAGCAGCAGGATAGACGTGCAGAGGCCTGGCTGTGGCTGCAGGTCCCCTGGCTCCAGGTCATAGAATATCAGGGTTGGAAGGGACCTCAGGAGGTATCTAGTCTAACCATCTGCTCAAAGCAGGACCAATCCCCAACTAAATCATCCCAGCCAGGGCTTTGTCAAGCCGGGCCTGAAAAACTTCTAAGGAAGGAGATTCCACCACCTCCCTAAGTAACCCATTTCAGTGCTTCACCACCCTCCTAGTCATAGACTATCAGGGGTGGAAGGGACCTCAGGAGATCATCTAGTCCAACCCCCGGCTCAAAGCAGGACCAATCCCCAGACAGATTTTTGCCCTAGATCCCTAAGTGGCTCCCTCAAGGACTGAACTCACAACCCTGAGTTTAGCAGGCCAATGCTCAAACCACTGAGCGTCTGATCACACAGCCCAGGGCGTCGGGGAGGTAGAGCCAGCGGGGCCCCAGCAACGGTGCTCTGAACCAGGCTCCCTGCACTGTACCTGGGGAGCCGGCCGAGCCGTGCTCCATAGACCTGCACACACAGGTGGTGGCCACACCGGGGCCTCGTCTGCCCTGCACAGGAGCGAGCCCCCAGTGCTTTGACGGTGCGGCTCGGGTTGCAGCTCAGCCTCTTGACCTCCTCTCCCCCCCCCACCCCAAGCCACACCATCCCAGCGCTGTCCACAGCTGTTTAGAGCGCTAGCCCGAGTCTATTGACCTGGGCTGGGCGGTGTGCTCCAAAATGCTGTGTAGACATAACCCTAGAGTCCCAGCTCCATTCCCTCTCCCCCTGCAGTGGCCTGCCCTGATGGCAGGGTCCAGGCCCTCTGCCCCAGGCACACCCATTGCCCAGCCCCCAGGGCTTGGGAGGGATAGCTCAGTGGTTTGAGCATTGGCCTGCTAAACCCAGGGTTGTGAGCTCAATCCTTGAGGGGGCCATTTAGAGATTGGGGCAAAAATTGGGGATTGGTCCTGCTTGGGGGTTGGACTAGATGACCTCCTGAGGTCCCTTCCAACCCTGATATTCTATGATTCTATGAATGCCGAGGGGAACTTGCCTCTCGGCCTGACCTGGAGCCGTGGCGCTGCACAGCGGGGATTAGCCGCACAGCCCCAGGGTGGGGAACGGCTGCGGGGCGAGGTGTTGGCAGAGGCCTCACCCAGAGCGTTGTCGCTCTAGCAATGGCGGGGAGCTCGCCCAAAGCCCAGCTCCTGGGGCAGTTACATGTGCCTGGTTTCAGGGTCACAGCAACTTGTGCTCAGGTGTGTGACCCGTCCTGAGCGTGGCTGCCAGGCACTGACAAGGACTGGAGAGGCCAGAGTAATGCCCCACCTGCCCTCGGTGGTGCGCCTCGGGGGGGTGGGGACACGGGCCACAGGCTGCCCTTGTGCACTCCAGCCCCCTATCCAGGGCAGGTGGATGGTCTGGGGCTCCCCACAGCAGCCGGGCGGGGAGGCGGCTTTTCCAAACACCACCACTGCCTGCTGGACCAGGGCGATCTAACTACTAGAGGGGAGTCTCACAGCGCTGAGCGTCCGCAGCCGGGAGGGCTGGGCTGGGACACCCCCAGAGCCACTGCAGCGTGCACCTCCCTAGCTTTAGTGCACGTTGCAGTGACTGCGGCGGCGGGGCCCACCACACGCAGAGCCCCGCGGAGCACAGGCTCCCTGCACGCTGGCCGGACAGGAGCCGAGGGCAGAGACGCGAGTGCTGAGGCAAATGAAGCCCCCGCATGCTCTCCGATTGAACTCGCAGCTGTCAGGAGTTTGTGTTCAGCCGCCTTTCATTGCAGTGTGTTGCCCAGGCGGTGGAGGGCTCCTGGGGCACTAACACACACGCCCCGTGGGTGCGACCCCCATGGCTCGCCAGGCGCTGTGCAGCGGGTGACTCAGCGGCCAGCAGCTCGCTGGAAAAGCTCTCTTTATTTACAGGAATAAGGCCACAGCACTGGGAAATCAGGCAGGTTAGGAAAACGTCTCACAACAGCCATGAAAGGAAATATTAAACGCCCCCAGGCTAGCGCCCCTGCAGAGCTGACTAAACCGGAACAGGCAATTGCCAAACAACCCCCAGCTTCGAGTGTGGTGAACCCAGCTGGGTGGGCAGGGCCGCCGGGCTCCCAGCTCCAACCTGGGCAGCAAATGCAGGCCTCTGGCAACTGACAGCAGCTGCAGGGGCCTCCAAACCCGAGGGTTTCCCGTATGAACCGGGAAAAGCCCACGATGGCGGGTGCCCCAGACAGCGTCACAGAGCAGAGATCGACCCTGAAGCCAATAGCAGGAATCCGGGCTTGGGCCCCACATGGAGCGCCAGCCTGTGAGTGGGGCAGTGGGTGGAGTCCTGCCAGGGACCAGGCACTCAAGAGAAAAGGAGGCAACGTTTGCTGGCTAGAGTGCCTGCGCCAAGCCATATTGCGTGGGGCTCCTCTCCTGCACGCGGCTGGTGTAGAGTTCGGCAGGGTCTCTGCGCTGCCCCACCTGCCTGGCCCTTCCCGTCTCTCATGCTGAATGCTCCCCCTCAGCGTGTGGGGCAGCCTGGGGAATCCCTCCCCCATGGTATCGCAGCCCACGTTGGGGGAAGCGTCAAAAGCCTTTCTTCAGGGATTCTGTTGCCAATGACCAGGGGCCAGACGTGTCTAGCAGGCACTGGGGGTGGGCACGGTAGTAGCCAAGCGCTCGCCCCCAGGCCCACGGTGCCCCGAGAGTCTCTCTGGGCTTTGGGCATTACAGACGTTGCGCCTGCCTGGCACAGAACGTGCTCGGCTTTCTACGCCTGGACTCCTGTCGCCCCCGCGTCCAGCGGCTGCAGCACGACCCTGGTCTTCTCGCCCCTCCTGGGAATGGCAGAGCTGTTTGGCATGGGACTGTGGGCAGCAGGGCAGGGGGGCTGGCACTCCCCCATCGTCCCCGCAGTGGGGCTGCTGGATTCCGCCATGCAGGCACCTGGAAAGGAATCACCTTTTACTAACAGCGAGCAGCAGCGGCCGAGCAGGCTGAGAGCGTGACTCTGCCGTCCATGGGCCGGCCAGGCCTGGCATGGGGACCCCAGCCCTGGGCAGAGCAATCCCTTCCGAGGGGCCACGGGGAATTTTCCTTGTTCACAAGGAGATCGTTTGTACCGTGTTCCCCCTGCAGGCCGTGAGCCCGAGTGAAGGCCCAGAGGCTCAGAGGAAAAAACCCGCTGGCCCATTTGGGAGTCAGGTGCTGATGACAAGGGACACTCTGAGCCTCTGCCCAACGAGCTTGTTTCCTCGTGGGACGGGCACGACGGCAGGACTTGCCACGCAGAGCCATGGCGTCTCCAACTGGCACAGGGCAGGGGCATGCCCAGAGGCAAACCTGCAGGCTGAGGGGCTGGAAGGGCCGGGTCTGGCCTACTGCCTGCACAGAGCACTCAGCGACAAGCCAAGGGCAGTGGGCCAGGAGACCTAGTGTCTCTTCCGGCTCGGGCAGAGCCTCACTGCACCACAGGTCACGTCCCCGCCTCCTGCACCCCGCACCGGGCAGCGGGAGAACAAGCCGCCCCGCTCAGGGATGATGGCCAGGAGCCGAGAGAGGCCTACATGGGAGCAGAAGGTCGCAGCGCAGGACACATCAGCGTGTCGAGGGTCCAGGTCAAAATGTATCTGGCCCAGCGCCTGACCTTGGATCAAACCTTCTCCTCTGCCCCGTCCAGCCCCCGTGGATTCAGGCATCGCTCCCACATCACACTCATGTAACCTGGCTCCCTTTCTCCCAGTGCCCCTTACTAGCTTGACCCCCAGCTCCCATAGCACTGCCCAAAGCGGCCTTGCCTCACCCTCACCCCAAGCGGTGCCCATGTCACCAGTCACCTGCCAGGGTGTCCTGGGACTCAGAGCCAGATCAGTGCCTGCTGGGAGCTAATCACTGCATGCAGTACAGTGCAGTGCCCCAGGGACGGACGGGCTGAGCCCGCTGTGGGGAGCGGCAGCCTGGCTGGGGGCAGTGCATGGGGGCTGGGCTGTGGAGCTCCAGGGCTGGCACGAGACCACCAGAGGCTTTGCAAATCCAGGTTATTTTGTGTGGAGCTGAGCTGCGTCCAGAGCCCCAGGGTGTGTCTGTGCTTGAACCGGGCCCTAGAGCGCCATGTGCCCAGCTGGTAGAGTTCTTGTGCCCGCCCACCCCCAGCCCAGGCTGCGCGGGTTATTCCAAAGTTCACTAAAATTTGCACCTGCCTCCAGATCAGCTGGACAGGCCAGTGTCCCAGCCTGGGGAGGCCTGGCCTGGCTGGCTCACTGGTTTGATCCAGCGTGGCCACTCCTGAGGCCAGGCCGGCATGAGAAGGGACAAGGCGCCAGTAATCGCTAAGAGGAAGAGACTGGCTTCTTCCCTGCAGCTGCCCTCACTGTCCTCCCGCAGCGAGGCGAGGCCAGGCTCCAGCGTGGCTGCGGCGGGGGAAGCAGGCTGCCCTGCAGCCGGCACCCGTCTCTAGCCGAGCGTCTCACCTGCTCACTGAGGTGTGCGAGGCTGTACAGGTCTGCGTCGGCCAGCCGGCGCATTGGCAATCAATGGGGAGCGAGGGCTGCACGTGCTGGCCCAGGTCCCCGAGCCCCTCCCTGCTCGCAGATGCCCAGTGGGACCCAGGCAGCGATGCCGCACTCCAGAAGCACACACCGCAGCTACAGGGAGGCCAGCAGCCTGCTTGCTGGGCGGCAGGAGCGCTGGCTCGAACTGCTGGTCAAGGCACATGTTCATTTAATTGGTTCTGTGATAGCCTTGCGGGTAGGGGGGGACAGTGCCATGCTGTGGGGAGGCTGGAGCTCACCCCAGGACCTGGGCAGGCTGCTCCATGATGGCCAGCACTGTTGGTAATCTACAGAGAGCACCGCCTGGAAGAAAGAGGTTGGGGGGGGGCAGTGATGCTGGCAGGCCAGGTGCCAGCTCATGCCAAGGTCCCCATGTCTCTACTGGACACTGACAGACCCAGGACTGGAATCGCTGTAGTTCACGTGGGGGTTAATACTGATCAAATAGGTATGAGGATGATAAGGACGTGTTTAGTGGTTGGCTTCTAGTGAAAGCCTGGGAGATGCTGCCTGCATTGATCTGTATTCCATACCATTGGAGTGGGTGGAGGGTGAGCCTCTATGAATCGCCACTAATGAGTGTGAGGAGCTGCTCTTCTGCCGAAGTTGTTACACCCCCTCCTGAAGGAGGAGACCCAGCGATACCAGACAGGCTCTGGTGGGATCCTGCGACTGGAAACTCCTACATCCGGATTGAGAAACTAAACGCTCTCCTGTCCTGCTCTCCCCTCCCCGTGAAGATGAGTCACACAAGTGGACTCCTCCGTCAGCTGAGTTTGCAGCTGAGAGCACATGGCCAGAGGGGGATAAAACCCCCAGACAAAAGGAACTAGGTATCTGTGCTGCTTGGACTTGGGGGGGGGGGGGGGGGGAGTTTCCTAGGCATAAGCAAGGGATCCCCAGTGCTCAGCCTGGGTTAGTCCTAAAGGACAATAGAGCTTGCTGATTATAGACACCTCTGTTACCCTTTGAAAGCTAAGACTGTACCCTCATTGGTGTGTGTCTCTATTCGCTTGCTTTAACCTTGGAAATAACTCTAGTTTTCTTCTCCTAGGTAATAAATCTTCATATAGTTTATTAGAGGATTGGCCACAAGCGTTGTCCTTGGTGAGACCTAACATGCAATTGACCTGGGGCAAGTGACTGGTCCTTCGGGACTAGGGGTACCTGACTATTGCTGTGATTCTTGAACTTAAGAAGGGTCACCTGTCAGGGAGACACGCTGCCGTGGGTGGCAAGCCGGAGCGGAGTACCCTGGGGCTGGCGGGGCGCCGTGTTCAGGCTGTCAGAGTGCCAGGGCAGTTTGCACTTGGGGCAGTTGGTTGGTTCGAAGTTCAGGGGTTTGTGCCCAGGTTTTTATCAGTCTGCCCTGAGGTTGGCACTCACACTTGGGAGCGCTACGGGGCAGAGGGTGTTCGGTAGCAGGAAGGGGCTGGGACACTTATCCAAGGAGTCGCCAGAGGGGGCTGTTTGGGGACTTTTTCCTGCTCCCGGTCACGGGCTGGGTGGGGAACTCTCCTCCCTTTCCTAGCCGCTGGGTAGGAGCGGGCTCCAGGACTCTCCCTTTGATTGTTCTGCCTCCCCTCCTGGGGAGTCTCCCAGCGGTTTTTTCTTGGTGCTCCCTAGGAGCCTTGGCAGTTCCCAGCCCCTGCTCTAGGGGTGAGTGGAGGGTGCTCCTGTGTCTGGCCTGGCTGGCACCTCACCTAGGCACCATGTGCCCGCTGGTGTGTGTCACAGGGACTCCACAGAGGACAGGATTCTGTTCCAGCCCCAGCGTGGGAGCAAGGCCTGGAGCCAGGACTCTGGGACCCTGCCAGGAGGGAGGGGCCCAGAGCTCAGGCTGCAGCCCACGCCTGAACGTCTACACCGCAATGAAACAGCCCCGCAGCCCGAGTCAGCTGGCAGGGCCAGCCGCAGGGTCTAAGTGTAGACGTGCCCTGAAGGGCCCGGGGACGCTAACGGCTCTGCCTGATCTCCTGGCCTAGTGCTGCCCAGGGGAGGGGGCGAGTCCAGGGCTACCCAGAGAGTGCGGTGCCTGAGCAGACTTCGGGCACCCTGGGAACCATGGTGCATGTGGTTGGCCCCCAGGAGAGGCCTGGCGGGTGAGGCGACTGTGCCCTTGGCTGGGGAGGATGCAGTGCTGCGATGCCAGAGCAGGCCGGCCCGCAGCTTCCCAGTCACCGTGTGCCGGGCAGCACGGGCACTAACACTTGCCGTTTGGCCCAGCGAGGGGCCGGGTCCCGTTCAGTGCTGCCTTCCCCTCCGGCTTCTCAGCAGCAGGTGTCCCCTCGGGCCTCTGGGAGTACTTGGCCTCCATGTCCTCCAGCCAGCCAGTGCTCCACTCCCAGGTGGGAAGGGGAAGGGGCTCTGCTCCAGCCCACGCCACGCCCTCCCAGCGCTCGGGACGGGGAAGGAGCCCATCCAGCGGGGAAGCGGGCGGCGAGAAGTCTGTGGGAAAGAGCAACCCAAGAGTTACGCTGCGAGGCTCAGGGAGGGGGTGGGCGAGAGTCGGTGACCCCAGGGATCCCCGGGCTGGCCTGCGCCCCACCCCACCGTCACTAGGGGTTACGCTGGCGTGGCAGGAGCAGCAGAAGGGCAGCGTGGCTGACGCAGCGCAGGCCAAAGGGCTAGGCCATTCCCATGCCAGTGTTCAGCAAGTGGAGCAGAGCTCGGAGCCCACTCCATGGGCTGCCAGGGCATGTGCGTCTCAGAGCAGGGACGGGCGTGACCCTGAAGCCCGGCCACTGCATGGGGACAGGCCTGACCTCGATGCTCACGTGGCTGCCCCCAGCCCAGGACAGGTGGCCTTGCTCTGCTAGTTGAGAAGTGGTGCTAGGGGCTGACAACACTGCCACTTCGCTGGCATCGCACAGGGCTGGTGTCCCATCCATGGCGCTGGCACTGCCAGCTGGCACCTCAGGCAGTCAGGCCCCTCTGCAGACACAGAGGGGCCCTCCTCAGAGCCTGCTCCCTTTGCAGCTTCCTGCAGGGCCCCTGGTCTGCAGCAACCTCCCGCCCCCTGGCTCCCATCCAGCTTCACCCTGGGACCAGCTGTGGCCCTTCCCCTCACAGGCACAGTGTAGGTGCGTGCCAGGCACACTGCGGAGCGGCAGCTGGAGCTAGGCTGGGAGTGACGCACAGGGCTGGCACTGCGGCGGGCGCTGGCGGGAGGAGGAGCTGCGCCTTGGGCCAGTGAAGCTGTTTCAGCTGGACAAGGTACAAGCAGCCCGGAGAGGCGCTAACCCAGCTGGTTCCCACTAGGCCTGGCAGGAAAGGCAGCTCCTGGAGCACAGTTGCCCGTGGACGAGGTGTGAGTTGTGTAAACGTGGGTGCCATAGGGTACGGCTGAGCTCAGCGCATCAAATATCCTGCATAGCTCCAGGGCCTCGGTGAGGGGCATGTGGGTCCCTGAAAGCCCCCTGCCCTCGGTGAGGAGCACATGGGCCCCTGAGAGCCCCCACCTTCAGTGAGGGACACATGGGTCCCCGAGAGCTCCCCGCCCTCAGTGAGGGGCAGGTGTATCCCTGAGAGCTCCCCGCCCTCAGTGAGTGGTATATTGGTCCCCAAAACCCCCCACCCTCAGTGAGGGGCAGGTGTATCCCTGAGAACCCACCACCCTCGGTGAGGGGCTGGGATGTTATGAGTATATTATAATATCTCATTGAAAGGTGACAGGGCCAGAAAAAGTTAATTAACTCACAGACTGACCTGACCCATGGCCGAACTTTAGAGATTGGTTAGGAAGATGCGTAAATGAATAGAGCTTTGCAATGCAAGTCTGCATGGTTAGAGATAGAAGGGTAGAGGTTTGCTCAGGGCTTGTGATGTAAGCAAACAAGTCTTGTCTATTGCTACAGCTTTGATTCAAAGATCGAAAAAGGAATATTAACATTTAGGAAGACCCTTGAGTGAAATAGCATTTTAGTCTATCTGTCTCTTTGACGGTTGTGGTAACCTGTATCTGAACTGTTCAAAGGATAAATTGCCCTGTGCTAATTGCCATGAAGTTGAGGAGAAGGAAAGTTAAGCCTATTGTTTTCTCAGGCCAAAAGGCTGCTGGAAATGTATAAAAACCCTGGGACACGATCCTTCTTCATCTCAGATCTGCTTTGGGTTTCAAGAGGGGGAAACCTTAAGCCATAAGGATTGAGATTCCCAGCCACCAACTGGAGTCACCCTGAACATTGGACTATAACCTATGGACTATATCTAAAAGGACTTTTGGCAACTACAAACTCATCTCTGCTAAGTATCTGAACCTCAGGAATTGAATTCAAGTCTGTCTGTATATTGATCTTTTAACCAACACTCTCTCTCTCTTTTCTTTTTTAACAAATTGTAGTTTAGTTAACAAGAATTGGTTATAAGTGTGTATTTTGGGGAAGATCTAAGTTATAATTGGAACTGGGTGTGTGGCTGATCCTTTGGGATTGGAAGAACCTTTTCTTTATATGATGAGATAAGATTTTCAGTAATCATCATCATATGTTTCACATGTGTGTCTGGACGGAGGCCTGAGGCTGGGTACTTTAAGGGAACTGCATTATTTGGACTTCTGAGTAACCAGTGAGGTACTATAGAAGCTGTTTGTGCTGGCTTGGCTTGGTAAATCTAAGTATTGGAATATCCACCAGCTTCTGGGGTTTGTCTGCAATTCTAACTGAGTGACCTCAGCTGGCTCCCATGGGCGGCATCGTCACAGGGGCAGGTGGGTATCCGAGAGCCCCTTGCCCTTGGTGAGGGGCTGGAAACAGCTGGGAGCAGTTCTGGGCCCAGTAACTAACAGAATCATGTGGCTCCCCAAAGAGCTAAGGGGGGACACAGGCCCATCTGGCTCTCTAGCCGGCTCGTCAGCGATTCGGGGCAGGATGCACCAAGACCGCGCGTCTCGTTTCCTTTTGCTATCTCGTCTGCTCCCAGTGCTGTCGTTTCGGGTTAACGGTAGCTCTAGGGGACCTGGAGTGACGGCGGATTTACTGAAGCCCGGACCCTGAGCCGCAGGCACAATGCAGTACACGCAGACGCCTGAGGCTGCAGTGTGCAGAGAGTGGGGCACGCTCTGGCCTGACCCCCCCCGGCCGGGGCCCCTCTGCGGGGACGGCGGGCAGCGCATGGGCACAGTTGGGTTCTGCTAGTGTAACGCCGACAGACCCTGGTTGTCAGCGGGCAGGATCGAACTGGGGACCTCTGGAGCTTCGTGCATGAGCCTCTACCGCATGAGCTAAAAGCCACTGGCTGTGAGCTAACGCTGTAGAACAGACTCATTAATCTCTAAGTGGTCTCGGAGCTGCTAGATGGGACAGAACGCCGCCCCCAGACGCTGTGTGGGTTACACTGGCAGTGGGTTACTACATGAGCAGCTCTTTGGCTGGCTGGGCAGAGCTGGGGGCATGTCCTGCCTGTGCCTCTGGGAGGTGAGTCAACGCCACCTGGGGCATCGCAACCAGAATTCCCAACCCCTGAGAACCGACGTCCCCCTGGCGCCCGCCCAGACCCTAACCTGCTAACCTGGGCGAACACCTCCCCGCCGGGCCCCGGACTCCAGGGACCATCAGCCCGCCCCCTGGAGAAGGAAGGCTGCACACCGCATACCGACCCCCAGGAGGCATGGGGACCCCTGAGTGCAAGGCCTCTGGACGCTCTCCCTGGGGGTGCACCTCCGCCCTGCACCTCCCCCTGCTGCCCATACTCTGTGCAGGTCCCTGCTTCTGCCGCTGCAACACAAACTGCTCTTTCCACATCTGGATGAGACGTCTCCCGCCTCAGGGAGAGAGATCTGGGGGGAGAGTGTGTCTGAGCAACCCCCCCGCCCAGCTCCCTAGGGCAGTGCCCCAAGCGTGGGGGCAAGCAGGGATCCCCACGGTGCTACCCAGGCTGCAGCTACCAGGACGCTGGTTTGCAGCATAGAGCCAGACAAGTGCAATAGCCACGCGGGCGTCTGCCCTGCCCGTGGGAGAGCGAATCCTAGACCAGACCAGCCCAACCTACCCTGGCCAGCCTGGGGGTGTAAAATCAGGCCCCAATGTCCTCTCTAAATGCAGCCTCTCCTCACACAGGAGCGGCTGCGCCGAGTGTGCCCCGAGGCTGGGCGCCGGCACACACTGCTGGATCCGTGTGCACGAGGCCCCAACGTGCAGGCAGGGGCCGCGGGGGCGGGAGCACAGGCCCGCCCTGACTAGCGCTGTCAGCTCCAGGGTACAGATTTCATGCCAGACCTTGCTCTACTCTGCCGGCCGGCACAGAGCCTGGTGCTGGGGGGACGCCTTGGCCCTGAAGCCATGAGCCCGGCCAGGTCACCCTCCCTCCAGTGACTTTCCCAGGGGTTAGGTGCAGTGGTTCTTCAGAGCCCCCATTAATTAACATCTGCAGCCCCCTCTCCAGGGCAGGCCAAAGAGGTTTGGCAACTGAGCTCTTAGTTAATTGGCATTCTCGGTCCTAAGAGAAACAGAAAACTAACCTGTCCCCGCCTGCCCCGGCCCCCCTCCAACTGCCCCCAAGGCCTGGCGAAAGCAGGGCCTAGTGCAAGCGCTTTGAGCGCCTATCCCCCGGGCTCTCGGCACGGGAGGGATCCATGTACCTGGGTAGGCCTGCTCGGCCTCGCTCGGGCTCAGCCCAAAGCAGAAGCTGTCCACGGCCACGGCCAGGGCCTGCGCGAAGTTGGCGTCCACGAGGAAGGAACCGTCGGAGGAGCTGACCAGGCTGCAGCGTGTGCTGGTGAAGTTCTCCTCGGAGACCGAGCCCCAGCCGTTGAGCAGGGAGCCGCCCAGCGAGCCCTCCGCCTCGCTGCGGCTGGACGAGGGCGTCCGGCAGTACCGGCGCAAGAAGGGCATGGACTGACAGCCGCCCCCCTCCACATTGGGGTCGTCGTCCTCTTCGGGAGCAGGCCCCGCCCCCAGCTCGGAGCGCAGCGGGCCGCAGATGTACCCGTAGGTGTGCGGGGGGGAGAAGGCGCTCTCCTGCCGGTGCCTTTGGCGAGAGAACGTGGAGCTGGCATTAACGTGGGCAGTAGCCTTAGACGGGAACTCACGGCCCCAGTGCAGAGAAGGCTGGGCCTGGGCTCCCTGGGGGGGGCTCCGATCCCTGCCGCGGCAAAGCCTCACTCCTGGGGGGTTCACCGCCAGCCCTGCACTTCCCAGTGACACATGGTCCAGGGTCCCACCCACGCTCCCCGAGGCCCATTCAGGGTCCAGCCCAAGCTTATTGACACGTTCTCAGCCGTCAAACCGGCAGGGTGTGACCCCCAGCTCGTGGAGCGTAGCCGTGACTGAAATGGGGGACACCTGTCTGATGCACTAGAGCTGATGGGGTGTGAAGCCTGCTGTGGCTCGATGCAATGGGGCTGGGTGCAGGGGGTCTGACGGGGCAGGGTTCGCGTCTTGGCTGACGTCCCCTTAGAGCCATATGGCTGCAGGTACCAGCGGGTAGGTTTTGTTTTTCAATCCGGCCGGGCTGGTTTGCTAGCAGATCTGCGCTATGAATTGTCTGGGGCAGGGCTCTGGCCTGTGCTGTGCAGGGGACCAGGCGAGATGATTATAGTGGTCCCTTCTGGCCCTGGCACCTATGAAATAAACCCATTCAAAACACCCTGTTGCTCCTTACAGCGCTAAGGCTGCCCTGACCCCTCACAGCTGGAGCACACAGGCAAGTGAGGGTGAAGAGATGTGTGTGTGCAGGCAGGTGTGTGTGTGCAGGTGTGTGAATGTGCAGGCGGGCACGTATGTGTCAGTTTGCAGGCAGATGCGTGTGTTTGTGGAGGTGAATGTGCAGACAGGTGAGTACACGTGTGTGGGTGAGTGTGCAGGCGGGTGTGGTGAGTGTGCAGGCGGGTGTGGTGAGTGTGCAGGTGGTTGTGGAGGTAAGTATGCAGGTGTGTGTGTATGCAGGCATGTGCTTGTAGGGGGGTGAGTGTGCAGGCAGGTATGGGTGGGTGGATGTGTGCAAGCATGTGTGTGCATAGAGACAGGCGTGGGTGTGCAGGTAGGTGTGCATGGGGGTGTGAATGTAAAGGTGTGTGTGTGTGTAGGCAGGTGTTTGTGAGTGTGCAGGTGTGTGTGTGCATATGGGTGTGTGTGTGTGTGTGCAGGTATGTGTGTGTGCAGGTGTGTGTGGGGGGGTGCGCAGGTAGCTGTATGTGTGTGTTCAGGTATGTGTGAATGTGCAGGGGTCTGTGTGAGTGTGCAGGTGTGTGTGTGTGAGTGTGCAGGTAGCTGTGTGCGGGAGTGTGCCGGTGGCTGTGTGTGCACAGAGGTGTGTGTGTGCAGGCAGGTGTGTGTGGCGGTGACTGTGTGTGTGCAGGTGTGTGTTTGGATGTGCGTGCAGGTGGCTCGGTGTGTGTAGGCAGGTGTATACAAGTGTGCAGGCAGGTGGGTGTGAGTGTGCGGGTGAGTGTGTGCATGTGTGTGCAGGTGAGTGAGGGTGCATGTGCAGGGGTCTGTGTGAGTGTGCAGGTGTGTGTGTGCAGGTGTCTGTGGGAGTGTGCAGGTGTGTGTGAGTGTGCAGGTGTGAGCGTGCAGGGGTCTGTGTGAGTGTGCAGGTGTGTGTGTGCAGGTGTCTGTGGGAGTGTGCAGGTGTGTGTGAGTGTGCAGGTGTGAGCGTGCAGGGGTCTGTGTGAGTGTGCAGGTGTGTGTGTGCAGGTCTGTGGGAGTGTGCATGTGTGTGTGAGTGTGCAGGTGTGAGCGTGCAGGGGTCTGTGTGAGTGTGCAGGCGGGTGTGCAGCCTGCTTGGTGGAGCAGAGGGAGGGTGTGATACGAGGGTGGGTGCAGCGAGAGGTTGTGCCCGGCCACTGGGCCTTGCAGCAGGCTGGGGAGGGGATTCCAAACTTGGCCGGCGCCTTTACCTCTGGCACTCGGCCTCCGCGCTGAGCTCCAGGTATGCGGCCACCTGGTCCGGCGTCAGCACGGCCTCCCCGTCGTCGCCGAGCGAGGGTGCAGGAGAGGCAGCGCGGTAGGGCAGCGAGGGTGAGGGCAGCACACTCCGAAGGGCGTTCTCTGTGCTCGGCTGCAATTCTCCAGCTGGGAAAGGCCTGGCTGCCTCCCCTCCGTCTCTGCTCCTGTAGGCACAGACACCATCAGTGTAGGGAGCCTGCCATGCTGGGCCCTGGCACATCCCTGTCACGACCTCGCCTGCCCCGTCTCCCCCAGTCCTGCTCAGCACCAGAGCCCCCCGGTCCCCCTTCAGACCCATGGGCTCCCATGGCAGTGAAAGGCTCCTCGCCCTGCAATGTGAAGCCCAGGACTTGTGGCAAACGTCCAGGGGCCGCTGTCAGCTGGGTGTTGAAGAAACCCCTCCATCCTCCTAAGACAGAGAACACAGTACCTGTTCTTCCGTCCCCAAGGCCGGCAAGCTCAGGGCGCCTGTGGGCCCACTGGCCTGGCCTGTCAGCACCTCCCACCCCCCTACAGAGGGCACTCACCCCATGCCTGGAGGGCTGGGGAGGAGGGACCAGGAAGTTCCTAATCACATTTGACAAGTAGTTAAATGAATCCTCATGGGAAACGAGAACCAACCTATAGACAGCGAGGGGGGATTCCCGCCCCGCTCTGGAGCCGACCTATAGACAGCGAGGGGGATTCCTGGCCTGCTCTGGAATCGACCTATAGACAGTGAGTGGGGATTCCGTCCCGCTCCGGAACCGACCTATAGATAGCAAGTGGGGATTCCCTCCCCGCTCCAGAACAGACCTATAGACAGCGAGGGGGGATTCCCTCCCCGCTCCAGAACAGACCTATAGACAGCGAGGGGGGATTCCTTCCCCGCTCCAGAACAGACCTATAGACAGCGAGGGGGGATTCCCTCCCCACTCCAGAACAGACCTATAGACAGCGAGGGGGGATTCCTTCCCCGCTCCGGAACCAACCTATTGACTGCGAGGGGGGATTCCCGCCCTGCTCCAGAACCGACCTATAGACAGCGAGGGGGGATTCCTGCCTGGCTCCAGAACCGACCTATAGACAGCATAGGGGGGATTCCCATCCCACTCTGGAACCGACTTTTATGTCATTTTTAAGCACAAAGCAGGTAGAAGGCAGGGCCTGGCTTTACTCCCCCGTGGCCCCTACACACACTGCCTGTGCCAGCTTCAGGGCTGTGGGGGCTGCAGGTGACAAGTTCTAAGTGCTGCCGGAGGAATGGGCATGGGGGGTGCTGGGCACAAGACTGGTTGTGCGCTCCCCATCAGAGATTTGTGCTTGGTACTCGGTGGGCCGAGGTAACGCTCAAGCACCAGAAAGGAATCCCTGAGCCAGCCACCGCCACCGTTGGCTCCGAGCCCAGCACGGGCCCCATCCCCTTGGGAATCCAGATGTCAGGACCTGGGCCAGTATGAGAGGGATTGGCTGGGGCAACTGAGTCTGTCTAGCACAGTCTGGCACTCGCCTGCTGTCCAGACCCAGACGACCAGCTGTGAGAAGGGGCAGGAAACACCCCTTCAAACTTCCCAGTGCCAGCGTCTCCTGGGGCCCTCGCCCGGCATGACGCCCCCACCATACCCCGCCCGACAGCCTAACCTGGAACCCCCGGGCAGCAGCAGGACGTGGAGCTGGTTACAAACTGGTGGGCTGGATCCAGTGACGTGCAAAGAGTGTTGCAGCCTGTAAATCCGACTGCCAGCACTGCTAGGGAAAGGCATCTCTCCAAAGCAGGTCAGGTGAACCCGCTGGAGGTGTGCATCCCTCCTCCTTGGATTGCTTCGCCTTTACTGTCCCTCTGGCTACCGTCGGTTATTCAGCCTCAGGAACATTGTTAGGAACAAACCCCGAGTGCAGGCAAACAATTGGCTGCCCCTGTCGGCAATGCCGAGCCCAGCGTGGCTGGGTGCCAGGGATCTGCCCTTCAGAGGGGGCCAGGGGGTGCACTCCAGAGAGGCTGAAGGAACTCTAAAGCACAGTTCACCTGGCAGGCAAGGCGGGGTAAACAGGCACGTAACATAAAATCAGAAGGTCCTTACTCTGGCTGCATGCCCTGGCCCTGGGGGCTGTGCGGAGTGGGAGGAGCTGGAGGGGGGGGCAATGTGCCAGTTCCGTGCAGTGAGCCTCTGGACTGCAGCAGCTTGGGGGAGCTGAAGGTTTTCAGCACTTTGGTTTCCTCTCCTAGGAATAAAACCATGAGAAAATTATCAGCCAGCTGTCCAGCTCGCTGCCACCCCCCACCCGGCCCACCGGCCAATCACCCACCTGGCCCCAGCCCCCAGCTACCCCTCCCAGCCCACCAACCAACTCCCCACCACCCCAACAGGCCCCAGATAACCAGCCCCAACCCACCCACCCCAACAAGATACACTGGCTGGAAGCTGATGCTAGACAAATTCAAAAGAGCAAATTAACAGTGAAGGGTGATTAATCAATGGAACAATTCACCAGGAGTCATGGTGGATTCTCCACGGGCAATTTTTAAATCAAGGCTGGATGTTTTTCTAAAAGATCTGCTCTAGTTTAAGCAAGAGAATCCAGGGAAGTCCTATGGCCTGGGCTGTACTCAGATTAATTGATCACAGTGGTCCCAACTCTCCAGCTGCCCAAACCTCCCATCCAGCACCAACCAACATCCCAGTGCTTCAACCCTTCCATCGGCTCCCAGCTAACCAACTCCCCAGCCCCATACTGAATGACTGACCCCCCAGCCCTTCACCAAGGCCTCTATCCCCTACTGACCAACTGATCCTCACCCAGCCCTTCACCACATCCCCAGGCCCCAAGAAACCAACTGACCCATCAGCCACGCCCCATCAACTTCACCAACTCCCCATCCAATGTCCCAAGCCCTCACCCAACATGTCCACTTACCTGCAACCAACTCTCCAGTCTCCCAAGAGACTGACCTACCTAGTCACCAAGCAACCAATTCCCACTCCACAAACCACTAACCTACCCACCGGCCCCAGCCCACTCAGGGCTGTCCCTAGCCATTTGGGTGCCCTATGCAGCCCCCCACCCGTGAGGGACTGTGTGGGGCCCCAGGCCTCCCCCCGCCAGGGTCTGGGAGGCAGGAGCTGTGGGGGGCTACTTTTGGGGGCCCCACAGGCCCAGAGGATTAGTGGGAGGCCAGGAGCAGCCCGCTCTGCTTCCCTCGCCCCGGTCCCAGCCGTGTCGCTCGGGGGAGGGAGTTTGGGGGAAGGGATCCCCACCAACTCACCGGCAGCGGTGGGAAGCAGAACACCCTGGCCCCAGCCTTTCCCCGCACTCACTGGCGGCGGGAAGCGGAGCGCCGCGGCTGGGAGCTGGCGAAGTAGAGCGGGCTGGGGCCAGGTTGCTTCACTTCCCACCGCTGCCAGTGAATGTGGGGTCACTAGGGGAAGAGGTGGAATGGGGATGGGCTGGGGGCGGAGCAGTGGGGAAGGGTAAGAGGCAGGGCAGAGGGAGTTGTCCCGGGCCCCACACCCCCCTGAGGCCGAGGGATAGGGCTGGTCGCTGGGGCTGGTGCTGCCGCATATGCAGCATGCAGCAGCCTAGGGCACCATGAAATTAGGCGCAATTTGGTGCCCTACGCAGCTGCATATGCCTAAGGACGGCCCTGAGCAAACTAACCCACCCACCAGTCCCCTAGCCCACTTCCTACCCACCTGCTCCCCGCAACCCACTAACCCACCCACCAGTCCCCTAGCCCACTTCCTACCCACCTGCTCCCCGCAACCCACTAACCCGCCCACCAGTCCCCTAGCCCACTTCCTACCCACCTGCTCCCCGCAACCCACTAACCCACCCACCAGTCCCCTAGCCCACTTCCTACCCACCTGCTCCCCGCAACCCACTAACCCACCCACCAGTCCCCTAGCCCACTAGCTCCCTGCAACCCACTAACCCGCCCACCAGTCCCCTAGCCCACTTCCTACCCACCTGCTCCCCGCAACCCACTAACCCGCCCACCAGTCCCCTAGCCCACTTCCTATCCACCTGCTCCCCGCAACCCACTAACCCGCCCACCAGTCCCCTAGCCCACTTCCTACCCACCTGCTCCCCGCAACCCAGTAACCCGCCCCTAGCCCACTTCCTACCCACCAGCTCCCCGCAACCCACTAACCCACCCACCAGTCCCCTAGCCCACTAGCTCCCTGCAACCCACTAACCCGCCCACCAGTCCCCTAGCCCACTTCCTACCCACCTGCTCCCCGCAACCCACTAACCCGCCCACCAGTCCCCTAGCCCACTTCCTACCCACCTGCTCCCCGCAACCCACTAACCCGCCCACCAGTCCCCTAGCCCACTTCCTACCCACCAGCTCCCCGCAACCCACTAACCCGCCCACCAGTCCTCTAGCCCACTTCCTACCCACCAGCTCCCCGCAACCCACTAACCCGCCCACCAGTCCCCTAGCCCACTTCCTACCCACCTGCTCCCCGCAACCCACTAACCCGCCCACCAGTCCCCTAGCCCACTTCCTACCCACCAGCTCCCCGCAACCCACTAACCCGCCCACCAGTCCCCTAGCCCACTTCCTACCCACCAGCTCCCCGCAACCCACTAACCCGCCCACCAGTCCCCTAGCCCACTTCCTACCCACCAGCTCCCCGCAACCCACTAACCCGCCCACCAGTCCCCTAGCCCACTTCCTACCCACCTGCTCCCCGCAACCCACTAACCTACCCACCAGTCCCCTAGCCCACTAGCTCCCTGCAACCCACTAACCCGCCCACCAGTCCCCTAGCCCACTTCCTACCCACCTGCTCCCTGCAACCCACTAACCCGCCCACCAGTCCCCTAGCCCACTTCCTACCCACCTGCTCCCTGCAACCCACTAACCCGCCCACCAGTCCCCTAGCCCACTTCCTACCCACCTGCTCCACTAACCTACCCACCAGTCCCCATGTAACCCCTTTATCCCCCAGTCAACCCACCCCCTGACCAGGTTCCAGGTTTCAGGAGCTCAGCTCCCCAGTGCCTCAGGCTGAAATCCCAAGGAGCGACCAGGTAAGCAGCCCAGCCAACGGACCCTCAGCCACCGCACACAGCGGATCCTGAGGCTGTTCAGAGGCCTGGTGGCAGGCAGGCTACATGTGCACAACCGCCTAATCTTTTCATTCAGTGCAATGGGAAGCCCAGGACTGGCCCTGGCAGATGGGAACTGTTGTCCTGTTGGTTGGGGGCCAGCTTGCCGTGGGTCTCTCTCATCTGCCCCCTCTACAGGCTTATGGCTGGCAAGCCGTGCTAGGCCTCCTCCAACCTAGTACAGGCCTTTCCCAGTGCCGATTTCCCGCGGGACCTTCTCCTCTCACACAGCACAAGCTCTGTCCCACATGCTGGCAGCCTGCTCCCTGCACAGAAATATGCAGAGGATGGACGCAATACAAGGGTGAATAACGTGGTCCGTGGCACCAGGGGAGCTACAGACATGGACCCTGGCCCGAGGCTGCCATTCCCTCCTCTAGCAGCAGGGACATGAGGGTACATTGCTGACATCCCTACCTTGTCCATCTGTGCCTTTAGACTGCACTCAGCCCCCTCCTGCCCGGACCCCGCCAGCCCCTCACCGAGGCATGAGGATCATGGGCAGAGGCTGCCCCTCACCCACAAGCCGCCTCCTGAGCTCCGAGGCCGGCTCTCCTCACCCGGCCAGTAGACACTATCTCTTCCACCACCCCGGGGATGCCCTGTCTCATTTCCAATGCAGCTGAAAAGAATTGTCTTTGATGGCCATTCAGGGAGGCTTTGTGTGACACACACCCACCCGCCACGGACGGACCATAACTAGGTGACCAGATGTCTCGATTTTATAGGGACAGTCCTGATATTTGGGGCTTTTTCTTATATAGGCTCCTATTACCCCCCACCCCCTGTCCCGATTTTTCACACTTGCTATCTGGTCAGCCTAGAATCGTAGAATATCAGGGTTGGAAGGGACCTCAGGATGTCATCTAGTCCAACCCCCTGATCAAAGCAGGACCAATCCCCAACTAAATCAGCCTAACCATAACTACTGAGGCTGAGGGAACTGGGATCGTTTAGTCTCCAGAAGAGAAGAATGAGGGAGGATTTGATAGCTGCTTTCAACTACCTGAAGGGAGGTTCCAAAGAGGATGGAGCTTGGCTGTTCTCAGTGGTGGCAGATGACAGAACAAGGAGCAATGGTCTCAAGTTGCAGTGGGGGAGGTCTAGGTTGGATATTAGAAAACACTATTTCACTAGGAGGGCGGTGAAGCACTGGACTGGGTTCCCTAGGGAGGTGGTGGAATCTCCTTCCTTAGAGGTTTTTAAGGTCAGGCCTGACAAAGCCCTGGGATGATTTAGTTGGGGATTGGTCCTGCTCTGAGCAGGGGGTTGGACTAGATGACCTCCTGAGGTCCCTTCCAACCCTGATATTCTATGATTCTATGATACTGTCCTTTTTGCTCCTCGTGTTATTCCACATAGATGCTGAAAGACTGTCACTTGGGGAGCAGTATTTGGCCAGCCCCCGTAGCCGTTCCTATTTGCTCTTAAGCCAGTTGCTAGGTGTTATCTGTCTCCTGTCACTGCCCTCCCCTCCGGTCCGATCCGATCCCAACGGGGGAAACCATATGGGCTCAGAAGAGAGAACAAAAGTACATTAACCACTCGGCACATGGCAACTCCACCAGCTGTGGGGAAGGAGCGATGAGCAATGAGATTCCCCGCAAGGCATGAGCCCTTCTCTCAACCTCAGCTGCTCTTAGCAGATCAAAGCACCTAGGCGATGCTTCTTCACGGTCCCCTGCACCGCAGGCCGGCTGGCCCCTTTGGTCTGTAGGTGTTCCCCGCACTCCTCGACTTTACTGAGTGCTCTCCGTCCGCGTGGCTGAGCACCCCGCCCTTCGGCAGGGAGCTGCCTGGGCTCACAGCTCCTGCTCACTGCCAGCTCACCCTTCAAAGCCGGGCTGGGGAATCGCAGTGCCGCTGCAGGTGCGCCCGATGTCTCAGAGCTACCTCCCACCCTTTACAGGCGCCCTGCAAACGTGGGCTCCGGGCGCTTCTGTCGGATGACGGAAGGGCTGGGAGTCTCGGGAGCTCAAGGGCTTTTTCTGCTTGTTGGTTACGTTGGGCCATGCTGTGAGTGCAGCGACGAGGTGAAGCCGGGTTGATAGGCAGTGACGGGATTCATATCAGACTCTGTGTTTAGTTTGGTGCTGGGAACCGGCATCCCTAGGCCTCTGACAGCCCCCAGCCTCACCTTGGCGCCATCCAGGAAAGACTGGCAAACCAGGGAAGGCCAGCCCTGATGTCTCTACTGCAGAGGAACCCAGGCAGAAACCCTCCCCTCCCCAGAAAACATCCCTCTGCCCGTCCCTGAGCGCCACAGAGATGCACCAAGGACTCTGGGCCGTGGAGTCTCCTGCAGCCACCTTTACATCCGGTAAGTGCCGGCAGGCTGCTCGGCCTCCTTCCCGTACGAAAAGCCCGTTTCCTTGGCATCCCAGCAGCACCTCGCCAGGCTCCAGTGAACATGGCAACGTCCCTGGATGGGAGATGCGATGGCACTGATACGCTGTGAGGCTGATCCCCTCGGACCAGGTGTGCCACGGGGGGCTGAGAGGGGGCAGGGGCGCTGGGGCCAATGGTGGATTAGCCAACTGGGGGGTGCCTGGAAAAAATCCACCGTGCAGTGGGAGCCTGGAGCCCTGGCCGTCTGATGGGCGGGGTGGGGAAAGCCCCCATGTCCCGACCCCATTCACCGGCAGCAACCCCCCAGCGGCTCTGGTCCCTGTCCCTGGCAGAAACCGCGGGACAGGGGAAGCCCCCCCCAACAACATCCCCCAACCCTGTCCCCGGCAGAAGCCACATGATGGGGGAAGCCCTTCACGCAGCAGTCACTGAGCCCATCCGCGTCAGAAGCCCCTGGGCGGGGGAAACCCCAACGCCCCTGTCCCTGGCAGAAACCACGGGGCGGCAGGGAAAGCCCCCCACGCCCGACCCCGCTCTCCAGCAGAAGCGCCAGGTGGGGTGGGAGAAGCCCCAGTGCCCCGACCCTGGTCCCCTGCAGAAGTGTAGAGGATGGTGGGGGAAGCCCCAGTACCCGGACCCCCCTAAGGCCCTGGGGCCATGGCATGGGGAGAGAGCTTCTCTGGTCTTGGGGCTGCAGGGGCGGTGGGCAGAAAGGAGCAAAAAGGGGTGGGGGGCTGAAGTGGGGGGGCAGAATGGGGGGGACCCTGGGTGGGGCAGACCAGGGGGAAGAGGCAGAAAGAGGTGGGGCTGTGGGTGAGGCCACAGGCAGAAGGGATGGAACAGGGGCAGGGCTGCAGGTGGAAGGGGTGGGGAGGGGCCCAATGTTCCCTTTAGTTTTCCTATCCATATGCAGAATGAATTTTGCTATATGCACCAATATGGAGGTGATGTGTGGCGGAGGTGGGATCGAGTGGTCCGGCGTGTGGGAAGGGGCTAAGGGCTGGGGCAGGGGGTTAGGGTGTGGGGGGGTGAGGGCTCCGGCTGGGGGTGAGGGCTTTGCTGTGGGGCAGGGGATGAGGCATTTGGGGTGCAGGCTCTGGGGTGGGACCGGGGAGATAGCCCTCTCTCCCTGTTGCAGCCCTGGAGCTGGGAGGGAGAGGCGTGTCCCTTTGCCACAGCCCTGGGGCTGGGGGAGCCTCAATGCATAGCTCTTGATGGCCTCCTGCGTGGCCACGCAGCTTAGCAGGAACTTATGAGGGGCCCTCCACTTGTTCTGGCTCAGGGCTCCAGGAAACCTTAATCCGCCTCTGGCTGGGGCAAGACTGAGCAGCAGAAGGGCTGGATCCTGGCCTGGCTGACCCAAGGCGATGGACACTCATTAGACAGGCAGGCAGTGGCGGTGTGGGAGGAGCCCACACAGTTTGAGGGCTGGGGCCCGATAGAACCTGCCGAAGAGACTCCAAACCACCCTGGGACCCCCTCCCGCCAGTCACATCGCCAGGGACCAGGCTGAAGAGAGCTGCCGAAGCGCCGCGCCCCAGTGCAACTGCTACCAGATCACAATGGTAGTGTGGTCATTTCACACTGGTGCAACCATGGGCGCCGACGCTGGGGGTGCTCCGGGGCTCAAGCACCCACAGAAAATACATAGAGGGTGCTCAGCACCCACCAGCCAGAGCTGTTTGGCAGGGCCACCGATCACTGTTTTGCGGCTGGCAGGTGGCACTTGGGAGAAGGCGGACAGCAGCGAGCAATGGGCTGGCCGGGGGCTTCGGGGGCGGAGCTGGGGCAGGAAGAGGCGGATCAAGGGAGGGTGGCGGGAGAGGGGCAGGAAGAGGCAGAGTGGGGATGGGGACTCAGGGTGGAGCGGGGATGGAGCACCCATGGGGAGAAATATAAGTCAGTGTTTGTGGGTGCAATTGACTGCACAGGGGCGGGGTAACAGGCCCCCCAACCTCCCTATGATGCACAGCTGCTCATGCCTCCCCCCCGAGAGCTGGCTGCAAAGCCCTCAGCGAGGTGGGGCTCCTAACGGCTCCACATGCCCAGCAATTTGAAGGTTCTCAAAGAATATAGAGATGAGACAGCTGAGCTGTGCCCAGAGTGGAGCCAACAGGCGTTGGGGGCAGAGAGTCTGAATCGCTGCTTGGGGGAGCCTCCTCCCTCTGAGGATTTGCACTCCCCTCGGAGAGGCAGCGTGGCCCAGTGGGTGGAGCGCTAGCCTGGCTCTTGGGAGCCCGCCCGGGGGTCAGCTCCCAGCTCTGCCACAGACTGCCCTGGGTGAGTGTCTCAAGCCAGCAGTTCACTGGCTGGTACAGAACATAGCCGACAGCTGTAACACCGAGCGAGGTCGGAGGAAGAGTTACATAAAAGCTGTGGATGAGTTTGAGACAGGCTCAACCCACCAGCTAAACACCCTCTCTGTCGGGGATCGCTATGGCAGGGGGCCAGGGCTGAGCCCCCCCCCCCCACGTTTCTCCTGTGGGCCGTGGTACCAGTGCGGGAGCAGCACTATACTGACCCCTGCTGCAGGGGTCTCGTGGCGATGCGCAGACCTGCGGCCGTCACATGACTGTTGGAAGCAAAGGAAGGGAGCCGGGGACCACAGCCACGGTGGAAGGGCTGAACTGCAAACCAGAGGCCACGTGCCAGCGGCTCCTGTTACTATTTCGGTGCCCTTCACTGCCCTGATTCTGAGCCAGGGTTCCACATCTCCCCAGTTTCACAGAGACGCTAACGGGCAGCTTGTCCACAGGGCAGGGCAGGCAGAGCTGGGAGGAGAAGCCAAGCTTAGCTGCTCTGCCACACATCGTTCCCCTTTGCATGACAGCTGGGGCAAGGCCCTGCTTTCCTGCTGGAGGGGTTTCACATCACAGCATTGCGAGCTGATGGGACCTGGGATGGTGCACAAATGTTGGGTTTCCTGTTGCATGTTTAGTGGTTGTAGCCTGGCTCCTGGGGCTGTGTCTTGAAAAGCAGGGGTGGGGGCAGACAGTGTTTGCGGCTGAAAGCGCCCGGGGGGTGGGGGGAGAACATGCAGGGAGGGACAGAAGTGGATTTAATACATGTAGCGCTCTCCCAGTCGACCGGTTGTGCCTGCAGGGGATGGGCTGCCTAAGGGCATTGCTGCCGGGCTGTGAGCGGTTCCCCTGGAGGGCACGACATTGAATGCAGCCCAGCTCAGCAGGGGGCCGACTGTTCCCAGCCCGGGGGCCAGCCCCCCACCACAGGATTTCTCTTTTTAAAAAGTATCATGATGTGGGGGTCAGTGTCTGATGTCTGGGGCCTGACTTGGGGTTTAGACCTTGTGGGGCTGAAAGCGAGCCAGACCCAGGCTGGACCCATTAATCAGTCCCAGCAGGCGGGCCCAGCAGTCCAGCCCGCCCAGCCTTTGGGGCTGCAAGCCCCACTCCCAGCCACGGGGTGTGCCGAATGGGGGAGCAGCCCTGGTGAGTGGCTGGAGGGGCAGCGCCCAGCATAGTGCTCCCCCCCCGTCCCTCCTGCAGCACTAGCATAGCCACTCTGCATCCCCGTGGCTGGGGGGCAGAGCTAGGGGTGCATAGGATGAACACTGGGCAGGGCCGGGCTGGGGGATTCCCTACCGAAGAGCCCCGGCTGCGGCTGTGTGTGGGGCGCTGGTGCCCCCTGCTGCCGACTCTCTAGTCGTGCAAGCCCTGGCAGAACGCAGAGCCACTCCGGCTGGTCTCTCCACTGGGCAGTGATGCTCTATGTGGCTGGGCAGTGAGATCTAGACATGGCCGCCCTGGCTGGCTCAGCGCCGCACGGAGCGCAGGAGAGGCAATGGATTTCCAAACTGTTCACAGCAGCCCAGGCATGGGGACGGTCAGGAAGGGGGTAACAGACTCCAGCCCTGCCCCCAGGCGTTTGCCGTCCCCCGGCCGGGCCTGGAGCCCCAGGGAGGTGGCTTACAGAATCGCCTCCTTTTCTCTTGCCAGTCTCCTCATCTTGCCCAGGCCTGGATGCTGCCAGCTCTGCCCTAGGCCAGCCCAGGCTGCCATCCCAGAGGTACCTCTGGGTAGGGTGGCTCTGCTCAGCGTGGTCCGTGGCGTCGGAGGAAGGTGTCTGCAGCTGGGGCAAGAGATGCTCCAAGGAAGGAATCCACCTCACTCAGTGGCCAGGGCCAGCAGCAAGAGGCCAGGGACATGCTCCCAGCTGCAGGCCAGATGTCCCGCTGTCCCTCGCTGGGGCCCGGCCTGGGATGGCAGCACCTGGCCACGGTTCCCAGTGCAGCTCCCCAGGCCATGCAGACCTCACAAGGCTCCCACACCTTCCCCTTGCTTGCCCCCAGCCTCCGGGAGAGTGGGGCCAGGGCGGCAGAGGGGGACCAGCCCTAGGGGACAAGGTGGAGCAGGAGCATGTGGACAGTGAGGGGGCAAGTGCCGAAGGATGAGGGCAGCTGGGGGAGCCCGAGCGTCTGGCAGTGTGAGGGAGTGGGGGTGGGGTGTACAGAGGAGCAGGAGAGGGGCCTGGGGGTACCCGAGGGGAGACATGGGGGGCCAGTGAGAGTCCCTAGGGAGCAGCAGAGGAGGCTGAGTCTCCAGGCCCCAGACAAGCCCAGCCTTTGAGTTCCCTGGCTAGGCATGAGCCCCAGTCGGGGCCAAGTAGGCTGGCCCCCGGGCATCTCCACCAACTGTCGGGGAAGTGATGCCAGCAAATGGCTCCAGCCAGCCGCAGTGTGTGGAGGGGGAAGGCCCTGGGTTCATGGCCAGAGGTTCACGGAAGACCAGGGAATATTACATCCCCTGCCCCCCACCGGAGAGTTCCACAGGGTAACACAGCCCCCCAGAAACTCCCCCACTAATGCAGCCTCCCAGACACTCCCCAGCCCAAGAGCTCCAGAGGGTAACACAGCCCCCCAGAGACACGCCTGCTAACACAGCCCCCCAGACCTCCCACTAACAAAGTGCCCAGAGACTCCTGCCACTAATGCAGCCGTCCAGCACCACCTCCTCCGCTAACACAGCCTCACCCCCCAGAGAGCCTTGTAGGCTAACAGCCCCCCGTGCACCTCCCAGACTACGACAGGGCCCCATGGGTGAACCCAATCTCCCCCAAACTTCCTGCAGTGTCCCACAAGGTCCCATAGCACTCACAGGCCTGCAGAGCACCCAGGAAATTCTTCTGCACTCCACTGCTGCCTTGCAGAGCTGGAGTTCCAGGTGTCCTGACCTTCCCCAGCGCCCCTCCCTTCCAGCCCCCAGGCTACCGGGGAAGGGCAGCCTGGCCTGGTGCTGCAGCCTCAGCGCTCCGGGACCAGGGCTGGAGGAGGGTCCGTGGGGCAGGCCGCGGCTTTGCTCACCTTTGCCTGCGTGACGCTTTCCTGAGCTGCTGGTGCTGGGCGCTCTGCTAGGGCTGGTGGAGTATGCCGGGAGGCTGGGTGACAGCACAGGGGTGCTGTGCGCCTGCTGCAGCTCTGGGGGAGAAGGAGAGGAGGGGTGAGCAGTGGGACAGTGGTGGGGGATAACCAGAGCTGCCCCTCTGAGGCCAGACCTGCTCTCAGCTGGAGCTGTGCAGACGGGGGTGAGCCCACTGAAGCCAGTGGTGGTGCCTGGAATCTGGCCCGCGACAGTGGCTGCTGCATTGGACTTGTCACCAAGCATGGAGGAACCTGTGAGGAGGTTTTGGGCCCAGTCCCCATTCGACTTCACTCTGTGACTGAGCCTGGGAATCCCCCTGCGCAGTCCCCCCGGCCTGCCCTGCTCTGCCCCCAGCACCGCTGGGACGGGGTGGTGGACGCTGTGCCACAGCTATTCGCTTCCTAGGGCCCCCAGGCTGCCCCGGCTTGGGGTACAGCCACACTGTGGAGACTACACCAGCACAGCTATCCCGGCACAGCCGTGTCCCGTAGATGCAGCCAACGTTGGCAGAAGAGAACATTAGCTATGTCTGCAACACTGTCAGGCCAGGTGCCAGCTCACGCCAAGGCCCCCCGGCCTCCCTGACAAATGCCCAGCTGGAAACCAGCCTGCCTCACCAGTGTGTTAGCATTGTTACAACGGATGTTAGAGCTATAATGTGTTCGGTGTTGGGACTTTATGACATGCTTGTGAGTTGCTGCATGTGTCCATCTCACATATAACATCTGTATCCCATGTTACAGGGCAACATTTACGTATTTTCTCTGTAACTAGAGAAGCGTTTGCTATGAACCTGCAAAGCCCCGAGTCATGAGGAAGCACGGCCAGGTGTGAAATACTCGTTCACCACAAGAGGCGTTATCTGCTGCCCACACAAAAGGTCTACAGACACCAGACAAGCCATTGTGGGACATCAGTGCACGAAAGACTTCGCTGATTGCTCCCCTCATACCCCTGAAGAGTAGACGTGCTCGTCCCATCCCTTCGAACTCTGGGGGAAGGGAATAAAAATGCCTGGCCAGAAGGAACTTTATCTCTATGCTGCTTGAACTGTGCGGGGCAAAGACTTCTAAGGGTACGCAAGAGCGAGGCCATATAGAGCTTGCTGATTACAGAAACTTTTGTTACCTTTTAGAACCTAAGACTGTAACTCATTTGTGTGTGTGTTTACCGCTTTAACCCTGTCCTTAACTCTCATTTCTTTTTCTTCTCCAATATATCTTTAGTTAGTTTATTATAGGATTGGCTACAGCCGTTGTCTTGGGTTTGAGATCTGAGGTGTCATTGACCTGGGGTAAGTGACTTGTCCTTTGTGACTGGAGATAACCTGAGTGTTGTGGTTTTTGGTGTAAGGGACCATCTATCACAAAAGCAAGATGGACTGGAGTGCCCAAGGGGACTGTCTGTGACTCCATGGTTAGGCTGTTACAGTGTTGGAGGAGTTCACACTTGTCACTGGGTTGGTGAATTCTAACTGTGAAACACAGCACCCGTTTGGGGTTTGTGCCCTGGTTTGTGCCAGTCTGCCCTGGGTTGGCACTCATGGTTGTGAGCCACTCCAGACAGCTTGATAATGTCAATGGAAGCCCTCTTCTGTCAGCATAGCTGTGTCTACTCCGGTTGTTAGGTGCGCAGAGCTACCCCGGTCAGGGTGTGGTTGGTTCACACCCCTGACTCACGTAGCTATGCCGATATAACTTTCAAGCCTATGAGTCTGTCTACACTGCAGCTGCAGGTGTGTTTGCAGAAAGGGCAGATCTAGCTAGATCAAAGCAAGGTCAGGTAACAGCAGCAGTGAAGCCATTGCAGCATGGGGGTGGTACAGGCTAGCCCTGCCCACCCAGGACCCCGGATACACTCTCTGCTGGTGCTGCCGCAACTTCGCTGCTGCTGCTCCCCAAGGTAGCTTCGATCTAGCTAGATCTGCCCGTACTGCAATCGCAGACATCCCCTTACATGGGTGCTGAGCAGCGCCCTGACTGGCCCCAGAGTACAGGGAAGGGCCATGCGGATTCCTAGAGTCATGGATTCGAAGACCAGAAGGGATCATTGCGATTGTCTAGTAGCTTGGCCAGCGTAGAGATCCCTGAACGTGTTTGCGACTCCATGATGAGCCAAATCTGGCGCGTGACAGGGTAGGATGCCAGTGAGGGACAGGTGTCTGTCAACAGCATCCAGCCATCGTGTTGTAGGTCCTCCAGGGCGTCCTTTCCGTCCAGCTCCAAATCGAAGGTGATTTTTGCAGGGAAGCTGGTAGGCATTCGGAGCAGATAACCGTGTCCTCTTAGAGCGCTGGGCGACTGTTTGAGAGAGCGGGACCTGTGTAGCTAGAAAATGGGTCTCTTCATTCAACTTGAGTTTGAACCATTTGATATTTTTGATATTCAGAAATGCTTCATCTGACTGGTGTCCAGCTTCTTTTCAGTCTTGTTTCAGTCCGTGTTTTGTGCATTGCTTGATTACAAATGTTATTTAGCTTACAACACGTGACCATATCACCTCCCAAATGAGCCATGCCACACTGTTCAAACACGGCTAAGGTGTTAATGGAGATCCAGGGCTTCTTAGCCATTTTGGGGATCAAGGATAGTCATAGCAATCAGGGCTGGCTCCAGGCACCAGCCCTCCAGGCATGTGCTTGGGGCGGCACCTGGAGGGGGGTGGCGCTCACCCGGGGAGAGCGAGGCCGCGGCCGGGCTCGCTGCCCTCCCCCCGGTGCTCCGGCCGGCCGGGAAGAGCGGGGCCGCCCTCCACCGGCGCTCCGGCCGGTCGGGGAGAGCAGGGCCCCAGCCAGGCTCTCCGCCCTCCTCCTGGCGCTCCGGCCGGTCGGGGAGAGTGGGGCCCCGGCCGGGCTCTCCGCCCTCCTCCTGGCGCTCCGGCCGGTCGGGGAGAGCGGGGCCGCTGCCAGGCTCTCCGCCCTCCTCCTGGCGCTCCGGTCGGGGAGAGCGGAGCTGCGGCCGGGCGGGACCGCCCTCCCCCGGTGCTCTGGCTGGCTGAGGAGAGCGGGGCCGCGGCCGGGCTCGGCGCCCTCCCCTGCTGCGCTCCCCGCCGGGGGGCGGGAGGCGGCAGGAGGCTTTTTTGCCTGGAGCGGCAAAAAAGCCAGAGCCGGCCCCGATAGCAATATGACCACAAAGCTCTTATGGGAGTCAAAGTTGTCATCCTCGAGGAATCTTCTGCCAGGAACAACGTGGCCTCCTTCTATAAACACTTGTGGAGCTCACCCCCAAGAAAGAGCTTTCATTTGGTGTGATCGACTCCAGTTCTGATCAGCTACTCAGTGCAGAGGTGGAGTCTGTGGCACGCTGGAGGGAACATGTCAGCCAGCTGGTAAATACACTCTCAGCTTTGCGGGACCCTGACATTAAGGCTGTTGCTGAGTTGACCCATTCCATGCAAAACGATCCTGGCAAATCCACCAAAATCCACAGAGTGGACACATAAGGGAAACCAGGCAGCAGGAATCTGTGGCATTCCTGTGGACCTGTTATCTGGGATCTGAAGCCCATGCAGGCGGAGGGAGAACCAGTATACTTTGGCAGTCTCAACCCTGTTTGAGATTTCAGTTGCACTGCGGTTTCGAATGCTACTGAATTTTAGGTTGGATCATTTGAATTCTGGTAACCCAATCGTCGCTTTGCCTATGCTCGTTAATCTAAGACAGAAACGTGCAGAGACTAATTAGTGGTCGCTGTTGCCAGGCTTGGCAGACCGATGAGTTCTGCAGTTGCTGATGGACGATTTCCAGCTATGAGAGATTATGAACTCAATCATCTTCTTTGTTCAACCGTCCTTCCTCGACCACGGAAATCAGTGAATTCACTTCCTATGAAACCAGGTGTCAGTGAAGCAATGTTTATAGTGGGGGTGTTGAAGGTGGAAACCATGTGTTTGAGTTGTTATTACTACTTCAAGCCAGGGGGTGCTGCAACATCCCCAGCACCCCTATTTCCAGCACCTAGGCCAGGTGTTCCTAGAGGCCTGGGTCGGAAAGAGCTAGGCTCAGCACCCAGGCAAACACCAGTTACTGGGCAAGATGACAGGGCACCTGGATGAGGGTCTCTGGAGAAGTCAGAGCAGGTGATCCTGATGGACCTTAAATTCTCTGGAACTCTGTAGGGCAGGAGGGACAGGATGTGACACTGCACCCCATATTCTTCACAGTAATATTATTATGATATGATTATGGTATAATTATGGAGCATTTTGTACCAGATGGGTCATGTGAAGTGTGATAAATGAAGTATGTGGGGGGGTAGCTCCCTTTGATGGACACCCAGCCAGCCAGTGAGCTGTAAAATCCCTCTTCGTAGCTATTCTCTACTTGCTTTACCTGTAAAGGGTTAAAAAGTCCCCCAGGTAAAGAAAAAGAAAAAGAAAAAGTGAGCACCTGACCAAAAGAGCCAATGGGAAGCTAGAACTTTTTAAAATTGGAAAATAAACTTTCTCTTTGTCTGTTGTTCTCCGGAGGAGACACAGAGCAGCAATGCTTTAAGCTGCAATGCTGTGTAAGGCTTGAACCAGGTATAAAAATTCATCTTCCATACCTAGAAGAAATCATTGGACAGGGCATGTTTAAATAGACACGATTAGGTTTATTTCTTTATTTTGGCTTGTGGATCTCCTCTGTGCTAACCCCAGATGCTTTTGTTTTGCTTGCAACCTTTAAGCTGAACCTCAAGAGAGCTATCTCGATGCTTAATTTTTGTAATTATTTCTTTTACGATTTAGCAAAATGCCTAAGTTCCAGATGTATTTTCTTCCTCTTTGTTTTTAATAACATTTACCCTTTTTAAGAACAGGATTGGATTTTTGGTGTCCTAAGAGGTTTGTGCACGTGTTGTTTGATTAGCTGGTAGCAGCAGCTAATTTCCTTTGTTTTCTTTCTCAGCTCTTCCCCGGAGGGGGGTGAAAGGGCTTGAGGGTACCCCACAGGGAGGAATTCCCCAGTGCTCCTTCCTGAGTCCAAGGGTTTTTTTTGCATTTGGGTGGTGGCAGCGTTTACCAAGCCAAGGTCAGAGAAAAGCTGTAAACTTGGGAGTTTAATACAAGCCTGGAGCGGCCAGTATTAATTTTCAAAATCCTTGCGGGCCCCACTTCTGTACTCAAAGTAACAGAGTGGGGATTCAGCCTTGACATGAGGTGTCATTGGAAAAGTTATGATTTGCTGAATATGATTATCCTATTTGTATGCATGTATCATTTTTGTATCTGAAGTTATGAATATTGACTATATGTCTGTATTTCAATCGTGCTTATGCTGGATGACACCCACAACTAGCCTTTCTGGTACAACAATGAAGAAGCCAGAGAGTGCTGATGGCCCATCAGCAAAGACAATGGACCCTGGAAGAACTTAACCTTCCTGTGAACTTTCCAGACAGCCTGTAAGTAACGGCTGCTATGACTCAGCAAGGTATGCAAGTGCATGTGACCAGGCCACATGACTCTGGACTCCATCTTGGGATGTCCGTGTTTTTCCACAAACTGAGTTTGGGACAAAGGGTCCCACCATATGTTAAAGATCTGCAAGGCAGTGGGCAGCACAGCATCGGGGGGAGGTGACCAGCCCTCTGTGGAGAAAGAAGTGGTTCGGGACTATTTAGAAAAGCTGGACGAGCACAAGTCCATGTGCCGGATGCGCTGCATCCGAGGGTGCTAAAGGAGTTGGCGGATGTGACTGCAGAGCCATTGGCCATTATCTTTGAAAACTCATGGCAATCGGGGGAGGTCCTTGATGACTGGAAAAAGGCTAATGTAGTGCCCATCTTTTAAAAAGGGAAGGAGGAGGATCCGGGGAACTACAGGCCTGTCAGCTTCACCTCACTCCCTGGAAAAATCATGGAGCAGGTCCTCAAGGAATCAATTCTGAAACACTTAGACGAGAGGAAAGTGATCAAGAACAGTCAGCATAGATTCACCAAGGGCAAGTCATGCCTGACTAACCTAATTGCCTTCTATGATGAGATAACTGGCTCTGTGGATGAGGGGAAAGCAGTGGACGTGTTATTCCTTGACTTTAGCAAAGCTTTTGATATGGTCTCCCACAGAATTCTTGCTGGCAAGTTAAAGAAGTATGGGCTGGATGAATGGACTATAAGCTGGATAGAAAGCTGGCTAGATCGTCGGGCTCAACAGGTAGTGATCAATGGCTCTATGTCTAGTTGGCAGCCGGTATCAAGCAGAGTGCACCAATGGTCGGTCCTGGGGCTGGTTTTGTTCAATATCTTCATTAATGATCTGGAGGATGGCGTGGACTGCACCCTCAGCAAGTTTGCAGATGACACTAAACTGGGAGGAGTGGTAGATACGCTGGAGGGTACGGATAGGATAGAGCGGGACCTAGACATATTAGAGGATTGGGCCAAAAGAAATCTGATGAGGTTCAACAAGGATAAGTGCAGAGTCCTGCACTTAGGACGGAAGAATCCCATGCACTGCTACAGACTAGGGACCGAGTGGCTAGGCAGCAGTTCTGCAGAAAAGGACCTAGGGGTTACGGTGGACAAGAAGCTGGATATGAGTATGCCCTGGATAACAGTGTGCCCTTGTTGCCAAGAAGGCTAATGGCATTTTGGGCTGTATAAGTAGGGGCATTGCCAGCAGATCGAGGGACATGATCATTCCCCTCTATTCAACATTAGTGAGGCCTCATCTGGAGTATTGTGTCCAGTTTTGGGCCTCACATTACAAGAAGGATGTGGAAAAATTGGATAGAGTCCAGCCGAGGGCAAGAAAAATGATTAGGGGTCTGGAGCACATGACTTATGAGGAGAGGCTGAGGGAACTGGGATTGTTTAGTCTGCAGAAGAGAAGAGTGAGGCGGGATTTGATAGCTGCTTTCAACTACCTGAAAGGGGGTTCCAAAGAGGATGGATCTAGACTGTTCTCAGTGGTACCAGATGACAGAACAAGGAGCAATGGTCTCAAGTTGCAGTGGGGGAGGTTTAGGTTGGATATTAGGAAAAACTTTTTCACTAGGAGGGTGGTGAAGCACTGGAATGGGTTACCTAGGGAGGTGGTGGAATCTCCATCCTTAGAGGTTTTTAAGGTCAGGCTTGACAAAACCCTGGCTGGGATGATTTAGTTGGGGATTGGTCCTGCTCTGAGCAGGAGGTTGGACTAGATGACCTCTTGAAGTCCCTTCCAACCCTGATATTCTATGATTCTATGATTCTGTGAAGGCAGGGAGTGACATCATCGGTTGTTCTTTGCGCCCCACACTAGAGGACTCCGGAAAACACCTGCGGATCAAAGACTGAATTGGGGAAGTGCTGCACTCAGGCTAAGGGATTTCTAGCCTGTGTATGAAAACCCTGGGGCGTCCAAGCTGCAAAACAAGTGTAGCTTGTGCCTTAAGAATCTGCCAACCTGCTCGTATCATCAGCCAGGGTGAGAATTTGCTAATTCATATCCTATCTTTCTAGTGCTTAGTTTGTGTTTTTGTTTATTTGCTAGGTGATCTGCTTTGATCTGTTGGCTATCCCTTATAATCACTTAAAATCTATCTTTTTGTAGGTAATACACTTGTTTTCTGTTTTAATCTGAACCAGTAAGTTTGGAATGAAGTGCTTGGGAATCTTAGCTCAAGGGGCAGGGGCTGTTGCATTTCCTGTCCACATTGAGGGGCTTGCACTGTACAGTCCGCTGTGCAGCGCAAGATGGTATAATTTTGGGTTTATACTCCGGCATGGGGGGGGCGGGGGGGTCCTAGGCTGGGAAGCTGGTGGTTATTTTGGAGGTAGCCTCTCTGTTGTTGGTGCATGCAGTGGCTGGTCAGAGAGCCTGCAGATAACTCCAGCTGGGAGTGTCCCTATCTGTGCGAATGCTGGTGGAAGTGTAGGACCGGGAGCAGCACAGTGGGAAAGGGATCCCAGGCTCGTGAGTCAGAGGGTTCATTGGTACCCCAGTCTCAGGTGGCACCCCGGGGGGATCCCATCACATGGGGATCTCACTCCACCAGTGAATCCTGCGCTAGACTGGCCAGGCCAACTGTCCTGGGGTGAGGTGTTGGCTCCCCACAGCATGTAGTGTCCCTGTTGCCCACTCAAGAGCACGTATCTGGGGCGGGGGCCAAAGTCACTCCCCGGTGCTGCCTCCCCCCGAACTGGACTCTGGATGCACTTGTCTTGGCTGAAATCCCCAAAGGCAGAGCAGCTGGGGCCCAAGGTGCAGACAGCGCCTGGGACGGAGGAGCGGCTACGCTGTCACCCAGCGACCTGCACCCCAGCACGGCACAGCACCCTGGGGCAGCTCAGGGAGGGAGCGCTCACCGCACAGCTCGTGGCAAGTAACCAGGGTCCATGGGCTTTCTCTAACCTCCCTGGTGCTAGCTTGTCCCTGAACTCTGGAGATAATTAAATTCCAGCCTCCCTCAGCACCCCTTCCTCAGCAGCCTCCCTCTCCCACATTGGCAGCCCCTCTGAAGGCAGTGAGGCTGCTGGGATCAGCACGCGTTTCCCTCCCTGGGGTTTGCCAGGAGCTGGATGCAAGGACAGGGTGCAGCTGGCATGTGGGACAGTGGTGGTGGGTGTGACGGAGCTGGGAGCAGGGCAGATTTGACCTGGGAATGTTGCAGGGGGATTGCAGTGGGGATGTGGGACTTCCCTTGAAGGAAGCTACCTGAGCTGTAACCTGAGCCAGGAACGGGGGTGGGGAGAATTAACACCTTCTGCCCGGGAGACTGAACAAAGGGGAGGAGCAGCGGGAGGGGCTGGGAGTGGTCCCAGGGGCGGAGGAGTCTGCAGCTCGACCCTGGCAGAGAGGTGGTGACCTCGAGAAGGGCTGGCACACTAGGGGTCCCCCTGGGAACTGTGGGGAGCTGTGAGCACACAGGCCAGTGAGTGGCCAGCAGGAAGATGTATGCCAAGCGGCTTAAGAGCGACCTGGTGGAGCTGTGCAAGCAGAGGCGGCTGCGCATTGGGAGGCTCACCAAAGAACAGCTCATTGCCCAGCTGGAGGCGGAAGATCGCGCGAATGAACTGATCCCTGTGTCTCAGGGAAGCAGCCTGGCAAATGCAGCGCAGGCACCAGTGTCTGTCCCAGCTGGGAGTGGTCAGCCGGCTGCTGAGGGCTTCCCGAGACCCCTCCTTCCTATGCCTAGGGGAGGGGTGGGGAGGAGCCCAGCAAATACCGAAGGCGCCGTGGCCCCCCGGCCAGCAGGGGACCCTCCCGGCGAAGCTCGCCGGCCAGCAGGGGATCCTCCCGGCGACGTTCGGCATCCGGGGAGCGGAATTGGCTGGAATGGGAGAAAGAGCTAAAACTGAGAGAGCTGGAGGATCGTGAACGACAGCGTCAGCATGAACGGGAGGAGAAAGAGAGACAGCATCAGCGTGAACGGGAGGAGAAAGAGAGACAGCATCAGCGTGAACGGGAGGAGAAAGAGAGACAGCATCAGCGTGAACGGGAGGAGAATGAGAGACAGAGACAGGAGAATGAGAGACAGAGACAGGAGAATGAGAGACAGCGTCAGCATGACCTGGAACTGGCGAGATTGAAGGGCAGCGAACCCCCGACTGCGGTGAGTGAGGGGGGACCCAGGACTGCACGGAGCTTTGATAAGTGCATCATGGCCCCATACAAGGAGGGGGAGGACATGGATGACTTCCTGGAGGCCTTTGAGACGGCCTGCGAGCTGCACCGGGTTGATCCCACGGACAGACTCCGGGTCCTTACCCCCTTACTGGACCCCAAATCCGTGGCATTGTACCGCCAACTGGGAGAGACAGAGAAAGGGGACTACGAACTATTCAAAAAGGCCCTGCTACGAGAGTTTGGGCTGACTCCTGAGATGTACCGGGAAAGGTTCCGGAGTCAGGATAAAACCCCTGAGATCTCATACCTGCAACTAGCCGTCTGCATGGAAAGATACGCCAGCAAGTGGGCTGGTGGGGCCCAGACGAAGGAGGACCTGATTAAACTGCTGGTACTGGAGCAACTGTATGAGCGGTGCCCATCCGACCTGAGGCTGTGGTTGGTGGACAGAAAGCCAGAGAACCCGCGACACGCCGGGCAGCTGGCTGATGAGTTTGTAAAGAGCCGGTCAGGGGGTGGCAGGGAGGAGCCCCAAAGGAACAGGCCCGCCGCGATGCAGAGAGAGAGTCACCCTGGGACCTCTCAAAGGGGGAATATGGGGAATCCCCTCCCACGGGGAATGCCCAGCATCAGGGACAACCGACCGGCTCGAGGGGACCCACGGGACCTGAGCTGCTATTACTGCGGCCGAAGAGGCCACGTTCGGGCCCAGTGCCCCAAGCTCAAAGACAGACTGAGCAGACCGAACCCGCACCGGGTTAACTTGGTAGAGGCCCAGACGGACGAGGGGCAGGCTTCTCACGCAAGAGGGGCTGGCAGCTTATCAACTGCTCAAGAGAGAGAAGGGCCCCCGGCCAGCTTCTCTGGGGGGCCAGATGCTCCGGATTCAAAGTTCTCCGTTTACAGGGTTGGCGCGGGGCTGTCCCTGCGGAGCGAGTGCCTTGTTCCCCTGGAGGTGGATGGGAAGAAAGTTTATGGATACTGGGACACGGGCGCAGAGGTGACACTGGCCCGGCCCGAGGTGGTGGCCCCAGATCGGGTGGTGCCCAACACCTTCCTGACCCTGACCGGGGTGGGCGGGACCCCATTCAAGGTTCCCGTAGCGAGGGTACACCTGAAATGGGGGGCCAAGGAGGGCCCCAAGGACGTGGGAGTGCACCACCATTTGCCCACTGAGGTGCTGATGGGGGGGGACCTAGAGGACTGGCCAAGCAGCCCCCAGACCGCCTTAGTCGTGACCCGTAGCCAGAGCCGGCGAGGGGCACTACGCCCTGACCTTGGGAAGGATGTCCCACCGGAGGCACCGAACCCTTCCCGGGTGGGGAGGGAACACCCAAGGACAGGCCGCGGGGTGGCTGGGGCTTCCGACCCAGCCGACGAGAGGGAGCAGGTCCCCATCCCTTCCCCAGCCGCCGAGTTCCAGGCCGAGTTGCAGAAGGACCCCTCCCTGCGGAAGCTAAGGGGCCTGGCTGACCTCAGTGTGGTACAGACCATGAGGAGAGGATGCAAGGAGAGGTTCCTGTGGGAGAAGGGGTTCCTGTACCGAGAGTGGGCTCCCCCGGGGGAAGTGGAGTCGTGGGGGATCAGGAGGCAGCTGGTGGTTCCCCAGAAGTTTCGCCACAAGCTACTGTACCTGGCCCATGACATCCCTCTCGCAGGGCACCAGGGGATCCGGCGCACCAGGCAGAGGCTGCTACAGAACTTTTACTGGCCCGGGGTCTTCACCAACGTCCGGCAGTACTGCCGATCCTGTGACCCCTGCCAGAGGGTGGGGAAGGCCCGGGACAAGGGGAAGGCAGCATTGAGACCTTTGCCCATCATAGAGGAGCCTTTCCAGAAGGTGGCCATGGACATAGTGGGACCTCTCAGCAAGACGACCCGGTCTGGGAAGAAATACATCCTGGTGGTGGTAGATTTCGCCACCCGCTACCCCGAGGCAGTGCCCTTATCGTCCATTGAAGCAGACACTGTGGCGGATGCGCTGCTGACCATTTTCAGCCGAGTGGGGTTCCCCAAGGAAGTCTTGACGGACCAAGGGTCCAACTTCATGTCGGCCCTACTCCGGTGCTTGTGGGAGAGATGTGGGGTCCGGCACAACTGGGCCTCAGCATATCACCCCCAATCCAACGGGCTGGTGGAGAGGTTCAATGGGACGCTAAAAATGATGCTGAAAACATTTATGAATCAGCACCCGCAGGACTGGGACAAGTACTTACCTCACCTGCTGTTTGCGTACAGGGAGGTACCCCAGGAGTCTACCGGGTTTTCGCCTTTCGAACTGCTATATGGAAGGCGGGTAAGGGGGCCCCTGGACCTGATGAGAGACGAATGGGAGGGGAAGGCCACTCCTGACGGAGAGTCGGTGGTGGAGTATGTCCTGACCTTCCGGGAACGACTTGCCGAGCTCATGGGCCTGGCCAGGGAGAATCTGGCCAGAGCCCAGAGGAAGCAGAAGGTCTGGTATGACCGCACAGCACGGGCCCGCGCCTTCGCCACTGGGGATCAGGTGATGGTCCTCATCCCCGTGAGGAAAAACAAACTCCAGGCCGCCTGGGAAGGGCCCTTCAAGGTAGTCAAGCAACTAAACGAGGTAAACTATGTGGTGGAGCTGTCGAACCGGGCACACCACCACCGGGTGTACCATGTGAATATGATGAAGCCATATTATGACAGGGGGAATATGGTGTTGGCCGTGTGTGGACAGTGGGAGGGGCAGGGAGATGACCCTTTAGTAGATCTATTCCCTGGGACAAGAGTTGGCTTCCCCCTGGAAGCAATTCCCCTCTCTGATCGGCTAACCCCTGCCCAGCGAGCTGAGATCGGAGGGGTGCTGCATCTGTACCAACAGCTGTTTTCCAACCAGCCTGGACGCACTAATCTGACTGTCCACCGGGTGCAGACAGGATCGCACCCGCCTATAAAATGCTCCCCCTTCCGAGCCACAGGGAAAACTGCTCAGGACCTGGAAAGAGAGGTCAATGACATGCTGGCTTTGGGGGTGATCCAGCCGTCTTCCAGCCCTTGGGCCTCGCCGGTGGTGCTGGTCCCCAAAAAGGACGGGTCGATCCGGTTCTGTGTGGACTATCGGAAGCTCAATGCCATCACTGTAGCCGATGCCTACCCCATGCCCAGACCGGACGAGCTCCTAGACAAGCTGGGAGGTGCTCGGTACCTTACCACCATGGATCTTACAAAGGGCTATTGGCAAGTGCCGCTGGATGCAGATGCCAGGCTGAAATCGGCCTTTGTCACCCCTCTGGGGCTCTATGAGTTCCTGACCCTGCCCTTCGGCCTCAAGGGAGCGCCGGCCACCTTCCAGCGCCTGGTGGATCAGCTACTGAGGGGGATGGAGAGTTTTGCCGTGGCGTATATCGATGACATCTGTGTCTTTAGCCAGACCTGGGAGGACCACATATCCCAGGTTAGACAAGTGCTGGACCGACTCCAGAAGGCTGGGCTGACCGTAAAACCGGAGAAGTGCAAGGTGGGGATGGCTGAGGTATCCTACCTAGGCCACCGGGTGGGAAGCGGCTGCCTAAAGCCGGAACCAGCCAAAGTGGAGGTGATCAGAGACTGGCCCGCTCCTCAAACCAAAAAGCAGGTCCAAGCCTTTATTGGGATGGCAGGGTACTATCGGAGGTTCGTGCCCCACTTTAGCGCCATAGCCGCCCCCATCACTGAGCTGTGCAAGAAGGGGAAGCCAGACAAAGTGGTCTGGACCGAGGAGTGCCAGGAGGCTCTCCGGGCGCTGAAGGAGGCTCTGGTCAGTGGCCCAGTTCTGGCAAACCCAGACTTTGACAAGCCCTTTATGGTGTTCACCGACGCCTCAGACACAGGACTGGGGGCGGTGTTAATGCAGGAGGATGAAAAGGGGGAGAGACACCCCATCGTGTACCTGAGCAAGAAGTTGCTACCCCGGGAGCAGAACTACGCGGCCATCGAGAAGGAATGCCTGGCCATGGTGTGGGCCCTCAAGAAACTAGAGCCATATCTCTTTGGGCGTCACTTCACCGTGCACACCGACCACTCTCCCCTGACCTGGCTGCACCAGATGAAAGGAGCCAACGCCAAGCTCCTGAGATGGAGCCTGCTCCTGCAGGATTATGACATGGACGTGGTCCATGTGAAGGGACGTGACAACCTAATAGCGGACGCATTGTCCCGGAGAGGGAGCCCTGAACTTCCCCAGGTCACTGGTCAGAGTGACCCTGCTCAGTTCAGTCTCGAAGGGGGGAGAGATGTGACGGAGCTGGGAGCAGGGCAGATTTGACCTGGGAATGTTGCAGGGGGATTGCAGTGGGGATGTGGGACTTCCCTTGAAGGAAGCTACCTGAGCTGTAACCTGAGCCAGGAACGGGGGTGGGGAGAATTAACACCTTCTGCCCGGGAGACTGAACAAAGGGGAGGAGCAGCGGGAGGGGCTGGGAGTTTAGTTTCGGTTTGGGCTGGGTGGTGCAACGCAGGGAACCCCAAGCTGGGGTCTAAGCTCCCTGAACCTCCCAGAGGGACCTAATTGAGGGGGTCTGGTCGTACCTACACGTTCTGCTTGAGACTGTGTTCCTGTCCTTAAATAAACCTTCTGCTTTACTGGCTGGTTGAGAGTCGCAGTGAATCTCGGGAAGAGGGGTGCAGGGCCCTGACTCCCCCATACTCCGCAACAGTGGGTGGCACAGGCTGAGGGGACGCAGGGCAGGGCTGTTGCTGAGGGCATGGGGGGGTACGATGCCAGCAATACTTTGCGCTGCCCGAGGGTTGTTCAGCCATTGGACTCAGAGCACAGAGGTGTGGGGGGAGGGGGCTGCTCTGTGCTACAGCTAGACTGGGCTCCTGACCCCCTGCTGTCAGTGTGGTCCTGGCCCCCTCCCCGGGGCACACACCAGCCCCGTGTTCCCTCAGCCAGTGCCGCAGGAAGCCAGACAACACTTGCCAGCGCTCCCGCTGCTCCCCTCCTCCGGCGCCCTCCTGTGTCGCAGGGCCTGGGGAAGGGACCGGCTGGGCCAGTGCGCTGCCCTTCTCCCAACACCCTGCTGGGAGCCATGCTGGAGCTCACAGGGCTCGTCCCGGGTGCAGATCCAGACCCCGGTGTGAAGCCAGGACAAGGGCAAAGAACGAAGAAAGGCCATGGCCAACCACTGGGGCAGGGGAGCGCCTGGGCGAGTCCCCTCCATGGGCAGGCCCAGCTGGGCTGTGACGCCAGCAGAACAGCCGCAGGGTTGGTTTGGGGGGCAGGCCCATGCCCAGACCTTGGGGGGGTGGGGGTGGGAATGCCAGGGGCACGGCACCGGGCTGTGGCCGGGCTGTTCGGCGGGGCTTACGCCCAGTGGGATGGCCACACCGGGGAAAGGCTGAGCTTGCTGGGGCCTGCGGCAGGCTAAGGTCGATGGCGGTCCCGGCGTCTGGGCTGGTGTCAGCACGTGCAGGGCGCAGTATGGCAGGGCAGCGCGTTGCCACGGGGTCAGTGGATCAGGAGGGAAACGCCAACCCTTCCCGCTAGGCCCGTGTGCCCGCGTGGCACCCTGCAGCCCCTGAATGCAGGCCCAGCCACCCTGAGGTCAGAGCCCCTAGCTCCCAGCTGGGACTTCACGCAGCCCTTACCTCTCTTGCTGCTGCTCTCCAAGGGTCCCTGCAGGGTGAGGCTGGGGGGCCCGGGGCCCGCTGGCTTCCACAGCCCTCTCTTTTCGGCTCCCCTCGCACAGCTGCTCTCCATGCCGAGGCTCTGCCTGTAACGGGGCCCGAGCCTGGGGTCGGTGGGTCCCCCGGGCTCCGCGGCTCTGCGGTGAGGGCCAGGGGTGCTGGGCAGCGGGGGGCGGTGGAAGGTTTGCATGTCCTTGGCAGGAAGGTCGACATAGAGCACCCTGTACAGGCTGCTGCTGTCGGGCCCCCGTGGGATGGCCGGGATCTGGGAGCTCTGGCTCGGCCTGTCAAAGGACACGGCTGCAGAGAGAAAGGGGAGAGACGCTGTGTTAGGCTCCCGGCTCCATGAGCCTCACCCAGCCAGCAGCTCTCCCCCCTACCCCCGGCCCCACAGACACACCCAGCCCGCAGCTCTCCCCTCCCCCCATCCCTGGCCCCACAGACACACCCAGCCTGCAGCTCTCCCCCCTGCCCCACAGACATACCCAGCCCGCAGCTCTCCCCTCCCCCCATCCCTGGCCCCACAGACACACCCAGCCTGCAGCTCTCCCCCCCGCCCCACAGACACACCCAGCCTGCAGCTCTCCCCCCCGCCCCACAGACACACCCAGCCCACAGCTCTCCCCCCCGCCCCACAGACACACCCAGCCCACAGCTCTCCCCCCTCCCGCCACACAGACACACCCAGCCTGCAGCTCTCCCCCTGCCCCCGGCCCCACAGACACACCCAGCCCGCAGCTCTCCCCCCCCGCCCCACAGACACACCCAGCCTGCAGCTCTCCCCCCCGCCCCACAGACACACCCAGCCCACAGCTCTCCCCCCCGCCCCACAGACACACCCAGCCCACAGCTCTCCCCCCTCCCGCCACACAGACACACCCAGCCTGCAGCTCTCCCCCTGCCCCCGGCCCCACAGACACACCCAGCCCGCAGCTCTCCCCCCACCCCACAGACACACCCAGCTCACAGCTCTCCCCCTGCCCCCGGCCCCACAGACACACCCAGCCTGCAGCTCTCCTCCCCCAGCCCCACGCACCGACAGACACACTCAGCTCGCAGCTCTCCTCCCGCCCTATGGACACACCCACCCCACAGCCCTCCCCCCAACCCACAGACACACCCAGCCTGCAGCTCTGCCCCCGCCCCCCGCCCCACAGACACACCCAGCCCACAGCTCTCCCCCTGCCCCCCACCCCACAGACACACCCAGCCCACAGCTCTCCCCCTGCCCCCGGCCCCACAGACACACCCAGCCTGCAGCTCTCCTCCCCCAGCCCCACGCACCGACAGACACACCCAGCCCGCAGCTCTCCACCCCGCCCCACAGACACACCCAGCCCTCAGCTCTCCACCCTGCCTCCCTGGTGTGGCGGAGCCCAGGGCCAGACCCCTGGCACTAGCACCAAGTGTTGCCCAGGGCTCACGAGCAGCACTGGATGGGGCTTGTGGCTCAGACTCTGGCCTGCAGACCGGGGTTCCCTTCCTGGCTCTCCCGGGACCTCGGGCAAGCTGCCTCCTGTTTCTGTGCTAGCTGCTTTACTGACAGCTAGGGTTGCCAGGCATCCAGAACGCCCGGTCAAAAAGGGACCTGGCGGCTCCGGTTGGCACCGCCAACCAGGCCGTTAAAAATCTGGTCGGTGGCGCAGCAGGGGCCTGGGGCTAAGGCAGGCTCCCTGCCTGCCCTGGCTCCACAAGGCTCCGGGAAGCGGCCACCAGGTCCCTGCGGCCCCTAGGCGCATGGATGGCCAGGCAGACTCTGCCCGCTGCCGGCATCCGAGTGCCGGCTTAGCAGCTCCCATTGGCCAGGAACCGTGACCAATGGGAGCTGCAGTAAGTGCTGCCGGGACCCTGAACTCCCTCCCGCACCCCAACCCCCTGCCCCAGCCCAGAGTCCCCTTCCGCACACAAACGCCCTCCTGGAGCCCGCACCCCACACCCCCTCCCAAACCCCAGCCCCCAGTCCCCTCCTGCACCCCAAACCCTTCATCCCCGGCCCAATCCCAGAGTCTGCACCCACCCCACACCACAACCCCCTGGCACAGCCCAGAGCCCCCTCCTGCACCCTAAACCCCTCATCCCCGGCCCCACCCCAGAGCCCACACCCCCAGCCAGAACCTTCACCCCCTCCCACACCTCAACCCCTAGCCCTGAGCCCCCTCCCACACCCAAACTCCTTCCTGGAGCCCGCACCCCACCACACACCCCAACCCCCCGCCCCAGCCCAGAGCCCCCCCCCCACCCTGAACCTCTCATTTCTGGCCCCACCCCACAGCCCACACCCCCATCTGGAGCTCTCACCCTCCCCATCCCCCAACCCGTGGCATTCAAGTGCAAGCTGAAAGGCCCCAGTCAGGAACCCCAGACATTCCATCGCCTCCCCCGCAATGAACCAGGCCCCACCCCCACTGCTAGCTCCCCAGTCCTCCGGGGAGCCTTCGGGGGAACATCAGGGAGACCAGCCCTGAATTTCTCACAGCAAAACCCAGCAGAAAATCACCCTCTCCCTAGTCAGAGAACCCGTTTTGCCTCCTTCCCTGATGCCATGGGAAGAACAGAAAAGGCAGCTCCTGGGATCCCGCACGCGGAGCTCAGCCAGCCCGCGGCCGGGCTCCTGGGATCCCGCACATGGAGCTCAGCCGGCCTGCGGCCGGGCTCCCGGGATCCCACACATGGAGCGTCATCTTCTCTGCGGAAGGTCCTGACTTTGCCCTGAAGGTGCAGCGAGAGGTGTGGGCTGGTCAGCGCGGGAGCCTCTGTCCGGGCAGGGAATGGCCAGGAACAGAGCAGCGCGGCGCGGCGCGGCGTGGCAGGGACTCACTGGAGCGGTGGAAGTCCAGGCTGTCTTTGGTCTCAGCCCACAGGAGCTGGCTGCTCGACCTGCTGCTGTTGCTGCTGCTGAAGGTCTTGGAGCAGGAGGTGGCTTTCCATCTGTCAGCCAGCCACGGGGAGTCACTCACGTCCATCCTGGGGTTGGGGAGGGGAGGAGACGTACAGGTGAAGGCAGCAGGTGGGAACTTTGCTGTCATCTGCAGCAGCTCTGGAGAGCCCTGGCACATCGGGCTGGGTGAGTCTGTGGCACCTTCCTCCTGTGTCCGTGTGGAAGGGGCTAGCACAGCGCTAGTGCCCCGCTCCAGCCCTGGCCATGGGAGGGGAGCACTGTGCTGTTACTGGGCCAGGCTCGGGCCAGCACCGCTCCTTTATGCTCTCAGGCAGTGCAGAGGGAGTGGGAAGATCCTCTGCGTTCCCAGCCTGGGGAGCCCTAGCAGGTTCGGTCTGCCTCCCCCGGCAGGGGTGTGTCAGGGTGGGCAGTGGGCAGGTTCGGGCTCCCTCCTGCTGGCAGGTGCTGCACAGCACCCACACGAGCAGGGGATCTGGTCATCTGTTGTAGGGAAAAGCCCCAGCGCTGCGTAACTCACAGCACCCTGGGCACCTGCCTCTCTCTGCACCAGGACGCCACAGGCGTGTTAGCTTGGCAGCCTCTCATCACAGAGCCATCACATGCCCCCCAGCAGAGACCAGCCGGCTCTGCTCCCCCTCCAGCCTGCGCTCACCCCCTTGTGCCTGCAGGACCATCACAGGGCACAGGTAGGGCTGGCAGGGACTGCTGCAAACTGTAAGCTGTTTGGTGTCTTACAGAGGGTCATATGTGGGGCCTGGGGCTGGGATAGAAAGGGGATGCAGGTTACGATTGAGGGGCTGCATGTGGGGCCCAGGGCTGGGACAGCAGGGGGTTGGGGGTCGGGATTGAGGGGCACCGGCAGAGCTGTGGGGGGAGCCCAGGGCTGAGGTAGCAGGGGCTGTGGGTCGGGACTGAGGGGCATCGGCAGAGCTGTGGGGGGAGCCCAGGGCTGGGATAGCAGGGGCTGTGGGTTGGGATCGAGGGGCACCGGCAGAGCTGTGGGGGGAGCCCAGGGCTGGGACAGCAGGGGCTGGGGGTCGGGATTGAGGGGCTCTGGCAGAGCTGCATGTGAGGGGGAGCCCAGGGCTGGGATAGCAGGGGGCTGCGGGTCGGGCTTGAGGGGCACCGGCAGAGCTGTGGGGGGAGCCCAGGGCTGGGATAGCAGGGGCTGTGGGTCGGGATTGAGGGGCACCGGCAGAGCTGTGAGGGGGAGTCCAGGGCTGGGATAGCAGGGGGCTGCGGGTCGGGATTGAGGGGCACCGGCAGAGCTGCGTTGGGGAGGGGAGCCCAGGTCTGGGATAGCAGGGGCTGCGGGTCGGGATTGAGGGGCACCGGCAGAGCTGCGTTGGGGAGGGGAGCCCAGGGCTGGGGTAGCAGGGGCTGGGGGTCGGGATTGAAGGGCTCTGGCAGAGCTGCATGTGAGCGGGAGTCCAGGGCTGGGATAGCAGGGGGCTGCGGGTCGGGATTGAGGGGCACCGGCAGAGCTGTGAGGGGGAGTCCAGGGCTGGGATAGCAGGGGGCTGCAGGTCAGGAATAAAGCAGGCATCTTCCCTGTCAGTGGGCTGCCCTCGGGCTTGCTGAGTGGGGATACAGGCCAGCCCATGCCGTGGGGATCAAAACCATTTTCTCCAGGCAGGTTACTGCCCGTGGTAGGGCCGAGCCATCACTCACGCGTGCTTGACGATGGTGTCTTCACTGGAGTATCGGCACAGACCTGGGAGAGAGGCAGGGAGGTTGTTAGTTGCACAGCGATGGCTCCTTGCAATGACCAGGGTGCTCCCCTTCCAGCAGACTGTCCTGAGCTGAATGGCGCCCGTTTGCTGCCCCTCTTGGCCATCTTTCTCAGCAGGCCCCTGTCTTCCCCTGCCTGAGATTCATCTCGTCCCCACGGCTGATTGCAACCCGGTCTCGCCATGCTGGGGACTCGGCCAGCTCCTCACCGGACCCAGCACCAGTCTCTGGATAACTCCTGGGCTCCCACAGCACTGAGATAGGGAACCCCTGGGGTTCACCCCAGACCACCCAGGGCAGGGGCCCTGCTGATCTCCTGCACTGACAGGCCCCTTTCTGGGGACATCTCCCAGGGTAGCGCTTGGGCAGAAATCAGAGCCGTCTAAGATCAAGCCCCAGTGTAATGTCCAGGGCTGTGTGGGGGCTGCAGGGCCCAGTGAGCGGGGGTGAGGGTGGGGAGCCCTGCTTTAGCTGGACTGGCCCGAGCCCCTAAGGGCTGGGGTTTCTCAAACTCACTGAGCCCAGGCATAATGTGTCGTTCCAGGGCCCCTGCTGCCCCCCACCCCCATGCTAGTGACTGCTGGAAGACAGCTGGGCTCCGAGTTCCATAGCCCCAGAGTCGCGCTCACCTTTGCCCAGGGCATGCTGCTGTTCTCGGCTGTAATGCCTGGCGTGGTGCTGGCACAGGTAGACAGCCAGCACCATCAGCACAAGCCAGAGCAGCGAGCCCACACTAGCGATGAAGACAGGCTGGCGAATCACTGCCAGGATGTGGCTGACGGAGAGCACCGCCGGGGTCCTGGCCGTCTGTCCCACCAAAGGCTCTGGGAAGGAAGGGGTGGATCAGAGGTGGAGGTGACAGGCTGAGGGGCCGCAGCAGAGAGCTCATCCAACGCAGAGCCGTGCCTTGGGTATAGCTGACCTGCTCACCCGCCTGCCCACAGGACACCGAAAGGTTAACAGCAAAAGCCCAGCTGCAGCAGGAGAGCGGGTCAGGCTCCAGTCCCTCTTTGTTACCACGGAGCCTGCTCCCCTCAGCAACACCTGGGCTGCTGCTTGGAGGGGCACAAGAGCCTCCTGCCTGCACAGCTCCAGGGCTGGGGTCCACCCTCTGTGCGGGCGTCGCTGGGGCGCCAGGCTGAGAGCTGGGATAATGCTGGGGGCAGGAGAGACTGGCCCAGCAGGTAGAGGGAGTCAGCCTGCGGGGCTGGGCAGGTCCCACCACTCCGGGCACACCCCCAGGGCCTGTGGGCTGGAGCCCAGTGAGCGGCACACCTGGCAGAAAGGGAGTGGGATGGGCCATGGCCAAGGTGACCCAACGAGAGGCAGTCAGAGCCGGGAACCGAACCGGATTCCAGACAGCCAGCTCCCGGCTCGAACCATCAGCCAATATTCCTTAGTCCCAGGTGCCAGCCAAGCCCCCGCGGAAAGCCAGCACTGTCTGGGGGCTCACGTGAAATGAGTCAAATGCAGAGAAGAAAAATATCCCTCCCAAGTGCTGCCGGAGCCAATGGTCCACTGGGCAGGCATCAGAGAAGGGACACAGACCAAGGAGCATGACCTCCGTGCTGCCCCCCTAGAGGGTCCCTGCAGACTTCCCTAAAACTCCAGTCTGGCCAGCTGGCAATGGTGCCAAGGGTCCAGGTGACTGAAGCAGGGTTTCTAAGGGAAGCAATTGAGCACAGCCAGCAGGCCAGTGTGCCAGCGTGGGGAGCCAGAACGTCAAAGGGAGGGCAAGTGAGCGAGCGATCTGTCTGTCCCACCATCCCCAGCCGGCTCTCTGATCACAGTGCTCACCGGCTCCCTCTGGGCCCATCACGGGGATGTGGGGGTTTCCTGCTGGACAAAGAGCTCTACGAACAAACCATTTCTGACCTACGCTGCTGCATGTGGCATTGCTGGGCACCCCGAGCCCAGCTCCATTGAAGGCTGCCACCTGGATACAGTATTTAACCCCAGCCGGCAGCAAGACTGTTTCCAGACTGTGTGTCCCTCCATCCACGGTCCTGTTAGAGCGATGGTGAGTTTCATTGCCCAGGTACCAGACCTGTAACACACCCAGACAGAGCTAGCACGGCTGTGACAAACCCAGACCTGTCATACCCCCAGACACTGATACTGTCATACGACCAGATACACCCCCACCACCCCAGGCCCCATGGAAAGCTGTGACCCCCCCACTGCCCCGGGCCCCACAGACAGCTATGACCTCCACTGCCTCAGGCCCCATGGATAGCTGTGACCCCCACCACCCCAGGCCCCACAGACAACTGTGACCTGCACTGCCCTGGGCCCCACAGACAGCTGTGACCTGCTCTGCCCTGGACCCTTTGGATAGCTGTGACCCCCCACTGCCCCGGGCCCTACGGATAGCTGTGACCCACATTGCCCCAAACCTCATGAATAGCTGTGACCCCCACCACCTGAGGCACCATGGATAGCTGTGACCCCCACCACCTCAGGCCCCATGGACAGCTGTGACCCCCACTGCTCCAGGCCCCATGGACAGCTGTGACCCGCACCACCTGGGCCCCACAGACAGCTGTGATCTGCTCCGCCCAGGCCCCCTGGATAGCTGTGATCCCCACCACCCCAGGCCCCACAGACAGCTGTGACCCCCACTGCCATGGACAGCTGTGATCCCCACCACCCCAAGTCCCACAGACAGCTGTGACCCTCACTGCCCCGGGCCCCATGGACAGCTGTGACCTGTACTGCCCCAGGCCCCATGGATAGCTGGGACCCCCACCGCCCCAGGCCCCATGGATAGCTGTGACCTGTACTGCCCCAGGCCCCATGGATAGCTGGGACCCCCACCACCCCAGGCCCCATGGATAGCTGTGACCTGTACTGCCCCAGGCCCCATGGACAGCTGTGACCCCCACCGCCCCAGGCCCCATGGATAGCTGGGACCCCCACCACCCCAGGCCCCATGGATAGCTGTGACCTGTACTGCCCCAGGCCCCATGGACAGCTGTGACCCCCACCGCCCCAGGCCCCATGGATAGCTGTGACCCTCACTGCCCTGGGCCCCATGGACAGCTGTGACCCCCACCGCCCCAGGCCCCATGGATAGCTGTGACCTGTACTGCCCCAGGCCCCATGGATAGCTGTGACCCCCACCACCCCAGGCCCAACAAGCAGCCCCAGGAACTCTAAGCAAAAGCTACTCCAAAGGCAGGACTGCACAGGCACTGAGGGGCCTCAGCTGGTGCGGCTCCTCTGCCAGGCGCCCCCAGGTCCTGTGTAAGGGGCATCACTCATTGAAGCTCTGCCCAGCTGGCACACGGCCCCTGGGGGCTGCTTCCAGCCCCGACCAGAGCAGCCCCCGAGATCCCTGCACGAGCAAACACTGACTCCTGTGAACGCTCCTGAAAGTGACTGAGAGGGCGTGTCACTCTGGCAGGATGCAGCCCAGCCCGGCAGCACTCCCAGGGCACACGGCCCTGCTTCCTGGCACCCTCCCGGTCACCTCCCCACCTTCGGGTGAGATCCCTCCGCGAGCCAGAGCTCCCGCCAGGTTCCTACTAGCTGCAGCCTGGCCAAGCCAGGCCGATTTAGCTCTTTAACCTCCGTCCCCACCGTGAGCACCGAGCACGTCAGCGTCATGCTGGGCCTCACCTTGTAGCCCCGGATGATGCCGTTGTGTGCGTGGTGGGGAGGGGGGTCCCAGCTGATGAGCGCTGTGCCATTCCCATCCTCCACTGTCGTGATGGTGACATGCTGAGGAGCTGCGCTAGGCACTGAGGACAAGAGAGAGCCACTGAAAACCTCCTTGGGCAGCGCGGGGCCAGGCTGCTCTCCGGACACGGAGCCTGTGGTCCCTGGAGCCAGGCCCCGCACTCCGAGCACTGGGAGTGTGAGGCGGAGGCAGAGGTGAAAGCCGGTATGCCCCGGTACGGGGTACCGGCAAGAGCCAGTGCGCCGTACCCGGGGGCCCAGCTTCCCCAGGCGGCAATTTAAAGGGCCTGGGGCTCCCAGTAGCGGCTGGAGCCCCGGGCCCTTTAAACTGCTGTCGGAGCCCCCGGCTGCTGCTGCTACCCCAGCGGGGGAGGGGGAGGGCACTTACCGGTACAGAGCGGGCCGGGGTTGGCTCTGACCCCCCCCATCCCCGCCCCTTCTGCCCGAGGCCCCGCCCCTTCTGGGGGTCAGAGCCGGCCCCAATCCAGCCCCATACCGGTAAGTCCCTATTTCTACTTTCACCCCTGGGTGGAGGGCAGCAGAGCTGTGGTCCCTGAGGTCTCCCACCAGCACCAAGATGCCCATCTGGGCTTTGGGCAGGTATCGCTAGAGAGGCAGGGCAGGTCATGGGGCCATGCAGAGAGGGAGTGACTGCCCAGGGGTCCTTTGAGATTGTGCATGGTGCTGCTCCTCCTCCCCATCCTCTTCCTCGTCCCTGCCTGTCCCCTCTAGCAGGACAGTGACAGACCCCGCCTTGGCACTTCCCCACACGGCCCCCGCACAAGATCCCTGGACGGTGCAGCCTTGGGGTGCCGGAGCACACTGGGGCACCCACCGCGCCATTCACCCAGGGGATGCACAACAGCTGAATGGGCAGGTTCCCGTGTGCTCCAGCGGGACCCCCTGCCCATGCTCTCCCGGCGAGGCATCGGCCTTGTAAGGAGCAGCACCATGGAGAAGGACCTGCAGGCAGCCATGCGCCAAGCCCTCAAACCCGCCCAGCTTGTCACTCATGGACTCCCTGCCAGGCCAGCAGCCCCTCTAGAACCCGTGTGACCTTGCTCTGCAGAGCAAGCTGAGTTAGGGCCCGGAGCTGGAGGGACTGGGGGCGCCTCGGGCTGTACCTTCCTCCGGGATCCAGAGGTGCCTGACGTTGCTGTCCGGGCCATGGACCTTCCCGGCATAGGGCCGAACCTTGAACTCATACTTGTAGCCTCTCTTGAGGGCTGGGATGATGATGCCGTGCTCCCTGGGCACCTTCCATTCAACCCAGTCCGTGCTGACCGGCAGCAGGGAGCGGTACAGCACGGCATGACCCTCAGTGTGCTGGGACGGGCGGATCACCTGAAAGGCAACCGTGGTCAGTGGGGGCGCAGGCCAGGCCAGCAGAGATCTGCTCAACCCCCCAGCCCGCCCGTATCCGAGTCTCCTCTTGTCCTCACCTGCCCAGGATGGTGCTTGCCTTGGGCAAGGGGCTTGGGACAGGCTGCCAGAGCTGCATCAGCAGGACTATGCGCTGGGAGAAGGCAGCTCAGAGTGTGGTTGCTATGGCAGAAAGTGCTGTATAAATGTTGATAGATGGGAGAGCGGGAGGATGGGCCAGTGGATGGATGAGTTGGTAGATGGGTGGCTGGGGGGATGGGAGGGTCAGAGGCTGGATGGCTGGTTGGGTTCAGTGGATGGGATGAAAAGATGGGTGGGAGAGTCGGTGGGTGGGTAAGTAGCTGGGGGTGGGATGGATGGATGGATGGATGGATGGGAGAGTCGGTGGGTGGGTAAGTAGTTGGGGGTGGGATGGATGGGTGGATGGGTGGTTCGGTGGGTGGGTAAGTAGCTGGGGGTGGGATGGATGGGTGGATGGGTGGTTCGGTGGGTGGGTAAGTAGCTGGGGGTGGGATGGATGGGGGTTAGACGGATGGATGGGTGGGAGAGTCGGTGGGTGGGTAAGTAGCTGGGGGTGGGATGGATGGGGGGTTAGATGGATGGGTGGGTGGGAGAGTCGGTGGGTGGGTAAGTAGCTGGGGGTGGGATGGATGGGGGTTAGACGGATGGGTGGGTGGGAGAGTCGGTGGGTGGATAAGTAGCTGGGGGGTGGGATGGATGGGTGGTTAGATGGATGGGTGGGTGGGAGAGTCAGTGGGTGGGTGGGTAAGTAGCTGGGGGTGGGATGGATGGGGGTTAGACGGGTGGGTGGGTGGGAGAGTCGGTGGGTGGATAAGTAGCTAGGGGGTGGGATGGATGGGTGGTTAGATGGATGGGTGGGTGGGAGAGTCAGTGGGTGGGTGGGTAAGTAGCTGGGGGGTGGGATGGATGGGTGGTTAGATGGAGGGGTGGGTGGGAGAGTCTGAGTGCGACCCCCCCTTATAAATTAAAAATACTTTAAAATATATTTAACACCATTAATAATGCTGGATGCAAAGCTGACAGCTTGTGACCCCCCATGTAATAACTTTGCGACCCCCTGAGGGGTCCCAATCCCCAGTTTGAGAACCCCTGTGTTATTGCAAATGCTCTATTGACATGCAATGGGGTGTATGCCTTGACTCTCCCTGACACTGCCTGTAGTGACACATTCCCTGGACTTCTCCGCTTTTGAACTCTGGTGCCGTTTGTGAGCCAGGGAGCACCGTGCTGCGGCCATCCCTGAGAGGGGGGCTGTCACTTGGGCAGAAGCAGACCATGTCACCTGCGACTCTCTCTGCTCCCTGCCCTGATCAAATGCACTGCAACATGGCTAGGCGCTCGCCCTTCCAGCAGGGGGTTGGCTCGGACAGGCCCTGAGCTGCTTCGGGACCTGCACAAGCGCAGGCAGGGCCTGGGGTGAGAACAGGCAACGGGAACACAAGGGTGTATGTTCCCCTGGCTGCCTCAGTTCCCACATATATTAAGGACTGGGAGCCGACAAAATGGAAGCCCTGTTTCCATAGGAAGGCAACATGAGGATGTGAAAACAACATGAAGTCAGCACACCAGGGATAGACCCTGGGGGCCATCCAGACTCTGGAGATCAGCAATGGATTTGGGGGGATATAAGGAGAAGGCAGAAGGGCCCTCGTTACACTGGACTGGGAAGCAAAAAGGACAGAGCTCTTTACATTCACGAAGGAGGGATCCTGGCCAGGTTGGCTGGAGACGCTGGGAGATTGTCTTGGAGAGAAAAAGTACTTCAAACTAGGGTTTGGCCAGGTACAGTTCAGCGGAGACTCTACGAAATGGGTTAATACCTTTTGGTTTCTATGGAACCATTCCTGACTCTATGATTAACTTGCCGGCAAGTTAAAGAAGTATGGGCTGGATGAATGGACTATAAGCTGGATAGAAAGCTGAATAGATCATCAGGCTCAACGGGTAGTGATCAATGGCTCCATGTCTAGTTGGCAGCCAGTATCAAGCGGAGTGCCCCAAGGATCGTCCTAGGGCTGGTTTTGTTCAATATCTTCATTAATGATCTGGAGGATGCCGTGGATTGCACCCTCAGCAAGTTTGCAGATGACACTAAACTGGGAGGAGTGGTAGACACGCTAGAGGGTAGGGATAGGATACAGAGGGACCTAGACAAATTAGAGGTTTGGGCCAAAAGAAATCTGATGAGGTTCAACAAGGACAAGTGCAGAGTCCTGCACTTAGGACGGAAGAATCCCATGCACTGTTACAGACTAGGGACCGAGTGGCTAGGCAGCAGTTCTGCAGAAAAGGACCTAGGGGTTACAGTGGTCATGCTAAACCCACGGTTGTGAGTTCAATCCTTGAGGGGGCCACTTAGGGATCTAGGGCAAAATCAGTACTTGGTCCTGCTAGTGAAGGCAGGGGGCTAGACCCAATGACCTTTCAGGGTCCTTTCTAGTTCTATGAGATAGGTATATCTCCATATATTATTATTATTTTGGGCTGTATAAGTAGGGGCATTGCCAGCAGATCGAGGGACGTGATCATTCCCCTCTATTCGACATTGGTGAGGCCTCATCTGGAGTACTGTGTCCAGTTTTGAGCCCCACACTACAAGAAGGATGTGGAAAAATTGGAAAGAGTCCAGCGGAGGGCAACAAAAATGATTAGGGGGCTGGAGCACATGACTTATGAGGAGAAGCTGAGGGAACTGGGATTGTTTAGTCTGCAGAAGAGAAGAATGAGGGGGGATTTGATAGCTGCTTTCAACTACCTGAAAGGGGGTTCCAAAGAGGATGGATCTAGACTATTCTCAGTGGTACCAGATGACAGAACAAGGAGTAATGGTCTCAAGTTGTAGTGGGAGAGGTTTAGGTTGGATATTAGGAAAAACTTTTTCACTAGGAGGGTGGTGAAGCACTGGAATGGGTTCCCTAGGGAGGTGGTGGAATCTCCTTCCTTACAGGTTTTTAAGGTCAGGCTTGACAAAGCCCTGGCTGGGATGATTTAGTTGGGGATTGGTCCTGCTTTGAGCAGGGGGTTGGACTAGATGACCCCCTGAGGTCCCTTCCAACCCTGATATTCTATGATTCTATGATCATTACTTACGAGTAAGGCTAAGTTTTTGTCACGGTTATTTTTAGTAAAAGTCACAGACAGTTCATGGGCAATAAACAAAAATTCATGGAGCCCGTGACCTGTTCATGACTTTACTAAAAATAACCGGGGGGCAGGAGGCCGCTGGAGACAGCAGGCCAGTAATTTCTGTGAGTGTCCAGTGGGCACGGGCTGGGCACCACAGGGGCCGCTCTGAGGACTCGCTGGTTGGTGCCTATCGCTAACCCGCACCAAGAGGGTGAGGTTTGGGAAGGCCTGTCAGATAGGGCTTGTGTGGCCAGAGGCTGCTGGTTTCAAGGAGCTGAGCTACAACAGGCACAGAGAAGCCCACTTCACACTAAGGGCCTCCAAATCCTGGGTGCCCCTGGGGAGAGCCACCCTCAGCACTTCCCACCCGTCACCGAGCCAGGCAGAGGGGCTGCCCAGGGCTCGCTGGCAGACACTCCAGACCGGGGTCCCAGTGCACTTAACACTAGTGGAGACTCCTCACTCACCTTCCAGTGCAGGTAGACGGCGGGTGAGGAGGGGAGCGCGGTGCTGTTGTCCAGGTACAGCTGGACGTCCATCATCTCCCGCGGGACGTCCTTTGGCCACTCCCTCTGGCCAGTGTCCAGGGGGTCTACGGGCAAGAAAGGGACAAGCGTGGGGTTGGGGGCATGGGCAACAGGAACTCCCCGGGGCAATACCACCCCCAGTGAGCACGTTTAGAAGTTGCTCCCTCTCCCCTCTAACAACCCCAGCCTACAGGCTGTTACCATGTGCTGGCAGCCCAGACACCCAGCTAATGGACACTGCAGGGCCCCCAGCCCAGACATCTGTAATGCACAGTCCCACCTACAACATGGGAGGGTCTATCTCTTGTTCAGGGCCATGTCCAGCCCATGGGGAAGGGGGTCTGTGACTCAGGGCCCCTCCCAGTCGGAGCTGTCCCATCGACATCAGGGCAGAGTGCCCTCGGGAAAGGCCAGTGGTAGGGTGACCAGGTGTCTGGTTATCAACTGGAACACCCAGTCGAAATGGGATCCTGAGAGCTCCGGTCAGCACTGCTGACTGGGCCATTGACTGTCCGGTTGGCGGTGCTGCGCGGGAGGGTTAAGGTAGGTTCCCTGCTAGCCTCCATGCTGCATGGCTCTTGGGAAGCAGCTGGTATGTCTGTCCCCGCTTCGGCTCCTATGTGTAGGGGCAGCCAGGGGGCTCTGCACGCTGCCCCCACCCCAAGCGCTGCCTCCGCAGCTCCCATTGGCTGGGAACCGTGGCCAATGGGAGCTGCAAGGGTGGCACCTGCGGACGGGGCAGTGTGCAGAGCCGCCTGGCCATGCCTCCACATAGGAGCCGGAGGGGGCATGCTGCTGCTTCCGGGAGCTGCTTGAGGTAAGTGCCACCTGGAGCCTGCACCCCTGACCCCTTCCCGGGCCCCAACCCCCTGCCCCAGCCCTGATCCTCCTCCCACCCTCCGAACCCCTCAATCCCAGCCTAGAGCACCCTCATCCCCAGCCCCACCCCAGAGCCTGCACCCCCAGCTGGAACCTGCACCCTTTCCTGCAGCCCTGCCCCAGCCCTGATCCCCCTCCCACCCTCCGAATACCTCAGTCCCAGCCCGAAGCCCCCTCCTGCATCCCAAACCCCTCATCCCAGCTCCACCACATAGTCCACACTCCCAGCCAAAGACCTCACCACCCCCATGCCCCAACCCCTTGCCCCACCCCTGATCCCCCTCCCACACACTGAACCCCTCGGTCCCAGCCCGGAGCCCCCGCCTGCACCCCAAATCTCTCATCCCTGGCCCCACCCCAGAGCCCACACCCCCAGCTGGAGCCTTCACCCCCCAGCACCCCAACCCCTGAGCCAGCCTAGTTAAAATGAGCGAGTGAGGGTGGGGAGAGTGAGCGAGGGGGGGGAGGGGATGGAGTGAGTGGGAGCAGGGCCTTGGAGAAGGGGCAGGGTATGGGTGAGACTTTGGAGGAGGGACGGGGCTGGGGTGGGGCAAGGGTGTTCAGTTTTGTGCGAGTAGAAAGTTGGCAACCCTAGCCAGTGGGGAGACCACAGGCCCCAGGAATCGAACTGGAAGCCGGGAAGGGTCAACGGAGCCGAGCCGGGAGAGACTCTGCTGTAGCTTCAACCCCCTCCATGAGGCAAACCCCCAGAGAGGCAGAGCTGGAGGGGGCGGGGGCTGGGCCAGCCATGAAGTGACGGGCCCAATCCTGCACACACTTAAGCAGCGGAATCACTCGGGCCATGCGAGGTGCGCTTCCCCGGTGTGTCTGCAGATCAGGCCCTGCCAAGGAAGCAACAGGAGTTCCCAGCAGCCAGGGGCATTGTCTCCTGATGGAACATCCAAGTGCTACTGCGCCCCGATCCCTGGGCCTGTGGTAGCGCAGGGGTAAGTAGCACAGAAAGGGGCTTTCTTGGAGCTCATGTGGGGTTGTTTCAGGCAGTTCAGGGCATTGGCCTGCCCCTTTTCCAGATGCTGGGACCCCAGCCTGTCAAGTCTTGGGGAGCAGAGGAGAGAATCACACCAGGGCTGCTCAGAGAAGGCCAGAGCTGATGGGGCTGGTGGGTGGGCAGGGCAGGGATGTTACGTGTGCCCAGTCGCAGGTGACAGCTTTCTGCCTCCCCCAGTTCCCGGGGCATGCAGGAAGCAGGGTGTGCTGGGCACTAAGATCTCTCTGCTGCCCATGGGCATGGCCCAGCCCTGGCATGCTGCTGGCGGTGAAGGCTGCATGGAGCTGCTTACCCTGCACAGCGAGCGAGGCCTTGGCCGAGGCGGTGCCCACCTGGTTCTGGGCCGTGCAGATGTACCTGCCGGAGTCAAACGTCGTCACATAATGAATCCGCAAGGTGTTCTCCTCGTCCACCTCGTGCCTGGGCGTGTGAGACAGAACAGCTGCTGTGAGCTGCATGGAACAGGGACTGGCGGCCACTCGGTGTTTGTGCCAAGCCCTGTCCTGGCTGGCCTGTAGGCCCCATCGTTATGCACATGACTCATAATAACAATAAACCATGGGTGAGCGGGACATGGGCAGCCGGAGCCTGGGATTTTGCATCTGCAGCAACCACTGACCATGGTTCCCTCTGCCTCATCAGAGCCAGTGGAGCCGTTATTCCAAGGGGTGGGAATTGCTCATGCTCATGACCAGTAACAATGCCAGGCTGTACCCCACTCTGCCCACCTCCAGGAGAACAGGAACAGGTGACAGGCTGGGTTTGCCTCCATTGATCCCTCCAGGTGCTGGATCGAACAGGCACAGTTCCCCCTCTCCCCCGTGGCCTTAAGTGAGCCTGGCATCCTCTACCTACCTTGCAGCAATGGGCTATGGGAATTACTCAGAGCTTGGAGTGCTGGGTATTCGGATACCCGCCCTGCTAGCTGGGGGGTCAGCGCCAAAGCTCAGAAGCCTCCGAATATACATCACATACCTGCCCCAGGGCAGCTCTCCGTGCTCCTTGTGCCACCATACTTTGGGCAGTGGGTCCCCCTCAACACCACACCCCAGCTGGACGGTGCTGCCAAATTTGGCCACAATATCACTGGGTCTGCGAGTGAACGTTGGCTTTTCTGGGGAGGGAGAAGCAGAGATCTCAGTGACACGTCCCCGCTCTGCTGGGAGATGGAGCTCTGGGCTGTGAGAATTAGAGTCAGTGACACATGTTACAGGATCCAAGCCCCACAACCTCCTGTGCCCCCAGGAGGTCTCCACCCCCTACCACAGTGGTCCTCAAACTTTTGAGGGTCATGCCCTCCCTTACCCCTGACTGTGTCCCCTCCCCTCCCAGAGCTGGGGCCGGGAGTGGCTCGGGAAAGGGGGGGAGAGATGTGGACAGGGGTAAAGGGGCCGAGGCTGGAGCTGCAACTAGGGCTGGGTGGGGCTGGGAGTGGGGCCGGGAATGGAGTCGCAGCCAGGGGCTGAGGCAGAGGGTGGGGGCGGGGCAGGGCTGGGAGCAGAGCAGCAGCTGGGCCATGTGGGGGGCAGGCAGCCGGGCCCCTGGCCAAGTTCTGAGCCGTGCCAAGGCAGGGGATGGGACCAGGTGCGGGGCCGGGAGCCAAGGCTATGGCTGGGGATGGGGCCAGACCAGAGCTGGGGGGGGTGGGCACTCCCTCCCCGCCCCCTGTGGGGACTGGCCCAGACCCGCCATGCCCCTCCCCCATGTTCCTCCATGCCACCCTAGGGGGGAGTACCTCTGCCCTACCAGCATGTGCAGCCCTCAGGGAATAAGGACAGTCAGAAAGGGGAAGGACGTGGCTCTCAACAGCCATTGCCTGCATTGGGGGTGTTGCGATAACTGGATCTATAAATGTATCCTTACTGTGAGCACAACTGTGAAAAGCAGTGAAAGTTCCTAGATGCTACAGTAACTTGTAACAACAAATGTTGGAGGGAAAAGCTGCCAAAGGGAGACCGAGACTGAATGTGTCAAACAAAAAGGCCCCTGATATAATGCTAGCACCCACTGTCCACAGAACCCACATCTCTAACATGACAACCCCAACCTCAGCCACACTGCTTTCCACACTGAATGTGCCAAATCTATGTACCCCTGTCAGCCTACCTCTAACCACTACCTCACAGGCCCCTCTCAGAGCCAGGATTCCTGAGCTCCACTATTCTATTGCTGTCTAACAAATAGTTGTGTGACCCATTGAGATAGTGTGTGTCAAGCCCCCGTCTAGCAGCAGGTCCACAGGGCACATGGCAATTGCTGCTGTAGTTCCCAGGTTGGGGTCAGTCCCTGCTGGTGACCCACAGGGGTGTGTGTGTTACTACTGTACGTGATAAGCTTTGGCTTTCTCGTTTAGTTCACTGAGGGAGGAAACATCCTTTAAAATGGGGTTCATAGTTTAAAACACAGCATGTCAATTATGGTGTGCCAGAATTTCAATCATTTCTCTCCTATTTGATTGCCCGTTGCCAGGGCAGAAGGTGTGTGTGTGTGGGCACTGGGAGAGGCTGGCTTGACTCAAGCCCTGTCCACACTGCTGTTTGTAAGCTTGGAGGAAGGGATAGCTCAGTGGTTTGAGCATTGGCCTGCTAAAACCAGGATTGTGAGTTCAATCCTTGAGGGGGCCATTTAGGGATCTGGGATAAAAATATGTCTGGGGATTGGCCCTGCTTTGAGCTGGGGTTTGGACTAGATGACCTCCTGAGGTCCCTTCCCACCCTGATATTCTATGATTCTAAATGGTTTCCCATGTGGCTGAACTGGGAGGAAGTGACGCAGCAATTCCGAAAGGTTGGAGTTCAAAGGGAGCCATCTCCTGGACATCTGCAGCTAAGGCTGGGACGTGTCTCCAGGAAAAGCAATGTGGGAGAGAAGCCAGCCCAGTGAGTCTCTAAACCATGCACTGGCTTGTGGTTCGACATGGTTGTCACAAGAGTCCTGCAGCTTGAGTCAGGCCCAGGGACTGGTTTTGGAAGCCTCTGATATTCTCCAGGACTCGGGGTGCAGGCTCCAAACCAGGAGCCATGGAGTGAAGCTGCAAATGGAGCAAGCTCCCGGGGAGAGACCCGTGTGTTCAGAGGGGCCAGGCTGCCCCCAAGAAGGGCTCCTGAAGGACGGAGACATTCCAGGTCAAGGAGGCTGGGCACCAAGGAGGGGCCTCAGGGCCGCCTGCTCTCCCAGCACATCCTGGCCATTATGGCAGAGATCACCTGGCTAGGAATCTCCTCCCACAAGGGGAACGGCCCTTTCCATGCAGGGAGCCAGGGTAGCCAGGGATTCCCGGCAGCCGGCAGCACTCCTGAGCGCTTGGCTTCAGATGCTCCAGGGAGCGTCGCCTGGGTCCCAGCCAGCCTGAACTGGTCCCCTCGCCCTGGGGAGCAGGATGCCTTGGGTGCTGTCATCAAACCTGCTGCCGACCTGCGAGGGGGAGCTGCTGTTATGGTCTAGGAGAACCAGCCCCTCTCATGGGTGCCACCTGCTATTAATGCCCCTCAGACGGTGATCGCACTGGGCATCCTGGGCACAGGCCATATGGGTTCTACCAGTGGTCTCATTGGTCACCTGGCTGGTTTTCTGGCACCCCCGTGTGACAAAGTGTGGATTTTTCCTAATGTTTTGTCTGAATACTGTGCGTGCCTCAGTTTCCCCTATGTGCTGCATGGTTAACTAGGTGGGAAGGAAAGGTTGTTTACTCTTTGCAGAGATCCAGGTGAGACTGACCCTGGCTGTCTGGGGCCTGGGCCCAGGGGAAGTCCCTGAAGACAGTGACCACTCAAATTCCCTGGACATTTGGCACCTAGCAACTAACGACTATGGATGGCCCAACCTCCTTAGGAAGCCAGTCAGGTGTGACCAGCTGGAGAACAAAGGGCTAAGGGGGAGGCCAGATGACTGTGTTTGCCTGGGAACAAGGGCAAAGGACTGAGGAGGGGCCAGGTGGAGTTGTTAAGGGTGGGCTGCTGGAAGTGTGTGATGGGGAGTCGCTTCTGGACTGGGACTACAGAGCCTCAGAGGGGCTCTGGACTCTGCACTGACCCAGCTGGACTTTGCTGTAACTTCCCATTCACTATGTTAACTAAGGATGTCCTGCACTCTGTTCCTGCTGTCACACTGGCTGGGAGTCACTCGAGTCAGGAAGCTGAGGGTGCATTGCTTCCTTTGGGTGTGCAAGTCCTACTCAGGTGGACTGGCTGCTGTTTGCTCACGGCGTGAAGCCGGGGGGCTGAAGGCTCTAAGGTTCGGTCCCAGGAGGCAGGGAAGCCAAGGGGCTTACCCCAGTGAGAGAGTGACCCGAAGGGGGCTGACGCACTGAAGGGGTCCTCTCAGGGCGTGTCCCAGAGCTGTGGGTCTGTGATGCCACGGCAGCTACTTGGCTATCAGCCGGGCGCCAGGCCCAGTGGGCAAGGCCCAAGGAGGGGACTGTCTCCTCACCCAGGACAGACACCAGGGCAGCTTTGCTCTCTCGTTGGCCTGCCTGGTTGGAAGCCACACACACATACAGCCCCGCATCACTCCTCTGGGCCTGCACCATCAGGAGCTTCCCGCTGGAGACCTGCAAGGAGGGAGAGAGGGAGTCAGGGCCCCACGTGTCGCCCCAGCCAGAGCCAGCCCCAGTGCAGGAACTCAGCATCTGGGGGGAGCTTAGCTTGTGCCCCCACGTACTGGGCCAGCAGCAGGAATGGCAGCACCCCACCAAGTCCAGAACAACAGAGGGACGGCTGAAAGCGAGAGAGTGAGAGAGCGCGTATTTGGGCTACAGAGCGACAGACTTGACTACCCACATGGGGCTGAGGTAGCGCTGTCCCAGCCCTGGGAAGAGGGAGCCAAAGCGGCTCTGTTTGAACTCTGGGACAGGAAGCCGGTGGCCAAGGCAGCTCTGTCCCAGCCCGAGGGCCAGGGGCCAAAGCCGGTCTGTTCGAACCCTGGGACTAGGAGCTGGGGGCTGAGGCGGCTCCCCGCGTCTGCAGGCAGCAAACGCCATGAGGCTTGGTGCTCTAGCATGCAACCAAGCCCCCTGCTCGGTCCTGGAGGTGGGAAAAGCCAGGGCAGGGTAGTGTGTGAGGAGGGGGGAGAGGACCGAGCTTACCTCATAATGGCCAGCCTTCTGGCTTATGGGGACCCCGTCCTTCTTCCAGGAGATGGTGGGCTCGGGATGCCCCCTCGGGGGTGCACACTCTAACAGCACCTGCTCCCCCACCGTCACCAGCAGGTTGCTGGGCTGCAGCCGGAAATCTTCCCGCAGCGCTGCAAGGAGACCAAATATAAGCCAAACCACAGGGCAAGGCCTCCAGCCCTCCTGCTGCCCTGGCCGAGAGGCAGAATCTGGCCCGGCGACTCCCCGGCCTTGAGCCCTGTTTCTCTTTTGGCACATCCGCCTGCTCCTGCCAGTGGGTAGGGCCTGTGGGGGGAGGGGCACACGGACTCTTCCTTGGACCCGGGCTGGTGGGTGCCCTCACCCACCTGGGATGGCTTCTGCTCCTTGCTGGGATTTGCCCAGGGTTTTGTGAGCATCTGGCTGAAAATCCATGAGCAGCGAATGGAATGTGGCCCTGTCCGTCATGTCTATTCAGCCAGCTGCCCCACAGCCACGCTAGGCACCCTCCAGCCTCCTGCTCTTCCCTGAGCCCGGCTGTCACGGTCCTGTACCAGGTATGGACGGGCTACGGAGCTTCCTGCTGAGTGAGCCCCCCAACCGCGTTCAGCATCAGGCCCTCTGGTGCTCTGCCCCATGGCTCAGAGGAGCTGAAACAAGGTACGTTACACACAGTGCCACCAAGTGGCTGAACAGTATAATACAGTTTAGCACGTCATTCCATCTCCCCCTCTAAGTTCTACATACCTACCGTTTACACTAAATAGACGATCATGCTGTCTTTGAACTTCAGTGCCAATCAGTCTGTTAAGTGTCTCTGAATCACACTGGTTTTCTAATTACACGACCCAAACCCGTAACTACGTGGTCATCTGGCTGTCCAGTAGTTACAACAGCTGGCTGTGGTCAGTCTAGAACCCTTGAGTCTTCCTTTTCTTGTTTTGCATCCGCCAGCTGTAGCGTTTGCTCTGTTGTTGATTGTTCTTTCTGAGGAACAAATTGTAGATGTCGATGGTTTCTATTGAACTCTCCACTGTTGGTCTTGGTCACATATGTTCTGGGCGATGAATTCGTTTTCTTTACAACAGCGCTTTGGCAGTGCAGACACTGTGCCGAACACCTGCAGGGAGGGGCCGGTGCAGCCACCCAGCACTGATACGCAATCAGATCTTCCACACAGGCTATGTTTTGCCTTTTCTTGGGTGAGGCCGGGTAGATCCGTGGCATCCTCCCGTGAACAGAAGGAGTAAAAGACGAGCTTCCCCTTACTTCTCCTTTCCTATGGCTGGATTTTCGTTCCGGGCTCAGAGTCTGGCAGTGCCCAGCTAAGCTGCAGGGGTTTCAGGTGCTCTGTTGCTCACCACAAATAAACAAGAGGAGTGCTGAGTCCCCATCTGAATTTGACTCTCCTTTTCCCACACAAGGTCCACCAGGCAGCCTGGTTTGATCCCATCTGGCAGCTCCTATGTTCCCAAGTGACCGGCTTAGACCATGAGTCCCACGGACCCTCTGGAAGCTGGGTTCAGATCCCCTCATCCATGGACAGGTTCAGATCCCCTCATCCACGGCAGGACCATGCAGCCTTAGCCAAGGGCGCCAGAACCTTTGTAGAAGTGGAGAGCCACCAGCACTGGAACCGGGGGGAGGGGGCCATGCACCCCACTTTTTAACATGGGCATAGTTTGGAGGGCAGAAGGGATGGCGTTGCCCCCCCAAACTACACCCATATGGTTATGGCCCCTGGCTCCCCCCCTGTAGTAAGAGGAGGCCCTAAGATATAAACCTTGGTATCAGAGGCCCGGTATGAGGCCTAAAGCCTGAACTAAAGTAATGGTCAAGACTTTGCTAACATAAAGCAAAGTTAAGCTGTGAGCCAGAGGAAGGCCCTGCTCACACAAGCTGGCAAGGAAAGGGCTGATGCTGCAAGAAGAGACATACCTAAAAGGTACTAAACACTAGATATCAGAACACTCCAATACTTGTACCTTCCACACATAACCAGGAACAAGCTGACCCATCCCAATGACAGGGCCAAAAGGGGAATATAATGGATAGAGTTGTTTTGTTCGAACCAACATGTACAAGGTGAGAGGCGGCACCTTACTACGTAGAGGGGTTGTACCTTGCTGCGTAGAGGGGTTGCACCTCAATACGTCAGGAGTGATGTGTAACTTGTTTGTATCTGTGTATAAGAATGCATCCCTGAGTGAATATCTTTGTCCGGCCTAGGGGGCAGTGAAAAGTCCCGCCACTGACTGAGCTGAGCCCATTGTCAAGGGAGAACATATGTACTGGCTAGCCGCACCTTAGCAGCACCTGGGACTTCGTTTGCCCGGGAGCTGGAGACTGTGTATCTCTAAAGACAATAAACCTGGCCGACGTGCCTTCGTACCTTACTAGAGTCTGTGGCCATTGGGGGTTCTCTCGGGGTCTGCTGTGTCAGCTCTCTGCGCAGAGCTGGGGCAGCACACAGAGGGAACACACGCACGCAGCCGATTGATATCAACATTGAACAGAGCAGAGCACCACACCGAAAGCATCTGACAACAGCCCCGAGTTCTGGCAGTGTTGGCTTAGCCACACCAGGCCCAGCTCCAGCAAGGGCTCTGAAAGCTCCTCTCATGCCTGTGCCTGCAGAGGAGGAGAAAGTGGATGGCGCTTCATCAGGCCAGCACGTCATACAACAAGCCAGGACTTTACCCAGGGCTTCATTAGTGTTGCTAATAAAAGCATCTCCCAAACCAGGTTTACCCATATGAATACAGCTCTACCTCGATATAACGTGACCCGATATAACACGAATTCGGATATAACGCGGTAAAGCAGCACTCCGGTGGATCAAAGCAAGTTCAATATAACGCGGTTTTACCTATAACACGGTAAGATTTTTTGGCTCCCGAGGACAGCGTTATATTGAGGTAGATGTGTATTTATAACCCACCGACACCAGGACAGGGCCCTGGGCTGAGCTGTGGGAACCAGAGACTTAAGGGAGCCTGATCGGTAACGAAATGTTAATTGGAAAGGCTCTGGGCCTGCCCAGCAGAGAGGATTGCATTGCATCGCATCACTAATGAAATGTGGGTTCTTGTGCTGAGCAACCCTTGCAAGAGGAAATATTGTGGGAGGGGGCCCGAGGGGGGACCGGCTGCTACACTCCAGAGCTGCAGCTGCCAAAAATGCAGACAGCCCCCTTACATGGGGGTTCAGACAGCAGACATGCAGTGAGGGAGCAGCGAGCATGTGCAGCTCATCTGGCCCAGAGCAGGGACTGTCCTCCAGGATTTCACCTGCCAAGTCAGTGACGATGAGAAAGTCGAGGTCACTTTACCCCAATGCAGGAAGCCTGGAGCCAGCTGAGCTTCAACACATGACAGACAATGACCAACGTGATGCTGGAATCGGGGCCGGGGGGCACAGGGTATGATAAATAAAGGGGGGGGGTAGCTCCCTTTGATGGATACCCAGCCAGCCAGTTAGCTGTAAAATCCCTGTTAGTAGCTGTTTTCTACTTGCTTTACCTGTAAAGGGTTAAAAAAAATCATAGGTAAAAGGGAGGGAGTGGGCACCTGACCAAAAGAGCCAATGGGAGGGCTAGAACTTTTTAAAATTGGGAAAAAACTTTCCCTTTGTCTGTCTGTTGTTGTTCTCCGGAGAGAGGAGACACAGAGCAGAGATGCTGTAAGAAGCTAAACCAGGTACGAAAAATCATCAAATCTATACCTAGGAATTACTTATCTGAAACCCCAGATATGTAAGTAAATCAGGGATTATCTAGGAAGATGCGATTAGGGTTATTTCTTTTATTTCTTACTGGCTTGTGGACTCCTCTGTGCTAACCCCCAACCGCTTTTGTTTTGCTTGCAACCATTAATCTCAAGAAAACCATTTTGATGTTTAATTATTATATTTGCTCTTTTTAAATCTATCAATAGCCTAAGTTCCAGGTGTATTTTCTTTCTTTTTGTTTTTAATAAAATTTACCTTTTTTGAGAACAGGATTGGGTTTTTGTGTCCTAGGAGGTTTGTGCATATGTTAAGTATTCCTTTGTTTCTTTCTCAGCTCTTCCCTGGAAGGGGGGTGGGGATGAAAGGGCTTGAGGGTACCCCACAGCGAGAAATTCCCAAGTGCGCCTTCCTGGGTCCAAAGGGTTTTTTTTGCACTTGGGTAGTGGCAGTATCTACCCATTAAAGGTCCCAACAAGTCCTAAACTTGGGAATTTAATACAAGCCTGGAGTGACCAGTATTAATTTTTAGAATCCTTGCGGGCCACCACCTTCTGCACTCAAAGTGCCAGAGTGGGGAATCAGCCATGACAGCCCCTGAACCAAAAAATTCATTAGTCACTCCGCTCTACTTCCTACTGATCTGCAAAGTGTCTCCCACTCAGCGGGCACTGAGTGAATAACCATCATCCCCATGGCATGGAGGCCTTGGAAAGTTACCTTATAAATAGCAGGCGAGTTGCCTGGGGAGTTTCAGCACATTCTTCCCAGTCCAGTTGCAATGAGCGTCTCCCTGAGTTTTACTCAGGTTCTGGACAGAGAGACAACGTACCAGATGGCAGTGTCTGGGCCGGAGCTCCAGATACTGCAGGAAATTGGCTCATTTGCCTTCCCATCCAAGCACAGACCAGACAAAGAGAAGTACCCTTCAGTCGATACATTCCTCTTCTCCAACCAAAGCCCAGTGCAAGGGCATACTTGGAAGGCTATGCGTTAGGGAGCTGGCATGCAGGAGGCTACCCCGGTGTCTCATAGTGGTGACATGGGGACCTCTCAACATATCTGTGTGTCTCAGCCTGAGCAGGGGCTAAGAGGCTGCATTGGAGCTACCTACCACCCAGAACTCTCAATTTCCAGCTTTCGCTTCATTTCTTGTGTGAAAACTCTTGATGGGCCCAACCCTACTTCAGTAGAAGTTGAAGAAGTTGAGAGTGCTTAGCGCCATTCAGATTAGGTCCCCTGTGGCTACCCCTGAGTGGGACATGGGAAATTGCTGCTGGCATTATTTATCCTCTTTCACTGATGCATCATGGGTTAATATTGTTTGTTCCCCAGCTGATTTGTTAAACCAAAGAGCTGGGGGAAAGCTGTGTATTCATAGAATATGAGGGTTGGCAGGGACCTCAGGAGGTCATCTAGTCCAACCCCCTGCTCAAGGCAGGACCAATCCCCAACTAAATCCCCAAATTGCCCCCTTAAGGATTGAACTCACAACCCTGGGTTTAGCAAGCCAATGCTCAAACCACTGAGCTATCCCTCCCCTCTGTTGTTAGCAGGCTCAGCAAAGCACTGAAAGCAAAGTCAAATCTCTCGGCTGCCCAGTAAGCACGGCCATTTCCAGGCACTCAATCCAGTGGGCAGCTCCTAACGCCTTACCGGCAATGTACAGGGACGCGTTCTTGCTGCTGGCTGTGCCCAGGTGGTTCGTGGCTACACAGGTGTAAACCCCTTCGTCGGACTGGCCCTTCCGCTGGTTGAGGCGGAGGAAGAAGAGCGACCCATCGGGCAGAAGGGTGCGCTGGGAATAAACGTTGTCTTTGCTCGTTTCCACATACTCCCCATTGCGGTACCACTCAATAGTGGGTGCCGGGCTCCCTGCCACGCGGCAGTTCAGGGTGGCAGGCTGGTCCCAACGCACCACCAAGTCTGTTGGGTGATCAATGATGTAGGGCGGGAACTCCTCAGAATGGGACTTTGATCCTAGGGATAAAATGGCAGAACATGACATCATCCAACTTCTCTTTCGCCGCATCCTCCCCCGTCACGCTGCCACCCCACGTCACATCACAGCCTCACGATCACCAGTGGGAAGCCCTGGCCAGTCATTCTCTTACACCCTTTCTAAAGCCGCTCTTTGAGGTGTTTCCAGGGGCTAGACTGAGTGGCTCAGCTGGGTTTAGATTCTGAGATCCCAGCAACCAAACATCCCCTGACCCTCCTCCAGCTCGGCTCCAGCATTTCTATGGAAGATGGCTGCTGCCTGAGCTAATCTCTGGTGACAAACTGTCATTTCCAGGTGGGCCCCTGAAGGAGAACAATTCCCACCATCTTACCCCTTCAGTCCTGCAGAAGCAGGATATTAATTATTAACAGTATTATTGTTTGCATTGCCATAAACCTAGGCGTAGGCACTGACTTTCTTCTTTCTGGGTGGGTGTTCCACCCCTGCTCTGCTCCAAGGCCGCGCCTCCATTCTGGCCCTTCCTCCAAGGCCCCACCCTTGCTCCGCCTCTTCCTGCCCCACCCGCTGCCAAACAGCTGATAGGTGGGCCCACCAAAGAGCTGAAGGGCAGGGGGCTGGTGGGGGCTGAGCACCAACTATTTTTTTTTCTCTGGGTGTTCCAGCCCCAGAGCAACCATGGAGTTGGCGCCTATGGACCTAGGAGCCCCATCATGGTAGGGGCTGTAGAAACAGAACAAAAAGACAGTCCCTGCCCCAAAGAACTTCCAAACTAAGTAAAGCGCAGGAAACCCCATCTGATGCTAGGCGTCGCCAGGCAGGCTCCACTCCCATTCGCTGGACACTGCCCCAGGGGGCAGAATTACAGCGCAACTGTCATTGATCACTTCTCTTTGGCCCAAAGGAATAGAAACACCACAGACCGGGTCATGACAGGACTCTGCACTTGTCCTTGTTGAACCTCATCAGATTTCTTTTGGCCCAATCCTCCAATTTGTCTAGGTCCCTCTGGACCCTATCCCTACCCTCCATTGTCTCTACCTCTCCCCACAGCTTAGTGTCATCTGCGAACTTGCTGAGGGTGCAATTAATCCCATCCTCCAGATCATAATAAAGATGTTGAACAAAAACTGGACACAATAATCTAAGACAATTGGAGAGTTGGCGCTCTGGCTGGGGCAACAAGCCCAAGAAGCAGCCTGAGCTCTTGGTCCCATGAGCCCACCATGCTGCACAGAGGCCTCAGCCACAGATCCAGGGGAAGGAGATGCCAGGCCAGTCAGCCTCACCTCAGTCCCTGGAAAAATCATGGAGCAGGTCCTCAAGGAATCCATTTTAAAGCACTTTGAGAAGAGGAAAGTGATCAGGAACAGTCAGCATGGATTCACCAAGGGCAAGTCATGCCTGACTAACCTAATTGCCTTCTATGATGAGATAACTGGCTCTGTGGATGAGGGGAAAGCAGTGGATGTGTTATTCCTTGACTTTAGCAAAGCTTTTGATACAGTCTCCCACGGTATTCTTGCCAGCAAGTTAAAGAAGTATGGGCTGGATGAATGGACTATAAGGTGGACAGAAAGCTGGCTAGATGGTCGGGCTCAACAGGTAGTGATCAATGGCTCCATGTCTAGTTGGCAGCCGGTATCAAGCGGAGTGCCCCAAGGGTCGGTCCTGGGACCAGTTTTGTTCAATATCTTCATTAATGATCTGGAGGATGGTGTGGACTGCACCCTCAGCAAGTTTGCAGATGACACTAAACTGGGAGGAGTGGTAGATACGCTGGAGAGTACGGATAGCATACAGAGGGACCTAGACAAATTAAAGGATTGGGCCCAAAAAAATCTGATGAGGTTCAACAAGGACAAGTGCACAGTCCTGCACTTAGGACGAAGAATCCCCTGCACTGCTACAGACTAGAAACCGAGCGGCTAGGCAGCAGTTCTACAGAAAAGGACCTAGGGGTTACAGTGGACGAGAAGCTGGATATGAGTCAGCAGTGTGCCCTTGTTGCCAAGAAAGCTAACAGCATTTTGGGCTATATAAGTAGGAGCATTACCAGCAGATCGAGGGACGTGATCATTCCCCTCTATTTGGGATTGGTGAGGCCTCATCTGGAGTACTGTGTCCAGTTTTGGACCCCATACTACAAGAAGGATGTGGAAAAATTGGAAAGAGTCCAGTGGAGGGCAAAAAAAATGATTAGGGGGCCAGAGCACATGACTTATGAGGAGAGGTTGAGGGAACTGGGATTGTTTAGTCTGCAGAAGAGAAGAATGAGGGGGGATTCAGGGTACAAAATATATCGGAAGGACAGAACAGGTTGTGCTGGTGGGGGAGTGGCACTATATGTGAAAGAAAGTGTAGAATCAAATGAAGTGAAAATCTTAATTGAACTAAATTGTACTATAGAATCTCTATGGATAGTAATTAAATGCTTGAAAAATAAGAATATAGCAGTAGGGCTATAGTACAGACCACCTGACCAGGGAGGTTAGAGAGGCTATTAAAATAAAAAAGCAAATAATAATAATGGGGGATTTCAACTATCCCCATATTGACTGGGTACATATCACCTCAGGAAGGGATGCTGAGATAAAGTTTCTTGACACCATTAAGGACGGCTTCTTGGAGCAGCTGGTCCTGGAACCCACAAGGGAAGAGGCAATTCTTGATTTAGTCCTGAGTGGAGCACAGGATCAGGTCCAAGAGGTAAATATAGCTGGACCACTTGGTAATAGTGACCAGAATATAATTACATTTAACAACCCTGTGGCGGGGAAAACTCCACAGCGGCCCAACACTGTAGCATTTAATTTCAGAAAGGGGAACTACACAAAAATGAGGAGGTTAGTTCAACAGAAATTAAAAGGTACAGCGCCAAAAGTGAATCACTGCAAGCTGCATGGAAACTTTTTAAAGACACCATAATAGAGGCTCAACTTAAATGTATACCCCAAATGAAAAAACATAGTAAGAGAGCCAAAAATGTGCCACCGTGGCTAAACAACAAAGTAAAAGAAGCAGTGAGAGGCGAAAAGGCATCCTTTAAAAAGTGGAAGATAAATCCTAAGGACGTAAATAGAAAAGAGCATAAACTCTGGCAAATGAAGTGTAATCATATAATTAGAAAGACCAAAAAGGAATTTGAAAAACAGCTAGCCAAAGACTCCAAAAGAAATAACAAAAAATCTTTTAAATATATCAGAAGCAGGAAGACTGCTAAACAACCAGTGAGGACACTGGACGATCGAGATGCTAAAGGAGCACTCAAAGATGATAAGGGGATTGAGGAGAAACTAAATGAATTCTTTGCATCAGTCTTCACTGTTGAGGATGTGAAGGAAATTCCCAAACCTGAGCCATTCTTTTTGGATGATAGATCTGAGGAACTGTCCCAAATTGAGTGTCATTAGAGGCGGTTTTACAGTAATAAGTCTCCAGGACCTGATGGTATTCACCCAAGAGTTCTGAAGGAACTCAAATGTGAAATTGCAGGACTACTAACTGTCATCTGTAACCTATCATTTAAATCGGCTTCTGTACCAAATGATGGGAGGATAGCTAATGTGACGCCAATTTTTAAAAAGGCTCCAGAGGTGACCCCGGCAACTACAGGCCAGTAAGCCTCACTTCAGTACCGGGCAAATTTGTTGAAACTATCGTAAAGAACAAAATTGTCAGACACATAGATAAACATAAATTATTGGGGAATAGTCAACATGGGTTTTGTAAAGGGAAATCATGCCTTACCAATCTACTAGAATTCTTTGAGGGGTCAACAAGCATTTGGTTAAAGGAGATCCAGTGGATATAGTGTACTTGGATTTTCAGAAAGCCATTGACAAGGTCCCTCACCAAAGGGTCTTAAGCAAAATAAGCTGTCATTGGATAAGAGGGAAGGTTCTCTCCTGGATTGGTAACTGGTTAAAAGATAGGAAACAAAGGGTAGGAATAAATGGTCAGTTTTCAGACTGGAGAGAGGTAAATAGTGGTGTCCCCCAGGGGACAGTCTTATTTAACATATTCCTATTTAACATATTCATAAACGATCTGGAAAAAGGGGTAAACAGTGAGGTGGCAAAATTTGCAGATGATACAAAACTACTCAAGATAATTAAGTTCCAGGCAGACTGTGAAGAGCTACAAAAAGATCTCACAAAACTGGGCGACTCAAGAAAAAGATCTTGGAGTCATTGTGGATAGGTCTCTGAAATCATCCACTCAATGTGCAATGGCAGTCAAAAAAGTGAACAGAATGTTGGGAATCATCAAGAAAGGGATAGATAATAAGACAGAAAATATCATATTGCCTATATATAAATCCATGGTACGCCCACACCTTGAATACTGCATGCAGATGTGGTTGCCCCATCTCAAAAATATATATATTTAAATTGGAAAAGGTTCAGAAAAGGGCAACAAAAATGATTAGGGGTATGGAACAGCTTCCGTATGAGGAGAGATTAATAGACTGGGACTTTTCAGCTTGGAAAAGAGGCGACTAAGGGGGGATATGATAGAGGTCTATAAAATCATGAATGGTATAGAGAAAGCAAATAAGGAAGTGTTATTTACTCCTCATAATACAAGAACAAGGGGCCACTAAATGAAATTAATAGGTAGCAGGTTTAAAACAAACACAAGAAAGTATTTTTTCACGCAACACACTGTCAACCTCTGGAACTCCTTGCCAGAGGGTGTTGTGAAGGCCAATACTTTAACGGGGTTCAAAAGGGAGCTAGATAGGTCCATCAATGGCTATTAGCCAGGATGGGCAGGAATGGTGTCCCTAGCCTTTGTTTGCCAGATGCTGGGATTGGGTGACAGGGGATGGATCACTTGATGATAACCTGTCTGTTCATTCCCATTGGGGCACCTGCCATTGGCCACTGTCAGAGGACAGGATTCTGGGCTTGATGGACCTTTGGTCTGACCCAGTATGGCCATTCTTATGATTTGATAGCTGCTTTCAACTACCTGAAGGGGGGTTTCAAAGAGGATGGATCTAGACAGTTCTCAGTGGTACCAGATGACAGAACAAGGACTAATGGTCTCAAGTTGCAGTGGGGGAGGTTTCAGTTGGATATTAGGAAAAACTTTTTCACTAGGAGGGTGGTGAAGCACTGGACTGGGTTACCTAGGGAGGTGGTGGAATCTCCTTCCTTAGAGGTTTTCAAGGTCAGGCTTGACGAAGCCCTGGCTGGGATGAGTTAGTTGGGGATTGGTCCTACTCTGAGTAGGCGGTTGGACTAGATGACCTCCTGAGGTCCCTTCCAACCCTGATATTCTATGATTCTATGACTCTGTGCCTGAACGGTGGCTGGGGCCGCTAGGGCTGTGTTTGGCCGACCAAGGTGACTGCTGCTGATACAGCTGAGAACGGTGTTGGGGCGAGTCCTGGGTGGGAGTTAAAACCCAACATTAGCATGGGGAGTCCCCACCTGACAGTGCTGTCTGTGGCCATCTCTAACACCTCCCCAGCTTCCCTCTGGCTGGTTTCCCTTTGCACGGACGAGCCAGGCAGCAAAGCCTCTGTCTCTGCTCGTATTAGCACTAGGTCCACTGGCCACTGGCACAGAAAAAAGAGCAATGCACAAGAGGGCCGGCTCTCCCCTGCCCGGAATTAGCTACAGCCATGCAAGTCATACACACCAGTTCCTGGGCTGCCGGCAGCTCGCTGGCCCCCCTGGAGCAATGCTGAGTCACACCAGCTGGGAGACCAGCCGACCCAGTGCTGTACAGACACCACCCCGCGGGCAGTGAGGCCAGGCCCCAACCTCGCTGCAACCCTGCCCTGGCTGGGCTGACACCAGGGGGTGAGTCCAGTGTATGTGTTGGGGGATGGCAGTAGGACATGGTGATGCTGGACAGTGGGTCACCTCCCCTGGGGCTGCAGCTCCCACCTTGGGGAAAGCCAGCACCGCTGCTGCCTTCCTACTGCTCTATAGTCTCTGTCCCCTCTCGCGCAGATCCAGGTGCGGCTTTGTTGTAGCGTAGTCCCTACATCGCAGAGAGGCGCTGGCCTGGGAGGGGGCTGACGCTGGGGGGGAACTGCTGTCCTTTGCCCATTGCTGCTGGCCTCCTCTCTGCCTCTGGGCAAGAAGCATCTCTTCTCCCCCTCTGCTGGCTGGGCAGCTGGAGGGCAGCCCCGCGTCCCAAGGCATGGGCTCCCCGGTGAGTAGCAGTATGCGATGTGAGTGCAGTGAATGGGGGTGGTTAGCCAGCAGGTGGCGCTGTTCGCATCCATGGTCACAGCCCCACCCCTAAAGTTGAGCAGGTTTTTGCCAGTTCCTTTAATGAGGTTTTGATTTTCGGCAGAATGGGGAGGTTGAAAAGCGTTCACAGTGGGTGGGAACAAATCCACGTGCACTGCCACTGCCCAGCGCTAGTGGCCTGGGGGCAGCATGGTCTAGTGGACAGGGCCCAGCACAGGGGCCAGCAATGGGCTCCATTCCTGCCGCTGACACCTGCAGCCCTTAACAACCCTTTGCTAAGTACAGGCAGCCCTGGAGGCGCTGCACGTCAATCCCCTTCCCCGGGGACGGTCAGGAAACTAGCACTCAGAAAGGCTAACAGAGTGACTCTGCCACCCCCAGGAGTAGCACTTAGCGCCCCAAGCCAATGGTTGAGCTCCTGGAGCACCAGTCCCTTCCTCCGCTCAGCACCCCACGGCCTCTTAGCCCCTCTCCTCCAGCCGACAGTGTCTGGTTCGCATGCAGTGGACGCGGCTTGCAGTGGGCTCACTGGCCCGTGTGGCTGTCCTGGGGCCTGGGCTGGTGTCGGGGAGCCGCGTGGTACTGCCGGGACAACACTGCGCTGTGCCTGGGACAGTCAGTGGCCCCACTGCTGTCATGCGCTACGTATGCCCCAAAAGCTATTGCAGAAGGAGAACAGACAGAGGCTTCGCGGCGAGCTGGGCCAGAGGGGGAGCCCAAGGCATAGGGTTTGTGTAGTTCACTGGACAGGCCCACGCCCTCCCCGTCCGGCTGGCCTGGGGCTGCCATCCTCTCTCTGCTGGGCCCCAGCTCCGTGGAAGCAAAACTGCTCCGAAAATGGCAAGTCAAGTGTCAGAGAGTGGCCAGGACGGGGTTTGTGACCACCGAGTCCTGGTTTCCAAATGGGAGCTGCACTCCTCAGCGGCTGTGCGGAGTCCCTGGCTGAGGGTGCTCTCCCCTGGGGGCTGGTGTCCGTCCCCCCCTCTCGCCTCCAGCTTTTCTCTCCTTCCCTCTTTGTCAGGAAACTTTTCCATGTGAATGTGTCTGCAGAAAGTGACCCGCCCTGGGAGCAGGGCTGCACAATCGCAGCATTGTCCTGCCTGGAGAACAGCCCTGACAGGCAGTGAATGGCGCACAGCCCCACAGAACCAGAGCACGGGGGGAGGCTCCAGAAAACAAACCAGGGGCCATTGATCCCTGGGTGAGATCCCTCCCCAGGAGCACAGGCCCCTCCTGACACAACGCAAGGACGCGTCCCGGACCCACCCCCTGGCATCAGCCCAGCCAGGGCAGGGTTACAGCGAGGCTAGGGGCCTGGCCTCACTGCCCGTGGGGTCGTGTCTGAACAGCACTGGGGCGGCTGTTGTCAGCAGGTCACCAGAGAGCTCGATTCATGATGTACATGTACCCCTCACCAGAACCCATGCGGGGTAGCACAAACAATTACAACCCATCTCGGGACCAAAGCGGCTACAGCTAGTCTGACCTCCTGTACAGCACAGGCCAGACACCTGCCCCAGATAATCCCTAGGGCAGAGCTTTGAGAAAAAACAGCCCATCTTGATTTCAACATTGTCACTTGTCAGTGAGGGAGAATCCACCACGATCCTTGGTAAATTATTCCAAAGGTTAATGACTCTCACCGTTAAAAACTCACGCCTCATTTCCAATCCGAATTTGTCTGCCTTTAGCTGCCAGCCATTGGATCACATTAGACCTTTCTCTGCTAGACTGAAGAGCCCGTTAGTAAATGTTTGTTCCCCATGTAGGTACCTATAGACTGTGATCAAGTCACCCCTTAACCTTCTTTGTTAAGCTAAATACACTGAGCTCTTTGAGTCTCTCACTATAAGGCAGGTTTTCTAATCCTTTAATCATTCTGGTGGCTCCTCTCTGACCCCTCTCCAATTTATCACCATCCTTCTTGAATTGTGAGCACAGAACTGAACTGGACACAGGACTCTAAGCAGCAGTAGCACCAGGGCCAAATTCAGAGGTCAAATAACTTCTCTAATCCTACTTGAGATTCCTGTTTATGCATCCCAGGATCACATTAGCTCTTTGGCCACAGCGTTGCACTGGGAGCTCACGTTCAGCTGATTCATATAATATCAGGTTGGAAGGGACCTCAGGAGGTCATCTAGTCCAACCCCCCACTCAAAGCAGGACCAATCCCCAGACAGATTTATGCCCCAAATGGCCCCCTCAAGGATTGAACTCATAACCCTGGGTTTAGCAGGCCAATGCTCAAACCACTGAGCTATCCCTCCCCCTTATCCACCATGACCCCCAAATATTTTTCAGAGTCACTGCTTCCCAGGACAGAGTCATCCTGTAAGTATGGCCTACTGTCTTGATTCCTAAATGCACACATTTACATTTAGTTGTATTACAATGTATATTATTTGCTTGCACCTACTTACCAAGTGATCAGACCACACTGAATCAGTGACCTGTCCTTTTCATTATTTATCAGTCCCCCAATTTCTGTGCCATCTGAAAACTTTATCAGTGATGATTTTATGTTTTCTTCCAGGTCATTGATAAAAATGTTAAATAGTGTTGGGCCAAGAACCGAACCCTGCGGGACCCCACTAGAAACATACCCAATTGATGATGATTCCCTGTTTACAGTTACATTTTGAGACTTATCAGATAGCCAACTTTTAATCCATTTAATATGTGCCATGTTAATTGTAAATTGTTTTAGTTTTCTAATCAAAATGTTGTGCGGTGCCAAGTGAAATGCATTACAGAAGTCTAAGTATATCCCATGACCACTGTTACCTTTATCACTTGCAGTCTCATCAAAAAAAGATATTGTTAATTTGATAGGATCTATTTTCTGTAAGCTTATATTGATTGTTCTTAACTCTGCTGGCTATAGATTTTTCCTTGTGTCCCTTTGCTTCCCTTATCGATTTACTACAGTTCCTAACTTCTGATTTATATTAATTACTATCAACTTCCAACTATCCACTGACAGATCCCATTATCCAGAAAGCCCCTCATTGGGATGTGTCATTCCATATCCTACCCTTTGGCATGCACAAGGCACCGAGGCTGCTGTAGTAGTCAGTGAACCAGGGGACGGGTCTCCCCAATCACAACAGCACAGAGCAGCAGAGGTCAGATGGTGCGCAGCAGTGAGCCCAGGGCTGGAAGCCAGCACTTGCTGACTCTAGCCCAACCCCTGGGCTGCTGACTGCCTTTTCTAATAATACTGCACATCCACTACACTGTGCAGGCCACTTAGCCAGACTGCCCAACCCCTGCGAGGTCTGGAGAGTTGTTAACACCCTGCCTGGTCAGCAGACGGGTTAGGTGACGTGCCCAGTGTCCAGGCTCAGAACCAGGCATTCATGCCAGGCCCAGTGCAGTAGTACCACCCTCCCAGCCAAGTCACTCTGGGCCTGATTCTCAGCCACGCCAAGGCCCCATGCTGACAGGAAAAGGGGTCTTAGTGTAGGAGCAGGTCACATTTCCTGATGCTGCCAGAGCGCTGCGATGGAGCCCCAATCCACTTTTCCTGTGGTGGTGGAGAAGGCCCCTCCATTGAGCCGCATTGGCATCCTCTGACTGTCCCTCCCCTCCCCCACATTTCTGGATGTGGGGCCTTGGACTGTGATGTGCTGGGCCATTGCCTCCCTGCACCAGGGCCCTGAGGGTGGGGCCAGGTCAGGGGAATCATGGGATTTGTTCTTCACCTTGGAATCTGAATGTATATATAAACATGGGCAGGTCCTTACTGGTGAAGGGGATGTGAGGTTGTGTCTGCAGCTGCTGGAGATGCACACAAGGGCCATAATATTAGAACAGAACATAAGAACGGCCAGACTGGGACAGATCAATGGTCCATCTAGCCCAGTGTCCTGTCTTCTAACAATGGCCAGTGCCAGGTGCTTTACAGCGAATAAACAGAACAGGGCAATTTATCGAGTGATCCATCCCCTGTCATACAGTCCCCGCTTCTGGCAGTCAGAGGTTTAGGGTCACCCAGAGCATAGGGTTGCATCCCTGCCCATCTTGATTAATAGCCATTGATGGACCTATCCTCCATGAACGTATCTCATTCCTTTTTTAACTCAGTTATTCTTTGGGCTTTTGCAATGTCCCCTGGCAACGAGTTCCACAGGTTAACTATGCATTGTGTGAAGAAATACTTCCTTATGTTTGTTTTAAACTTGCTGTCTATTCATTTCATTATGGGTCCTGATTCTTGTGTTATGTGACGGGGTAAATAGCACTTCCTTATTCACTTTCTCCACACCAGTCATGATTTTATGGACTGCTATCATATCCCCCTTAGTCATCTCTTTTCCAAGCTGAACATTCCCAGCCTTTTTAATCTCTCCTCATATGGAAGCTGTTCCATACCCCTAATCATTTCTGTTGTCCTTTTCTGCACCTTTTCCAATTCTAATATATATTTTTTGAGATGGGGCGACCACATCTTCACACAGTATTCAAAAGTACCATGGATTTATATAGTGGCATTATGAAATTTTCTGGATTATTGTCTATCCGTTTCCTAATGGTTCCTAACATTGTTCGCTTTTTTGATTCCCACTGCACATTGAGTGGATGTTTTCAGAGAACTATCCACAACAACTCCAAGATCTCGTTCTTGAGTGGTAATAGCTATTTTAGACCATCATTGTATATGTATAGTTGGGATTATGTTTTCCAATGTGCATTACTTTGCATTTATCAACACTGAATGTCATCTGCCATTTTGTTGCCCAGTCACCCGGTTTTGTGAGCTCCCTTTGTAGCTCTTTGCAGTCTGCCTGGGACTTAACTATCTTGAGTAGTTTTGTATCGTCTGCAAACTTTGCCACCTCACTCTTTACCCATTTTCCCAGATCACTTATGACTATGTTGAACAGCACAGGTCCTAGTACAGACTCCTGGGGGACACCACTATTTATCTTTTTTCATTGTGAAAACTGACCATTTATTCCTACCCTTTGTTTCCAGTCTTTTAACCAGTTACCAGTCCATGAGAGGACCTGCCCTCTCATCCCATGACAGCTGAGTTTTCTTAAGAGCCTCAGGTGAGGGACCTTATCAAAGGCTTTCTGAAAGTCCAGCTACACGCAGCAGTCACTAAAAGCCCACAGTGCCAAAGAGCAGGACAGGGATGTGCCCCCGTGACTGCACATCCCTGCAGTGCCTGGGCTCCGTGAGGACCCAACGAGGGCCATACAACCTGCAGACCCTGGGGTGAGATTGAGCCCTGGGTGTGATGCGGTGGAGGTGACACTGGAGCTGGCTGCAGCTGGGCTCCAAGGTGCACAAACCAGAGCAGTAGCTCTCCCACACGGTGTAGAGCGCCGTGTGCTCTCAGCCAGCTCTGGCAGCCATCAGCCCTCAGCCTGACCCCACTGCCTGGCCTGCAGCTTGCCGCAGGGACCACCCTGCCCACCGGAACTGTGGCAGTTTCTGTGGAGGCCTGATGGGGGAGTGGGGGGCTTTCGTACCCACTTGGACAGCAAGAATCTGGCACCGGGATCCATTCTGCTCCCGGGGACACTGTTGAGGCTTCTTACCTAGCGTCAGGTAGAGCTGCAAAATCCCAGAGGCCTCAGCCCAGGTGAGAAGGGTGCTGGGTGATGCCAAGAGAGCAGGGAACTGCTGGGGGATCAAAGAAACTGAAGCATGCCCCACAGTTAGAGGAGAAGAAGGCTGGGCCAGTGCTTTGGGCACTAGCCTGCCACAGAGACAACCGGAGTCAAGTCCCTGCTTCCCCCAGGCTTCCTGTGTGACTCTAGGCCCTCCTCTTCCTCAGCCCAAACAAACAGAAACTTCTGTCCCAAGCAGAGCTCTGCTCTGGCCCTGTAAAGGGAGAAATGCCAGAGCCTCCATGGAGTCCACTAGGGACTTTGCTAGTGATTTTCCCCTGGAAGGCGTTCAGGTACTCCAGTGATGGGTGGCAGGACAAAACCCTAACACAGAGAGCAAGCTAGTTCACCAGGGTAATGGGGGTTCACATCACTGCCCTAGATCATGGGGTTTGTGTGGATAAATCCAGCCAAATCTATCCAGCACTCCAATCCCATGACAATGGGGCCATGTCAGTACCAGAGACATGGGATCTGATCCTGCCACTAACATGTGAGCATTCCTTCCTTACAGGGCTAGGGTTGTTGCCACCTTTCCAACTGCTGGTAACTGGCCCCCGAAGCCCCCCCCACTTCTTCCCCCCAAGGCCCCGCCCTTGTACCACCTCTTCCCCCAAAGCCATGCCCCTTCTCTGCCTCTTCCTCCATGTCCCACCCCTTCTCTGCCTCTTCTTCCAAGGCCCCGCCCCCGTGGCTCACTCCTCTCCCTCTCCCCTCATCGCTTGGCTCCCTCTGCTCCGGGGCTTGGACAGGCACTGCTGCAGTCTGACAAAGAGCCTGCCTGCAGGTAGGTGGTGGCCCTGGCTGAGCAGGGACTGGCACAGGTTAATGACCTGGCGCCTGCCCCCGCCCTGTGGTAACCAGACTTTTGGTGTCCGGTCAGTACATCTGACTGGACACTGCCAGGTCCCCTTTTCAACTGGCCTTTCTGGTCGAAACCTGGCAACCCTAAATGGCACCTGGACACAGAAGCCAAAAACCGGAGTGTCCGGGTAAAACTCAGACGGGTGACAACACTACAAGGCCTGGTGTCCCAGGGACTGTCTTAAGAGTAGGGAGCTTGGCATGAACAAGGGTGGCGGGAACAGAACCAGGAACATCAGACAAATGGTTGACATGGCAGAAGGTGAAATGTTACATTTGTTATTGCATTCTGCTGCAGAACATGAGCAAGCTGCTATATGCACCAGGGCTGGTCTGGGTGTGTTCACCGCACGGCGTGGGATTCAGTAGAGCCCGGCCACACCAGCAATGGGTGACGAGGAGGCTGCAAGAATGAAAAATTTGGGAAGCACTTGCCTTAGGCGAGGTGCCGGCACTACAAGGGCAGAGTTAAGGGTATTGGACTCAGCATTTCCATGTTGTTGTAGGTTTGTGTGTGTGCGTGTCTGTGTAACATTAACTTTGAATTTCCTCCTTTTCAGCTGTTTATGTTATTTTAAAACACACCAATGCTGCATTCTGCTTTCTTTCCCGTCTCGCTCCCGATTCCTGTTTACAGCCCTAACTGCAGGAAATGAAGGCGCTTTTGTCTGGGAATTACTCTCCGTTCTGTACAGTAGCTGCAGGGTCCGACCCCTGGAGCGAATGCTCAGCGACACCAGCCAGGGCAGCGGTGGGAGCTTGGCCGTTGGGAACATTTCGAGCCCGTGTGAAAGAGGATAATTTGCAGTGACTCAAAGCTGCATTGTCCCTATTCAGAGTTCCAGAACCGCTCTGTCTAAGTGTTTCCAATGCTTCCTTCACCCGCCTGGGAAGGGACAAAAAGCGGCTTTGCCACCTCTGTGAGCAGAGACTGAGCCGGCTGGTGGGTCTGTGCCGACCCCAGGCAGACACAGCTGCACCCCAGCTCAGCGCTTAGAGCACTGCGCTGCCAGCATTGGCACCTGAGCTGAACACAGAGCGATGCAGATCGAGAAAAGCAGCCTCTGACCTCGAGGCACTCGCAGTTTGAGATGCACAAAAGAAATGGAAAGAGGCAAGACAACAGCTCCGTCCCAAGGAATCAGCGTTTCCCTGGTTGGTCTGCTCTGGTGTTCGGAGCTGCTCAGCAACCGGCTGATGGGCCGGACCCAGGAGCTGTGCTACATGGGAAAGAACCTCCAATAAAACAGGGTTCAAGACAACCCCAGCCTGGCAGACTGTCCTCCCCCGGCCACACCCGGTGGCCACTGCACATTGCCCGGCTCTCTTGTGCCGATCTCAGGGAAAAGGCAATTCCAAGCCGTAGGAAATAGCTCGCCACGGGCAGTGCGAGCACTCGCTCCTCCAAGGACACCAGCAGGAGTTCTAAGGCAGGGGGTTCCCATCTTACCCGCAGACAGTGCGGAGAAGGAAAGTAACAGATTGTCCCTGCCTGCCCCGGTCAGCCCTGCTGGCTATAACCCGCCACAAGGACAGTGCCAGGGGCCTGGCCCTGGGAATGAACTCACCTTCCAGCTGCAGCAAGGCTGCACCCAGCAGGAGCCTCTGCAGTGCAATCCGCGGTGCTGCCATGCTCTCCCAGTCGCTGGGACGGTCGGTGCAGATGGACTCGAGGCGAAGGGTGAACCTGTTCACTCGCCCCTTAGCTGCTGCGCTGCACCTGGGCCTGAGGTTCTGCAGCTCCCACCGGTTTGTCCCCCACACACCTCAGAAGGCTCCTCTCCCTGCCGGGTGCAGGCTGGCGCCTGTTTGCTGAGTGGAGGGGAGTGTATGTGAACTCCAGCTTTGTTGCCTGCAACTTCAGTTTGAAAATAGGGCTGTTTAATGAGCCCTCGTCAGAGCGCAGGCAGGAGGGGGGGAGCACAAACCTTCCTGTTTCCTGCTGCATGGCAGGAGAGCTGGGATCCGCCCCTGCCAAGCCAGCGCCGCAGACAAACAAGCCCATTGCCGTAGGAATTCTCTTTTTTTATAGATGACTAGCTGCCCGCCCGCAGCCCCCAGCCCCAGGCCCGGTTGTATTTACAGCCCATGTCCCTGTCTAAACGAGCGGGCGCAAAATGAGAGTAGGTTTCTTCTCTGCTCCACCCTTCCCCGGATCCCTGGTCTGCCAGACTAAACAAGCAGGAGCATTTGCTGCACTCCAGACAGACAGACAGGCATTTACCAGGGTGCCAGTCCCAGGCTGGAACTGCTTTTAATTCTACCGTTGAGCTTTACGCATAGGCAGTTTTGTAGCATCCCATCCCCTGATACAGGGTGTAGTGTTGCCCAGCAGTTACATCACAGACTCACGCCTTAGGAGGTGTAGGCTGTAGTCTCGGCTCTGTCACACGTGTGCTGCTCCAGGCTGGTAGCACTGACCTACCACATTGGGAGGGCTTCTTCATTAATGCTGGTGAAGTGCTTTGAGATCCTCGGATGGAAAGTGCTACAGAAGGCAGTGCCGAAGTGCAAATCAGTGCTAGAAGGAGGCAAAGGGCTGGGTGGGCCACAAGACTGGTGCTGTGCCAATGTCGGTGCATGCCTCATTGTGGCTAGCCCTGGGCTGCCCCAGGTCCCAGTCCCATGGCATGTCCAGGCACCTATCCAGAGAGCCAAGGCCCTCCTGCTGCAGAGACTGGTCTCAGAGCACACACAGAGCTTGGAGCGCTGCTGCTCTCGGGGAGGCGATCAGCAGTGCGGGGCCGATAACTGACTGGCAGTTTTGACACATCAGACACATGGCTCCCGTTGGGTCGAACCAAACCTGAATTTTTTTTTTAAATGTTGACAAATTGGAAACACCCTTGTTTTGTTTTGGGCATTTTTAACAAAAGCAAAGGAACTAAGGGCTAGAGTCACAGACTTGGAGGAGGGCAAGGAGGTGGTGGTCCTGTGCCCCCTGACACCCTTGAGTCCAGTGCTTAGAGCACTCACCACGCTGGTATCCCCACTCTAGACAGGGACTTGAGCCCAGCTCTGACCCCTGCTGGGTGAGTAGCCCAACCCCCGGGCCGCAGTGTGGGCCTCTCACCTTCGCTTGTTGACGCTGTTCCACATGGCATCAAATCCTTGCCCAGGCCTTGGGCCGGAGCGAGACACTGAGAATGACTCTGTATCCCAGTGGGTGGGGCACTGAGCTGGGGATGAGGGGGCCAAGCCTGGGCTCCAGTTCCTGCTCCCCTGAATACTGAATTATTATACAAAGTGAAGCAGCTTCAGCAGGAGAGCCTGAGAGTGACCACCCGCCAGTAGTCTAGGGTTACCATACGTCCGGATTTTCCCGGACATGTCCGGCTTTTTGGGCTCCAAATCCCCGTCCGGGGGAAAATCCCAAAAAGCCAGACATGTCCGGGAAAATCGGGACATGCGGGGCCGGCGGTCGGCGGTGCCGAGCCGGGGGCTCGGGGGACAGGCCGGCGGTCGGCGGTGCCGAGCCGGGGGCTCGGGGGACAGGCCGGCGGTGCGGGGACGGGACGGGCCGGGGGCTCGGGGGATGGGACGGCGGAGCGGGGCCGGGCCGGGCCGGGGGCTCGGGGGCCGGGCCGGCGGAGCAGGGCCGGGCCGGGGGCTCGGGGGACGGGGCCAGGGCCCCGTGGAGTGTCCTCCTTTTGGAGGCACAAAATATGGTAACCCCATAGCTGGGGGGTCTGAACATGGGTGCGCTATCCACTGGCTAAGGGTCCCGGAAGGAAATGGGACCAGAATCCCCTTGGGAATCCAGTCCAAAGCCCCAAGACACTTCACTTGGGAACGATTGAAACCCCACACATCCCAAAACTAGGAGTCCAGCCCCCAAACCATGAGACTGGCTTCCAATCAGGAGATTCTGAAAAATAACACACTGCGGGGTGGGGGTGGGGCTTTGCTTTCTGGGGTCCAAGCACGGAGGTTGCACTCGGACCACATTTTTCCACATCTCTCCACTCTGGAACCAGGCTCCTTTTTTCTATGAAGGCCGAGTTTTATTCTCCTGGTTCCAGGCGCGGGGACTTCGAGAAAAACGCCAACTATCATGAGACTTGAGATAAAATTGCAAGAGTTGGTGACGCCTTGAATTGACTAGAAGTTGCTTAGCTCTTGCCCCAGCCAGGACGGCGCATCGAAGCCCCGCGCCGTAATGTGGCCCCGCCTGCCCTAGCTCCACAGGTGTTTAGTGCAGGGCAGAGGCCGGTAGACGCTGTGCTGCCCTCAGGCGGTGTCTGCACTTGATTTTGCACCATTTCCAATTGGAGGCAGGCTGGCCCCAGACTTTCCAACCAGTGTCAGTGAACCCCGTGTGGCACCGGACAAGGTAAAATATCGGAGGCTGCCTCAGCAGAGCGGCGCCGGCGCCAGTGACGACGGGAGATTGGAGGGAAAAAGGCGAGTGCAGACAATGCCCCGAATGCACAGAGCAGCACTGGGATGTTTGGCCAGTCCCCGCAAAGGGAAACACCCCACTCGGAGCACACGCAGCACGCCTGCTGCAGAACCAGACTGCGCAGAGGGCCCCTGCGCCGAGCGCACTGGAGACTGGGTCACACCACGGGGGCGGGAGGAACGGGAGGAGCTTGCATCATCCCATTTTAAACGGTTACTACCGAGGTTCGATCCCAAGGACTATTCCTATCGTTCACCCTGTGAAACTGTCCCCACGGCAGGACTTGGCAGGGAGCAGGGGCTCACAATAGCAGGACATTCCAGAGCAGGCAGGAAGTGCTGCAATGAACGTAAACAGAACATGCTTAAGGAGAACACGGCTGCCTAGCAGGAGAGGCGTTGGGGCAGCTCTAGCCAGCCCTGGTTTGGTTCTCAGACGCTCTCTCACTCCCAGCTCTCAGCCCCTGGCAGGTGGCAACTCTCTAACAGTCAGGGGGTCCCTTGGATGGCTTCAGAAATCCACCCTCCTGGCCAGGGCATGAGCTTGCGGTGCCAGATCCTGCAGGGAGGGACTGGGTGAGTGTGTGCATCAGTGAGGTACTTGTTCGGAGACAGTGAACCCTTGTCCTTTGTCACCTGCCCCTAGCAGGGTCTGAGCCATCGGTGGCAGCTCTGGGGAGGGCAATTGGAGACTGCTATGCAGTGTGCACCTGCACTGAGCATGGTGCTTAATACGCCCCCCTCTGCACTAGCTTCCCACTGGGGCGGTCGACGTTTTTGGCAGCAAATCCCATTGCAACTGCAGCCTGAGAGACGCTGGTCGCTGGTGAATGACAAGAGCATTGTCAGAGGTGTGTTAACCGGACAAGACAGGGAAACGTGGCCCTGATTACAAGGAGGAGTTTGTTTAGAAGCACTCACAAGAGAATCCTTTATAGAACTAATCCACCCCAGCACACGGCAGCCACAGTCAGACTATTCGAAAGAGGGTAACGGGCTTTGGGGAGATGCTCCCCTAACACCCGCTCTCAATTTGGTCCATCAGAGGCAGGGGTCAGTGCAAGGAGGATGCATTTGCAGCATGGTGCAGTTGCAAACGACTGGAAATAAGCAGCATGTGCAATTGGAAGGAAGGAGTTTTCACACAAAAGTGGGGCCCTAGTCTGAGAACGACACCCAAGTCTGCCACATGCATGTGCAGGTGCCACACACACTTTGCTCAGTGACACAGACCTCCTGTCCTGTCCTGCCTGGGCTGTTGGGTGTGTAATGTCTGTGCCTCTCACAGCTCCTGCTCCCCTCAACCTCTGCACCCACCAAAAGAACCTCCAAGCTTCTCCTAGATTCTCTGTGATCTGGGCAGAGCAAGCCTGGTGCACGTTCCTCTTGCTCTGTAAGAACTCGACCTTCTGCCGTGTCATTGGCAGGTGATTTACCTGGGCTGAGCAATGCATTCTGTGGCCTCTCTGCATTGACCGTGACATCAGATGTGCAGAACTTCCAGCCTCGGCAAGGAAGATTGTGGCTTATGAGCAACATGGGCCCCGATTTGGCTGCTGACCTCGGTTAGCTGTCTCCCCCAGACATGCCATTTCCTCCAGCTGCTCCCTGGCACACAGCACCACGAGCTGTGCTGAGCCCTTTAACCTCAACACACCCAGCAGGTGCGGCTGGGTGCTCCTTAACCCCCTGTTCTGTAGCGTGGGGTTTGTACACCCCATCGCAGTCTGACACCACACAGCTCGCTCCTCTAACAGGCCTTATCCCGCATGAGAATGACCCTCCCAGCTCCCAAAACCTAACACTCCCTGCAACAACCTACACTGGCACCCTCTTCAACCCCCAAACCCTGACACTAACCCAGCCCCCATTCTACCCCCCAACCCTGACACCAAAACCCTTTCTACCCCCACACACCGACCGACCAAACCACAAACCCAAACAAACCCTGAAAATCCATGGTAAGAAAATACATTAATAACGGTGAACTAACGATATTTAATCTCGCCCTCCCCCAGCAGAGATTTCGCCCCAAAAAGGGAGAAGTGCCACAAACTCCATGAAGTTCACTAGGAACTTTGCTGTTGTTCTTGATTTGACATGGAAGCTGGCAGAATAAAGCCATGTGATAGACAGACCGACCAACCTGAAGACGAGCTCTGCATGGCTCAAAAGCTTCTCTCTCTCACCAATGGAAGTTGGTCCAATAAAAGCTATCACCTCACCCGCCTTCTTTCTCTAATATCCTGAGACCCAGACGGCTACAACAATACTGCATATGACAGACGGACAGATCAGACAAAGGCAGAACGAGCCAATGCCTGGAAGCTGGAGTCAGCCAAGTTGAAACGGGAAATAAGATGCAGTGGCTACCAGTGAGGGGAATTCCCAGAGTGCAAGGGATGTGGGGGCCCTGCTCTGACCAGTCCGAGCCATGAGCTTGGTGCAGGGATCTTGGGGTGAAGTTCTGTGCCGGCAGGTCAGCCTGGGTGATCAGACCGGTCCTTCCGGCCGAGAGCTCGCCGCATCTCCACGATCTGCCTGCGGAGGTCCTTCTGGGGGGGTGGGGGGGAGGCGGCACTAATTGCTATAAAGGGCAAAAGGATTTTTTCACCCTCTCAAGATCCCAGACTGGTTGAGAGGATTGGGGGGAAACCTCAAAGTTCAGCTGTGGGCAGAGAGGTGCTGGCTTTCCTGGGCCTCAAGCAGAGACTTAGGTACTGCTGGGCTGGGGTCACGGGATGGCAGGGCCTTGCCCAGGGGCACGTGGAGAATCGGTGGCAGCGTTTGTCTATTTGGGTTTCTGCATTGATCAAAGTGTAGCCCAGGGCTCCCACGCCCTGCCCCAACCCACCTGAGAGAAACCTCCTCGCCCCACGGTGTCCCGCCCCCCCACAGAAAGGAGCTGCCCATTGGCACTACAACGATGGGACCATTAGAAAGAGTCCCTCAATGCTCTGCAATGGCTGGCAGGCTGTTCAGCCAACGGCTGGGGGTGCTACACAGGCGGGGGCACGGTCACTGTGAATGGGGCACAGGGCAGGGGAGGAGAGACGAGCTTTACTCTGGTCTTAGTCTCCTGTTTTCCTGGCGTACTCAGGACCCCCCCCCCCCCCAGCCCTCCGCGACACGTGCTCCTCCTTGGAGCGCAGGCGACGGCCGCTTTGAGGGCGGGCGGCTCATCGCACGGCAGAGTTCTGCACGGCCTCACGTCAGGGGCCTAGCCTGGGGCCTCAGGCGTGGGAGCTGCTGGCTCTTCCTGGGGAGGGGGCGGGGGGGGGGGCGATGGGAAAGGCCAGGATTGCCAGATGACTCATGTTTCCAGCTCCCATTGTGTTCGATCCGGCCCACTGTTGCCATTAGATGATCTGCTGAATGTGGCTCTGTAGATCAGGGCTGGGACAGGAAGCCTCCCTGTCGCCTCTCCATCCTGGGGTTGCTGGGGAGCAGCGGAGGTGGGGGGGGGGGGGGGGGTAGGGAACCAGCAGCTGCAGGCAGGATTTTTATATCTGCTAAAGGCTGGGGGTGGGGGGAACCCCCCACCTGGAACTGTCACAGAACTGAAGCTGCAGGGGGACACCCCCCCCACCGGATACACAACTGAGGCTGTTGGGTGGAGCCCCCACCCAGCACAGAAGTGAGGCCACAGGGGGGTCACATCTGGCACAGAAGCCCCCCAGTCCACTGCCCCCCCCACACCCAGCACCCTGACCCACTCACCCCAAGCTCTGTTGCTCCCTCACCCAAATACGAGTAACCCTGTACTCAAATCCATACTGGGCCTCTCTCCGCTGCTCCCAGCCCTATTGTGTCCCTCCCCAGAGCCAGTCTGTGCTCCCTGCTCCTTAGCCAAGAAGGACCAGGGCTGAGCCCTGTTGGGCCTATGAGGGTGGTGGGTCAGGGCCTGAAAATCATGAGATTAGCTTACAAATCACAAGACTATGCATTCCGAACAACACTGGCTCTTGTCCTTTGCCTTCTGGGGCCTGCGCTGATGGGGGATGGGGCAGGTTCAGGACTGACATTCTTTGCAAAGGACACGGAGATTCTCATGCCATCCCCTGACTCCAGACACTGGCGCTTTGGGGAAACACCAGCTACGGCGGGACTCTCCATGCAATTGACAGTGCAGGCGACACTGCAATACAGTCTGCAGATGGGGGCACAGGGAGCTGGGGGGGCCTGGCCTGCAGGGGGCCTGGGCTACAGCAGCAGCTCGCTGGCAGACTGGAGCAGCATTCTGCCCAGGCTGCAGGGCACCCGCTCAGCGGGCTCCCAGCTAGGCCAGCTCATGGGCACATCTGGCTCGCCTGCCCGCTGTGCTGTAGAGGTGTGAAAGTGCCACACGTCCTGGGCAGGGCCACATGTGCTGCTGACTCCCTCCGGGAAAGGAGCTGGAGCAGAGCCCAGAGCCTGCAGCAGCAGGACGGGGTCAGGTCACTTCTCATGGTCAGCTAGAGGATGCGGGCAGATGGGCCAGCCCCACCCCACATGCCCTGAGCAGTTAGGGGGAGGGCACAGAGGGCAGATGGGCCTTGCCCAGAGCTTCCAGCCTGTCCCCCAGCTAGGGTTACCATATTTAACAAATAAAAAAAGAGGACCCTCCACGGGGCCCTGGCCCTGCCCCCGCCCATTTCCCCACCCCCAGCCCCATCCCAACCCCGCCCTAACCCCGCCCCCTCCTCCCTCCCACTTCCAGCCACGCGAAAAGGGCTGCCGGAGCGCTACCAGCTTCACGGTTTGCCGGGCAGCCCCCAGACCCTGCGCCCCGGCCGGCGCTTCCCCAGCGCAGCTGGAGCCCGGGAGGGGAAGCGCCCAGCCGGGGGCGCAGAGTCTGGAGGCTGCCTGGCAAACCGTGAAGCCGGTAGCGCTTGGACTTCGGGCAGCCCCTATGCCTCCGGACCCTGCGCCCCCGGCCGGGCACTTCCCCTCCCGGGCTCCGGTGGCACAGGGTCCAGAGGCACGGGGGCTGCCCAAAGCCCGTAGCACTCGGCTCTTAAACAGAGCCAAAGAGTCAGGGGAGGAGCAGAGCCGCCGCGGCAGGAGGCTCTGCTCCTCCCCGACTCTTCGGCTCTGTTTAAGAGCCGAGCTGCCCGAGCACTACCGGCTTCGGGCAGCCCCCATGCCTCCGGACCCTGCGCCGCCGGAGCCCAGGAGGGGAAGTGCCCGGCCGGCGGCTGGGGTCCGGAGGCAAGGGGGCTGCCTGAAGCCCATAGCGCTCGGGCAGCTCGGCTCTTAAACAGAGCCGAAGAGTCAGGGGAGGAGCAGAGCAGCCGCGGGAGGGGAAGTGCCCGGCCGGCATTTTCCCGGACATGTTCGGCTTTTTGGCAATTCCCCCCGGACGGGGGTTCGACTGCCGAAAAGCCGGACATGTCCGGGAAAAACCGGACGTATGGTAACCCTACCCCCAGCTAAGGAGGGGAATGCCACAGTGGAGCTCAGCCCTGCTTGCATGGGAACAGGGATGGACCTGGAAGAGGGCCTAGCCTGCTGTTGCAGGGAGCAAGCTCAAATGCAGCCTGGTCCTGGGGCTGGGGGGGGAATCAGCCCAAGGAGCATGACCCCAACCAGGCTGGGAGAGCAGCCCAGCCCTCAGGAGGGAGCTCTGACCAGCTTGGCCACGCAGGGACAGACCCCGGCATTGCAGCAGGGCCTCTGGACTCACACCGCACCCAAGCCCCAGTGACACTGCATGGGCCAGGAGGTGCCTCTGTGGGGACTAAGGGCCGAGGCTGGGCCGGGTGAGTGGAGACTGGGCTGGTGGTGGCTCTGTCAGGTGAGACACGGCTGCTCTGCACACTGACGGGTCGGGGACGCAGGACATTCTCCTACACAGCCTGCGGGGAGGCAGGACAACCAAGCAACAGGGCCTGGTGGGAGGCCAGTGGAGGCCAAGCTCCCCCACCCTCCAAGCGTAGAACCTCCCTGAGTCTGCACTGAAATACCCCAGCACCTGTCCCAGCCCCTCTAAGTCTGCCTCCTCCCCCTGCCCTTCAGGGAAAGAACCACAACTCAACTCACTAGGCTCCTGGGGGCACGGTCTGGGATGGGACCTGGCATGGGACTGCTCTGCCAAACTGGCACTGCTGGCAGGCATAGCAGTAAGGGCACTGGCTCCCCTCCCAGCTGAGAGCCACGCCCACACACATACACACACATGCACACGCACACGCCTCCCACCTCCCTCCGTGCTCCCCAGCCAGATCACACCTTGTTTGTCATGTCAACAGGGTCTGAATGAATGCTTCCCTGACAGCTAGCTGGGAGGGGAAGAGACTCTGGGTGTGTTTATGTCAATACATAACTGCTCCTGCTCTGATTATATATTCAACAGGTTCAACAGTGTCAACGTGATCAACTTTGGCGGGTGTTGGGTACATATCACCTTGGTACTGAATGCAGGGGTAGTGAAATATGGTTACCACTGTTGTAATTATTGTAGGAATACAGGAAAGCAGGACTGTGCTTAACCTGTCCCAAATGAGGGGGCCACCCTCAGTTGAGAACCCCGTTAAGCTAGGGGCTCGAATGTCAGAGCCCTGTGAAAGGAAAAAGGGTGGGGACAGATATCCCCCATCAGAAGGCTGTACAGCTTCAAGGGTCCTCCCCACTGTTCAAAGACTAAAACTAAATAGGCTTCATTCGGAGTCTCTTTATTATGTTAAACGCCCAAACACAGCTGAAATCAGTTGTGGTAGGACTGTGTTTGTACCCTGCCTAAGAACTCAGTGGTTTGAGCATTGGCTTGCTAAACCCAAGGTTGTGAGTTCAATCCTTGAAGGGGCCATTTGGGGATTTAGTTGGGGATTGGTCCTACTTTGAGCAGGGGGTTGGGATTAGATGACCTCCTGAGGTCCCTTCCAACCCTGATAGTCTATATGCTAACTAAAAATCACTGAGAGCTGAAATCACTTGAGATGGGGCAGTGTTTCTGCCCAGACTGCAAAGCTGAAAATTACTAGGAGACTAATGTACAGAGATCAAAGCAGAGGGACAGGTGACAGCAGAAGGCGGCTGCCAGTCAGCTGATGAATGAGTGGCTGGTGTGATGAGCGGGCAGCGGAGAAGCACGATGAGAGCGGTGAGCAGGCGGCTGGCAGAGAGGCGTGCCAAGCGAGTGCCCAAGCAGCGGAGCAAGTAAGGTACGTCTTTACCCCACCCAGAATCACAGTGCTCCAAAGTCAGGAACTGCCAGAAGGTCACCTGAGCAACCTGGCGCAGACCCTTGTGCTTATGCACCCAATCTTTAGTTACATCAGCACATGCCAGCTTTTCCAGAGGACCCCTCCTCATCAGTGCCCAGGCTGGGCAGCGCTCGCTGAACCAGGCGGCTAGTCCCCTTCCTTATTTACTGTTCAGACCCTGCTCTGAAGGCAGGGGAATCCTTTGCTCCTGGGCTTCACTATGGCACTCAGCACTGGAGCATCGGAGTACTTCCCAAACATTAATTTACTCCTCTTCCCAACTGTAAGGATAAGGCCTTCGTCTGCAGCCAGATTAAAAGAGCAGCCGAGCCGCAGCCATTCGCTGAGAAGCAGGAAGTCACATCCTCACATTCCATCAAAGGGTAGGTCTACACTTACCGCCGGACCCGGAGGTAAGCAATCGATCTTCTGGGATTGATTTATCGCATCTTGTCTAGACGCAATAAATCGATCCCGGAAGTGCTCGCCGTCGACGCCGGTACTCCAGCTCGGCGAGAGGAGTACGCGGCATCGATGGGGGAGCCTCCCTGCCGCGTCTGGACCCGCGGTAAGTTCGAACTAAGGTACTTCGAATTCAGCTACGTTATTCACGTTATTATTTGCGTACCTTAGTTCGAAGTGGGGGGTTAGTGTGGACCAGGCCTAAATTACATTAAAACAATGTCATATCGGGCTGTTGAGAAGGAGACCCCGTCCTAATGGCCCCCACTATCACCAGATAAAGAAACAGATCTTAAGATGGTTAAAGAAAACTTAGTTTGATAGCATCGCCCCTGTCTGTCAAGAAATCACTTATCAATAGTTGTGGTTGTGAAATCCTCATTTCTTTATTGTTTTGTCATTATGGTCCCCACTTTCCTATTGTTTATCTGTATGGTCTTGGTCTGGTTCTTTGATTGTTTCTGTCTGTTATATAATTCATTTTGCTAGGGGTAAATTAATTAAGATGGTGGGGTAGGATTGGTTGGAGAATTTTATTACACTATGTTAGGATTGGTTAGTAAAAATTTAGTATAATGATTGGTTAAGGTATAACTAAACAGGACTCAAATTTCACTATATAAAGTGGGGTCCAAAAGGAAGTTCTTTGGGAACCAACTCCAGGTCACCCCCCTAAAGATCAGAGCTGCCAGATCTCAACACTCTGCCAATGACACCGTGCAGAGACTGGAGTCCCCCGGACGGACCTGATCCTGACTGGCCATCAAGAAAAGTTCAGCTGTCTTATTGGGAGTTTTAATCAGTTTGCCCGGTACTGAAGTCAGGCTTACCAGCCTGTAATTGCCGAGATCACCTCTGGAGCCCTCTTTAAAAATTGGCGTCACATTAGCTATCCTTCGGTCATTTGGTACGGAAGCTGATGTAAATGATAGGTTACAGATGACAGTTAGTAGTTCTGCAATGTCAGATTTGAGTTCCTTCAGAACTCTTGGGTGAATACCATCTGGTCCTGGTCAGGGCCGGCTCTAGGATTTTTGCCGCCCCAAGCGAAAACAATTTTGGCCGCCCTCCCCCTCGAGCGGCCGCGGCGTGCGAATCAGCTGTTTCACGCGCCGCGGCAGCTGGGGCTCTCCCCCTCCCTCCCGGGTTTGAGAGCCTGGGAGGGAGGGCGAGCAGCGGCGCGGGAGCGGCAGCAGCAGAGGTGAGTTAGGGTGGCCGGGGCACATTTTTAGGGGCGGCACGGCCCGCGCCAGAATGCCGCCCCTAAAAATGTGCCGCCCCAAGCACCAGCTTGTTTTGCCTAGAGCCGGCCCTGGTCCTGGTGACTTATTACTGTTTGGTTTATCAATTTGTTCCAAAACCTCCTCTAATGACACCTTAATCTGGGACCATTTCTCAGATTTGTCACCTAAAAAGAATGTGCACAATAGTTTCTGTTTGAATGTGTCAAACTTCAGCTGCCAGCCACTGGATCTTTTCTGCCTTGATCTGCCAGAGGGAAGAGGTCTTTCCCAGCAGAACTATCCCTCCTGCATAGGGGATTGTGATTGTGATCAAGTCACCTCTTCCCCTTTACTTTGATAAGCTAGAGACACTGAACTTCATAAGCCTCTTGGATTGTGAGCTGTCTGGGACAGGGACATGATTTCGTCATGTGCGTGTGCAGCTCTATGAATAACAACGATCCTACCAGAGCTGGAGCCTGGAGCTTTCCTGCAGGGCCTCTCTCGTAAGCCTTTCCTCTAATTCAGGAAGATTATAGCATTAAATAAGCAATGCCCTGTCCCACTGCCATCCATCAGAGTATGCAAACATGATCATTGTGAGATGTGAGCTCCTTAGGGAGGGACTGGCTTCATTCGTGTCTTCTCCAGGGCTGAGCACGTGGTCAAAGGTAAGAACTCACACCTGACCAGTAGTCAGAGGAATAAATAGTAAAGAAACTAGTTCCCAAGTGTGGGTGCCAGATGGCGTCCGGAGCCCAAGTCCCATTGAGAGTCATGGGGACCTGTGCTCCTAAGTCCCGCAGCCCCTTTTGAGAATCCTGCTGTGAAGGACTCTGTCCTCTTGCATAGACCATGAGTCAGTAAATTCTCCCCTCTGAAACTCCACTCTGTGTCGAGCATCACTCCGAGATGCCCCAGAGGCCCAGTCGCTAAAGTCTCTCTAATGCACGCACAGTCAGAAATCCTGCTGGAGGAATATCCCACAAGGACGTGTTCTCAGCACACCCAGCCCCAAACAACCACCAAGTACCACTACAGCTGCAAGCCAACAAGTTACAAAAGAAAAGCTGACAGCACTTTACAAAAGAAAAGCTGACAGCGCTTCACACACACAGCAGAGTCTTTCCTTTTGTCTTCAGCCAGCCAGGCTCCCCATACCTTTACATACAGACAGAGAGAATTATTCCAATGGCAGGCGCTCACTGCATGAACAGACCCGACTCTGTGCAGCCCTCCTGAGTTACAAAAATTAGCCACGAGTATAAAGCACACGTCTCCCAGCTACCGGTGATGATAATAAAGATGCTATTTAATCTCAGCCAGTTACAATGATGCATAATATAGAAAATAAGGCAGATGACTCTTAAATTCTTAGAGAGGGATTTCTTATCTAGGAAATATGGGGCTGGGGAGAAGAAGTCGGTGTGATGGGTTCTTCCTGGGGTGCCACCTGGGACCGGGGTACCACTGAGCCCACTGACCCTCCAGCCTGGGCTCCCTCTCAGCACTGTACTGCTGTGACAATCTGCAGACCACTCCGGGTCCTACACTTCCACCAGCATTCACAAAGGCAGGGACACACCCAGCTGCAGTTACATGCAGATTCTGACCAGCCACTGCATGAACCAACAATAGAGAGGCTACAGCCAAGATACCCCCAGCTTCCCAGCCTTGTACCCCAGAGCTCTACCATCCTGCCTTGGTCAAAAACCTGACCAGTATGAATTTATTACTCAGTTTGCCCCTCCCTCAATGTGGAGAGGAATATGCACACTTGTGTTAACCAAGCTGAGATTTTTTTCCCCAGACACTTCACTCAAAGGCACACTGGTTTAGATAAAGCTAAAAATCCCCAAGTTTATTAACGACAAAAAGATAGATTTTAAGTGATTATAAGGGATAGCAAACAGATCAAAGCAGATTACCTAGCAAATAAACAAAACTACAAACTAAGCCTAAAATACTAGAAAGATTGGATATGAATTAGCAAATTCTCACCCTGGCTGATGATACGAGCAATCCACCAGGTTTCCATACACAGGCTAGACATCCTTTTAGCCCGAGACCAGCACTTCCCCCAGTTCAGACTTTGTTTCTCAGATGTTTCCAGGTGTCCTTGTGTGGGGAGTGAGGCCCCCAGATGATGTCATACCCCACCTAATATAGCTTTACTATATGGCGGGAACCCTTTTGTTCCAAACTCAGTTCACAGCCCAGTTTGTGGTAAAATACAGGTACCCAAAATGGAGTTCAGTATCATGTGGTCTGGTCACATGCCCTTGCTGAGTCATAGCAGGCATTACTTACAGGCCGGATGAAACATTTACAGGAAGGCTAAGTCCTTTCATGGTCCATTGTCTTTGCTGATGGGCCACCAGCCCTGTCTAGCTTCTTCATTGTTTACCTGAGAGGCTAGCTGTGGGTGTTACTCAGAGTAAGCATATTTGGAACACGGACACATAGTAAATATTTATAACTTCAGATACAAAAAGGATACATGCATACAAATAGGATAATCATAATCATAACTTTTCCAATGACACCTCACATGATCCATCTGGTACAAAATGCATCATAATTATGTCATAACTACATCATAATCATACAACTAAGAAGACTATGGGCTGCAGGGTCACAGTCAGTATCTATAAACACAGTACGTTCATTAACTTTCTTACACAACCAGAATGATGTAGGGATCCTATGATCCTGGACTCACATGAGTCGTCCTTCCTCCCATGAGTAGGGCTTGGAAAGGGTTTCATTTCAGGATTCATCCACAATCGGTTGCAAAGTGTTACAAGAGCTCTAAGCTTTAAGCCACCCTCTGTGACCACATTCCCACTGAAAGGGACTGTGTCTCCGCATGCAGGACATGACAAACACCCACTGCCTTTGGTCTACCCGGATCCTGCAGGGCGGGGCAGCAGGCTCCAGGAATGGGGAGCAGGAGAATGGCTGGCTGTGATCCAGCTGCAGACTAATGTGACAGAGCTGCTGGAGTCAGGGCAGCCCATGCTGCATTTAAGACTCTTGATTTTCATGCACAATGGACCAAAGTTATTCTGGAGGAGGCAGCTGCCATTACTAGCAGAATGCTAGACGGTATTATGCTGTTCAGCCACTAGGTGGTGCAGTGTGTAAAATACTTATTAAATGACTCTCCAGTCAGCACCTCTGGTGCGCATCTCTCTGGGAAGGGAGCGCTGTAGTCAGTCTGTATCTGCTACTCGTGCAGTACTGTATCTGCTCTGCAACCTACCGAGTACATGACAGGTCCCAGATCTCAAACCAAACATGCACAGTTTCTGGGTTTAAACCTGGTGCTAGGAATGTCCAAAGCACCAGCGTGGGTATCCAGGTCACCTCCTGGGGCGGGACGGGTTCCTTTCCTTTGCCAAACCCTATCCCTAAAGGAAGGAAGCCCACTACCACAATGGACAAGAACTGGTGTCCCCTGCTCTCCTGTCTGCATAGTGCAGGCATCTGTGATCGGCCCCTGATGTCACATACCAGGCAATGCAGGGCAAGGAGGGCCAGGCAGCCACAGCCTGGAGTGTTGATATTTAGAGGCCACAGAAATAGATATCTAGAAATGGTCTAAGGAGTACCTGCAGCACGGCAAACAGTGCTGTGCTGTTGTATTACACCTGCAGTGTGACTCAGACACAGGCTTTGGGTTGGCAGAAGTCAGCTTTTCCAGTCTGCAGAAAAAAGATATTACGCCAGGGTGCTCGAGTGGCCGGCTGATTCACCCTGCTGGGTGCACACCGTGTGCGCACGGTGCACAAAATCTGTGTGAAAGCCACGTTGGGTGGCAGCATTTGTGCACATGGCCCAAAGGAAAATGTTCCCGCGTTCTGGCCAACACCAGTGTTTTCTCCTGCTGTTAGTTTCTGAGGGCATAAAGCAGTGGTCTCAAATGTTTGTACTGGTGACCCCTTTTGCACAGCAAGTCTCTGAGCACGATCACCCCTAATACATTAAAAACACAGTTTTTTATATTTAGCACTATTATAAATGCTGGAGGTGAAGCGGGGATTGGGATGGAGGCTGACAGCTCACGTCCCCCATGTAATAACCTCGCGACCCCTTGAGGGGTCATGACCCCCGGCTTGAGACCCCCTCGTGTCAAGGATCAGTGTGAGCCCCCTGGAAGTTCTTGGGGCTTGGGTCACAAGTACAGCTCTGAAATCAGGTGATCTGAGCTTTGGGGATCAGTTTGGAAAGCCATGAAGAATAAAGAGAGGCCCTGGCTGGTCACTGACTTTCAGGACAGAGATTGACCTAGGCAATGGGTTAGTGACTGGTCAGTACAAACGGAGAGCACTTCCTCCTCTCCGACCACCTCGTTCTCTTCTAACATGGCCTGGTAATTACACCTCTCTTCTCCAGTTGTCCCCCAGACCGCGCTCATTAGTTTGATCACCATTTTACTGGGAAGTGTCAGGCTCTTGAAACTTTGGTGAGAAAGTGCATTGATTCACCTGCCTGGCTTCTATCTGAAGTGCTACTTGGAAACAACGGAAAGAGACACAGTATCTCTGAGGATTGGAGGTGGCGGCAGTGGGAACACCGACGGGGTCAGCATAGACTCAAGGACAAATATGATCAAATCCCCCTAAAAACACCTCTGTGGTGCCCACCTGTTTTGAGTTCCTCCCCCTGGATTTCCCAGTACGCCCTGTCTCCTAGCTTGTAAGGTCTTTGGGGCAGGGACTGTCTGTTTGCCATGAATGGCTCTGAGCACTGGTATCTAACAAAGAATAAATATTAATAAACAAGCAGTTTCCTCCCCATGCTCGGAGAATCCAGCGCCGCCACACCAGTTCTCCCAGTGCAGTCACTACTCCTACCCTCGTCACCAGTTCTCACCCCCGTCACTATATCAACCCCCAATCATTGCTCTGACCCATCCCGATCACCCAGACCTCCTTTTCCGTCCCTTCAGCCATTGCTTGTGCATATAGGCTGAGGCAAGCTTTTACAAGGAGGTAAATATTTGGAGTGTCTATCACCAGCCTCTAAATCCCTGGGGTGCAGCATCCTCTCAGCCGAACAATTCCCCAGAGGTGAGAGGAAGTAAAAGAACCATCCCACAGCCTGGCTGCTCTTCCCACATGCGCTGCAGTGACAACCACCACTTGGGGCAGCCAGGTGTTTGTGGGTCGTGCTGCTCCCCGGGCTGCTTGCCTCTAGCCAAGCCGGCTGTGGGACTCAGGAGTCTGGTGAAAGGTGCTTACCTCGCAGCCGGTGCCGCTGCCTGCGCGGGTGGTGCTGAAGCTGCCTCGTCTGCCTGTTGGGCCCCTGCAGGCCCCTCCTCCCCTGTCCCTCTGGCCAGGTGCAGCGACACTGGCACACCTGGGAGCCCCAGCTCCAGGGGAGGGAAGCCAAGCCCAGCAGGAGGAGTGCCGAGAGCATCTCGAGGAGAAACGCTCCCAGCCAGATCCTGGCTCGGAGAAGCAACTTCCCACAAGAAGTTCTTTCCAGTCAAAGGATCCAAAGGCGAGGCTCCTGCCCCCGCCCTGCCTGCACGGCTCTGCCTGGCTCCAGCCTCTCCGCTGGGGAAGGTATTGGGAATTTGTTATGAAGCATGTTTTTCAGCTGCTTTTGTACTTTTTTTCCTCCTTTTTTTCCCCCCTTCTTCTTTTTGAAGTTGTGGACAATGGGGGAGGAAGGCATGTAGGCCCCATGCTGTGAGGGGGCTGCGTGGCGCCACAGGGGCTGCTTTCTCTGCACCATCTGTGACATCAGAACAGCGAGGGGGGGGCAGCACCACCAGGAGTTGGGCGCAATATTGTGAAGAACTAAATTAACTGATCAGTGGAGAAAAGGCAAACGACGTCTCTGTGGTTCCTTCTCAGCACCAGCCATCTCTGCCTTTAACCCCTTTCTCTGCCGTGCCTGCGCCCTCAGCCGGCCCAGCGAGACTGGCTCCATAAAGGAATGCCCCCCGCTTTAGAAAAGGCTGTTTTCAAACAAAATTGACCGTCCCCTGATAGATTTAACCGCTTGTCGGCTGCTCCTTTGTCAAACTGGAGTGAGATGGTGCAGCTCGGAGGGGGCCTAAGACATGTTCATTTGTCAAAAGGAGACAGGCACTTTAAATGGTTACAATTACAGTTATTGCACTGGCTCCAATTATTTCATCATTCCACTGCTGAAAATCAGGGGGGCTCCTTTTGTTCTTATGGTTCAATCCAGTTTTTCCTCCAGCCCAGTTTCCCTTTCCCCTTGTTTTCTGGGACTTTTTATTCACTCAGAAAGATTTAACAAACATAATTAAATGAAAGAGTACCCAGTTAGCTCCTGTGCAAAGCCATCTATCTTCCCAGCTCCGCCTAGCTCCTCCCCACCCAGCCATCCGCCCACCCAGAATGCAGACGCCCAACAAGCAAAGCTCTCTCCTCTGGGCGCCTGCCTGCCCCCAGCTCGCAGAGCCATCAGCACCTCGCCTCAGCTCCAGAGGCAGAGCCGTGTCACCTCATCTCTGTGGCTTAGTGCCTTGAGGGCTGACCCCAAACTTGAAAGTGCCCAAAGCGTGGGGCTGCTGGACCGCACAACTCCGGTGTGGCCCATGAACAGACAAGGGCCTGTCAGAAGCTTCCTTCCCCATCGCCCAGGGCTGCCCAGTTGTGGGTTTGGTTTGGGCCCATCGTGACACAACTGGAGTTGGCCAAACAATGCACAGAAGGAGTCACAGCCTGGTTGATAAATGTCTGCTGTGAGTTCAGTGCACTCCTATAGATTCATAGCTGACAAGGCCAGAAGGGCCCATCCTGACCATCCAGTCTGACCCCCTGCATAGCCCAGGCCAGAGACATCTTCTCCCCGCCCCACCTCAGTGACTCCTGCCTCCAGCCCAGCACTTGTGGGTGAGCTGGAGTGGAGCTTTCAGACAGGGACACCTGATCTCGAGGTAAAGGTTTCTGGAGATGGAGCCTTAGCAGCATTGCTGGTTAAGCTGTTCCAGTGACTAATTCCCTTCCCTGTGAAATAGTTATTTCCAGTTTGAATTTGTCCAGCGTCAGTGTCCAGCAATTGGCTCACGTTCTGCCTTTGCTGGGAGATTAGAGAGTCATCTGCTCTCAGAAATCTCCTCCCCGCGTAGGCACTTGTAGACCCCGACCAAGGCACATCTTAGGGTACATCTACACTACAGGGGGGAGTCGATTTAAGATACGCAAATTCAGCTACGTGAATAGCGTAGCTGAATTCGACATATTGCAGCCGACTTACCCCGTTGTGAGGACGGCGGCAAAATCGACTTCTGCCGCTTTTTGTCGGCGGCGCTTACTACCACCTCCGCTGGTGGAGTTAGAGCGCCGATTCGGGGATCGATTGTCGCGTCCCGACGGGACGCGATAAATCGATCCCCGAGAGGTCGATTTCTACCCGCCGATTCAGGCGGGTAGTATAGACCAGACCTCAGTCTTCCCGTTGTTAAGCTAAATAGATTGAGCCCCTTCAATCTCTCTCACTATCAGGCATTCATTCTTGTGGTTCTTCTGTGCACCCTCTCCAATTTATCAATATCCTTTGGCTGGGTGGATGCCATTTCAGTAATGGTCTCACTAGTGCCCAATACAGAGTTAAGCCCCAACTCCTTGCTGCTGCTTGATTTCCCTTTTATACATCCCTGGGTCATGTCAGCACCTTTTGTCACAATGCTGCACTGGGAGCTTGTGCTCGGCCGATTATCGGCAATGACTTCAAGGTCCTTTTCAGTCATTGTCTTTGGTACTCACCAAAAGTCAGAGTCTCACGAACTTTAGCCCCAGTGTGAGTGGGACGGTGTTGCTAATTACTCTCCTGCTTAAGAAGTGTCTGTAGTCCAGTCAGAGAACAGACACAGTATTAAGTGACTAGCCACATGCTACAAATAATGAAGAGGAACTTGCTGGAGTGAATGCGGGCTACAGCTGTCCACTGGAATGACTTGGTGAATACGTATGAGTAACGAAGAGGCTCCTAGAGACCAGGATCAGGACATGAACAGACAAAAATGATTTATACAAATGGAATAATTCTGCCGGATCTAATTACAGCAACGACTGTGGGGTGTGTGAGACCGTGCAATGCAAAGCCTTCCTGTGATGTGCAGGGGAGGGCTGAATTGTGGTTGCTGCTAGAACATCACCGCCTGACCTTACAGCAGACTTATGGTCTGAAAAGGGACGCTATAAAAATGGCATCATGGGCTCCACGTGGGCCTTGTCTCTCGGTGTCTCCACATCTGTCACAAGGCTGCATTTCAAACTGCCTGCCCTGCAGACTCGAAGCTGAAGCTGGAGCTGAAAGTCAAACTGTACACTGGCAAACCCCCACATCCCCGCCACTTCCATGGCTATCAGTGCTGGCTAACATTGCGCCGGCAAATATCCAACAAGACGCTGTGACAGTTAGGGAGTACATAAAGATCATGGCAAATCCCACACTACCACCCCACCCTGGCTGAGAACGGCCCCCTTGCCTCCGACTCAAATCAAGAAAACCCATCTGGTCTCGTGCCCCAGCCCTCCTTGCGGAAGAGAAGGACATTCACAGAAGATGGTCTGAAGCCTGGACAGCTGCCAACGCATCAAAGAAAAATCTAATCAATGACCCAACTGTGCAAGTGCCGGGCTTTCCTCCCCACAGCATGTATGGACAGCTCTAACCCACGCATGCTTACTCTGTAGAGGGAAAGTGAGGGAATTGCTGAATGGCAACTGTGGCCTGGTGCAAACTATTAGACACATCACAGATGACTGCCCAATCCATGTTCATCCTGGAGGTGTTGCAGCCATTCACATGGCTACCCCCTCTGCTCTGGATAAGAGACCTTAAGATCCAACTGGAGCCACTCTGTTGCTTTCATTGTTCCACTATCGCATATGAAAGAAGATGATGGGCAAACTCTCCTAATGCAGGCAGAGCTTAATTATAGAATATCAGGGTTAGAAGGGACCCCCTGCTCAAAGCAGAACCAATTCCCAGACAGATTTTTGCCCCAGATCCCTAAATGGCCCCTCAAGGATTGAACTCACAACCCTGGGTTTAGCAGGTTGATGCTCAAACCACTGAGCTATCCCTCCCCTCTGCGCCTGACATCCTCCTGCACACCTCCCTCTGGCACCTCATTGCAGCCTTGCCATCCCTGCTGGTCCATTCTGGCCTGTGTCTCCTGGGGCACCCTGTAACACGTCGGAACAATCACTGGCACAGTGCCTCCTGCTGGTTGGTCTGGAAATTAGCTCTTCCAGATTCGGCATGCCTCCTGCTGGCCAGTGTCTCCCTTGCTGCCCCCTGCTTCTCCCTTTTCTCCACCACACCTTAGTTCAGGTCCCGCATCCCTCCCGGCCTGCAGTGTCCCTTTGCTCAGGCACTGCCCCCAGCAGTAACCCATACTCAGGGGTCCTCCCCTCCCTGAGGAACCCCAATTCCCTAAAGCCCACCTTGCCTCAGTCTTCATCTAGCCCCTTCCCTCAGGGGCAAACTGCAGTCTGAAGTGGCCACTCATCATTGGCAAGGGGGTTTGGACCTGCTACCTTTTCCTGGCCTGGCTGCACCGCTGCAGCCTCAGTACCACGACAGGCCCTTTTAGCATGGCCTCAGCCTGGGGACTCGCCTGGCCTTGCCCCAGCTCTGCTCTATTTGAGATACCCTTCTCTAGCCAGCAGCCAGGTCCTTCCCACTCCAGCACTAGAGTGAGACTCCCACTGCCTAGCTCTCAGCCCTTTTATCAGGGCCAGCTGGCCCCTAATTGGGTGTGGCCACACCTGCGGCTGCCTACCCAATCAGCCTCCCTCGGCTGCTTTCAGCCCCAGCCCTCTCCAAGCGCTGGCTTGTAACCCTTTCCGAGTCGGAGCAGGGTGACCGCCCCGTTAAACACCTGCATGCCCTACCAGAGAGCCAGGACCCTCTTCCCAGCTCCTGGTCAACTCTGCCTTTGGACAGCTTCATGAAGCAAAGCTCTGTCCTTTTCAGCTCTGCAGGGTTTAGCTTCCTTTCCCTGGACAGCTTCCCTAGCTCCTCTTCCCTGAGGTGTTCACAACTAACCTTCTCTGTTGGCTCCTGTTCTCTTACCCCTAAGAGCCTGGGACATTTTTCTCTTGTATTTCTCTCTACAACACTTGTTTCTACTGCTGTCGTCACTTGCTGGAACTTCGCCACTTCCCCGTTCCACACGCGCTGCCATCGAGATGTCACCATTACTGGATTCGCTGCACCTCTGGCTTCACTGAGTGCAGCCCCGTGGTGTGTTGGGCCTCCTGCCCTCACCTCTCCCAGGACAGAATGCTACAGCTCTCTCACCCTTGGCACGGGCCCTGGGCTACTGCACCCTCGGTATCCACCAGGCTTCCGCAGCAGGGGTGACGGGGGTCGGCACCAGGGGCGCTGGAACAAGGTGGCCGGGGCCCCATCACTTTTAAAGTGGGAGGGCTGTGCCCTTCTGCCTGTTACCAGCTGTAAGGGTGAGTGACGGAGGGAGGGGGCAGAGAGAAGTGAATCGGAGCGCCGGGTCTTGGGGGGAAGAGATGGAGCGAGGGCTGGGCCTAAGGGAGAAGGGGCAACGTGAGGGCGGGGCCTCAGGGCGAAGGAGCAGCATGGGGGGGCGGAGCCATGGTTCGGGCACTAGTGGCCCCTCCCCCCGACTTTTAGGGAGCTTCCGTCACCCCATGTCAGCACCGTAGTGCTTCCCTCCAGGAGTCTGTGACCAGTGGTGAGTACAGTGGCCAGGCAGCCGTCTCACAACGAAGCTGTGTGTAGATTACTGGTCGGAACAAAGCATTCAGAAGAAAGGGTTGTCAAAGCAGCCAGTCCACACACGGCTCTCGTCCCTAGAGTTCTGCTGCCCCCTGACAGTGACCTTGGCAGGCCCAGCTTTTTGGCCACCCCAGCGAGTGCCTGTGTCAGTCTGGACAGCTCCCCTGCAACTGCCTCTTCTCTGACAGGAGAGAGTCTCTTTCATCCAGCCACAGTGCCTTTGCGCTTGGATTTCCAGGCTTTGGGCTCTGCTTGTCAAAAACCAGCCCGTTACCGAGCCAGACTCCTCTGAGCCAGTGGCTCTGCCATCGTCCCCTAACAACCCCCAAGTGTTTGCTGAGGGGCGGTTTATCTTGAGCTATTCTACTTCCTTTCTGCTTGTTTTCCTTACATCCACTACTGAACTAAACCAAGGTATCCCCATGGTAACATCCTGGTTACAGCAGAGCTGGGATGGCTGGTCACTAAGGGGTTAAAGGAAGGTGTCAATCAGCGAAGTCTTGATTAATATGGAGTCTTTTTGAGTCACACACACGGGAGGCTACCTTGGTTGTTGATTCCCAGGAAGGAGCCAACTTTCTAGCGGCCCCCCTCTTGTGTTGCTTCAGTTTCCCATAGTTAGCATGCCCCATTGCCTGGCCATCCAGGGCTGGGCTGGGTTCCCCAAGGGGACGGTCGGTACATTGGGCAGCTCCCAGGAGCTGAGAGCTCCAGTTCCCCCCTTTGACACTGTACACCCATAAATCACCATGGGATGGAATGACACTAAGGATGGTTGGCAAATTTCAACAAAACCCATTTCTTGTTCATTTTTGTCTAAATGTTCATTTCCCTCTGAAGCTGCCCACTGAAAATCTCCGGCTGCGAGCAGGCACTTCCCCCACAAATCTTCACTTCACCAGAAACCCCATTTGCCACTGAGAAGTGCCAATGACAACATTTTGACCAGCCCTAACTGACACCATGTGATTCAGCCTGAGTGCGGGGCCGTGCAGCTCCGCATTGGCCCAGGAGCAGAGCTGGGGCATCATAGGGCCTTGGAGCATCCGACCTTGGGCCCAGCTTCCCCTCTGCTCCATGGGGCAAATACACGGCACTAGCCTTTCTCTTGGCCATGCTCCCTTCCACCTCCATGCCTGCTGTGCTGCACTGGCCAGAGCAGGGACTAGGCAGAGGGGCCTTAGCCTGCTTCCCCACCCACCCACCCCGCCCGCACAGGCCGCTGTTCCTTGTGCACACAACCTGGCGATGCAGGTGGCCAGTACAGGTCAGGAAGGTGGCGCCTTAGGGTCCCAAGTGAGTGCTCTAAACTCAGTGAAAAACTATTCTGAGCTGGGAACATTTTACACTCAATTTGCACTGGTGTAAATGCACAAGGCGCAGGGCAACAGAGAATCACGCCCTTTGTGTACAGGGAAATTGCTGTGCAAAGGGCTTTGTGCACATTAAAGTTTCTAGGTTAGACAACTATGAAGGAGAACACGACAGTAATGGAACATTCTGTAAGTCAGGGGGCCCTGCCGTCTTCCATCAGTGTGACGCACACAACTGCAGGTAGACAGCATGTGCAGGGATGCGCACAACTCAGTATGTGCAACTCACATCCAGCAGGTGCAGGTATGCTGTCTGTCTGACTGTCTGTCCTGGCTCATCTCTGTGCTATAGCCCCTTCCAGCAGAGGATCTCCCAACACGCACAGGCCCTGGTCATTCTCATGCTGCAGTGGGGAAGTTGAGCCCCGGAGAGGCTGAGTGACGTGCTCAAGTTCTCACAGGGCGTAAGCAGCTGACCCAGGAATTGAACCTGAGGCCGGATTGCCAGCTCTGCCCACTAGGCACACCCTCACTCCCCCCTCCCTGACTGACAAAAGGACTGTCATTGATCTGTTACCCATAACCCCCAATGAGGGCTGGAGGCTGTACAGGCCTTTGTGCCCCGCCCCCGTCTGGGGCTGGCAGCGGAAGGGGCTCCCTCCCCATCTGATCACTTCTCAGCCTAGCTGCCGCGTGCCTTGGAGCACGTCCGCCCCCGCTTTCACCTGTGAACCGGCGCAGTGGGGGCTGTGCAGACACACTCCTGCCTGGCAGGCAGGTAGCCCCGCACAGCTCCGAGCAGCAGGGGCCTTTTTTCTCTGGGGTTGACCTTTAAATTGGTCCCTAATCATCCCACCGGGAGGACGGGGCTTTCGGATGCCTCCCGAGGAGAGGCCATTTGCCCGGAGCCACGGGCCTTTGTTGGCCTGGTGTGCACGCTGACAGCTCGCGAGGGAAGGGGAGCACAGCAAGGGCAGCTGGCTGGGAAAGCCCCCCCGCTCCCTCCCTGCAGGTGAGCACGTTGGGGGATGCCTTTCTTCCCCCCGGAGCTTATTGTTTCCCTTGGCAAAGGCGATGCGCTGTTCCCATGGCAACCGGTGGGCCAGCCCCGGCCTCTGGCCCATTCACCTCCCTGCTGCCAAGCCTGCGCCCTGAAAGGAAGGATGGAGTCTGGGGATGTTTCTCTGAGTTAGTTAACATAGAGCGTCCACCTCATTTGCAGGCTGCCCAGTCCAGGGGGGCATGTCGGGGAGGGGGCGAGTCGCCGGGTGGGGGGGGGGTTGTGCTTCAACAAAGAGCAAAGCAACGTGCTGAGGCTCTGACCGACTTCTGCTTGACTGCAGCTCAATGGAGGTGGCCCAGGCTGCAGGGAAGGGGCTTCTCTTTGTGCCTCGTTCCCAGCTGGCATCTGACAAAGGGGGCTGCTCCGAGCCCCCAGTGAAATACTGCTCCAGCCCCGCTTTGTTCCACTGATTTTCCCACTAGCCTGGGGGAGTGGCGGGGGGAGGGGATGTGTGTGAACAAGGCAGGGCGCTGCAGAGCCGGGGGAGCCGCCACGCTGGAGATGGGCTGTGGTGGAGCTCACACAGCGCTGGCTGGTGAACGTGGAGCCAGGGGAACGGCTGTGTGGGCCTGCAGCCGCCTAGCCAATTACTGCGCAGCCTCTGAGATGGCTCCAGGGCCCAACCTCCCCAGTCTGCCTCTGCAGTGACCCAGGCAGCCCCTGAGGCATTTAACCCTCCTAGCATTCCCCATGCCAGGGCCCATTCCCCATGCCAGGGCCCAGGCAAAGCCCCGTGTGCGGCAGGCTCTCTGTACACCTGAGGCCTGCTCTCCTGGGGCACGTGGCAGGGACTGGCTCCAGACCAGCTCTCTGGATTCTAGGTTTCTTCTCACTTCCCCCCTGGGGCAGAGGGCAGGGCTGGGGCTGATGTGGGTGCTAATCCTGCAGGGGTAGATCCCCTAGACTAGAAACTGGTTTAGATGCCTCCGCTGAGCCATGTTCCTTGGAGCTTTTCCACCTCCTGGTGTCCAATAATGGTTTAAGCAAAAGGCCCTTGTGTGGCCATGGGGACACCAACCAGGGCCACAGAGACACTGGTGCCATGGCAGCGCTCAGGGCCTGAGTCTCTGCACCTGCGGCAGGAACAGAGTGGAGGTGGCTTTAAGCCAGCTTGGGGCTTCCCCTATTCTGGAGCCAGTGGGGGTTGACCCTGGCACAAATTAGAGCAGCTGCAGTCCAGATGCCTGTGTCCCCAAAGGGCCCTTCCAGCAACTGGGACTAGCTGGAGCTCAGCAGTACTGCAGCCATGCTGCCCTGGTTCCTGCCACAGCCCTCGCAGAGCCCCAGCGCAGGCTGCGGGGAAGGGGCGGCTGGTAAGCAGAGGCCTCTGTCTAGGGCTAGGCACAGAGAGTGCACCCCAGCACAGGCAGTGGCAATACCTGTGTAACCCTTCTGCCCGTCAGAGCTGGCAGCAACAAGGGCCGGGTTCAGTATCTAGGGGTTCCGTTTCAATAACGCAATGCAAAACCGGTTCAAGCCCCCAGCCAGTGACCTGGGACAATTACATACCCCCCCTCCGGGCGCCTCTAAGAGACAATATTTCCCCTCTCACAAGCATGGAGCCTGAGTGTGAGTGTGACTTTTGGGGTATTGGACTTTTGGGTGATTTTTGGGTTGCTGGACTTAAGACCCTGAGGGGAAAAGGACACTGCCAAACTTACTTGGGGGTGGGTCTTTTGCTCATGCTTTGTGTTACGAATCCTGTTTGTGGTGTTTCCCCAACATAATGCCGCATTGTTTCCTTCCTTTATTAAAAGGGCTGGGGAGCACTCACTGAAGACAGGGGCAAAGAGGAAGTGCTTGTATTCCTGGGATGGTGACAGGGGTTCCAACTTCCTTAAAACTTAGATAATCATAACCATTGTTTCCTTCCTTAAAAGGAAGGAAACTATGCCGCATTATGTTGGGGAAACACCACCAACAGGATTCATAACACAAACCATGAGCAAAAGACCCACCCCAAAGTAAGTTTGGCAGTCCTTTTCCCCTCAGGGTCTTAAGTCCAGCAACCCAAAAATCACCCAAAAGTCCAATACCCCAAAAGTCTCCCTCCCTGGTCAGTGCAGCCCCAGAGTTCAAAAGTTTATCTGCAGAGTTTTACCTCCCAGCCGGGGGGGGGGGGCACGCAGGGGTGTTAAAGGGCACCTTACATGGTCCGAGGCTGACTGCCCCACCTCTTCGTGGGGTTCTGCTACAGCCTACACCACGAGTCACTCCAGCCATCCCACGAACTGCTCCACTCCACCGGCCACTCCCCCAGCTGCTCTAGCCATCCTGCAAACTGCTCTGCCAGCCGCTCAGCAACATATCTTCAGGCCTCCCCACAGCACTCAGTAATTTCAGCTTGTAGTAGGGGAGCCTTAGCGCTGGTGCACCATTGGCCCAAAATGAATTCAGCACAGCAATCTGTAACTAGACACCTAATAGAATCAAAATTAGCTCTGATATACCACCATTGAGAGAGATGGTACAATTGTTGTTTCAAGTACTAATACCTATCCCCAGTCTCTCTCCACTCACTGGGAATTGGAACCCATGTCCCTTGTCTAGCGAGTGCTACTTAGTTGATGGCGAGTCCCTCTGTTACTTGATTCAAGTAATCAGGGTAACAACACTTAACTCTTCCTGCCCCAATAACAGAGAAACGGGATTCCACAACATCCAAAGCGACCATTTGGGCTGCTGTGGGCTCATGCTAAATGGGGTGGGTGTGCCTATGCAAACAAGATCAGCCCCTGAAGTTCTTTTCCACAACTCGCCACAATTCACCACCAGATGTCAGGGTAGAGCTCATCCTGACTCTGCTTACATTTGCTCCCACTCAGCCCTGACTGCATGGAGAAGGGGCCAGGCCCTGTTCACCAGTTCTTGGCCTCTCTGCTGGACCTGTCGCCAGGGGCCACATGAGGAGGTAGAGCTGGGGTTACGGACAACTGTCCGCTAGAAGCTGGACTGAGAGGCACTGACCCATGTCACACAGGCCCCCAACAGCCAGCCCCAGGCCCCCAGTCACTGCCAGCTGAATTCAGATCTGAACTGGTAACCTTGGGGTGGAGGCCTCCGTACCCTGTTACCTCACACAGAGCTTGGTAATCAGGTGAAGCTAAGAAACAGCATTGTCTGTGAGCAGCTGGCTCCTGCGCTGAGCCCTGGGCAATGGAGAGCCAGGAAAGGCACCCCTCTCATCTCCTGAAAATGGCCGGCAGGCCCCCCTGACCCCTGCCAGCTGGAGATGGTGCCACATGCACTCTGCTCTAGGGCCCTGCAGAGAGGCCAGGTGAGCAGTGGAGTAAGGCAACGCTCTCAGAGGTGTGTTCTTTCCACAGGGCCCTGGAGGGGAGGGAATGAGCATCCTGGCTCTGGCAGTGGGGGGAGACCCTAGGGAGCGTTTCTTCCTAGGGGAAGCTTGCTCTGGACGCTTGTGGCCCAGTGACTGCACTGGGCTCAGAGTGAATCAGTCCAACTCACTTTTCCTGCTGTCCTGCCCCGTGGCCTTTGCTCCTCTGTCCTCTCCACTCCCATGGAGCCCAGGGAGTGGAGTAGATGGAGGAGCAGTTTGGAATCCACAGGAGCACGAGGTTGCAAATGCTGTACACATTCCCATCCCCATCTCACTGATTGTCCGGCCCAGGCCTCCAACCCATCCATGGTGTTTTGAGGCATCTGCCCATTCTGAAGAGCCTGCAGGAGCTGAGGAAAACCATGAGGGTTCCCTGGACTAGAGGAGTGATCCCTGCAGCAGGGACTCCAGCCTGTTAGCCCAGGAAAGGCAAAAGGAGGTGGAGGTACCCTGGTCTCCATGCACAGAGCCTTCCAGCTGCTCCTCACAGTCACTCCAAACACCTACAGGTGCAAGAGAAATGTGAGAGTCAATGGAGGCACCAAGGGACATGGGAAAGCTATAAAGGGCTGAGGGTAGCATTCATAGGGTGCTACAAGAGATTAAAATCCCATTTATTAATAGGTTAGATGAGGTTTTTGATCAACATAGTCTCCACTCTCCCCACCCCCACATGAAGCTAGAATTAGGAGTAGCCCCAAGCCAGAAGCAAACCCACAGCTGTGCTTTGTCTCTATTCTTCAGCAGCACTTGCTAACCTTTGGGCTAGCAGATGTGAAGGGCTTTAACCTACTACAATAAATCAAACTCCTGCAGCAGAGCCAGGTGTCTTAGCCACCTGCCTGCACGCCTCTCATTAGCTACCTAATATACTCTCTACAGCTGCAGAAAAAGTGTTTCACTGCATATAGTGGCATTGTTTATTGCTGATCACAGAGGAGTTTGATTCTGGGGCAATTTTTTTCAGCAGATCACAAACCTCCATGTGACCCAAACTCCCTACCTCACACCAAATGGGCTTGGGTCCTGTAGGTTTAGCTGAGAAGAGGCAGCACCACCCCTTAATCCATTGCTATTGATTATGGTGGTAGCACCTCTGGCAGCTGCAAAATGGCAAGGAGAGGGAAGGGACAATATTGGGGTTAATAGAGCCCGGAATAGGGGCCACTTGATGTTGGTGAGCTTCTAGTCTCCGTTCCCAATACAACCAACACCCAAATTGCTTCAACAGAGACAAGTCTCAGGGATATAAAAGGAACCTCTCAGAATCAGCCACTCCTCTTATGTGGGAGCTCTTCTTCTTCCAATGGGAATCCATTTTCCATTCTGAATTGCCTGGGGAGCCATAAAGCATTTAGTTATATGGGCCCAGCCAACCTTAAAGTGTTTGATTTAAAGGTAAAAGCTTCAGTGAGACAGAGCAGAAGGCGAGGCAGGCAGATGAAGGGATCAGCCATTAACCTTCGGGCGCAGACATGCAGTGTGCCTGCTCCAAATGTGTTGTATACAGCATGTGTGTAATTAACCCTGCAGGGCAGCTCTCCTCTGCACAACCCATTTCACTGCGGGGAAGAGGGCACTAAGTAATGCCACTAAGGAGAGAGGGAGAGAGATGGGTAGGAAAATGATGTCTTGAACGGACCTGGAGCACTGTCATACCACGTGCTAGCGGACCAAGTAGGGACTGGGAGTAAGTCCCATAAAAATTCGATCCCTGACTCTGCCATTAACTCCTGATGTGACCTTGATGTGCCCCATGCCTCAGTTTCTCCACCAGTGACGGGGGGATACTGATACCCACCCAAGTAGAGCACTGGGAAATTCTCCGACGATGATTCTTTCCCTTTATTTATCACTTTTGAGCCCCTCATTTTGAAATGATCCCAGTCCCTGTGTCCCTTTGAGCACAGCACAGGCCAGACTCAAAAGCATCACCCAAAGCAGTGTGTGGATGCACACACCGAACAAGCAGCTATAGGGTTCATGCAGTGCCTGACGCGTTTTCCTCCACTCCCCAACCAGTATTGACTAGAAAAGCATCTCCTTTCGCATGAGACCAAAATGAGCAATTTCAGCTCCAAGAGTAAATGGGGGATTTGAATGACAGCACTTCCTCCCCCATAGCTACAGCCTGGTGTGACCACTGAGGTCTCCACTGGGTAAGGTGGTGCCCATCCATGTATCATATCACTGTGGAGCCACATTAGGGACCCATCTGTCTCAAAGTCATGGCATAGGCTGCAGCCCCCTAGAGAAAGGCTAGGTGTCTCGGCGCTGTCTGGCTGAGACGCTGGGAGCCATGTTTAAGCCGCTGAGATTCCCCCTATTTCTGACGTGAAACAGATGGTTGTTGCATTCTATCCAAACCAGAGACTGTCCCCAGGCGGGGCTGGGGATGAACTTAAACGAGCTTCACATTACCTGTCTCCACTGCCCTTCAACTGAGTAGCTGTGAATGCCCCCGCTGGCTTTTTATTAAACCACCCAGACTGGCTTGGAATTTACTTCATCCTGCAAATAAAGTCAACAACTTCCCAGCCGTCTGTGGGGGCGGAGGGGAGCAGGCATCACATTCGCACCTACCAGCCATCCAGTTCAGTGCGGCTTCAGGCCTGCAGTAAAACAAAGTGTTTCAGGGAGGTCAGACTAGATGAGGGAGGTCAGACTAGATGATCATAATGGTCCCTTCTGACCTTAGAGTCTATGAGTCTATGCCCTAAGAATCCTGGCCTGGGCTCTGTACCCAGGGCTCTGTACCCAGGGCTGTTTACTGGAAAGATGGAGATGTGTCAGAAATTCAGCCCCAGCGCAAGACCCTCCTCATCCCATGACACTCACTTCAGTGTCTCTTTGCTCAGAAACAATGCAGTCATTCTTGGGATGGTCAACAAAGCAGCTCCAGGTCAGTGCATCCTAATATACCTTCAGCTGCCCTGGGGGCAGGGCTAACCCCGGGCAACTTTCCAGGGAGTTACACACGGGACAGCCAGGATGGGCTGGGGAGCACCCGCTGAAGACAGGGGCAAAGAGGAAGTGCTCGTATTCCTGGGATGGTGACAGGGGTTCCAACTTCCTTAAAACGGTTCCTTCTAGCCTTAAAAATCTACGTCTATTGTCTCCCTCAGGAGATCATCCACCTTCCATGGCATGGCACTCAGTATAGCCCCTCAACTGGTAAGTATCTACAGGGGTAGACATGATTTCCATGCTCTCCACTCTAGCAGACAGGCAGAACACAAGCCAACAGCTGGAAACTGAAGCTAGCCAAATTCACAGGGGGTATAAGATGCAAATTTTAACAACGTGGGTAACGAACCACTGGGACAATTTAGCAAGGGATGTGGTGGATTCTGATGGAGGTTGGGTGTCTCTGTCTAAAAGATCTTCTCTAGCTCAACCATAAGGTGTTGGGCTGGGTGCAGGAGTCACTGAGGGGGCTAGTCAGTAGGTCTGGCTAGATGGTCATCATGGCCACCTTTGGCCTTAAAATCTACGAACCCGTGAAAGTGTTTTGGAAGCTGATGATATCCCTTCAGTTCTTTGCTTGGCCATTGGTCAGTAGCGAAAGCTCAGCAAATGGGCCTGAATCATGGGACAGTATGGCCCTGGTCCAAGACTTATCACTTGCTGCAGGGAGGGATGCGAACGATACATGAAATGGGTTAAAGTATCTGAATAGAAGACTCTAGAAACAGGCTGCCAAGCTGAGAATAAGGGCTGAGAGAACCCACCCCCCAGGAGCAGGAAATGGCTGTCATTCACCCTGCACATAGGACCAGCATAAGGGGCTCTGCCCTCAGGCCCCCATAGAGAGGCCAAGGATGGCATGGAGGCCGCAGGCCCCTCCAGGTCAGGGCTGAGGCCTGCTGGTGAGGGGAGGAGCACGTCAGGCTGTTGTTCTGTGGCTAAATAGAGACCCTGCGCCCCAGGGTCACTGGGGCATCCCCTTTCACCTGCTGCTCGTGGATTGCTCAGCTGGAGAAGGCAGCACTGGTTGGATGCAGGGAAATCAGGGCGAAGAGGAGCTCTGCTCGGGTGAGAGTAGGGTGACCAGACAGCAAGTGTGAAAAATCAGGACGGGGTTGGGGGTAATAGGAGCCTACATAAGAAAAAGACCCAAAAATCAGGACTGTCCCTATAAAATCGGGACATCTGGTCACCCTAGGTGAGAGAGACATTGTCACAGGGAGCCCAAGAGCTGGGAACATTTGGGCGGTTTCACCCACTGCAGACACACTGAAGAACAAACCCCCATCATGCTTCTGTAAAGGCCCTACTCCCGTGGCACTGTCCAGAGCCCGGACTCAGCAAAGGGGAGAAGCCTCCTGGCCTCCAGTCACCAAGAACAATGCAGGAAGCTGGGGAGACTGTGGCCAATGAGAACAGCTGGAGCAGGCCCCCTGGCCACAGTCACCTGAGAAGGGGCCAGCTGTGTGTGTGATGGGCACTGAGGCTGGGTGCTAGCTCTGCACACCTGGGCCCACGCAGAGAGCACAATCAGGCAGCAGGCTGGGGACTGACCTGCTTACCGTGGTTCAGAGGGAATACAGGAACCTCAGCACCCTGCGTGCCAGGCAGGGGGATGTCTCTGAGGAGAGGGGGGCTGCTGGGCTGGGGAACCAGGCTGGGATCTCCTCTTGGCTTTGTGCTTTGGTTTAGCTCTTCTGCACTTTAGAAACCACAAAACCAGCCGACCTTGGTCGTTACTGAGGCATCTGACGGACTCCACCCGCTCGCGGGGAGCCAAAGCTGCAGGTTTGGGAGACTGTGAGGGGAATCTGAAGAGCAAGGAAAACAGCAGGAAGAGTAACCCCAAAGCACCCACGACTCCTGTGCTGTGCACCGTGCAGGGGAGGGTCTCTGTGTGCGACGGGGAGGGAGTGATTCTTGTTCCTTCCCTTCCAGGGACTGCCCTGGCTCAGTGCCGTCTGCCTCCTCTGTAGGACATGGATCACTGCAGACGGAGAGGAGGAGTTTGAGCTCTCCTGTTCTAGAGGCCAGTTATTGCATCACAAACCTCTACCCTGTTGGTCTCTGCTCACTAAGACCTGGCCCTCCACTGCTAAAGTCAATAGGATCTCTTTCATTGACTCCAGTGGCTGCCAGATCTACCCCAAAGAGCAGAAGGTTTGTGGCAGGTGCACTAGCTGTGGTATGTGGCAAGTGCACAAGCCGGGGTAGGGGAGGAGGTGCACTAGCTGTGGTATGTGGCAGGTGCACTAGCCGGGTACGTGGCAGGTGCACTAGCAGGATATGTGGCAGGTGCACTAGCTGTGGTATGTGGCGGGTGCACTAGCTGTGGTATGTGGCAGGTGCACTAGCAGGGTATGTGGCAGGTGCACTAGCCGTGGTATGTGGCAGGTGCACAAGCCGGGGTAGGAGAGGAGGTGCACTAGCTGGGGGAGAGGAGAAGATGTCACCATTAGCCCACGAGCACTGACACACATTTACTGACAAGCAATGGGGAAAAGAATCTATCACCCCCCAGTGAAAAGAGCCATCGCCTTCATTTTGCATTTGAAGCTCTTGACCAAAACGCAGCTAAACTCCCTTAAAAATCCTCCTGAATCCTCCTCGTTGTTCAAGTTTGGACGTAAACAAGGAAGTGGTTCATTTTGTTACAGTTCAGTTTTTCCCATTCTTCGGCTTATAGTCATGGTGAGAGCCTTCCTTTCTCCCCCTCCTGCCCCGTCCTCTACCTCCAAGCCATCTGGGCCGGAACTAATAGGATTGACTCTGTTTCATTAATTCCCTTTTCTGTAGCCTGGTTGGATTTCCACCACACGTAGCCCCATCTTTCCCAACATTGATCAAGGCTTAAGGAATGCAGGGAGCCAATGTGAATAGCAATAGCAATTGGTCTGCAAGACGAGGTGACTCATGTTTGCAAAGAGATTCTTACAGGAGACGATTCAGTGCTGTGTTTTGCTGCTATCCCTTCACACACGCAGCCGCCTTGTGAGCTGGACTTTCAGAATACTCTTGTTGGCCTGGCTCCTCGCAGCGAAACGTTTTGTGAGGCAGGTGGGAAATTCTAATGAGCTGGAAAACAGGTGAGGCGTCCCTGCTGGAACTGGGTGTTCCATAGCACCGTGTCTGGACAGCACAGGAGTTTGCTGGAGTGGAGCCCAGCACCAAAGCTCTTCTGGCTTTCAGTGCCTTGGGAGTGGGTGGTGGCAGTTTCTGGGAGTGGGTGGTGGCAGGTGACTGCCATGCCAGGCTTTGGATGTGACACCGAGCTGGGCTGGGGCACATCTTTGTTAATTCTAGCCGGGTTACTGCTTGGAAGCAAGAGTGACTAACAGGGCAATAAATACACTATGGGACAGTCACCCAGGAGACGATCCTCAGACAAACAGCTTTAAGTACCTGGGTCTCCAGCAGGGGCAGCTCCAGGCACCAGCGCAGCAAGCGAGTGCCTGGGGCGGCAAGCCGCGGGAGGCGGCGTACAGGTCACCATGAGGGCGGCAGTCAGGCAGCCTTCGGCGGCACGTCCCGTGGCTTCAGTGCCGAAGGCACAGGACCGGCAGATCACCCACAGAAACGCCGCCGAATCTGCCTGACTGCTGTGCTTGGGGCAGCAAAATACATAGAGCCACCCCTGGTCTCCAGCCACCCTGTCTCTGGCCCAACCACCCTCAGGCCCAGAACTCTTGAACTCACCCAGCCTCTCCTTGTATAACCTGGCTGGCCTCCACTGTGGACTTCCCTCTGAAGGCAGACACAGCCCCAGTGCAAGGAGCAGCCAGAAGGGGTATGTTGAACAAAAGGAAGAGAACGGAGATAGAGGGAAAGAAGCAAGGCTGGAGGACAGCTGACCTACAGCAGCAGCTGCATCGCCAGAGACGGCAGTGCTGGAGAGCTCACAGACCAGAGTCTGTTCTGTGGCCTGCTAACCAGTGAAGGCCCCTAAGGAGTGGTCTAGTCCCTGGGACAGAACACAGGGTCAGACATCTGAGCCCTGGGACATCTGTCTGAAATGTGCCAGAACCAGCAAACCCCAGCTCTGCAGTGAGACTGACTCCAGCCCCCTGGGAGCTCTTGCTGATAGGGACCTGCCGTTACCATCACGGCAGAGATTTATCCAAACAGCTCGTTGCTCTGAGCTCGCTGAGCGAGATGCAGCCCTGGGGGCATCTCCCCACTGGCCTCGGCAATACGGTTTGAGCCAGTCAGGGGGAGAAATGAAATATGGTGCAGAAAGGCCAGCAAGATGGAGGCAGGAGGCAGTGCCCTCACTGCGACTGTGGGCACGCCCAGGGGGAAAGGGCCCAGAACAAGGCTAAGACAAAGGAAGGGCAAATAGCTGGGCCCCGCTGAGGTGCCCTGCCATCCCAAAATGGTGAGGGGCTGCCAGAGGCAGAAAGCAGGGCCAAGCACCCTTCCTCCGTGTTCAGATACACAGAGAGGCCACCCTGCATGTGCCTGCATGCCACCGCTGGAGGTAGATAGAGAGATGGCTGTGGGTGCAGCGCTCACTGTCACATCCCACCAATCACATGCTAGCCTAGCAGAGGCAATCAGACTAGGGCAAGGCATCTCCAGTTTACCCCCGCCCCCCAGAAGGGAAAGCTGCCTAGGGAACGGTAATGCACAGACCACACACTGGGGAAGACAATCCAGAGAGTGTGATTGTGTACCAGGTACCAGCGTCGAGGAAGGGCATCTAGATACCTATGGGGATACTGGCTGTTGCACGGTAAATGGGAGCCAATGGAAACTGAAACTTGTTCCTGCCAGCATTGCTGAGCCAGAAGGTGCCTTGGCAAGTGCCTCCACAAGTGGAGAAAGAAATGACGAGAATGAGGATCTGGGCATCTCCGAGGAAGCTGGCGAGTCAGCGACAGGAGGGTCTCTGCAGTAGGAAGAGCCCAGGAGGGCTTTTAGTGACAGAATGAGACAAATAGGCGGATGCCTCCTGCCTCAGGTGAGATCCTTTCTACACAGCCGAACTCCCTGGCTGCTTCCGGAGGGTTTGGGCCAATACGCTGCCCCGAGAGCTGCACACCAGGGCCAGCCCTGTCTGAAGAGTTGCCTTGGGTGGATTCCGTTTGGGGTCAGTTCCTCACTAGAAACATTTCAGTGGAAAGGTTTGTGCTCCGGGAGGGGGTGGGATGCAGGGCAATGACAGGTGGAGTTCTCCTGCACGGGAGGCAGGAGCAGGCTGGCTGACGGGCTTGCCCCGATGAGGGAGTCAGGCTGAAAATGACTCAAAGAAGGGAGACACGGTGGGGGAGGGAATATCTCTTATTGGACCACACTCTGTTGGTGAGAGAGTGTCACGTTGTCTGGAGTGGCTCACAGCTGTGAGTGCCTATCTCAGGGCAGACTGTCAGGAACAGGTCCGACACCCCAAGCTGGCGGTGTGTTCTATTAGAAGGAACAGAGGAGGAGAAGACCCTCGGAGTATTGGTTGATCACAGGATGACTATGAGCCACCGATGTGATATGGCCGTGAAAAAAGCTAATGTGGTCTTGGGATGCATCAGGCGAGGGTATTTCCAGTAGAGATAAGGGTGTTAGTACCATTATACAAGGCACTGGTGAGACCTCATCTAGAATACTGTGTGCAGTTCTGGTCTCCCATGTTTAAGAAGGATGAATTCAAACTGGAACAGGTACAGAGAAGGGCTACTAGGATGATCCGAGGAATGGAAAACCTGTCTTATGAAAAGAGACTAAAGGAGCTCGGCTTGTTTAGCCTAACCAAAAGAAGGCTGAGGGGAGATATGATTGCTCTCTATAAATATATCAGAGGGATAAATACCAGGGAGGGAGAGGAATTATTTAAGCTCAGTACCAATGTGGACACAAGAACAAATGGATATAAACTGGCCATCAGGAAGTTTAGACTTGAAATTAGATGAAGATTTCTAACCATAGAATCATAGAATCATAGAATATCAGGGTTGGAAGGGACCTCAGGAGGTCATCTAGTCCAACCCCCTGCTCAAAGCAGGACCAATTCCCAACTAAATCATCCCAGCCAGGGCTTTGTCAAGCCGGGCCTTAAAAACCTCCAAGGAAGGAGACTCCACCACCTCCCTAGGTAACCCATTCTAGTGCTTCACCACCCTCCTAGTGAAATAGTGTTTCCTAATATCCAACCTGGACCTCCCCCACTGCAACTTGAGACCATTGTTCCTTGTTCTGTCATCTGCCACCACTGAAAACAGCCGAGCTCCATCCTCTTTGGAACCCCCCTTCAGGTAGTTGAAAGCAGCTATCAAATCCCCCCCACTCTTCTCTTCTGGAGACTAAACAATCCCAGTTCCCTCAGCCTCTCCTCATAAGTCATGTGCTCCAGCCTCCTAATCATTTTTGTTGCCCTCTGCTGGACTCTTTCCAATTTTTCCACATCAGAGTAGTGAAGCTCTGGAACAGCCTTCCAAGGGGAGCAGTGGGGACAAAAGACATATCTGGCTAAGACTAAGCGTGATAAGTTTATGGAGGGGATGGTATAATGGGATAGCCTAATTCTGGCAATTAATTGGGTTTTTACTATTAGCGGTAAATATGCCCAATGGCCTGTGATGAGACGCTAGATAGGTGGGATCTGAGTTACTACAGAGAATTCTTTCCTGGGTGCTGGCTGGTGAACCCACATGCTCAGGGTTTAGCTGGTCGCCATATTTGGGGTTGGGAAGGAATTTTCCTCCAGGACAGATTGGCAGAGACCCTGGGGTTTTTTCGCCTTCCTCTGCAGCGTGGGGCACAGGTCACTTGCTGGAGGATTCTCTGCACCTTGACGTCTTTAAACTTTGATTTGAGGACTTCAATGGCTCAGGCATAGGTTAGGGGTTTGTTACAGGAGTGGGTGGGTGAGCTTCTGTGGCTTGCGTTGTGCAGGAGGTCAGACTAGACGATCATAATGGTCCCTTCTGACTTTAAACTCTATGACCCTATGACTCTAATTAGATTTCACCAAACCAGTAACAAATGTGAACTCCTGGATCATTGTATGAGCCTTACCATGGAGTACAGACAGTCCCTTTAGACTCTCCAGTCTATCCTGCCACCCAGACAAACTGAACTTTATGATAAAAGGTCACTTAAACCAGAAGTCATACCACATCCGGTTGCTCCCAGTCCCAAGAGACCAGTCACTTACCCAGATCTATTGATACTCGATGTTACACCAAAGACAACGCTGGCAGCCAATTCTATAGTAAACTAACTAAAGGTTTATCTGCTAAGAAAAGGAAGCGAGTTATTGAGAGGTGCAAGCAGGTAAAATGTATGCACTGGTGAGTTACAGTTTGTAATTCCCAATGGTAGCAGTGATGTAAAAGTCTTGTCAGGGGACCCAGATTGTCTCTGGGGATCTCTGCTTTGCATCCAGTACACTTCCCTGTAAGAGTCCAAACGGTGCAGAGATGAAGCATCTTTCCTTGAAGCCTGCGTATAGCTTCTTCTGACAGAAAGCAAGCTGCCAGTGCCTCCACCCACGTGGGCTTTCCCTCTGGTGAGGGTGAGTGAGGAATGCACTTTGGGTCTCTGACCTCTGGTCACTACGCACAAGGGCCACGGGCTTTGAAATTAGCACTTTTCTGTTAAAGTCCTTCACTAGCATTCATGAGACTTCTTTGATGTGTTATTTGGTTACAGGGGTGTACACAATGTAAATGGGGGCTAGTACACTCTAATAGGATACAGCTAAGTGAAAAACAAGGCAAGTAATGTCCTATTAGCTTTATGAAGTCTAAAAGCCAAATGCACTCTTTTCCCTTCAACGGTCACTGAGAGCTATACACAAGTGAATTGGCCTGAATACACTCTGCCATGACCTGCTCTGCCAGCATCACACCCAGCTATCGAAGGAATCCAGCATTCTCAGACAGCCTTGTGCCTCAAGACTGACCCACAACTTCTCAGTGATCTTCAGTTCAAGCCCCTTCCATGTTAAAAGGGTTGGTGGTTCTTTTTCTTCACCAGTGTGGGGAACATGCCCTCCTTTCCTAGCTACCAAAGACTGGGCTTGTCTAAGCACTTTCAAGCTGTTCCCATTTGCTTTCATGGTTCCTCATTGTTTTTTCCTGGGCTGGACAATGGGTAGGTGCTTGAAGCCAGGCTGGGTGGTTGGGGGAAGTAGCCCCTCCCTGCCTGATTGCTTCATTCCCTGTTGTGAGGTGATGCTAATGTCACACACACACACACACGCACCCCATAACCTGTGTACGTATCTCATCATGACTATTAAGTTCTGTGCATTACAAGTGTGCATAATTCCCTGTTGTGAGGTGATGCTAATGTCACACACACACACACACGCACACACACACACACACACACACCCCATAACCTGTGTACGTATCTCATCATGACTATTAAGTTCTGTGCATTACAAGTGTGCATAAAAGATCTCACCCAATATATTATTACAGTAAAATAACATAGCATGAAATCAGTTGGTTTAACTGCTTGTTTTTCTGGATTTAGACCTTCTGTTCTCTCCTTGGTATGTCTGGACTCTGACTGTCACATACCCGCCTACATGGGCTTCACTCTTACCCCTTTCCCCACTCCTGCTGCTAACATGATCAGCAATTAAATAGTTATTGCTTACATTAAAGTGTCATCAGTGGTCTTAAGAGTTAACACCCCAGTGAGATCAATGGACAGAAGAGATGGTCACACTTCTCACAGCTATTGCTTCAGGCTGTTTGTAGACTCAGGCAGACGTTGCAGCATCGAAGGCCTTGTCTACATGGGACTATTTGTTTGGTGTGCTTCTCTGCTATAACTCTACGGGTGTAACTATACTGTGCATCCCCACCGCTTTGTTTATGCAACTTAAGATCCTTCCTGTGTATTGTGGTCACACAGCTCTGTGCCTTTTCATTCTGTGCAGATATCCCATGGTGCAATGTTTCATCGTTAGGCTCAATAAATTCTGGGACTTCCCTTGTGGTGCATTGTGGGATACCTACTGGAGCCTGCTGGAACTCAGACAGGCCAGTGCTGCAGAACTGACATGCCCAGCAGTGGCAGAAGATCTTCCCGATGCAGAAGGCTACTTTCCTGGAGATCTGTGCAGCGCTCACGCCAGAGCGGCAGTGACAGAACACCGACATGAGAGTCCCCCTCAGTATAGGGATGCCATATTTCCAGTTCCCAAATAGAGGACACTGCTGGGGAATGGAGAGTTGGAGGAGTGGGGTACCGTTTCTACTGTACAGTTTCTTTCTATTTTGAATGTCTAACATTTATAAATAACAAGCGTAATGGCCTCAAAAATAAATGTACATCAAATTTCAATGTACATGCAGTCAGTCCTTTCCTACTGCGCTCCTTCCTCTTGTGCCCATGCATATTTCTCTGTAGAGCGTGTCTTTCTCAGCAACGGCTGATGGCTCATCAAATAGCCATGAAAGCTTTTGCAAGATGTGTGCCTGAAGTTGTATTGTACAAGAAGGATCCCTTTCAGCAACTCAACAGTCACGTTGTTCCTTTCCTTTGTCCACAGACTTTGCAACAGCGAAAAAACTCACTGTACATTTGCATCGTGAGAGGAAACAGCAAAGAACTGTGCAATCTTTAACAGTGCTGAGTAACATTCAATGTTTTTGGACTTCGAAATATTTGGTCCATTTTTGGGGTGCCAGCAAATTATTGAACTCTCCATCCCTTTTGCAACCTCCCATCGATTTCCTGAGATTGCTGAACTGATCAAAGCACTTAACATCATCAGTTTCCACCCTCTTCTCTGTCGGGTATTTGACACAAGATTCCACGTCATTCCAGTTTGGTGTCTCATTCAGGGCAATCCGCATGGAACAAGAGAAGTCTTCCAGAGATGCCATCCACACCTCCCAATATTCTATGTCTGTGCTGAACAGACATCCGACTTTAGACGTTACACTCTTCATCAGGTCCCTCCTTGCGTTTTTGTGCCAGTTGTCCCTTAACTGTCAGCAACATGAAGTTCTGGGTTTTGCGTTCAAGAAGGACGGTGTGCACTGAGTTCAAGCTTTTCATCGCTTGCACGATGGAGTTGTTTTCCCTTTCTTTTGCCTGAATATGTGACTGGAATTCACTCGTGAGTGAGTGCATGCGCCACAGGTAAATCTCCCTGAATTCATCTTTGAAAAATTTCCTAATCACAGTACGTGGTTTGTCCTGTGACAGGAAGAAAGACTTCAAGGCCGGAAACATCTGAAGCAGCCTTGTAATACCTGGAAATAAGGACAGCCATTGTGTCTTGCTGTGATAAAGCAACTTTCTGTATTCAATGTCAACAAACTCACAGTATTCCTTCAGAAGCTCAGCTTGGACAGCGTTGAGGTGAAAATAATTTTAAAGTTTTAAAATAATGCTCTCAATGTCAACATCAAGTGTGTCTGACCTATGATGGGCACAACTGTTCAAAATGTGTGCTGGGCAACCCATTCTGATTAAAGTCCCCTTCTGCAACGGCTTCTTTAAATTTGCACACAGCAAACATGTTCTTGCTTTCTTCATCTCGCTGGAGCACTCACAAATGCAACACACACCTCACACAAACCTTTCTTTCTCAGTTTCCTTGAAGTATTGTGCAATTGTACCTGCAGTCTCATTAGGTGTGCTTTGACTGCAACCCACCGTTCTTCTGAATTATTACTGGAAATATTTTCACAGCACCCTCTGTAGCAACTCCACAGTAAGGTATGTTGTGGTCCTCAAGCACTTTCAGAGCAGTGTCAACAGAATGCGGTGCAAGCACGGAATTAACAATTGCTTCTGTCTTGGTTCGAGCAGTTGAATATTTTCCGGCTATCTCAGAATCAGCGAATGTCTTTTTCAGCAGACAGATGAGCAATCCATGGACTTGAAACTATTATGATGCGCGACAGTGTGAAACACTAGAACACGTTCTACTGCAGTAACAGCATCCTCCGATTTGCTGCCCGGGTTTAACAAAATAAGCAGTGAATTTTGCTGATGAGCTCTTTGAATGAACTTCTTGTATTTCTCAGAATCCACAAGCGCCTGTAAATCAAGAGCCCCTTTATTTGCAACAGAGATATACGTACCAGCTCTGCATATCACGCACTCTGCTACCCATTCCACTCAACCGCTATGAAAACATGGACATTTTGTCTTCACAGGGCCGGCTCTAGGCACCAGCGCTCCAAGCATGTGCTTGGGGCGGCACTTTCCAAGGGGTGGGACTCCGGCTCCTTTTTTTTTTTTTTTTGCTTGGGGCGCAAAACGCCTGGAGCCGGCCCTGAGCGGAGGTGAGCTGCGGCGGTGGGGGGTGCGGGGAGGGCCTCAGGAAGTAACCCTGGGGGGGGGAGCAGAGGAACCTCCCCCCACTGCCGCAGCTCACCTCCGCTCTGCCTGCTCCCCTGAGCGCGCTGCCGCCGCTCCGCTTCTCCCCCCTCCCTCCCAGGCTTGCTGCGCGAATCAGCTGTTTTGCGGCAAGCCTGGGAGGGAGGAGGGAGAAGCGGAGCGGCGGCGTGCTCAGGGGAGCAGGCAGAGCGGAGGTGAGCTGCAGTGGTGGGGGGTGCGGGGAGGGTCGCAGGAAGTAACCATGGGGGGGAGGGACAGAGGAACCGCTCCCCCGCCCAGCTCACCTCTGCCTCCTCCCCCGAGCATGCCGCCACTCCGCTTCTCCCCCCTCTGAACACAAGTCTGGGAGGGAGGAGTAGAAGGGGAAATGTGGCACACCCAGGGTAGGAGGCATGGCTGGGGATTTGGGGAAGGGGTTGCAATGGGGCGGGGAAGGGGCGGAGTTGGGGCGGGGCCGGGGGGCGCAGGAAAATTTTTTTGCTTGGGGCGGCAAAAAACTTGGAGCCGGCCCTGTGTCTTCAGTTCTTTACATTTCGTTTTGGCATTATGTTCAGTGGTGGGTCACTTCATCCAACTCAAAGTACAACAAATCAAGTTCAACAAAATAAATCAAGCTCAAGAGGAATTAGATGTGTAACACACACAGAAATGACTCATAGACTTTAAGGTCAGAAGGGACCATTATGATCTTCTAGTCTGACCTCCTGCACAATGCAGACCACAGAATCTCACCCACCCACTCCTGTAATAAACCCCTGACCCTATGTCTGAGCTACTGAAGTCCTCAACTTGTGGTTTAAAGAGCTCTAAGAATCATTAAAATACAACATAAAGCCAGCAGCTCCCCCCAAACCAACCCGCCAGGCAATGAGCCCCAAGCACATCATGCCCCCAAAACCAGCCTCACCCTCAGACCTTCCCCACAAGCCTGGCTGACCACCTGGGCCCTGCAGCAGGCCGTGTGTAGCCCTGCCCAGGCTCCTTCTCTATGGAACCTGCGTGGGGAGGACATGAGTTCTTCCCTCCAGTGGGATGGCAGAGGGGCAGGCTGGGCAGTGTTTTCTGAGGAGCCATTGCAAGGACTTCACACCACGGCTGGGCTGCACACTAAGCACTTGTTCCACTCCACGTTTCCTGCCTGGCCGACGCCAGCCAGAGCAGCATAAATCGTCACACGCACTTTTTGGAAATGTCTCCCAGTGGCTGGCCGGTTCGGTGAATGGCAAAGATCCGCCAGTCCCGCCCCAGACAGCTGCTTACCCCCAGGCATGTTCCCATACACGGCCGCCAGGTCCCCAGCACTTGGTTTGAATGACACAGGCAGAGAGTGAAGCCCAAAGCTCGGCGCCAGCCTATACCCTGGGAACAGGAACAGCAGATGCTCCGGCCGCCCAGCTCTGAAGGCAGCGCGGAAGTAAGGGTGTGGGAGCGGGGGATGTTGCAAGGGGTTCCTGTCTTCTGGTCATGGTTCACTAGGGCGGCTGTCACGCCTAGTAGTGATAATCCAAGGTGGCAACAGTCCTGCCTAATGTCTGTCACCTGGACAGGAGCAGGGGAACCTGGGCCCTCCCTACGTCACTGGGTTCTGACCCAGGGCCCTGTGAAGCTGACTCGGCTGCTCACCTGACTTCATGTGGTTTTCAACTTCCCATCAGCTTTCCTGGGTCGCTTCCTGCTCCAATCCGGCTCCCATCTGGCCGCTGCAGGACTCTGGGGAATGTTGCCTTCAGGCTTCTGTCTCCTGTCTCTTCCGCTGGGTGCTGCAGCTCCCTTCACTCACCTGCTTGATACTGGCTCCATTCCAGTCCTTCTGGGGAGCTCCCAGGGTGCATGATCTGATGCTGGCTGAGTGGCTTTTAAACCTGTCCTCCAGTCTGAGCATGCCCAGCAAGTGTGTGGGGCCTCTTTAGCCCATAAGTGTTCCTTAACCCTACGGTTGGGGGTTGTTTCAGGGGGCTCCTGCCTAGTAAGGGGTTCATACACCCCGTCACAAGGTGGTAATGCCATACCATGCCACCCTTACTTCTGCGCTGCTGGTGGCGGTGGTGCTGCCTTCAGAACTGGGCGCCCGGCCAGGAGCTGCTGCTCTCCAGCCGCCCAGCTCAAAATCACAGACATGTTCAGATTTCAAAAATCCATCTGGACGGAGATTGGAGGGTCATAAAAGAGGTCATGTGTGGGAAAACCTGGACATGTGGGAGCCCTACTTCAGCATGGAGAAGCATGTGGCCATGGCCATCTGGACGCTCGTCACCCCCAACTGCTGCCCATGAGTAGCTAAAAGGTTTGGTGTGGGTAGATCAAGTATCATGGAGGTGTGTTCTGCTATGGAGCGGGTGTTGCAGTGCCAGGCCATAAAGATGGGTAGTACCCAGGAGGTTACTAACGGACTTGTACATTGGGGTTCCTGAATTGTATAGGGGCCATTGATGGGCCCCATGTACCTGACCTTTGCCCCTCGAAACAGGCCTTGGCATTCATCAACAGGAAGGGGTGTTTCCCCCTAGTGCCGCAAGGGCTGGCTGATCCGTGCTGCAGGTTCACCAACACTGATGTGGGTTGGGCTCCATCCTACCATGATCTTTAGAAACTCAGCCCTGTTTTATGCAAGGAAAAGTGGAACTTTTACTTCCCAGGCCACTATGGACATTAATGGTGAAGTGATTCCTCCTGTCAGAAGGGGGCCCCAGTTTCCCCTCTGCTTCTCTGCCTTATCAAACCATTTACTAGTCACTTGGACAGGAGAAAAGAGCTGTCTGGCTGTCCCCCATGTGGCTGCAGACAGAAGGGAAGGTGGAGGTTTCTCATGGCAAGGCTGGAGGGTTCTGAGCAGTCTCTGTCTCCTTGGATAGTTGTGTGCAGTGCTTTGCACAACAGCTGTGAGACCAAGAGAGCCAGTCTCCCCCAAGGGCTGGGAGCCGGAGAGCTGGGCTTGCAGGGAGGCTGCCTCGCGGCTGGTCAGGGGAGCAGGGTCGGGGAAGCGTTGTGCTGTACTCAGGCCAGGGTGGGGTGCGGAGAACCAAGGAAATGAACAGAATAGATCTGCTTTGTACAGCGATGCTATTGGGAATGGCCAGTGCTCAGGGGAGCTGAGTCTCAGTGCCGTTTCCCAGCAGAGCGGTAAATACTGCTGATTGCCCCGAGAATGCAGGGCACAGTGAAAGCCGATGGAACTGGCCAGGCCTGCCCGGAGTCTGAGCCACTCATTGTTGGGTGGGGGGCAGGTGCTAGAGGGCAGAGGCAAACACGTCGTTATTATCCCAGTCCCAGGCTCCAGGCCAGCAGTGGTAAGCATTGTTTTGTTCTCCGTTTTGGAATTCCTTCCCCTTCTGCTCTCCCAGGCTGCGGTGCCTTGGAGATGGTCAGAGGTTTTGTCTTATTTCTCCCTTACACAGGCCCCCTGTACCAGTACTGGGCAGCTGGGCTTGGGAGGGAGGGGGCCACCCAGGGGCAGTTAGTAATTGCATGTGCACCTCTGCAGGCCAGGGGGTGTCACAGAAGCCCCGTTTTCCCCCAAGGGGTCGGCACCAGCTCCAGCCCCTGACCGAGCTCACACGCTAAGGGTAGAAGTGGAGCTGTGGAGGCGGGAAGGGACTCGTGGCCTCAGTACAATCCCATCCAAGGCCAGAGCTATGTACGGAGGCAGCTAGACCCCACCCCAGCACTCCCACCCCCATGGCACCACTGCTATTTCCCATTTGGACAGACATACCCACGCTAACTCGATCAGCGCTAGCCCGGGTGTGTCTGCGTGAGCTGGCAATGGCAGCTCCCGCTCCAGTACAGCTGGACCCTCAGGAGGTCACTCTCTAGCGCCAGCCAAGGCAGAGCTGCAGGCCCGGCATCGGAGCAGAGCTCCGCAGGGGAAGTCCGGGAGCCATTTGTCCATTATCTGCAAGGATGCGACTGTTGCCAGGGCAGACACTGCTAGCTGCCATCCCAGGGTCACGGTGGCTAACTGGTGAATTATTCACTGTTAAATCCCACAGGATTTTCCTACTGGGGACCCCTGCACAGAGCTGACAACCAGCTTCGACAATAGCAAGTAAACCCTGCGAGGCCCATGGAAAGCGCAGCCATGCACCGAACCTCGCCAGCCCCTCGCATCGCTCCCATCCCCTCTGGCTCCCCATGGATCCACCTCTCTCTGGGGCAGGGACCACGTCCCCTCCTGTCCTGTCTGTAAAGCACCTTGCACTGGTATAGCAGAGCCCTCTCTCAGAGGCTTCTCTGGGGATTTTCTGTAGGTGCATCTGAATTTAAGCATTGCCAGTGGAGGAGAACCCACCACGACTTTTGGTTAATCCCAGCCGCTGAGGAGCAGACCTCTCAGCCGTAGCTCCATTCCCAGCCATGCAGTAACTTTCCCAGTGCTTTGCCCTGCGTAGCTTTCAGTGATTCAGGATACGAGCTTCCTACCGCTCCCCGGACCAGCAGATCTCCCCTTCCTGGAGCCTGCAGCCACTTTTGCAGCATCCTGTTCTCCTTGTGACTCTCCCGTGCAGGGAGAAGAGAGGTGCCCAGGTTACAGCTGCTGCCAGCCAGCGCATGGAGCGTCAGGGTGCGGCTCTCAGATCTGCTCTGCCTTTGGTCACCTCCTTCTCCGCTGCTGCATCCCTGGACAGGCCAAGCTGAGCAAACAGACCTCCCCTGCCAGCTCCCAGCCCCCTGATACCAACAAATGCTTCCCAGCCAGCCATAATGTGTGGGGCTCTTCTTGCGCTGTGAGATGGGCCAGCCCTAGGGCAAGAGCTGGTCACAGCCTCGACCCTGAGACACAAGCCCAGGCCTGCTGCTTTTGAATCCCCAAAGAATGACGTGTGAAAAAGTTCTTCTGCACAACCAGCCAGAGCAGGCCGTTTCTCCACAGGCCCTACCTGGCAGCGTGCTGGTCCTGGGCGTCTGAGGGGGGCCTGCCGGAATGCTCCTGCCACTTGTGCCCTCGGTGTGACCCCCACCCTGTTGCAGCCCTTCCTGTTGTTGGGGTGTGCGACAGCGCCCCCTGCTGTTAACACTGGAGAGTGTAAACATTTTATTCAGTAACAAAAGTCCCCCACACACGTTGCTGCTGTAAGGTCAGCGTGGTGCTGCGCTGGGTGCATGCAGCACGGCTGCAGTGCTGGGACATAGGAGGGCTCTCTCTGCACGAGCTAGGGGCGAATACTGTCCTGCCGTTGCACCATGGGGCTTGTCCCCTGTTTGTTCTGACTCCTCCCCCTTCCCCTGGCATTCCGGGAGGCGTGGGCTGTGGGGGGCTGGCTGGGCCCACTCGGCCACACTAGGTGCTTGTTCCAGCCAACACCGGCATTCTCAGAAATGCCCACTTAAAAAACATCAGTTTCAGCCATTCTGTAGGAAACACGAAACAGGCATTTGGAGAGAGGGCAGTGCCAACACCCCCGGGACAAGCCCCACACCTGCCACATCCACCCGCGCTGTGCCTGGCCCAGGGGCCCCAGGACGGGAGAGAGGAGACGCCCATTGCCCTCCTTTTCCATCAGGCCCCTGCATGGTGGGAACCCCATCCAGAGGACTCTAGGGGCAGTGGGGAAGCCCCGCTCCTTGGGGGGGGGGGCGGGCTGCCAGCACTGCTTTCTGCTTTTCCACTCCTCTGGGGATATTCCCTGCCCAACAGCCCAACACTGGGCCTCGTCCTGCACTGCTGGGATCGACAGGGGCTGGGGCCAGTCCATGACCTTTCAGCTCCACATGGCTGCTTACCAGAGTGCATGCGCTTCTTCCAGACCCACATGGCCCTGCCCCACATGGCATGCTCTCCTGACCCGCCCCCTCGGCTATCACAGCTAGCCCTGTCTAAGGAGGCCCTGTCGACTTTGCTCTGGTCCAGGGAGCTATCGATAGGAGTCTCAGAGAGGTTCCGATAAGAACCTCCATCGGGGTCTAATAACCCAGTGCTTCCCAAATGTCCCAACCCACCCAGGGTCCAAATTCATGGGGAGGAGCCCAAAATCATAGGCCAGCATCCTTCTCTTCTGTCGCCACCTCCTTGCCCATCGAGAGGGCACCAATCCCCCGCACCAGCACCCACTGCCTGGCACCACAGCCCTAATTCCCTCTTGTCCATGTCCGCTCTAAGGTGATGATCCCGGTCGTTTCCACCTCTCTCTCCAGGAGAGCTTTTCCAGGGCCTTGATCTTTGCCCTCACCCTCCTCTAAACCCCATCTAAAGAAAACGACAGCTTGGTAGCAAAACTGCTCATCCGAGACCAACTAGACAAAAGCAAAGGCTGGCAGACATGCGTCCTGTGCATTTCCTTTAGGCTTTTTAATTGCTGGGTCTCCCTTTACAATATATTGTACGCTTTCTACATCAAGTACAGCTGGGAACAGAAACTAGGAAACACAGAAAGGGGCCTGTTTCCCCGCTATAGCGAAGTTGGTCTCATAATGAGGAAAGTGCAAGGAGGAGCGACACGTACATTGCCATGGAGAGCGGAGCTGACGACATGGGGAGAGGCAGGCAGGTCCATCCCTCAGTCCAATGTGGCAGGCCACAATCCAGCTGAAAGAGACGTGTGATTGTACAGCACCCTCTCCAGCAGGAATCCCCTCTGCTCCTCCCGTGGCCCAAAGGAGGACTAGCGTGACTTTTACTTCTCCTCTATGATGGGAGAAGTCGGCCTCAGACTTTTACTGCAAACCCAGTTTTTTCTGTCTGATTTACCCTAGGAATCTGCATCTGCCTTCAGCATTTCCGCAGTGACTGTGTGCTCAGTATCTGAGTGCTGGTTAGGATCTGGAGAGGGCCATTCCAGGAGCTGCACCCGTCCAGCGGAGTGGAGCCTCAAACAGTCCAATTGCCCTAACGATTCTAACCGCATACTGAGCCCAAAGCGATTCCACTTTGCAGCCATCTCTATGACTGGGAAAGGGCCAGAAAGGGCCCACCAACCAGCAAACAAGCGTTTGCGCCACAGCTCACCTATGGCTGGATCCAACCACCCCCTGCATGCTCAACACCAGTGACGGGAGTGACAGGGTGTGCACCAGGCCCTGGCTAGTACAGACGCCAGGCGCTGTTCCTGAAGAAGGGCCATGGCTCTCCTTCTGGCAGGGTTCGTGCCTCTTTCTCTTCAGTGTGTCTATAAACAGCTTCCCCAAATTCTGGATCAGCTCATCCTTCAAGCACCAGCCCTGGGGGTCATGAGCTGGCCAGTCCTGTGGGGCAGGCAAGGAAGCACAGAGACTTGGTTCATGCCACACCCAGTTACAGCAAAGACCACGTTCTCTGTGTGCTGTAAGGTGCATTCCGTCCCAAGGCGCGCTCTACAGTGGCACAGGCTCTCAGATGAGCGATCCCCATTGCTTGCTCACGTGGCACTGGGGCTATTGTTTGGCTTCGGCATGACAAAGCTGGCGGAGGACTGTTCTGCCTGGAGCCAGCCTTACGGTACGTCTACACTACCCGCCGGATCGGCGGGTAGCGATCGATCTATCGGGGATCGATTTATTGAGTGTAGTGTAGACGCGATAAATCGATCCCCGATCGCTCTCCCGTCGACTGCTGGCGGAAGCGGAGTCGACGGGGGAGCGGCGGCCGTCGATCCCGTGCCGCGAGGACGCGAAGTAAGTGATTCTAAGTCGATCTAAGATATGTCAACTCAGCTACGCTATTCTCAAAACTGAAGTTGCGTATCTTAGATTGATCCCCCGCCCCTCTACCCGAGTATAGACTTAGAATTAACCATCAGAGCTGGGCGAAATCTTTCGGCCGAGGCTTTTTTTCACTAAAAACACAGATTTGGGTTGGTGGAAACATTTCACAAATCTGGGTTGAATTTGCCTAATAAACAAAACAAAAAAAACCCCCCGAAAACCCAAAATAAAAATTCTGGAAAAAAACCACAACTTTCTGTTGTGATATGTGACTATGTTTGAAAAAGATTAAAAACCTTAGCACCGAAGCGCTTTGTTTCAGGCTGAGCAAAATGTTTCATTCAACCAGAAATTCGATTTTTTTCAACTAGTTCAGTCCACTGAAAAAAATTTCATTTCGAGCCAACCTGAAACAAATCCCCCCCCCGCCCCAAATGTTTCACTCTGCCCAGCAAACTGGAAGCCCAGTTTTGTGCACAGCTCCAGCCACGTCAGGCCTGGCCTGGCTCCCTGGTGTCTCAGAGGCTGCTACTGGGAGGAGAGGGGTGCTGGAGCTCTGGCACAGGGTTCCTTTAACTGAAGCATTAATGAGTTATTGGCGTTAAACGCCGGGTACCAGCAAATGGGCCCCAGGGGTTTCGTGGCCTGGTGACCGTCCCCCACCAATGCTGCTGCTTGTGCTCACTTCCCTCCTGCAGTGTCGGGTCTCTGCTCCCCTCACAGTTTCCAGCCTAGCCAGGCCCTGGGTTTCTAAAGTAAAAAATGAAGGGTCTCCTGGATGCCCTCTTCTGTCAGAAAGGAATGCAGCGGGCACAAGGCTTGGTGGCCCGCTGCGGGCCCCGCTGCTACAGCACATACATACAGGCAGCTCGGTGCTGCTGGCTGCATAGCTGGGTTTGTGGGGCTCAAGGGAGAGGGGGCAGAGCCACTGGGAGGCCTGGGGGGTGGCAGAGCCATCACATGACCCCAGCCCAGGGGTTGGGACTAAATGGGATTTTTGGGGGGGTTCTGCTGTTACTTGGTCTCGGCCCAGCTCCCACAGATGTCCGCACTCCTCTGCCCCCTGGGTATCACTTGCTCCCTTGGCAACAGCCTGCCAAGGTGATGGGGCCCCAGGGGCTCAGACACTGACCACGGGCCCCTTAGATCTGCCCTAAGGCCTGTGGGGTGGAGTCGACCTGGCGGTGTTCAGGCTCTGCTGCCCTGTGCTTTGGGCTGGGGTATGGCACACAGGATGGACTTTGCCCCCTCCTTCCCCTCACACTCTTTAATTGCAGGGGGGGCTCAATGTCCCCCCCCCCCCCCGGGGTTGCCACCTGACCAGGTTTTCCCTGGATCACCCCTCTTTGGAGGGAGTTGTCCCAGGAAATCTGCCCGGGGCTCAGCACTCCTGGCTAATTGTCCAGTTCTGTGGGCTCAGGATCCGCCCGGATGTCCTAGGCTCAGAGGTGACAGCTCCTCCTGCAGGGTCTGTCTTCACTGCAGTTAGCCTGACTCTCCCCGAGCTCCACCCCATTCCCTCCCTGAGTGTGGTGGTGCTTTGAGCCCAGGGCAGCTAGCCTGGCTGGGAGGTGGGCTGGAGTCTGGCACCGTTCTCCCTAGGGCTGGTGACCTGCCCGCGTTGCAGAGAGGATGCAGGTTAAATCACTCCAGTGCTGATAGTCCTCCAGTGCAGATGGCAGATGAATGGAGCAAAGCAGCCAGGCTGGAGGGTAGTAGGTTTAGTTTATTAGTCAACAGTGTCTGCTCTTACAAGGAGGCAGTACAAGCTCGTGGGTGTGAAGAGGACGTGGGGCCCTGACCCCTCCTGGCTAGATGGCAGCTTCTCTCCTCACACATTGCTGGGGGTTGGGCCGCACTTCTCCTAGCTACCGTCCCCAGAGATGTCAAACATGAATATGCACCAGTGTCACGTCTGAACGTCCGTGTAAAGAACAGGCAATTTTACAGAAAATAAAGACATGGCAGAGCTGGCGGGGAAAGGGAAGACAGCAGTCGGGCTAACTAGACACCTGTCAGGCAAATCCCAAGGCCCAGCGTGCTAGAAGCAAGCAGACTGTGAGGAAACATGCAGCTCTATGTCAGAGACGGGACATAAAGCTATTTCACAGCAAGAGAACATACCCCAAGCTGTGCTAGTGACCTGGAGTTCCAGTCCGGGACCTCGAAAGGCCCCCATCCGCCCGCCCCCCGCCTGGGGGCTGCCCTATAGGAAGTCAGTGGAGCTGACCCTGCAGGCAGCAGGGTGTCACACGCCAGCCTGCACCTGTAGCTTCACCAAGGGGCAGTGCCGTGGAGGGCAGCTCCTTCTGGGATGGCAAAGCTGACTGGCTCTGCTGGCCCAAGCAAAGAGGGGATGAGGCTGGGGGCCTGGTGGGGCCAGGACTCACATCTGCGCTCGCTGAAGCAGTGACTTCATGCAGCTGTTTTGGGCCCTCTGCGCTGTCTGGTGGGGCAAAGGGCTGGAAAGCTGCAGGAGTCCCCTTGGCATAGGTGCGGGGAGGGGTCCCAACTGGAACAGCCAGCTCCTACGCCGGCCCTTGTGCAGCCCTGGTCATACTGCACTCGCTATTCTCAGCTAGTGTGTGCCCCCTTGGGGCCACAGCCAGCCAGCAAATTTAGATCTGAGGCTGCTTTAAAGTACGCTGCGGCTGGGGTCCCCTGTAATGATCAGGGACCCACAGTGAGCTTCTTTGTGGCTGTCAGCTCCACCCAGTGGCCTTTCGTTCTGCCTGCTGTAGGCTGCTGCCACATGGAAGGACGGAGCATGCTTAATTCTGGGACGGCTCTTGTCAGCGGCCTGTGCGTGTGCACACGCAGCCTGCTGGAGGGGCACACTCACACACCAGAGGAGTCTCTGGAGTCCTGCTCATTTGGGGCATGTTTAAATCCAGCTTGCTGTGACTCGGATGCAGAAAAGCAGATAAGGGGGAGCGCAGACGTCACTGACCGGCTTCTTGGACGGGGGTCGTGTCCTTTTCTGGATTAAGCCCCTGTGCAAAGGCCTGGTCTGGAATGTGATCTACCCTAACGTCCACATCCTGTGTTTGCCTTGAGGGGAAAGTGGCACAGCCCAACCCCTGGCATTCGGTGACCGGGTGGCTCCATTGAAAACAGCCATCAAGCCAAACTCCGGCACAAGCATGGACTAGCTTCAGCAACATGCTGACTCTACCGGGCCTTCCAGCCCCGCAGCAAGCTCTGTAAATGAGCAACGACTCACCAAGCAGCGTCCTGACAGTCCTAGGCCTCCGTTCCCTTCCCACAGCTCTGAAACCAGCACCGCAATGCTTTGTGAATGTCTGCGAGCCCCGGCCAATGATTAGCACATGCAGACAACCCCCTCCACACACACACAGAGACATGGCCACACGTGTGTGCCCACAGACACGCTCCACGCCGACATCAGCCCACAGGGGCGTGTGTGCAAGCTCACGTGCAAATGTACTTGCCCACAGGCTCACATAATGTCACACCGAGAGGCACATTCAGGCAGACAGTCACACTCGGAAGCAGGCCTGCTCACACACGCCTACTCATGCTAAGCTGCACACACACACGCACAGGTTCTCACGCACACGCATACACAGGTAGAGCTGCGTAGGGACAGATCTCAAGTGTGAGGGAATTAGTTTGACACCCCAGAAAGCCAAACCTTAGTGAGCTGCCTGGGATTGCTCTAGAGTGTTAAATAGCAAATTAGTGTCTTTAAACTCGCTGAAGCTTAAACATTGAGGTTACAGTAAATTTTAAACTGGGCTCATCCAGCCAGCGGAGCAACGCGATTCCCCTTTATCTACAGGCAGTACCTGGGCCCCATTCACCACCCGGAACACGCGGCCATACACACGCCTGAAACCAACGCACTGCCACCTGCTAGAGACACATTCCTAGGCAGCGGGAGCTTCCTGTTCACATGAGCTGGAGGCCCTCAGGCTTTGATTTCGACAGAGTTGGCCTCCTCCTGCTCCCGGATGATATGAACGCCAGCAGTCCGCAGCATGCGTGTAGCGCTCCGGGAGCGCACCGGAGAGCCTGGGGACCTGGGTGGGGATTTGTGTGTTCTGGAGGAGGCTGGAGATCGGGCTGGGGAGCGGTGATATCTGCGAGCCGATCGAACAGGGGGACCTGGGGATCTGCCAGGAGGAGAGCTGGAGTAGCTGGGCGGTCCTTGCTCGGCTGCGGTTCTGGCATCCGGAGGGGAATCCTCGTCCGCCTCCGGAGAATCCTTCAGGAATACAAGAAGAAGCAACAGGCAGCGTTCAGGATGAGCTGGGCAAAGGCAGTAGTGACATTGCACTTAGGGCAGGCCTTAAAAGCCAGCAAGAGGCAGATCCTGCAGGAGTGCCATAGCTGGGTTCTCCATCCAGCGCTTTTCCATTCCCAAAGACACACAGTGTTAATGCTTGTGTGAGCCCCAAGTCACAGCACTAGGAGTCATGGGCAGCCTTTGACAGCATGGCTTACTATAGCTTTCAATCTGCTCCATCCTCCTCTGAGCACAGACAGGCCTCAGGCCGCTGCAGAGTGGGGACAGATCATGCCAGAGGGCATTTGTAAACAGCATCAATCGTGTTTGCTCCCAGGGCAGGACCCCCGGACTTTTGACGGGGTTTCCCAGGAGATGCATGCCCTAAAGCGCTGCTCAGATGGCGCTTTCTGATCTCCCGAGCTGCGGATTATCGCACACACCGGCTCCCCTCCCTGGAGACGGTTCAGCCAGCAGAGGATCAGAATGACACGTTTTGCTGCCCACGCCTGCAGTGCTTCCCTGTGCTCATGGAGGCTTCTCCACAGCACCCTGCTCTCTGCACGTCTACCAGCCGGTGTCGCCCTTGAGTCACAAGATGCTTGAATGAGACAAGCCAGGATGAGCCGGCAGAGAAGGATGGGGGGCATTGTTGAACCTGAACTTGTCTCCCTTGCTTGTTCTTTTTAATAACAGCGCAGGGGAGAAATGAAGAAGCCACAGTCCATGGTTAAGGATGTGAGTCAGCTGCCATTAAAAGGCTGATTTTTATATCCCTCCCAGGTTGCATTCTGAAAAAAGCCCCTTGCTGTTTGAAATTCCTTGTGTATTCAGTTCAGCCAGGGGAGAATGATTTGGAAAAGTTTGGGCTTACCAAGCTAGGTTCGGGACTTAGCAAACTGGGGGGGTGGGTAGGGTGGGGAGTGGGGGAGGGAGAGGGGAGTTCAACTTCTGAAGAATCTTGTCATTTCTCTTTTCTGTTCTGTCTCTGTTAGGCCGGGGGCTGGCTACCCGCTATGTGTTTGATAATTGGTTCTATGAGATGCTTTCGTGCGGGATCACTGTCGCGCTGAGTGAAGCAGGAAGGCCTGTGAGATGCCCATCCTGCCACACCAGTGCTCTGCTGCTGGACATACTTAATACCAGGGCCGGCTCTAGGTTTTTTGCCGTCCCAAGCAAAAAAATTTTTGGCTGCCCCCCCACTCCAGCCCTGGGCTCTCCCCCCACCCGCACCTCCTGCCGTCCCAACCCTGGGCTCTCCACCCCACCCCACACGCACCACCGTCACCCCAACTCTGGGCTCTCCCTCCCACCCCACCCTACCTGCACCGCCTGCCGCCCCAGTGCTGGGCTTCCCCCCACCAGCGCTGACTCCGCCTGCTCCCCCCTCACCTCCAGCCGGTCCAGCGCTGGCAGAGTCGGGGTAAGCACCAGGGCTCCCGGGCTGTGCCTCAGCCCAGGGTCCCTCCAGCCAGGGACCACCCCGGCAGGGAGCTGAGAAGCCGGGGCAGGGCAGAGGGAGCGGAGCCCCGGAGAGCAGGACGCGGGCCCCGCACGGCAGCGCCCCGCCCTCTATGGCCCCGCTCCTGCTACTGCTCCTGGCCGCCCTGCCGCAGTCCCTGGGTGGCTCGGGCTGCTTTGCCCAGCCCCGGCTCTGTGTGCCCCGAGGGGTGGCCCCCAGCCCGAGTGTCCCGCGCTCAGAGCCTGCCTGGCCATAAGGTGCGGGCGCTGCTCCCCGACGTGAACCGCTGTGGCCCCAGGGTGCCCCCGGTGCAGGACGTGCTGCTGCTGCCAGGGCCGGCTCTAAGCTTTTGCTGCCCAAGCGCCAAAAAAAAAAAAAAAAAGAGGCTGTCTGGAATACCGCCCCTGAAAATGTGCCGCCCCAAGCACCTGCTCGGTTTGCTGGTGCCTGGAGCCGGCCCTGCTTAATACACTCCCAGGGTGCTGAAAGAGTTCCCAGCCCTGGGACTACTGGAGCAGAAGAGTGCAGCCGACACTGTCAAAGGAGCCCACATTCTGGGCCCATGGGAAAAACTCAGCCTGTTTCTTGCAATCGTCAGCTGTGCAGAGGCCTGGCTACAGGGAGGGGTTCTACTGGAGCTGGGTGGGAGTGAAAGCTGGGGGCATGCTATTTTTGTACACTTGGTGGGCCGAGCTCTTCCATACCCAGTCTGATATCCTGGGTTGAATGTTCCCCTGCAGCCAGCTACTTGGGACCTGCCAAACTCACCGGGGCCACAAATCCCATTGCTACCTGCAAATGCGCCCTTGCCTGCGCGGATCCAGCTTCTTCTCATGCATGGCCAGTTTGTTAGAGCCAGATGAATCTCAGAAGTTTGCTTTGGAGGAGCTCGACTGGCCATTTCCAGGGTGGGTCCCTCTGGGGTTCACGGCCCACAAGTTTTGCTTTGAGTTTCGGGTTCAAACAAACTTCAAACCTCAGAGGAATTCAATCAGAACGTCTGGGTCTCCCCCTATTTCACCTGAAACCACAAGTCCTGCGCAATTTCCATGCACGGCTCTAAACTGATCCAAATTTGTCCAAGACAAACAGCTTCCCCCAAGCAGTGCAGGAGACTCAGCCAAGCGAGTCTATGACTCGCACTGGTAACAAAAGTTGCTAGGGTCTCACTGGAAGTGTTTCACACAGCTCCAGGATTGCGAGCCCATTTACAGGATCTGTGCCTGTGCCTCCATGTGAACGTGTCCCCTTTGGCCTTGCCTAGAACAATGCTGTCTCACCCTCTTATGTGGAAAGAAATTGCCCTGCGCCATCCCAGGGGAAAGCTGTGAAATTACTGGCCTACAGACCCTATGGGTTACAAAGCACAACACTTACTTTGTCCTTTAAGATGTAGAGAGCGACTGGATTCCTGCGTTCATGTTCTCCGCTGCGGGGGACAATCTCAACTGTACAGAAACAGCAACAAACTTCGGTGACATTTCTGATTAATAACTGGAGAAGGACTCTACACACAGCGTGTGTGTGTGTCTGTGTGTATGTATGTGTGTGTGTATGTATGTGTGTCCATCTGTCCATCCCAGGCCAGACCCGGTGTGTGTGTGTTAGAATCTTCCTGGTTTTGCTTAGATTCCAGGAGCAGGACAAAGACTCAAAGTGCAAGTTCACCCAATCTTCCAGTCTCCATTAAGTCAGACTTACTGAGCTAGAAATCCTGCCTGTTGTTTGTGTGACTGGATTACACTAGCAGTGCAGGCACAGGCCACCAAGCACAGAATCACACACAAGCGGGGTAAAAACATGCCCACGCGGGATTGTGCTGCACAAAAAATAGATCAGGAGTGGGCAGAGCTGGCAGGTCCCTCCCGAGCAGGGCCGGCTCCAGGCACCAGCCTGGCAAGCAGGTGCTTGGGGCGGCCGCTCTGGAGAGGGGCAGCACATCCAGGTATTCGGCGGCAATTCGGTGGACGGTCCCTCACTCCGCTGGGAGCGAAGGACCTCCCGCCGAATTGCTGCCGCAGATCGCGATCGCGGCTTTTTTTTTTTTTTTTTTTTTTTGGCTGCTTGGGGTGGCCAAAACCCTGGAGCCGGCCCTGCTCCCGAGTGTAATATTTAGACAAACTCTGTGGGCAGCCCCCCCAAAGGCTGCATCATAGCAGGAACCTGAGATCACAGCCATCAGCTACTAAAGTTTAGGGAGCAAGAGTTGGCGGCTCTAGGGGTGGCTTACGGCACATAGGACCCCTCCTCTCCTGGGCTCCGTATGAGAGATTGGCTCAGATACAGGAAAGGGAAACAGGACTTTTTTGCTCAGATTCATGGTCTGTGAAAAATCAAACAGGAGCCAGGGGGTTATGGAGGAGAGGCCCATCAATGGCTATTAGCCAGGAGGGGCAGGGATGGTGTCCCTAACCTCTGTTTGCCAGAAGCTGGGAATGGGCGACAGGGGATGGATCATTTGATGAGGTTCATTCCCTCTGGGGCACCTGGCATTGGCGACTGTCGGTAGACAGGATACTGGGCTTGATGGACCTTTGGTCTGATCCAATATGGCCGTTCTTATGTTCTTAAACAAGCCCCTTTATACCCTCCCCCACCCCAAACAGGCCGAGTGACACAACACTTGCTTTAGGATCCCATCTGGCCTCTGGTTTCATGCGTGCATACAGAGCCCCACTGAAGGAACAGGGTCTTAAGCAGAAGCCAGAATAAATGAAGGGACTCAGGAGCTAGAAAGCAGAGAAATCTAAAAACAGTTTTTTTGCACGAGCACGGGCGCTCTAAAGCCTTCCGTGCATCAGTCACAGACACAGATTTCCCTCCTCCGTGCGAAGCAGGGCTTCCATTGAACAGATGCCACAGAGGAGTGGTTACATGCCTGAACCGCCCCATGCCGGGAGCTCAGGATTACTAGCTGAAAGAATGCCCAACATCACAAGGGAAATTGTGTATGCACATGTGGGCAGGAGCCACCAGCGCTGTATTTGTTACCGCTTGTCTCTTCCTGCGGGTTTGTCTCAAGCGTGGGCTCGGTTAGGCCTGTAGCCCGTTAATCCTGGCTCTGGGATGGTGCACTGCACCCTGAGCACGGGCAGGGACATTTCACCCACACATTGATTATTCAGGATAACGACGTGATTAAACATCTTCAGACTCAATTTCTGGCTAATGCATCCCTGGGAAATAATTGCTCAGGACAGAGCCCGGTGCTCTTTGTTATACAGGAAGCCAGGACAAAATCTAGCCCGTTGTTATTTATTGTACATGACTTTGACCCAGCTAGCGTTTACGAGTGGCTCTTGTGCTACCCAGCCTGCGGAGTCCCACGGTGACAACTGCGCCTAATGGCAAGGGTTTGCAGGTCATAAGAGTCATTGCATAAGAAGAGGGTCACTAAGGAGCCCTGACAACAAGCTGTTACCAGCTGTTTTCCGAGCTTCCCCGTGTGTGTAAACAGGAAAACTCCTCTTTGACTGTTTTCTTTGCCTGCAGAGGTGCTGTGTTAAGTGGTTGCAAATAGCCACAGAAGTTGGCCGGATTGGCCAACAAGCCCCGTGAGGCTCCAGCCACCTGTGCCCTGCAGAAAGTTCAGAGTAGACAGAATCTCCGGACAATTGTTTACCTTCGTGCTTTAAATGCTCTTCATTCTGATCCATGTATTCGAAGGAGCTTTGCTTGTCCAGCTTCTGTTTGTCTCTGTGAAATGGACAAGGTGGTTTGTAAAGAACAAGCCGGAAGACTTGTGCTCAGACGCCCTTTGCTAACGATGTTCTCGTCCCAGGGGAAGGCCCTTTGTGTGCTGTTTGTCCTGCAATGCTCACTGCTTTTCTGCACCAAGGCAGCACTGAGGCACCGCTGCTGGGGAGGTTTCCCCAGCTTTATATACAGCCCGAGGCCGTTCCTGAGGAATGTGTTCAGTGGCAAAAGGGAACAAAAATCCCAGGACTGCAAAACGAAAGGAGGGTGGTGGCAGCTGAGTCTTGGAGATGCTGCGGCTGGACCCTGCCTGCTCCAGGACCTGTCATCTCAGCTACTGCAATACTGGCCAGCAAATTTCTGGGACAGCAGGATGGCTTGAAACGCACAGAGGCTGACGTGGGGCAATGTGGGGAAACAGCCAGGGAGTGAATGAGCGTGAGAGAGATTGAGGGGATTCGGGAATTGGATTGGGATGAGATCCCAGATCTGGGGGGACAGAAGGGAACAGCATTGCAGCAGTGACTCAAGGGAAAAGGCAGGTGAGGAGTAGGGGTTAAGTATACATGAGAATGGCGCCGCATGACTCAGGTCAGAATCCACTGCCTGGAGCAAACAAGGAACTGACTTGTAGCCTGGGTTCTATGGCAGCACTAGTGGGGGAGGGGGGGGGGGGAGGGCTGGGTCAGGCTCCTCCACTGGGAATAGCTTGTCTTTTATCAGGGGTTTATGTCTGGGAATAGCTCAGGGCGGGTGAGAAGCAGTTAGCCCCGTCTGCCCTATTGTCGAGGTGGATATAAGCTGGTATTTAGCCTTCTCCAACTTTAAACATGTCTGGCTTTTAAAACACCAACCCACCACTTTGTAAGAAACGATTTGAAAATGAACTACAGCGGGGGTGGTGGTGAGGGGGAGCGCCAGCTGGCTGTGTAGCAGCGTTACACTCATGCACATTATTTCCAGAAACGTGAGGAACTCATCAGAACTGCAGGACACAAGCAAGCCAGGCTGTTTGTAGTCCTGGGGGAATCAGTGATGGGCCAAGAGAAACCGACAGGAGCCAGATTTTAATATTTCAATGACATCTCTGGGGACAGGGAATCCTCCCACTCTCCCTAAGTGCTGATGTTGCCTCACGCGACAGAATGGATTTGTTCTGAAGCCCGACCCTTTGCATGGAAGCTGTCCCCTCCCTTGTATCATGTACAATCATAGACTATCAGGGTTACAAGGGACCTCAGGAGGTCATCGAGTCCAACCCCCTGCTCAAAGCAGGACCAATCCCCAGACAGATTTTTACCCCAGTTCCCTAAATGGCCCCTCAAGGATTAAACTCACAACCCTGGGTTTAGCAGGCCAATGCTCAAATCACTGAGCTATCCCTCCCCCCGCTACTCTCCCTCTATGGAGTGGACTCCGTCTGCCAGAGAGATTTTGCTCCCCATGAACCCTGCAGTGCAAATAGGCAGAGACACTCCCATTCCCAGCCCGAGTGTAACGCAGGGAGGGTGCTAGTGCTAAGTCAAGGCCTTTCTTCATGGGCTTTTGGGAAGGGGGTGGACAGAGCAGGACCCAGGGCTGGACTCTTGGTCCTTATGAGGCAGTGCAGCGAGGGCAGAGATCGCCTGTCACCTGGCATGGGGACCCTCCACGGGACTAGAGCCAGCAGAGCTCACTCCCACGCCTCCCTCACCACAGCCCCAAGTGACGGGAGAGGGATGGGGGAGGAGAGGGCTCGGGGCACCTCGGCAATCTCCACTGGGCTTGAGGTCCCTTCGGTAGGGCAGACCCCAGGCTGTTCTGTTCTGCAGCCAGGGCAGATAATCATGTGCCATGCCCAGCGCTGTGACAGCCCCTCCTGTCTGGGGTGCGTGGGGTTATTGGGGTTATTCATTAATTCCAGGGGGGGAGGGAGACAGTTCATTGTGGGTTTGATTGATTGCGGAGTTTGTCGAGTTTAAGTGCCCAGGGCTCTGGGGAGCCCCTTCTTGGAGAGAATAAAGACACCAAGGACATGTTACTGGGGTTCTGTTCCCTGCGGCAGACAAAAGGCCCCCGGGCCTGACTCTCACCTGGGCTCCACAGACAGCCCAGCAAACCACATGGAGCCATTTTCTGGGAGATGGTCCCCAGAGAGCTCCCAGCTTCTCAGCCAGCCCCACCCCACTAGGGTGACCAGATGTCCCGATTTTATAGGGACAGTCCTGATTTTGGGGTCTTTTTCTTATATAGGCACCTATTACCCCCCACCACCTGTCCCGATTTTTCACACTTGCTGTCTGGTCACCCTACGCCCCACTCCCCCCATTGGGGCTGGCATGGGTGAGAATATGCAGCGTGAGAGGACAGATTGAAAAGAGAACAGGCCACAAGGAAACAAATACAAATAAATACTGGTGTGTCGAAGTGAGACAGGCCTGACAGAGCGGGGGGAGCAGCCAGAGGGCACTGTGTCCCTTTGCGATCCCCGGGATGGGGATGGGAGTCGGGACCCTGGTGCAGGGGAGCAGCCAGGGGGCGCTGTGTCCCTGTGCGATCCCCGGGATGGGGCTGGGAGCTGGGACCCTGGTGCAGGGATCCATCGGGGGAGCTGTGTCCCTCTGCAATCCCCGGGATGGGGCCGGGACCCTGGTGCAGGGATCCATCGGGGGAGCTGTGTCCCTCTGCAATCCCCGGGATGGGGCTGGGAGCTTGGTGTGGGGGATCAGAGTAACAGCTATTTTATTCAAGTTATATGAAAATGCTCACTTTTTGGAGGGTTTCCAGCAGGCACAGACCGTCACCAAGGTGACGAGGAGGAAAATGCCCCCAGTGGAGAGGATTATGTAGAGGGAGCTCCTTCCTAGGAGAGAGAAGGGAGAGGAATTACCGCTCACACCCACAGCGGCTGCCGTGTCACTGCCTCAGCCCTTACAAAGCCCATTCTGCTCTCTGCAGATAATACAAGGAGCAACCCAGCGTCAGTCTGCCCTCAGCAATGCTCAGCTCGGGGTCACACTGACACCCTGCCAGGGATCCCACTGATGGAGGAGAACCCAAACAGCTCAGGAGATGAGCACAATCCTCTGTTTCTTTCAGTTCCAACACACACAGCTGGGGAGAGCTGGAGGAGATCTGGACCAGCCTCTCTGGGCCCCTAGCATAAGGCAAATGAAGCAGAAAGAGACAATTTGCCCCTCTTCCAAACCTCCAGCCTGACCCCCAGGACCCAGTTAAGTGCCCTGCTTTATCACTTCCCAGGTGTTTGTCAAACACCATACCCGGCAGGGATGCTGCAGAGGCAGTGAATGTCAGCGACTAGCAGAGAATGTTTGCTGGCCCTGGGTCTTGGACACACTGGAACTTCAGTGCCTGGGTTGGGTGGGGTCTGTGTCAGTGAGACTCAGACCTCAGGGGTTCAGGAGCCAAATTAGTGTCAACATTACCCAAAAGAGCCACAGTTGACAGTGAATTCATTGGTCATTTACTATAGTACTATTCGTATTAAACAGTATGACGGGAAAATTTAGTTTATATTGTGACGGGGCAAGGCCACATGGCTATAGTAAAGTAGTGGGAGGCAGATATATTAGCCACAGGCTAAACAAATCCCTGTTACCAGGATAAACAAATGGCAGCTTCTCCAGGTCAGTTAAGACACCTGCAGCCAATTAAGAACTTTCCAGAAGGCAGGGAGGACAGCTAGGTTGATTGGGACACCTGAAACCAATCAGGGGCTGGCTGAAACTAGTTAAAAACCTTCCACTTAGTCAGGTGGGGTTGTGTGTCAGGAGCTGCAGGAGGAAGCCGCGCTGTTGGAGAGAATGAGCAGTATAAACCATATCAGGCACAAGGAAGGAGGCCATGAGGTAAGGGTGAAGTGGATATTGAGGAATTTGGGGGCTACTGTGGGGAAGTGCCCTAGGGAATTATATGCGTCCTGTTTCTAAAAACTCAGCTATCATAGCTGATACTATTAGGGTCCCTGGGCTGGAGCCTGGAGTACAGGGTGGGCCCGGGCTCTCCCCTTTGCCCCCTGCGATTAATCACTGAGACTGGGAGACAACAGAGACTGTGCAAGGGAGGGTTGCTTCTCCTCACCTCCCTTGCTGGCTTATGATGAAAATGGCTCAGTAGGCTGTGACCCTTGCCTCTAGAGAGAGAAGGGCTATGTGGAGGGTCACAGTGAGCCTCTGAGGCTAGCGAAATCCATCAGGAAACGCAGGACCCACGGAGATAGGGACAGAGCTTTGTCACTATATATATATAAAAAATAAAAATATATATAAAAAATAGGGCTGTCAAGTGATTAAAAAAATTAATCGCAATTAATCGTGTGATTAATCAAGCTATTAAACAATAATAGAATACCATTTATTTTAATATTTTTGGATGTTTTCTACATTTTCAAATATATTGATTTCAATTACAATACAGAATACAAAGTGTACAGTGCTTACTTCATATTCATTTTTATTACAAATATTTGCACTGTAAAAAGAAAATAAATAGTATTTTTCAATTCACCTAATACAAGTACTGTAGTGCAATCTCTTTATCATGAAAGTTGAACTTACAAATGTAGAATTATGTACAAAAAATAACTGCACTCAAAAATAAAACAATGTAAAGCATTAGAGCCTACAAATCCACTCAGTCCTACTTCTTGTTCAGCCAATCGCTCAGACAAACAAGTTTGTTTACATTTGCAGGAGATAATGCTTAGAGTTGCCAGGAGTCCAGTTTTCAATCGGAACGCCCAGCTGAAAAGGGACCCTGGCGACTCTGGTCAGCACAGCTGACTAAGCCGCTAAAAGCCCTGGCTCTTCCTCCACAGCCTTCCTCCGGGGCGCTGACACCGGGGCCCAACCAGGGACTGCACCTGGGGTCTCTGCATAGAAGATCCCCGTGTAAGCAGGATCCATCATCCCCTAGTTCTCTCAGTTCTCCACTCTTCGGGCAATAGTTTCACAGTCCTTGCCCAGCCCCTTGTATCAGGGGAGGACCGCATGTACCCACATTCTCCACCACCGTTGTAACGATTCACCGGTGCAGCAAATCCTGCTGGTTTCCTGGGAATTAGCTCTTTTTCCAGCTCCGGAGCGCCCTTTGCAGGCCAGTGTCCCGCTTGCCACTGGCCCCCGTGTCCCTCCCACACCCCGGTGCCCTTTACCCAGGGGTTCTGCCCACTGCAGCAACCCCCAATCTGGGTTTCCCCACTCGGGGAACTCCCAACCCCTTATCCCAGCTCACCTCAGTATCAGGCTACTGCCAGTCACCGTCTAGCCCCTGTTCACTGGGGCAGACTGCAGTGTACAAGCTACTCATCACAGGCAAGGGGGGTTTGGACCTGCTGCCTTGGCCTACCCCTGGGCTGCCCTTTGCAGCCCCAGTACCCTTCTGGGCCTTTAACAAGGCCTGCAGCCTGGGGGGTTTCCAGGTCGGAGCTCCTCTGGCCTTCCCTCTGCTCTGCTCTAGGTACCCTGTGAGCTCCTATGCAGCCAGGCCCTTCCCTCTCTAGAGGCGAAGAGAGACTGACTGCTCCTGGCCCACTGCCCTCTTATAAGGGCCAGCTGGGCCCTGATTGGGGCGTGGCCCCAGCTGAGGCTGCTTCCCCAGTCAGTTTTGGAGCTGCTTGCCCCAGCCACAGCCCTCTCCCGGGCTGTTGTTAACCCCTCTGGGCAGGAGCGGGGTGACTACCCCGGTACAATGCCCCTTCATGCTTTGGCCACCATGCCAGAGGACATGCTTCCATGCTGATGACGCTCATTAAAAAATAATGTGTTAACTAAATTTATAAGAGGGCAGTGGCCCAGGAGCAGTCAGTCTCTCTCCGCCTCTAGAGAGGGAAGGGCCTGGCTGCATAGGAGCTCACAGGGTACCTAGAGTGGAGCATGGCTGGGGGAAGGCCAGAGGAGCTGGGGAGCTCCGGCCTGGAAACCCCCCAGGCTGCAGGCCTTGTTAAAGGCCCAGAAGGGTACTGGGGCTGCAAAGGGCAGCCCAGGGGTAGGCCAAGGCAGCAGGTCCAAACCCCCCTTTCCTGTGATGAGTGGCTTGTACACTGCAGTCTGCTCCAGTGAACAGGGGCTAGATGGTTACTGGCAGTAGCCTGATACTGAGGTGAGGTGGGGGTTGGGGGTTCCCCTGAGTGGGGAAACCCAGATTGGGGGTTGCTGCAGTGGGCAGAACCCCTGGGTAAAGGGCACCGGGGTCCTGGAGGGACACGGGGGGCAGCGGCAAGTGGGACACCGGCCTGCAGAGGGCGCTGGAAAAAGAGCTAATTCCCAGGAAACCAGCAGGAGGCGCCACAGAGGTGAGTCTCTCTCTGCTACAGGCATATGAATGTTTAGTATATCTGGCACAAAAATATCTTGCAATGCCAGCTAAAAAAGTGCCATGTGAATGCCTGTTCTCACATTGTAAATAAGAAGTGGGCAGCATTATCTCCTGTAAATGTAAACAAACTTGTTTATCTTAGTGACTGGCTGAACAAGGAGTAGGACTGAGTGGACTTGTTGGCTCTGAAGTTTTACATTGTTTTGTTTTTGAGTGCAGTTATATAACAAAAAATCTACATTTGTAAGTTGCACTTTCACGATAAAGAGATTGCACTACAGTACTTGTATGAGGAGAATTGAAAAATACGGTTATCTTTTTTACAGTGAAATATTTGTAATAAAAAATTATAATATAAAGTGAGCACTGTGCACTTTGTATTCTGTGTTGTAATTGAAATGTATTTGAAAATGTAGAAAAACATCCAAAATATTTAATAAATGTCAATTGGTATTCTATTGTTTAACAGTGCGATTAAAACTGCGATTAATCGTGATTAATTTTTTTAAGTTAATCATGTGAGTTAACTGCAATCAATCAACAGCCCTAGAAATAATATATGTATATATTATTCTCACAGCAAAATGACTGACCAAGTATTATTATTTTATCAACTACAATTGGCTAATCACATAGTAAAAGCATCCTGACTGGTTAATAGTTTGGACTGGTTAATAATTAAATCACACAGTGTTTTAATAACGTGTGCTGCAAAGAGCCGCAGGAGACATGGTAAAGAGCCCCTACCGGCTTCCGAGCCACAGTCTGAGTATCACTGGCCCATGTGCTCTAGCCCCAACGCCTTTGACTCAGAAATAGGCTCTGTGCAGAATTGCCCATGCTGCACTGTCGCTCCTGCTCCTGGCAGAGCTAATCTGCTGGGTGGCAGAATATGGCCCATGTTCATGCTGTTTCCAGTGGTGCTGGGTGCTCCTGGTTTGGTGGGTGCCCAGCTGAGCTCTGGGCCAGATGGTGGCCCCAGGACATGGTGATTTTGTTTTGCTCTGTAGAAGCCGTGTTGCTAACAGATTACAAGGCCTTCTGGCCAATGCTCTGTGCATATGGACACTCACTATAACACATGGCTACAGTCTGGGACCGGTGTCCAACTGAAGCCCCTGGGTTCACCCAGCACCTCAAGCCAGGCCTCTCCCTCCACCCCCACCAACCAGCTTGTGCCTCGCTCTCAGGAAGGGAGTGCAGAACAACTGGCCTTGCAGTGTGACCAGGGCCCCTTGCTGAGAACCACCTGCCTCCAGCCCCCTCTGGGTTACAGCAGGGGCTGAGAGTTTGAGCTGCTTATTGTGCAGGAACATCACTGAATGGCTCAGACTCAGCACTGAGGAGAGGGAGGTAAGATCAGTGGAGCAGCTCCCAGCCATCTGAATTCAGGCCAGGCTGCGTGGAGGCAGTTCCTACTCAGGGTGGCTCATCTGTTCCATGGCTGCTCTGAGAGCTCCAGCCAGTTGATGGGTTCCCTCTTTTTCTGCTTCTGTGACGAAACATCCCATCCTGTACTCAGCCCCACGTGAGCTCACCTCCAGGCCATGGGGCAGGGACTGAAAGGTGAGGGATATGCAGACTTCGCTCTGAGCAATGCATGCTGGGAGTTAGCTTTTGCAGAGTTATAAACTGTTGTGAAAACAGCTTGCTCATAAAAATGTTCCCAGAGTTAGTTACCGTGTTTGCAATGTTCCAGGTTCTCGGAGGGCAGAGTAGGACAGTAACCCTAGCCATCATGTTGAGACAGGCTGAGAGGACAAGACTACAGAGCTCAGCTGGGCAAACTTTTTAAAAAAAAAATAGTTTATTCACTGAAAAACGCAGTTTTCGTAAACCCAAATCTGATGTGAATTCACTGACTCATTCTGGCCAAAAATCTTTTTTGGGGGGGCTAGAGCAGGGGAGGGCAAACTATGGCCCACGGGCTGGATCCAGCCCATCAGGGCTTTCAATCCAGCCAATGGGATTGCCAGCCCCATAGCCCCGCTGCGCTAAGGCAGGCTCCCTGTCTGCCCTGGCCCCATGCCACTCCTAGAAGCGGCAGGCACCATGGCCCTGTGGCCCCTGGAGGAAGGGAGCAGAGGGCTCCGTGCACTGTCCTCGCCTGTAGGTGCAGCTCCCATTGGCCGGGAACAGGGAACCGCAGCCAATGGGAGCTTTGGGGGTAGTACCCGCAGGTGAGGGCAGCATGCGGCAGAGCTGCCTGCCCCACCCTACTCTCAGGAGCCACTGCCGGAAACGCTGGCCACTTCCGGGAGTGGCGCGGGGCCAGGGCAGGCAGGGAGCCTGCCTTAGCCCAACTGTGCGCCGCTGCCACCCTAGAGCCGCTCGAGGTAAGTGGCACCGGGCCAGAGCCCATATCCCAAACCCCTTCTGCACTCCGCACCCTAACCCCCGCCCTGATCCCCCTGCTGCACCCTGTACCCCTCCTGCACCCCAACCCCTTGCCCTGAGCCCCTTCCTGCACACCACACCCCTACCCACACCCCACTCTCCCTCCTGCACCCCAACCCCCTGCCCCAGCCCCACATTCATGGCCCTGCATACAATTTTCCCACCCAGATGTGGCCCTCGGGCCAAAAAGTTTGCCCACTCCTGGGCTAGAGTCACAAGGGGACTTTGGGGCTGTTCACAACGTAGTAGTGGAGGAGACTCCCACTTGACAACTTTTAGCCCCATGGCTAGTGCACTCATCTAGCATGTGGGAAACCCAGGTCCAAGTCCCCCCTTTACCTGCTGTGGAGCAGGGAGCTGAATGTGGGTCCAGCCCTCCCAGGAGAGCACTCTAACGGCTGGCCTCTGGGGCTCTCACATGGGCCTGTTGAAGCTGTTCCACTTTGTATAAATAACTAAACAGCCAATCGAGCATCTCACCTCCCAGGTGAGTGCCCTAAACACCAGACCATAAAGTCATTTATTCTCTCACTCTTTCTAGCCCAGTGACTAGTTCAAATGAAAAGTTTCTTTGGCTCCAAAGCAGACTTTGCCAATTCATCAAAAACTTCAGAAGTTTTTGGATTTGGTTCGGGTTGAACCACTTTTTAAAAAAAAAAAATTTTTTGGAACTGCCAGTGAACCGAAAAATCAATTATTTGCCCAGCTCTGCTACAGAGGATCTGCTCATCTGCCTATCTCAGTGATCACTTACTGGGTGTCCACTTGGAGGCACCAAAGGCCTGATTTCCATTAGTACCTACAGCAAATATCGATTTCAGCTGAGGATGGACTGCTCAGCTCCTCTGCACGTGTTATAAAATTTGGGCATCAAGTTTCGGCACAAGTGTTACCACGAATGTAACAGAGGATGAACTTCCCTCCTAGCCCCTTCTCTCCCCCCCCGCCCACAAGGGGGGACTTTCAACTGTTGCCAACTCTCACAATTTTATCTTGATAATTGATGATCATTTATTGTGATCATTGGTGCACGTCTTTGCAATAACCACAGTCTTGTAGCAGATAAGCCTGATACCAATTGGAATGAAAAACAATATCCGCGAAGGAGTAATTCAATTTGGTGTTGCTGATTTGCAGCTAATTCTTCATTGAGCAAAGGCTAGGGGAGAAAACCCTGAACTAAATCCACTGCAGAGAAAGTGGCAGGTGGTTGGCACTGCAATTCAACTTTGCCCGCTGGCGTTTCCTGCAGCTGTGCTGGTTTCCAAACATCTTGGTCTTCCAAGCCCCTGGGCGCAGTCAGTGCTGCCAAGAGGAGGACTTTGATCCTAAGGCACACCTCTGTCTGCCGAGGCATCCACACTGAATGTTCAGGTAGAATGGTCACCCTCTTCAGACTTGCTTGTTGGAATGTGAGGACCCTGTGCTCTGCTATGCTAAATGATCTAGAGGAGGCCAATGACCCTAGGAAGTCTGCCATCGCTGTAGACCATCTCTTAAACCAGACTAACTGACAGGCTCTCTGCACCAGAGGCATTACACTTTCTTCTGGCACAGAAAAAGCAAACACCACCACCATAAACATGGGGTGGGTTTTGCAGAAAGAAACTCAGTAATATCCATGGTTGAATGTCCCATTGCAACATCAGAATGAATTGTACCACTCAGAATATCTACCACAGGAGGCTTTGCCAACATCATTAGTATATCTGCTCCAACACTCTCCAGCTCTGAAGAGGACTTGTTCTATCAGCAACTCGACAGTACCATCAGCAAGCTACCACCGGGCAAGCAACTCTATCTAATGGGAGACTTCAACACCAGAGTCAGCTCAGGTCACAAGATGTGGCTGCTATGCACTGGCCACCATGGAGTGGGAAAAATGAACAACAATGGGCAAAGGCTGGAGCTCTGCACCCCCAAGGACTGAGCATGACCAACACCTACTTCCAAGGCAGTCTCTTGCTGGACAGTCTTGTGGAGACACCCCAGATATGGATGCTGGCACTGACTGAATTTAATTGTCACCTGCAGAAAACCTCTACAGGATGTTCTCCATACTCGCAGTTTTCACAGTGTGTGGCAAAATATGGCTTTCACTACAGAAATTCCATCATACCCAACAAAACTGTTGCCCGTGTATTAACATCAACAACACAAAAGATCAAGGAAGATGTCTCCAATTCACTACAAATCTCCTGGAAGCTATGTCATCAGTTGCACTTCTCCTGAATGCTGATGCAGTATGAATACACGCCGAACGAATATACATATAGCTGCAACCTTCGCTTTTGGGAAAAAGACTGTACAAGATAAAGACTGCTTTGCAGCATATTCTGAAGAAATGCTTCAGTTACACTGCTCTAAAGCCAAAATGCTTCTGAAATAAATGTAGTCAAACTTTACTAATTCTGGGTCACTGAGAATGAAAATGATGCTTGAAATTGTTGATTGGCTCTAGTTTTCAAGATATGCTATTGGGTCAGTATATACGACCCTTGACTTGGGAATGGCGGAGGATAAGTGAGTTATAAAGGGAAGGGATCTCAATTTAAACCAGAAATGACTAAAATACATCTTTGACTGGATCTATGAATAAATCTATGACTGGGTTTGGACAGTACTTGCTTTTTAGGCAAAACAATGAACGATGCAATCTGAAGCTGGTATTGCTTCATACATGATATGAATTGCATCATGTTATTCCTAGAAGTCATGGATGATGCAATCATAACGAAGCTTACATCACTCTGCTGAACAAATTGCCCTATATCAGCTCTAGAAATCATACAGTGTCGTGCTCTCTTATTTGTCAGTGTTTGATTTTGCAAAGGGATACATTTCTGTTTAGCCAAAGTGAGCAGAGATGCCTCGTACTTGTGTGAACAGTGCAGATAACTTCTGCTATGTTTGTGGTGAAGTGACTTTTGCATCACAAAAGTGCAGTATAACCACTATGGTTAGGAAAGCCTATCACCTTTATTTTGGCTGCAAAATTGGAGATCGGGACAAGAGGTGGGCCCCACACATATGCTGCAGCACTTGTGCAACAAATCTTCACCAGTGGTTGACCAGGGAAAGGAAAGCTATGCCTCTTGCAGTGCCAATGATTTGGAGAGAGCCAACAGATCATACCAGCAATTGTTACTTCTGCATGGTGCCTCCAGTTGGGAAAGGTGTGTCAAAGAAGAAAGAGTGGACTGTGCATTATCCAAACATTCCATCAGCTATACACCCAGTACCCCACGGAGAAGGACTGCCGGTTCCTGATGCACCAGAATCATTCTCACTTGAGTCAGACAAGGAAGAGGATGAAACTTCTGGTCCTGAACCATCAATGTCACAGGACCCACATTTTCTCCCATCCTCCTCCTCTGAACCACACCTCATAACACAAGGTGAACTGAATGACCTTGTCAGGGATTTGGAACTACCCAAGAGTAAGGCAGAGCTGTTGGGCTCCAGACTACAGCAGTGGAATCTCCTGGCAGGTGATGTTAGGGTTTCCATGTTCCGTGACGGTAAAAAGGATCTTGTCACATTCTTCTTCATGGAAGGTGATCTTGTAACCTGCAACAACATCGATGGTGTGATGGCAGCCCTCAACATCGTTCACGATCCAGATGAGCGGAGACTGTTCATTGATTCATCGAAGACGAGTCTTAAAGCTGTTTTACTGCATAATGGCAATGTTTTGCCATCAATTCCAGTTGGTCATGCAGTCCATATGAAGAAAACCTATGACAACATGAAACAACTTTTGAGGTGCATAAACTATGACCAACATCAGTGACAGCTTTGTGGCGATTTGAAGGTTGTTGCTCTCTTGCTTGGTCTGCAGACTGGATACACAAAGTACTGCTGTTTTCTCTGCGAATGGGATAGTCATGCAAGAGATTCCCACTACATCAAGAAAGATTGGCCACTCCGACAGTCATTGGAGCCTGGGAGGAAAAGTGTTCAGCATCCACCACTTGTTGAATTAAGGAAGGTTTTGTTACCACCCTTACACATCAAGCTGGGTCTGATGAAGAACTTTGTCAAGGCCATTGACAAAACACAAGCAGCTTTCAAGTACCTCCGTGGAAAATTTCCAAGGTTAAGTGAAGCTAAGATAAAGGAAGGTGTCTTTGTTGGTCCTCAGATTCGTGAACTTCTTCGAGATGATGCATTTGACCATGCACTGCGTGGCAAGGAAAAGACGGCATGGAAAGCCTTCCAGTTAGTGGCAATAAATTTTCTCGGAAACAACAAGGCAGACAACTACAGGTTGTTGGTGGAAAACCTCCTCAAGGCATACAAAAGCCTTGGTTGCAACATGTCACTAAAGATAAATTTTTTGCACTCTCATCTAGATTTTTTTCCACTGAACTGCGGAGCAGTGAGTGACTAGCACGGTGAGCGATTTCACCAGGACATTGCAATAATGGAGAAACGCTATCAGGGCAAATGGAGCCCATCAATGCTTGCAGACTATTGCTGGACAGTGACAAGAGATGCTCCATTTAATGAATACAAGAGACAAGCCAAGAAGCGTCATGTAGACGCTGAATAGGACTAAACTATGTACATAATAGTTTTTTGCCTTTTGTTTCAAAATAAATTTTATTTATATAACCCTTTTGCTGATTTTTAAAGTGTTACATAAACAGGACAGGTGAAATATTATCATGTAAAGCAACCCTAAACACATGAAAAGACCTAGGTTTACAATTTATGATTAAAACTCTATCTACACAATATACATAGACATAAAATGTAAAAACTTAAATATCTTAGAAACAGTAGCCAATCAGTTGTTTTAACTGTCATATTTGAATTCAGCACATCAAAATACATAATAAATAGCACATTTTATCTCTGAAGCAGACGACTTCTCAAAAATTGTAGACCAGTGTTATTGAATCAAAGCGCACAGCATATCTGCACCACAACATGAACTCCTCTCCTGAGACATGGGCTAACTGCAGAGTGGCCAAAGCACAATGCAATGAACAGCAAGGCAATGTGCTAAATCATACTGGCTCGATCTGTGTGAGAAGACACCTCTTAGATCTCCAATCTCAATGGATGCTTGTATGTATGATGCAATCAAGAAAGCATAGGTCCGTCAGCCAAAAAAGACTGCCTCGTTCAAATCTCTTAATGGAGACATCATCATTGACGGAAGCAAACAGATGCAGTGATGGGTTGAACGCTATCACGAAATCGATTCATGTGAAACCACAGTTTCTGAAGCAGCACTAAATGCAATCCTCAAGCTTCAGACCATCCAACAACTTGATACAGAACCATTTAAAATGAGCTAGTACATGTAATCAGCTTCCTAGCAGCAGGAAAGGCTGCAGAAAGAGATGGAATTCCAGCTGAAGTACTGAAACAAGGGCAGGTTGTGTTGAAACATCCACACAATGTCTTACTTGGCTACTGGAGGCAAGGAGGGGCACCACAAGACACAAAGGATGCCAACATCATAACACTGTATAAAACCAAAGGAGATTGCAGTGATTGCCACCACTACCGAGGAATTTCTCTCCTCACTGTTGCTGGCAAGGCATTTGCATAGGTCATTCTCAAAACGTAAGTTCTGGCTGAACATACATATCCACAGTAGGTGCAGCTTCCATGCTGGTAGATCTACTATCAACATGGTCTTCACACTAAGGCAGCTGCAAGAAAAGCGTCAGGAACAAGGAAAACCTCTCTAAGTTGCCTTCCTAGATCTTACCTGGTTAGCAGAATAGGCCTTTTTCAACTGCTAGAGAACTGGTTGCCCCCCTGTCCTTCTCAGTCAGATTCAATTCTTCCATGAAGGCTATAGTCTAGTATTATGGTGATCAATCTGACAGATCGGAACCATGCTGCGGTTTCACACAGGTATGTGTTTTGGCACAACACTCTTCGGTCTATTCTGTCTGCTACTTCGTCATGCTTTCTCCTCTCCATACAAGCTCAAATGGAAAAAACTCTTCAATATTGCACATCTAAGAGCAAACAACAAAGTCCAACACCTGCTGATAAGAGAATTTCTTTTTGCCAACAATGCAGGACTCATCACACACAGTGAAGCGGTGCTGCTGCAACTCCAACAGCTTTTCGCTAGCTTGTCATACATCTGTCTAAAGAAGACAATGAATATGGCACAAGGTGTGTTGATTGCACCAGAAGTTTCAATAGCTAACACTACGCTAAAAGTTGTGCACAAGTTCTGCTATCTAGGATCAACTGTGTCAGATAACTTATCTCAAGATGAAGAGTTTAAATCTCACATCAGAAAGGCAGGTCCTATATTTGGCCAACTGACTAAGTGTGTGTGTGTTAACAGGAAACTAACACTGAACACCAAGGTATGAGTTTACCAGATGTGTGTTTCGAGCATGCTGCTGTATGGTGGCAAGACCTGGACCTCCTACAATGGGCATAAAGAAGACTAAACACCTTCCACATCTATTGTCCATACTGTGCTCTAAATATCAAATGTGAAAGCAGAGTTCCTGACACCAAAGTAAAGCAAAATTGCCAAGTCTAATCACTAATCTCAAATACAGACATCTCTGTTGCCTTGGTCTTCTACATCAGATGGAGGATGGACCCATTCCAAAGCATCTCCTGTATGGAGAACTTGTGGATGCTGCAAGGCTACTGGGCCGACCTAGCTTGATGTTCAAGGACATTTGCAAGAGGGACTTGAAAACTTTCAAGATCTACACTGCAAGCTGGGAAGATACAGCTAACAGGCCGCCCTGCAGCACTAAGCTATGCCAGGGAGACAAATAGCCTGAAGAGAGGTGTTTGAGAAAGGAAAGTGAAGAGAGCAAAGAGGAAAGCATAGCAGGTCTCAAGGAGAACGGTTGTCACTGTTTTGATGTTCTTCTTAAAACCCTAGCTCCTGGAGTCATGTGATGACATGAAAATCTCAGCTCTCATTTTTAAATGAGTACATTTCTGGCTCACTCAAGCTTACTTTCTAGCTTACAGAAGGCCAAGGAAAAGAACCCAATACATATTTTTTTTTAAATCTCATGATTGTTTGAGCCCAGCTCATGATTTTTGAATGTTTGAGGTTGGCAATGCTGCATTTTTAACATCATGAGTGGAAGAGATTCCTCACCTGGTAGGTGAGATGCCAGATGAGCAGCACAGGGGTCGGTGCAAGGTTATTGTTGTTGTGTATTTGGTTGTCACGGTAACAGAACCTTGTGTTGCTATGGCAACCGAGTTAGATTATTAGGGGATAGCCCAGCCAGCTTTGGCTGGCTGTTGGTTAGCTCTGAGTGTGGAAATAAATGGCTGCTACAAGGTTTACAGCTCTCTGTGTCTCCAGTGATTTCTTCCTAAAACTATTGCCCCCAAGGATATAACAACGTGGTGACGAGGATGGGATGTCTGTGCTGCCCCAGCAACAGAAGGAAGTAGAAGTTAAGGTACAAAAAAACCCCAAACAAACCTTGTTTGCTGCTGGAAGGGGGTGAGAACTGGCTTGTTTGTACTGACTGTGCAAACTGGAACTAAAATCATGGCTACACTTACAGGGACTCTGGAACCTTTTGAGGAGACTATAGTGCAATGGCGTGTATATACTGAGTGTTTTGTGCTTTTTGTTATTGCAAACAGGGCCGGCTTTAGGCCGATTCAGCCGAATTGGGCCCTGCGCTAAGAAGGCCCCAAGCCACAGCTCTCCACCCTGCCCCCAGCTCACTTTCCCCTCCTCCCCTCCCCTGCACGCTCCGCCCCCTGCTCCTCCCCCGCCCCTGCTTCCCGCGAATCAGAGGTTCGCGGGAAGTCTGAAAAGAAGCAGGGGCGGGCAGGCAGCACCTGGTAAGCTGAGTCAGGGGTGTGGGAGGGGGACGTGAGAAGCGCTCCGGGGAGGCGCGGCCCAGTCCGGCCCCAGCCGAGCACCTCCGGCCCCAGCAGCTCCGGCCCTGGGGCGCCGGCCCCGGTTCTGGCCAAGCGCGCCGGCCCGGCTCCCGCGGCTCGGCTCAGGTCCGGTCCAGGCCCCGCAGCTCGGCTCCAGCCTGGCTCCCTCAGCTTGGGCCCGGCCTGGCTCGGGCCCGGCCCCCGCGGCTCGGCTCGGGCCCGGCCCCCCGGTTCGGCCCCCAGCCCGGCTCGGGTCCAGCCCATGTCCGGCCCCCCAGCCTGGCTCGGGTCCGGCCTGGCTCGGGTTCGGCTCGGGCCCAGCCCCCCGGCTCAGCTCCAGCCCTGCCCCGGCTGAGCGGCTCCGGGCCAGACCCAAGCCCCACGACCCCGGCTGGAGCTCCGGCCGGAGTGCAGCCTGATTCCTGGGGGCGGGGCTTGCGGCAAGCCACGCCCCCAGGAATCGGGCCCCGCTCTTGCTAAAGCCGGCCCTGATTGCAAATGACATTACAGAAGAGAAGAAGGTGCCAATATTCTTAAGTGTTGTAGGGGCTAAGACCTACTCCCTGCTACGCAGCTTACTACACCCTGTTAAACCAGAGACTAAATCTTACAGTGACATTGTGGAAATCCTGGGGTCCCATTTTTCTCCAAAACCACTGGTAATTGCTGAACGATCTAGGTTCCACAAAAGAGACCAGAAAGATGACGAAACAGATGTACAATTTGTAGCAACTTTGAGGAAGCTTGCAGAACACTGTGAATTTAAGGAGATGTTAAATTATGCCCTATGTGACAGGTTAGTGTGTGGCCTCCACAGTGAAGCTATATGGAAGCGCCTATTGACAGAGGCTCAGTTTACTTTACAGAAGGCCATTGATATTGCTGTCTTCATGGAACTGGCTACAAAGGAGGCACAATCCATCAGTGCATCCCCTAGGGTGCATAAGGTGTCACAAGAACCTACCCACAAAACTGTGGGGAGTCAGGAATGTTACCGCTGTGGTAAGCGTCAGAATGCTGGTGTAAGGACTTGGTGTGTTGACACTGTGGCAAAAAGGGATCTGGGAAGTATGAAGGGAATCACTGTGACATTGAACATTAAACCTGACAGTCAACCAAAATATCTGAAAGCCGGAACTGTGCCATATCGCATCAGGCCAAAGGTTGAAGCGGACCTGGAGCGCCTGGTCACAAATGGAGTCCTAATACCAGTTATCCATAGCCCATGGGCAACTCCTATTGTTCCAATAGTGAAGAAACATGGCTCCCTCCGGATTTGCGGTGATTTTAAGGTCACTGTCAACCCTGTGTTGTGTGCAAAGCAATACCCGCTTCCCTGCATCGATGACCTCTTCACAGGCCTGGCTGGGGGACAAAAGTTCAGTAAGATTGATCTGAGTCAAGCGTATTTACAGATGCATGTTGATGAAAAGTCCCAAGAGCTGTTGACTATTGTGATGCATAAGGGGCTTTATCGATACTGCTGCCTACCCTTCGGAATAACATCTGCTCCCGCCCTGTTCCAGAGGGCTATGAAGCAGATCTTGTGTAGCTTGCCAGGAGTCCAGTGCTATCTGGATGGCATCCTGATCACTGGAAGGAATGAGGAGGATCACCTAAAGAATTTAGAGGCTACCCTACAAAGACTGGAAGAGTACGGACTGCGAGTCCGCAAAGACAAGTGTGAATTCTTCCAGCCCTCTGTTGAATATTTGGGACACATCATTGATGCTACAGGTCTTCGTAAGGCTCCTGCCAAAGTTAAGGCTATTGTCGAGGCTCCCCCTCCTCGGAATGTTAGCCAGCTTCGCTCGTTTCTAGGACTATTGAACTATTATAGAAAGTTCATCTCACAGTTAGCCACACTGCTAAAACCACTTCACGAACTCCTTGGGCAGAACAAGGCCTGGAAGTGGACTGAAGCCTGTGATGTTGCCTTTAACAAAGCTAAGGATGCACTGCTAAATTCTGAAGTTCTGACGCACTTCGATCCATCCTTACCCCTACAGTTGGCCTGCGATGCATCACCTTATGGAGTGGGAGCAGTCGTGTCACACATTATGCCTTCAGGAGAAGAGAGACCTATTGCTTTTGCTTCACGTACTCTAAGGCTTGGTCTACACTACCCCCCCTAATTCGAACTAAGGTACGCAACTTCAGCTACGTGAATAACGTAGCTGAAGTTCGAAGTACCTTATTTCGAATTAGTTGAAACTTACCTTGGTCCACACTCGGCAGGCAGGCTCCCCCGTCGACTCCGCGGTACTCCTCTCGGCGAGCTGGAGTACCGCAGTCGACGGCGAGCACTTCCGGGTTCGACTTATCGCGTCCAGACTAGACGCGATAAGTCGAACCCAGAAGTTCGATTTCCAGCCGTCGAACTTGCCGGTAAGTGTAGCCAAGGCCTAAGCAAAGCAGAAACTATGCCCAAATCAAACGTGAGGCATTGGGAATTGTTTTCGGAATTCGGAAGTTTCATCAGTATCTGTTCGGACAGAAGTTTACTCTTTTCACAGACCATCGACCCCTGACTTCAATTTTTGGACCCTACACCGGCATTCCTCCATTAGCCACTAGTCGTTTGCAACGGTGGGCACTGTTGCTTTCCGCGCACACACATGAAATCAAATATCGGAAATCCACTGTGCATGGCAATGTGGATGGTCTCTCAAGGCTGCCTTTGCCAGTCAACCATCAAAATAGTGCCCATAAGGAAATCTTTTACTTTGAACAGGTAGAGAATACACCCATCACCGCTACTCAGGTAAAGAAGGCAACTCAAGTTAACCCAGTATTGTCCCAAGTTATGGACCTGGTGATGCATGGAACATCTCGACAAACCTCTCTGGTCTCACCCGACCTTGTTACCTACATATCCAGGAGAATGGAGTTATCAATCCAATCTGGTTGTTTGTTGTGGGGGAGACGTGTCATTATCCCACACCGCTGAGATCACAGACGTTAGAACAGCTCCATTAGTGCGCATGAAGGAAATTGCACAAAGCTATTTTTGGTGGCCTGGATTGGACAGTGCTATTGAAGAGAAGGCAAGAGCTTGTATGTCATGTCAGGGTGTGAGGAATGCACCCCAGTGGGCACCCCTACATCCATGGGACTGGCCTGAAAACCCATGGCAACGTATTCACGTTGACTTCGCTGGCCCCCTTGAAGGAAGCATGTTCTTGGTGGTGGTAGATGCCCATTCTAAATGGCCAGAAGTCTCTGTAGTGCAGTCCACTACTGCAGAGAGTACTATCCAAAAACTACGAGGACTCTTTAGTCGTTTCGGTCTGCCAGAACAACTTGTGAGTGACAACGGACCACAGTTCGTCTCTCAGGAGTTTCAAAAGTTTATGAAGGCAAATGGGATACACCACATCACTTCAGCACCATATCATACATCCACCAGTTGATTAGCTGAAAGATTTGTGCAGACAATGAAACAAGCTTTGAAATCGGCAAGGGGACAATCATCCATTCAAAAGCGTCTGGGAACCTTCTTACTATCCTACAGAAACACACCTCATGCTACGACCAAGGCATCCCCGGCCTTTCTAATGATGGGGCGACAGCTGCGCACTTGCTTTGATCTGCTGAAACCTTCTGAACCCCGACAAATTGTGCAACGTCAGCAGCAAGATCAAGTCATCAGGCGTGCACCCAGAGCAAAAGACTGAACCTTTAGCCCGGGACAACCGGTTTTGGCTCGGAATTATACTTCTGGAGCTAAATGGGTCCCTGCCACTGTCATGGCTCAAATGGGACCTGTTTCCTACACAGTCCGGACTGCAGAGGATCTCACCTGGCGGCGACATGTAGATCGGTTGCTGCCAGGTCAGACCAGTCCTCAGGACACATCTTCAGTTGAGTTGCCTGACTCCACCACCTCCGGGTGAGACACTGAATCGAGAGTCACCTGTTCCTGACTTTTCCTCTCCATTACTGCCAGTGGCAGAGATACCCCTCTGCCCAGCACAAGCTGATACCCCATCCTCACCCATTTGCCCTACGAACCCTGAGCCCAGGGTCAGGCCTGCGCCCAAGACACTTTCGGGTGCAACAACACCAGAAGTCCGCTGTAATCCACCTAGAGACAGAAGGCCTCCTCGTCGACTGGATCTTTAGCTAGGGCAAACCCACAGTTACGGGGCAAAATAATTCCCGGGGTTTAGCCAGGAATGGAGGCAGTCTACCCTCCTTCTCTAGTTTAGTGTTTGTTTTATTTAGGGGACATTCTTATTAAGGGGGGAGGGATATGTTGTGTATTTGGTTGTCATGGTAACAGAACCTTGTGTTGCTATGGCAACTGAGTTAGATTATTAGGGGATAGCCCAGCTAGCTTTGGCTGGCTGTTGGTTAGTTCAGAGTGTGGCAATAAATGGCTGCTCCAAGGTTTACAGCTCTCTGTGTCTCCAGTGATTTCTTCCTAAAACTGTTACCCCCAAGGATATAACAGTTATCGCATCAACTGACAGGCTCATCTGACCAGTGACGATCAGCATCCTCAACTAGACTTGAATGTGAATTGTGACCAGGCTAAAAATGGACTGTGAGTGGGCTTAGTGGATGGGGACTCAGGAGAGCTGGGTTCTGTTCAGGGCTCTGCCATTGATCTGCTGGGTGACCTTGGGCAAGTCGCTTTCCCTTCCCAATGCCCCACTCTTTGCTTCGTCTATTCAGACTGCAAGATCTTAGGGGCAGGGACTGGCTCTCAGTCTGTTTCTGGGCAGTGCCTGGCCCCGTGGGGGCCTGATCTTGATCAAGGCCTCTAGGTGCTAGTGTGATACAAATATTTACTAAGGAAAACCAGCATTGAGCAGGAAGACATTGAACTCATTCTCCTGACAAATGCAATCAATGACTGTAAGGACTGAGAAGGGTTTGCTGGGGGAGGTGAAGAGAACAAATTCTAGCCATGCATTAAATGAACATTGTGTGTGTGTGTGTGTGTGTGTTAGAATGTTATAAACAACTAGAACAAAGTCTGTTGACAGTTTAATTTTTAATTACCCTGACCCCGATTGGAATCGAGTAACATTCCTGGCCTGAAAGCCCTGATGACTATGGAAGATGTTCCAGGTGCCACAGGAGACTGGCCCCCTAAGGAACAGATAAGGGAAGCCAGACCCAAACCACCCTCTCTTCTGAGATTGCCCCTGGCAGCTGGCCCCAAGAATCTACCTGAGCATCCTGATTTCTTCAAAAGTAAGAGGTCCCCATCCCACTCACTGCTATAAAGTTGGCAAGGTTTCCTCAAGCCCTGGCTGTGAAGAGCAGCATTTCAGTGACTAGGATACTTCTGCATGAGCATCGGACCCAGAAAATCCTGGCACCCTCACATCCACCTGCAAACATTCTGCATTGGTCCGGTATTAAACCCAATTTGTAACTGGACCCTGTGATTACAAAGCTGGGTTAGGTTCTGGCCCCACCCCCAGGCTAACACAAGGCTGGGCAGGACAGAACTGTGGCACTTTGTTAGGGGCGGGTCCAGACAGCATGACACAGACAAGGGTGTCAGGGGAATGGAACTGTGTAGGCCCCTCCCCCACAGAGAGGACCAGGCAGGAGCCTCCCTCTTTGAACGCTACGTTTCCCTGGCACAGGTACAATCGGGCTTTGTATCCCAGCTACAGGGACAGAAAAGAAAGGAGTTGTGACAAGCAAAGAAAGGCATCTAATGTAGTTCTATTTACCCTGCAGCTCCGAGGACAAGTTCAGCACATCAGTGACTCTTCCTCACTTCAGAGAAGAGTTGAAAGGCTAAAGAGGACACAGTTTCCTGCCTTCTCACCCTCAGTCATTTCCAGCATGGAACCAACATTTAACTTTTTGGGACCAGCTGGGTTGTTAACAGGGCCGCCGAGAGCGGGTTCAGGCCCCGGTGAATATTTTTTTTCAGGCCCCCCAGCAAGGGCGGACCAGCTAAACAGGGCCGATGAGAGGGGGGAAAGTAATTTGTACCGGCTCCGCCCCCCGTTGGCCCTGGTTGTTAACATGCCAGGAGAGACCTTAGCAGCCTGGCTGATGTTTGGGTTTTGCGTCATGGACTGCGGTGGGAATTGCATGCATTTTAATGCTCTGTTAACTTAGGGAGACGTTTGAGTTCAGTAGCAGTACAGTGAGGGTTGTGCCCAACAATGCAGCCTAGCCCTTGGTTGTGCCCCATCAGGGATACAACATTCCCCAGAAGACAGAGCCTGCAGGACGCCTGATAGACAGTGCAAACAAAGCCCCCGATGTGTGTGAGGCTCAGATACCGCAGTGATGGGCGCCGCGGAGACACCCACGGACACGGACCCGCCTCGTCAATGCCAGGTTTGGATGGTGGCGGCAGGCGAGGCAGGGCCACACACTGAATGTCTCTGTCCCTTTCCATGAGTCCCCAGCCTGGCCTTGTCCTATGCATTCAGCCTTCCCTGCAGCCCCTCCTCCCCCATGCAGCTGGGCATCGCAGGGAAGCAGCAAGCACAGGACAGAGAGTCTCCCTGCTCTCAAGTCCTGTGACTGGTGCCACACTGATCCCCACTGACCTGGAGGAGCAATTGCAGGAAGAGCCCTGCTCAGCCTTGCAGCCGTGGGCTGGAGCTCGCTCCCTGTGATGGAGTCTTCTGAGATTTCACTACTTGTCTTAACAGATGCCTGGTGAACATGTGCAAACAGTGATTTTCAGATGCCAAATCTGGGTAGATGTATATGGGGGCAGCAAATGCCATTTCCCTGACCCCAAGGCTGCTGCCCTGCCAAATTTCAAGTCCCTGCTCCAAAGCACGGTGACACTAGGGCTTCTCAAAGAAATCGCGTGTAGGAATTTTTTGACATGGACTAAACAACCAGTGTTAACTACTGGGGAGTTTATAGGCTAACTTCAGCTGCAGAATATATTATCCCAAGAGAAGATCACAGAACGTATTTGTGAGCGTTAGTACGGAGACAATATCTTTCACTTCTCATGCACTGGGAGAGGGTAAGGATCTCTACAACACTTGTGCCTTGCATTGGGGTTGCACAGAGGGAAGGGTGAAGTGGCCATTCAGTGGTACCTTGGCACCTTCTTTCTGCCACAGGAAGGTGCTGTGTGGAGGGCAGTGGCGAGGGTGGTCTGTGCTAGGACTAAGGAATGTACCACAGGATCTCTCTAGGCAGGCAATGTGCAGGGGCTAGACTAGCCAAGTGGCCTCAGAAGACTGCACTGCTCTAGCTGCAGATGGCAGGTGGATTTCACCTGCACTTCACTCACACAGAATGGGAGAGTGGCTATTTCCGATACAGTAAGAAAGCAAAAGCCTTCTAAAAGATCGGCCACCCCAGAGTGGGAACCTGGCCCCACAAACTGTGGGCTCTGCACATGCAGATAATTACTGCTTTTATGCAACCCTGAGAAAACACAAGTAGTTATGTATCAGAGGGGTAGCCGTGTTAGTCTGGCTCTGTAAAAAGCAACAAAGAGTCCTGTGGCACCTTATAGACTAACAGACGTATTGGAACATAAGCTTTCATGGGTGAATACCCACAGTCATGCATCTGACGAAGTGGGTATTCACCCACGAACGCTTATGCTCCAATACGTCTGTTAGTCTATAAGGTGCCACAGGACAATTTGTTGCTTTTCACAAGTAGTTATATCATTTGGTATTAGGGTGACCAGATAGCAAATGGGAAAAATCAGGACGGGGGTGGGGGAGAATAGGTGCCTATATAAGAAAAAGCTCCAAATATCGGGACTGTCCCTATAAAATCGCAAAAACAACAAGGAGTCTGGTGGCACCTTAAAGACTAACCGATTTATTTGGGCATAAGCTTTCGTGGGTAAAAACCTCACTTCTTCAGATGCATCTGAAGAAGTGAGGTTTTTACCCACGAAAGCTTATGCCCAAATAAATCTGTTAGTCTTTAAGGTGCCACCAGATTCCTTGTTGTTTTTGTAGATACAGACTAACACGGCTACCCCCTGATACCTATAAAATCGGGACATCTGGTCACCCTATTTGGTATCAGCAAATACCAATTACTCAGTCACTTCCTGTAACAAATAACTAATCGTAGTAATACAGAGCAATCACCAGTAAAGGGCAAGGAATTCGTTTATTTGTTTTCAGTCATTAACAAATTACTATGTAAGTGTTGCTTTCAGGTTTTAGATGAGGAGGCACAGAACCCCTAGCACCTCACTGGGGCATTTGGGTCACTGCCGACACGAAGACCAGCACACCTCTAATGAGTGACTTACCTCCCTCTCTGTAGCACTGGGCTCTCTATCAGCTCGGTGTGGGCCTTGAAGTCAATACTGACCCAAGAAGCGAAGAACCTCCCACTGAGCCACTGGCACCCTTCCTGCAGTGCAGAACTCCCTAGTGCGCCGCTGAAGGGCTGGCTCCATATCGGTGCTGAGTGAAGAGGGGCCCCTTTTACACCTATCAGCAGATTTCCACCACACGTCACAATTGTGCACTGCTTTCCACGGGCATTTCACTGGATTTAAACATGTCCTGCCTGAACCCACCATCTCGTGTTCCCCGTGTGTGCCAGGCTGGAGAGTTTCTACAGCATGTGGAATGGACAATGTCACCACACAAACTGTATGCCTTCCCCCACATGTCCACGCCGTCGGAATACTTACTATACACCGTCAGCTTTATCGGGACGCTGCGCCCGCTACTAATGGGGTTTTCTACCAGACAGCTGTAAATGTCATCATCAGACATGAGGACTCTTGTGATGGTGAGCACCTTCTGATCGTGGGAGAGAAGCAGCCGTGAGTCGTTGCTGAGGGGCTTGCCGTCCTTCATCCAGGTGTAGGTGGGCTTTGTGCCGTTCTCGTGGGAGCAGTTCAGGGTGAAATACTCACTTAGCTCCAGCACGGTGGATGACGCAAGGACAACGTGAGGCTTTGAAATAGGAACTAGAAGAAAAAGAAAATAAAAACACTTCTAATTAACACTACGAAAGGGACGGCATCTCCCCGCAGTTTTACAGCCCCGCCCCTGCTCCAATATCTTTCCCCATCCCCGGCCTGAGGAGAAACTGGCGTAGCCAGTAGCAGAGTCCTGCTCACTCGTTGCACTTGGCCATTTTGGGGTTCTTTGGGGTTTTCTTTCAGATTCAGTGAGTGAACGCTCTGACTTTGCTGTGGGCAGGGGTTTGTCACAGTGCCAGATGCTAGGGAGGCAGAATGTGGCAGCGCTGACCATAAAACCAACCCCCCGACAATCAACTGGACTGCAACAAAGCCATGAAAGAGTCAGGGGATCTGACCATGGAGGAGCACTGAAGAAGAGGGATTCCCCATGTCCTCTAGGCTCAAATCACTGGTACTCAGCAAACTCTGACTGCAAAGCACTGCTGAGTTTTCCAGCAGTCCTCACATGTCATTATTTGTTTGCACCCAGAGACCACAAAGGAGATTGGGGCCATATTGTGCTGGGTGGTGCACAGACACATACTGGAAGAGACAGCTCCTGCACCAAAGAGTTTACCTTCTAAATAGACAAAGGGAGGGTCATTCTCTCCCCATTGTGCAGACGGGACCTGAACCCAGAGAGATTAAGGGACTTGCCCAAGGTCATACCGGGAGTCTATGACAGAGCTGGGACTGACCACAGAGCTCCGGGGTCCCAGCCCAGCACCTAAACTACAAGGATGTCTTTCCTCTCCATAGGGGTTAGCAGGCATGCTTGTGAGTCTCTCTCATTTTTTGTTTTCTAAATCCTCTTCTCCATCGGATTCCGCCCTGAAGCTTACTGTTTGGCCACGGCCTGTGTCCCCAGCTGCTGCCAGGATTCCATTCACTATGCACCAGTGACAGCACAAGCCCCTTGACATGTTAATCAGCCGTCTGAAATCCCAGCTCCTCCTACTCAGGGAGAGGTTTTCCCTCCCACACTTGGTGCTGGGAGGCAGTGCAGGAGCGCCGCCAGCTTTTCTGCTGCCCTAGGCAGCGGAAGGTCCCGCCCTGAAATGCCGCCCCCCCACAGAGGCGGCGGAAGGTCCCGCCGCCGAAATACCCCCGCGGTCGCTCCCCCCCAAATTGTAGCGCCTAATGGGTTGCGCCAGCCCTTAGGCAGTGACATTTTGACATTAACCAAACACTGGTCTGTGGCAGTCACTGGCCACATAGGCCCCATGCCACGGCCCACCCTCCTGCAATCGCGCTGTCTGACAGGAGTTAAGGAAGCTCTCACTAGAGGAGGGCGCTGCCACTCCAGAGAGAGAGGGCTGTCCTACCCAAGTGGCTGCAGGTCACCTGGCTGTCTCTGTGCCAACTGGCTGGCCCGGGGTAGGAGGCGGCACCGGCTTAGGGGAGAGCACACCTGAGCAATAGGCCCAAATACAGCCTGAAGCCAGGGCAGGGAGTTGACTCAGGGAGCAAGCCGGGCACATGGCCGCAGCCAGGCTGGGAGAGGGGCCCCGCGGGGGAGGCCTGCCCAGCACAGCCATGACGGGGCCAGACGCTTGGCAATGCAGAAGGGACCACGATTCACACTGCAAGGCCCTGTAGCAGGAGTTGCCTGGCTTGGGGCTAACAGACCAGAGCTGGGATTGTTTGACTTCTAAATCAGGTTTGAGAGTGTCCCTCCGTAGCACAGATTTTTACATTTAAAAATGACTACTAACCTGTGTGCAGGCAGTAATACAGGCAAGGACTGTGTCTTCCATTGTGTTTGTACAGCCCCTAGCACAGTGGGGTCTGGGCCCTGATTGGGACCTATGGGCAGTACCACAATGCACAGATTAAATAACAATAGAGCTCCGCAAACTGAGTAATTGCACAGTTTCTCATTATTAAGTGCACATCACTTGTTCTTAAATGTAGATCAACTCATATAGATTCATAGATTCATAGATTCTAGGACTGGAAGGGACCTCGAGAGGTCATCGAGTCCAGTCCCCTGCCCGCATGGCAAATACTGTCTAGACCATCCCTGATAGACATTTATCTAACCTACTCTTAAATATCTCCAGAGATGGAGATTCCACAACCTCCCTAGGCAATTTATTCCAGTGTTTAACCACCCTGACAGTTAGGAACTTTTTCCTAATGTCCAACCTAGACCTCCCTTGCTGCAGTTTAAACCCATTGCTTCTGGTTCTATCCTTAGAGGCTAAGGTGAACAAGTTTTCTCCCTCCTCCTTATGACACCCTTTTAGATACCTGAAAACTGCTATCATGTCCCCTCTCAGTCTTCTCTTTTCCAAACTAAACAAACCCAATTCTTTCAGCCTTCCTTCATAGGTCATGTTCTCTAGACCTTTAATCATTCTATTTGCTCTTCTCTGGACCCTTTCCAATTTCTCCACATCTTTTTTTAAAATGCGGCGCCCAGAACTGGACACAATACTCCAGCTGAGGCCTAACCAGAGCAGAGTAGAGCGGAAGAATGACTTCTCGTGTCTTGCTCACAACACACCTGTTAATACATCCCAGGAGCATGTTTGCTTTTTTTGTGACAGCATCACACTGTTGACTCATATTTAGCTTGTGGTCCACTATAACCCCTAGATCCCTTTCTGCCGTACTCCTTCCTAGACAGTCTCTTCCCATTCTGTATGTGTGAAACTGATTGTTCCTTCCTAAGTGGAGCACTTTGCATTTGTCTTTGTTAAACTTCATCCTGTTTAACTCAGACCATTTCTCCAATTTGTCCAGATCATTTTGAATTATGACCCTGTCCTCCAAAGCAGTTGCAATCCCTCCCAGTTTGGTATCATCCGCAAACTTAATAAGCATACTTTCTATGCCAATATCTAAGTCGTTGATGAAGATATTGAACAGAGCCGGTCCCAAAACAGACCCCTGCGGTACCCCACTCGTTACGCCTTTCCAGTAGGATTGGGAACCATTAATAACATGGGGATCTTGCTAGCAGCTAGAGCTGATCAAAACGAATTTCCATTCTGTAGGAAACTCTGACATTTCAAAATTTGTTTTCATTCCAAATTGGACTGAAAAATGTTTTCAAAATTTCCGGCAAAACAGAATTTCTGCACATTTTCAGTTTCAGAAAAATTTAATTTCAGAATTGTGAAATTTTGTTTAGAATGTTATGTTTTGTTCATGTTTATATTTTTATTATTTTTACATTATTTCATACCAGGTCAGTGGTAGTAGCGCATAATGATTTGTGTCAAAGTGGCAAACTAGTCCATTCATTACAACACAAACAGGAAACGCTTCAGTCGAGAAAAAAGATAAGATGTTTCAATCTGTGCTAAGTGGCAGCTGCCTATAAGAATCTTAAATGTAGATAAAATAAAAATAATCGGCTATTTCAACTGTGAAGCCATATTATGGCCTGTGAGGAGTAGTAGGAGTTCATATTATGCACGGCTGCTATGGAAATGAGAAAAACCCATAAAATAAAATTGAAAACAAAAGTTTGAAATTCCCTCAAATTAAAAGTTTTCAAAATGGGGGTGGGGGGAGAGAAGACGTTTTCTGTGGGTTTTTTTCAAAATTGATACATTTGACACGAAAAAATATTTGACAAACCAGCACTACTAGCAACATGCCTATTAATTGTCACAGGTCAGAGCAACTGCACCTATATTTCCTCCTCTAGGGTCCACCAAGCGCACCCACCCTCAGGCTTCCAGCTCCCCAGCCATCACGTCTCTTGGGCAGAGTCCTGTGTCTCTCTTCCTCCTGAGCGGCATATTTCCAGAGTGCACAGTCCCCTGCCTATATTGTGAGTTCCCCAACAAGTCATGCTATCTAAGTAGGCCGGCTTTGCCTTCTCCTCAAACAGTGTAATTGCCACGGTTACGGTAACACATGGCTCTTTCTAAGCAAGCATAGTTATTCTTAAAGTGAAAGCATTATAGAGAAAACATGTACAAGAACCTACACATGTGCTAATAAACTTACCAGAGATCACCCCACAAGGGCTCAGGCAGGTAAACAGTCCTTCAAACCCCACACCGAGGTTTTTGTGTGGCTACAAACTCATAACTCCTTTTTCTTAGAACAAGAACACTCATGCAAAGCTTAGTGCCTCCTTTATACAGTCTGGGATTCGATATGGGAAGAGCTAATTCCTAGACAATGGGTTTCTCCTCAGGGTGTAGTTTCCAAAGGATGGTGTTTTGCAGAACCAGAGGAGTTACATTTGCGTATGCCTCCCCCTAGAGATTTCTTGGGGAACCCACTGAATTTTAAAAGTTTGCCTTGTTTCTAATAGTTCTTTGAAGCTCCTAACACTTTTCAGCATTTTCATTAGTCAGGTCTCCTCCCTGGAGATGTCACACACAATCCCACAATAATATGTGAACATTTGGCATTTTCCATACAATGAACTCCTAAGATACTTCAATTTAAGTCAGTTAGGTTTGTCCAGGATATTGCAGGACATTGCTGTCATGCTAATTACTAGACTTCTCTTGGACTGGATATAGGAAACTAAACCTTCCTAGAGGCTCCTGTAAACACTAAACTGGGAGGAGTGGTAGATACGCTGGAGGGTAGGGATAGGCTACAGAGGGACCTAGACAAATTAGAGGATTGGGCCAAAAGAAATCTGATGAGGTTCAACAAGGACAAGTGCAGAGTCCTGCACTTAGGACAGAAGAATCCCATGCACTGCTACAGACTAGGGACCGAATAGCTAGGCAGCAGTTCTGCAGAAAAGGACCTAGGGGTTGGGTCAAGTAATCCCAAACACAGGTGTTCAGTTGAAGGCAACGACTTGGGAAGCGGTACTGGTGCAAGATGCTTGGGGTGACAGCAAACAGCAAACAAGAAGTGACATTTCAAAGGGACTTGGCAGTGTTTGGCCGGGCATCAAGTCACAGGGCAATGGTTCCTCTGGGGTAACTGCCCTTGGAGTACTGCATTCAGTTCTGGCCACCTTGGTACCAGAAAGACATTGACAAGCTAGAGGGAATCCAGGGATGATCAATACTGATGATCAGACAGGCCTGGCAGGTGCGAGTGAAAGATCTAAATGGGCCAAACTCATGGTTGGCGTAACTCCAGTGAAATCAGGGATAGATTTGGCTTGATGTGCATAGCTTACCTAAACAATGAATAAAAGTAGGGAGACGGGGACATAATGTGTAACACGTATTTAGGGTGATGTGTGAGAGCAAACTAGGAATAATGGGACTGAGCAAAAAATGTAGCATGAATAGCACATAACAATTCCTGGGCAGGAGATGTATCAGGGTGCGGAATGACCTCCTGGGGAAAAGGTAGAAGCTCCATTGCTTGGGTCTCTTCAAACTAGACAAGACAGAATAATAGAAACTCTAGGGGACAACACTGCACACTCTGGAGAATTGGTTTGCACAGCACCTAACACAATGGGCCCCATGGCTGGCTGGCCCTTAGGCATTACCGTAATAAACATGATTGACACTAATAATAATTGGATGAATTTTTCTATCCCTCACTCCTCTGACTCTCTGACATGGTGCCTGGCATGACACCTGCATTGCTTATAACACCCTCAGCCCCAGCCATTCAAGTACATAGGCAAGTGTGTCACTTGATAACTATGGTGACCTTAAATGTAGAGTCCTGCAAATCCGCAGATATCTGCAGATATCCACATCCGCAGAAGCAAACATCCATGGACCATTTTTGTGGATTGCAGATCGGACGCGGATACAAATTTTGTATCTGAGCAGGGCTCTACTTAAAAGAACTGGGTAGGAAGGAGAACAGTGAGGTGATAAAATTTACCAATGACCAAGTTATTTAGCTTAGGCCCTTGTCTACACTACACATTTAACTGGGCTTGTAAGCAACCAGGGGCATTGCTGGCTCTACACATCGGTTCTGTCCATACACAAAGAGGTTAATACTCAGAGAATGGCCAAGTTTCATCCCTCCCATCCCCCTGCCAGAGGCTTCTGCTGTCCCCTGGATGCCTTCCTGTGGTCACTGTGTAAGGTTGTTATGGAACTTCCTAACCAGGGGGAGATGGTTTCACCTCACAATCTGCAGTGACCTCAGAGAGGGAGATTCCAAAGACACGGAGAGCAGTCAGGTACCATCTCCCACTGTAAGTCTATGGGATATGTGGGACTATCCCCTATTTATGTTATTGAACCTCTCCCCCAAAGACGATAGCTGACTAGTGTGAATGATACCCTACATGAAAGCCTTGTCTGTGGTCTGCGCAGTCAACGCCCATTGTCTGTGCTTGGGCTCCAATAGCAGAAGGCTGCAAGAATCCATGTCTGTGGCAATTTCTGCCAGGAAATCCCAGGTGCCAGTCGCATCTGCAAAATTGCACAAGAAAACAAGGTAGTTTCAAGAAAATTCAGGTACTTGGGAGTGTTCCCATTGTGACAAGCCAGGTCCCTCCAGCACAGTGCGGTGGTGATAACACAGAGTGACATCTGTGTAGTAAAAAGAAACCTGCAGACCATGACTATAGGCACAAGAATGTGACCGTGGGGAAATAAAAAAAGCACATGAGACATGGCAAAAAAAAAGGGTTATATTCCATGCATCGAATACCTCTGAACTACTGCTGATGTCTTACTCCTTGTCTGGCTACAGTACTGAGTCTTCTTCATATCTTCTATAGCCAGAAGAAATCTGGACATGGACTATGCAACATGTATCCATGGTGTGATGGGGCAAGGCCAGATGGCTACAGTAAAGTAGTGAGGAACAGGTATGTTAACCCCAGGCTAAACAAATCCCTGGTACCATGTTAACCAAATGGCAGTTGCTCCAGGTTAATCAAGACACCTGGGGCCAATTAAGATCCTTCTAGAAGGCAGTGAAGATAGCTAGATTGATTGGGACACCTGAAGCCAATCAAGGACTGGCTGGAACTAGTTAAAAGCCTCTCAGTTAGTCAGTGTGGTGTAGGTTTCAAGAGCTATAGGAGGGAGGTGTGCTGTTGGAGGAACGAAGTAGTATGAATCCATATCAGGTGCAAGGAAGGAGGCCCTGAGGTAATTGTGAAAAAGATACTGAGTGGGGGCTGCTGTGGGAAAGTAGCCCAGGGAATTGTACACGTCCTATTTCCAAAAAGTCAGCTTCCATAGCTGCTAATTTTAGGGTCCCTGGGCTGGAGCCTGGACTAGAGGGCGGGCCTGGGCTCCCCCTGCCTCTCCCTGATTAATCACTGATACTGGGAGACAACAGAGACTGTGCGAGGGAGGGTTGTTTCTCCTTACCTCCCTTGCTGGCTTATGATGAAAATGGCTCAGTAGACTGTGACCCTTGCCCCTAGAGAGAGAAGGGCTATGTGGAGGGTCACAGTGAGCCTCTGAGGCTAGCAAAATCCATCAGGAAACGCAGGACCCACGGAGATAAGGACAGAACTTTGTCACAATGGCCACGGCTTGAGAATCAATAGCACCACATCCATGTGGGTTTTTCTGGTCCTTTCAAAGGAAACTGGTTCTTGGTGGTCACAAATGCTACATCAGAGACCTGTGTGACGACCTCAGCGCTTACTGGCTATACAGTACTATCACACAGAAGTAACGTGAAATGTTAAGCCTTCGTGGTTGGCCTGAACTGGGAGTAAGTGATCATAGCTCTCCATTTGTATCTCATGAGATTGAAGCTTTGATGAAGATGAATGGTGTGAGCCGTAACAGCTCCTCGCTATGCCAGTCAGTTAGCAGTGGCGTAGCAGAGCGATTACTCCAAGCAATAAATCAAGCCTTGCCAGGAAGATCATCTGTGTGTCAGTGGCTGGCTCGTCTAATTTTATCTTACAGAAGCACTGTGCGCACTGCTGCAATGGTCTCTAACTTGCCCAGTGGTTCGGAGACACCTTCATAGCTGCAACAGCTACAAGCTCAGGTAGATTGATAGGAGACATGAGTTTTTAAACCAGAGCGAGCAGTTTTACCTCAGTACTGTGCTGCTGCTGGCCTCACCACGACAGAGCCCGTCCAACATGCGCTACACACAGAGACCGTGTAGCATGGCCAAGATACCCTTTTAACAGACAGACGAGACTCGTGCTGGGAGTCGGGTTGCTGATTTTGGTTGGATGTATTCCTGGAGGTTTCATCACAGGACATAATCTTTAATTCCTGGAGACTCAGGACAATCCTGGAGGGTTGGCAACCGTAGCTGGGAGTGATTCGCTGGCAGGCCCTGTGGTGGTGGAGACCGTAATTGAATACTAAACTGCAGGATACCGTTCAGCCAATAGGTAGTGATGGGTGGACCTTATTTACGCTCACAACTGTGATTCCTGGCAGAGCTTTAAAGAATCTCGTAGAAGACACGTCTCTGGTGTATCTACCAGAGAAGGAAGCTCTATGGCCCATCCGTATCTGGTACAGAAACTTGACCTACTAGTAGTAGTCTGCAACCTCCCATGTACCTGAAATACATGACACAGTGTAAGGAGTAAAGTAGCACCAGAAAAGAACAGAAACAGAAAGACAACAGCATCAAAGGTTGCTTACAGAAGGAACAAAGCAACACCGGTTGCAGGATCTCATCAACCTGCCACTCTTCAATGCCCTAGCGAACTTCAGCTTGGACAAACCTTCTGAGACCAGGGTCCTAGTGGGGAGCCAGCTGTGGTCACTCAGTTAGGGTGAACTGCAAAGAATGGGGCAGCCAATCCCCATAAAGCTGGTGGATATTCCAATACTTAGATTCACCAAGCCAGCATAAAGAAGCTGTTTTATTACCTTACTGGTTATTCAGAAGTTCAAACAATACAGTTCTCTTAAAGTGATCCAGCCTCAGGCCTCCATCCAGGTACCCACGTCAAATATGATGAAGATTTCGGTAAATCTTATTTCATCATATAAAAGAAAAGGTTCTGCCAATCCCAAAGGATTACCACATTACCTCTCAGGTTAATGAATGTTTCCGATTGTACCCAAATACACACTACAGCCAATTCCTATTAACTAAACTAATATTTATTAAAAAACAAAAGAGCGAGAGTATGGTTAGAAGATCAATGTACTGTGACAAAGTTCCTCCTCTATCTTGGTGGGTCCTGCGCTTATTGGCAGATTTTCTTGCCTCAGAGATTCACCAGGTGGGTTGGGGAACAGCCCAGAGACCTTCCCCTCTGGAAGAACCCACAGTCCAGGTCAATTGGGAGGTTTGGGGGGGAACCCAGGCCCACACTCTACTCCGGGTTCCAGCCCAGGGCCCTGTGGACTGCAGCTGTCTATAATGCCTCCTATAACAGCTGCATGACAGCTACAACTCCCTGGGCTACTTCCCCATGGCCTCCTCCAAACACCTTCCTTATTCTCACCACAGGACCTTCCTCCTGGTGTCTGATAACACTTGTGCTCCTCAGTCCTCCAGCAGCACACCCTCTCAGCTCCTTGTGCCTCTTGCTCCCAGCTCCTCACACTCGCACCACAAACTGAAGTGAGCTCCTTTTAAAACCCAGGTGCCCTGATTAGCCTGCCTTAATTGATTCTAGCAGCTTCTTCTTAATTGGCTCCAGGTGTCCTAATTAGCCTGCCTGCCTTAACTGGTTCTAGCAAGTTCCTGATTACTTTAGTGCAGCCCCTGCTCTGGTCACTCAGGGAACAGAAAACTACTCATCCAGTGACCAGTATATTTGCCCTCTACCAGACTCCTGTACCCCACTGGTCTGGGTCTGTCACAGTACATACAGACATGAGTTCAATTCATTTAGGTGCAGATTCATAGCAGAGACAACGAGGAGTCCGGTGGCAGTTTAAAGACTAACAGATTTATTTGGGCATAAGCTTTCATGGGTAAAAAAACCACTTCTTCAGATGCATGGAGTGAGAATTACAGATGCAGGCATAAATATACTGACACATGAAGATAAAGGAGTTACCTTACAAGTGGAGAACCAGTGTTAACAAGGCCAATTCAGTCAGGGTGGACATGGTCCACTCCCAATAATTGATAGGGAGGTGTCAATACCAAGAGAGGGAAAATTGCTTTCAGAGTGAGCCAGCCACTCCCAGTCCCTATTCAAGCCCAAATTAATGGTGTTAAATTTGCAAGTGAATTATAGCTCTACAGATTCTCTTTGAAGTCTGTTTTGAAGTTTTTTTTGTTGAAGGATGGCTACTTTTAAATCTGTTATTGAATGTCCAGGGAGATTAAAGTGTTCTCCTACTGGCTTTTGTATGTTACCATTCCTGATGTCTGATTTGTGTCCATTTATTCTTTTACGTAGAGACTGACCGGTTTGGTCAATGGACATGGCAGAGGGGCATTGCTGACACATTATGGCATATATCACATTGGTAGATGCGCAGGTGAATGAGCCCCTGATGGTGTGGCTCATGTGGTTGGGTGCTCTGATGGTGTCGCTAGAGTAGACATGGGGACAGAGTAGACAACAGGGTTTGTTACAGGGATTGGACATAAAAGTGGTGGATATTCCAATACTTAGATTCACCAAGCCAGCATAAAACAGCTTCTTTATTACCATACTGGTTACTCAGAAGTCCAAACACAGTTCCCTTGTTGTTTTTGTGGATACAGACTAACACGGCTCCCCTCTGATACACAGCAGAGATGGTGAGCCTCGTAGTTGCAAAGAGCTCTTTCAGAAATAGTTCATAGGTTGTAGTCCAGTGTCCAAATGTCACATTCAGGCCGTACCAGCATAAATGGGACCTCAGTCTTGCGATTCAAACTTCCCCTGATGATGAAGCCTAAGCAGATCTGAGATGACAGAATCAGGACCCAAGGATCTTTTTGTACAATTTCATGTCTTTTGACAAGTTGGGAGTTCAAAAGATATTTAGGATGACTTTGAAGGAGGTCCATCACCAGTAGTTATCTATACGAATTAACATAAGGCCATTTGTTTGTTCCTCCACCATTCACAGTACATTTCAAAGAGAGATGAATACCGAGATATCCCATGTTTACACTTAATTTAAACGATAGGATGTTCTTTTGACCTCTGAATTATCAGAATTCAGCATAGACAGAGATTATTGATTACATCATTGACCCTACTCATACAGATGTAAATACACAAACATTATCCCTCCAATGTCTTTTGAGGGTTATTTTGCAGGATGGTTAACCCTTTCTAGCCATGCATCACACCTTCACAGTGGATAGACTGGAAGAGTATTTCACCAGATTTCAATTTGCTACAAAACTCTACTAGGAAACTGAAGATATACAGGTATGCTCTTTAACTTATGGTATGGGGAAGTAGACGGAGTATATCTTTAAAATTTTCACTTTACTGAAGACAGTCACAAAGATGAATATGAAAAGGTTTTGGCTATGTTTGATGTATACTTTATACAGCATGTTTTCACCAGAGAATTCAAAGACCAGGAGAAAACGTTGAATGTTTTATAAAGAGCTCCATATGCATTGGCTGAAAACTGGGATTTTGGAACTGCAAATATGAAAATATCAGAGACAGGCTGGATATTTTTAATGGATAAAAATATTTCACAGCAGCTACAATTAAAAACAGACTGCTTTGCTATTTGAATAGCTGTGTGTAGGTTTAAGTCTGAGCTGGTGAGATAGCAAAACCAAGAGCAACTTGCCAAACTTGAAAAACAAGTAACTTGCTTAGAAGCTGACAACAGAACCAGCAAGAGCGCTAAAAGTCATTACCATAAGACCCCTCCCTGGGGCAAGGAGAAATAATTCCCAGGCTGAGAGGGATGAATTCCAGTCAGACATCAAAGCCTTGAAGCCTAAATGCACAATATGTTGAAAAAAATCCCAAGAGATGATGCACATCCACCCAAAGGCACAAGATGTGATAAATGCACAAAGTATGGACATTTTGCAGTTGTTTGCTGAACCAAAGCAATCAGGGAATTGACTTACTTATATTACAGACAATCAAGAGCCATTGTTTCTGGGATCTATCACATGTGATGAGACAGTCTGCCTGGAGGGTGAAACTGAATATTCATGGAAAGACTATTGACTTTAAAATAGACCCAGGAGCAGACCTCATAGAAGGGACTTAACATAACCTTCAACACCTCCAGAGCTGAAGTCACCTGACACAGCTCTGACTAACCCTGGAGTTATTCTGAATCACACGGGCCAGTTCACCACAGAAGCAATTTAAAAGAACAAAAGCTTTGCATTCAGAGTGCATGTGATCAAAAGATCAAAGACCAACAACCTTCTCAGATGCAGCGTGGCAGCTGCGATGGGTCTAATGAGAAAGGTGGAAGAACTCAGAGAATTTGGTGAAATTGGACTTTTGAAAGGAGATTCAGAACAAATAAACTTAAGAACAATGCTGAACTATACAATGTACAAACAACTCTACCAGACAGAGACTAGCTGCAAATTTATACAAATCCAGAGGCCATAATTTCCTGTTTTTCCAGGTATGTAGAAATAATGTACTCAAAAGACAGAACACGTCACAGTGTTATCAAGAAACTGAAGTGCACTTTTGGTAATTTCAGTATTCCAGAACATTTAGTAACGGACAACGGACCATAATTCATTGCAGCAGAATTTAAGTCATTCAGAAGGAAATATTATTTTGATTGTATTACTAGCAGCCCACATTACTCAAAAGCAAATGGAGACGCTGACAGAAGTGTACAAAAAGCCAAGAAAATCCTACAGCAGGAAGACCCATTTCTTGCTCTTTTGAGTTACAGATTCACACCAATAGCGGCTACTGGATATAGTCCAGCACATCGGAAGACAACTCAGAAATACTGTTCCAACTCTGGAAAAGAATCTGTTTCCAAAATGGCCAGACATGAAGAGTAGCCAAATTGGATGAAAAGCAAAAAGAGCTTACAAACACTTTTGCAACAGAGGATAGTCAGAGAACTGTTGGGTCTAGAACCTGGTGAACTGGATGGAGAAAAAGGATGGACAACTTCTGCTGTCATGAAGAAAAATAATTCAGTGTCCAGATCATATGTGAGCAAGACCAACAGTAGAGAGTTGGAGAGTTCAGCAAAAACCATCGACATCTACAGTTTGTTCCTTAGAAAGAGCAATCAACAGAGCAAATTCTACAGATGGTGGATGCAGAACAAGGAAAAGACTCAAGGATTCCAAACCAACCACAGCCAGTCATTAACTAGTAGACCACCAGACGACCAAGTTGTTATGCATTCAGGGCATATAATTAGAAAACCAGTACAGTTCAGCAACACTTAGACTGATCTGTACTGAACTTCAAAGATAGCTTGATAGTATAAATATTGTAAATTGTAGGAATGTAGAACTTAAGGGGGAGATGCAATAGAAACTACGTTTGCACCACAGCTCAAAGAGCCAAACTGTATCAGAGAAACAAGGTGGGTGAGATAATATCTTTTATTGGACCAACTTCTATTGGTGAAAGAGAAACTTTTGAGCTTATACAGAGCTCTTCTTCAGGTCCGGGAAAGGTATTCAGAGGGTCACAGCTAAATGCAAGGTGGAACAGATTGTTTAGCATAAGGAGTTAACAGGTTGTAAGAAACTGTTGAAGGTGAAGTGGGCAGTTAACACCTCTGCAGTCGAAGGACAAAGGAGAGTTAGTGAGTTCAGTAAGGGAAGGGCCTGGCTTTTTGTTATGTGTGTATAAACCCAAGCATAATGGGGCCCAGACCCCTTGATGGAGCCCTAAGGTGTTAATGCAAAGCATATAATAAATAACAACAGTCCAGGATGGTGAGGGATGGACCTTTACAGGGTTCCCCTACCAGCTCTTTTAATTTGTCTCAAATTTGAGGTGCAACAACCCTTGCTAATCCAACTCTGTGCTCCATACACAGCTCTGCCAGTGACCCTGTTATCCAGTCCCTGGGGCCCCACTGCACAGCTCTTACCAACGTATCCACACACCTCATTGTTCTAATGAAGGGTCCTCCCCCCCCAGCCTACAGGATTAGAGAGCTGGCTTTCTAAAATGTTCTAGTTTGCGGAAGTTTGGGAAATTACCCCCAGTGCCGGGATGGATGACAAACACTTGGAATGATGTGCAGGCGGTTTTCTGAAATTGTGTCTCACATTTTCCTGCCCTCCTCCTTCCCTGTGACTGAAGATTTTCTGGTACCTAAGGCCCGCTCCTTCATTTGGACTGAGTCTGCATGGTCAATTGGGAAAGTGGATCATCCATATTCTATTTGGAAACCACAGGCCTGAGGATAAACTCTGAATTCCCAAGACTGATGCAAAAACCAAGCAGGAAATGTTTGGGCCCCTCCACTAACCCTAACTACAGCTTTTCATTGAGAAGGTCGGAGCCCCTACAAATGTCCTTAATAGTTAACCAATCTAGCAAGAGAAATGCAGATTAGATGGGCTTGTGCTGTAAAATGGATACTTGGAAAGTGACCCTGCTTAGAAAAGTCTAAGGACTCGGAACTGCTGTGGTTCTAAGAACTTTTACTGAGGTTCCTTCTGCATTTAGCGTGGAGCAAAATCCCCCTGGCAGCACTCTGCTGGGTTACAGAGAGCTGGCCTGGATCCGTCCTTTAACATCTCTGTAATAAAGAGAACAAAGGGACTCCAGGGAGGATTTTACTGAAGAAAGGAGCTGTACTCATTTTCTTGGGAAGTTCTGTACACTTACTGTCCACGGTAAGGTTAATGTTCTTCTCCCCGGTAAAGGTGTCATCTGTGATGGAGATCTCCACCTCATAGGTGCCCTCGTCTGACAGCTGCAGGTGACTGATCAGCAGGGAGCCATTCTCAAGTATTTTAATCCGGTCCTTGTAATCAGGGCGCAGGTTGCCAATGATCTCGGTGCCGATGGACTGCACCACTGTGGTAGGCTTGTCTCGCTTCAGCTGCCATTTGACCACAGGTTTATCGCTGCTGGTGCTGGTGTACCTCACCGAGAGCAGGGCAGGTTTGCCAACTGTGCCATGGATGAGGAGAACTGGGCTGGTGATATTGACGCCTTCCAGTAGACCTAGAGGGAAGAGACAGCAGGGTGGTTAAGGCAAGGCTAAGACTCGTGTTATCGCTGTGGGAGTGACAGTCTAATTCCTGTGTTCAGCTTCTGAAGCTGCCCAGATGTTTCCAGAAGCCTTGTCAGGCTCAGTCTTAGCTGGCTGCTGATGCAGTTAATGAAAGTACTGGGCCTTCTCTCCTGAGAGAGTTTATTACACATTAGGCAGGAGCCAACGGCAACCCCATTGATGTCAGCGGGGCTGCGCCGGCTAAGTGAGAACAGAACTGAGCCCTTCTCAAGCAATACCTATTTCCAGGCCCGCTGCTGCTGATCCTTGCAGCTCAGGCTGCGTGGCCCTTACCGCCTTACTGTGGTTTTAAATGGTGAGACAGCAAGACTGAGCATTTACACAGCACCTCCCCCCCCCGCCCCCCAATCAACTTTTAGGCATTTTACAAGGAAGAGGAAATCTCGTTCTCTCCATTTGACAGGATATTGAAAAGCAGAGAGGTGAAGTTCTTGCCTCAGACACAACAAAACAGTGAGGCACTCCTGACTCCAGTTCCCTTCTCTAGCCACTAGTGCACACTGCCTCCAGTGGACTGTGGACAGAAAACTGAGCCACACGAAGCGGGACAGACTTCCCCAAGGAGCAAGTCTGAATTAATTTTTTTAATCAAGGTGTTCTCTGTCAGGGCTACATAAAATATGTACTGCTAAGAACCCAGGCCTAGACATCCAGGAACTGTCAGAGAACCTGCTGCCAGTGATCATGGATACAAAGGCTGGGATACACTACATGGAGGTAGGGCAGTAGAGGGCCTACCCCAATGGGTATAGCTAGCAAGTGGAACATTCTACACACACTAACGAAGCCATTATCCCCACCATTCACGGTGCTCTACCATTTCAGACACTGCGCACACACAGCAGCTCCAGCGAGACAGAGAGACCTGGCAGTGTGCTAATAAAAGGCCTGATGGAGATCAAACCTTCATCTTGCCCACCGCCTTTACTAGCATGGGGCAGGTGCGTGCTTTGACACATATAACTGGACCTCTCTTCTGATCCTACAATGCTGTGCAATCTCTTGGTGCACTGGTGACCAGTCACAGCCATAGTCCACCCCAGAGGTGTCTGCCTTTCAATGGTGGGGAGTGAAATGATTTGTTATAGCTGTCATGGTGGCAGCATCCTCTACAGTTAAGACTGCAAAAGGGTGTGCATTAACATAAATTACAAGCATTATGTACATGGCTAGGCCCCTTAGCAGACATTTGCACAGACCTCACAGTGATGAGTGCAATCTCAATGCCTTTCATACAAATAAAGAAGGAGCTAAGATAGAACTGGGCCCAACCTTTTTTACCTTGAACAAACCAAGGAAATTAAATTAAAAAATGAAGACACTGTTAAGATTAAACACAGTTAAGCTCGAGGTAAATGAAAGTTAGGGCTGAACACGTAACCGTAAGTCCTGGGGTCAGGGAGGTGCCTATTGCTGTCCTCATGAAAACCCACCTAGATTGGGCTAAATTATAAGCATCTAGAAAATGCTGCGTGAACATGCTTAGTAGAGCCCGGTTAGAGGCTTGCTGATAAACTCTCTGAACAGTCCATCTGCACTAAGCATGCTCCAACCCCACAGAGCTTCCTGTGCATCAACTGCTATAAGCGTGCTCAAGTTCCATAGAGTTTCCTACAAGCCAATGGTACTGAGCATGCTCCTCGCCTTCGCTCAGGGTATGTCTACACTTCAGTCATTGGGCCAAAATCTGCACTCCAAGCATGCAGACACCTGCTTCCGACGGCACTTACAGCTGCGTGTGTGTGGAGCGAGAGGGAATCTGACCTGCAGAGGCTGGAGGTGGAAACGCTCTGCTAAGTACTCCAGTCCATCTATCTCATGGTCAGTGCAGGCTTGTTCCCTACAGAGCGCGAGCTAGCACTGTGCTCGCTCCACCCAGAGTCCATCGTGAACATGCAGCATGTGGCACTAAAACATCGACAACTGCCACGTGGCAATAGTTGACTTTATTGCAGAATTCCCTACCCTGCAACTAGGAAATACCACCTTAAGCTGATCTACTAAAGATTAAAGATTGTGAAGTACTTTGAGATCTACTGATGAAAAGCATTAGATAAGTGCTAGGCATTATTATTTTATTACTACTGCAGCCAAGCAGTAAATGCAGATTATTCTTTTAAATGGTGCCCACTTTGTTCAGAAAATATTTTCCTTATTGTTTTAAAATGCTCATTTCTACTAATGGGTTACCAGATTAAATAGCCAGCCACAAACCCCCACAACAGCTAGGACAAAATCCACTGCCAAATGAGAACAAATGAGCCAAACATGAATTAGCCGAGTAAGAAAAGCGAGATCGGACCTAAAGAACACAGTTCAAACAGAAACACCTCAGCCTTGGCTGATCCACTGTTACCCACCAAAACATTGGAAACTGGGTGTATAATTCTTGCACTGCTGCACATTTCGAACGCTGTCTCTGAGCATCACACCCTCGATTGACATGTTTGAGGCAGGGCTGATGGGTGAGGTCAGCCTCACAGACACTTATGGGGAATTCTCCAAATCATCTTCCCCACCTTTGGCAAAGCAAACCAGCCCCAGGCTTTGGCAGGAGGCACAGCCTGCCTGACCTTTCAGTCCCTCAGCACCATGTCAGCAACGTGAAGGGCTGCTACAGTACTAAGTTAATTACCTACAGCTGTGTATCTGGAGTGGGGTGATGTATGAGTTCAGCACCATCAGGGCCGGCTCTAGGCACCAGCGCTCCAAGCATGTGCTTGGGGCGGCACTTTCCAAGGGGCGGTCCTCCGGCTCCTTTCCTTTTTTTTCCCTTGGGGTGCAAAAAGCCAGGAGCCAGCCCTGAGCGGAGGTGAACTGCAGGGCCGCCCAGAGGGGGGGCAAGTGGGGCAATTTGCCCCAGGCCCCGGGCCCCACAGGGGCCCCCACGAGAATATAGTATTCTATAGTATTGCAACTTTTTTTTAATGGAAGGGGTCCCCGAAATTGCTTTGCCCCAGGCCCCCTGAATCCTCTGGGCGGCCCTGGTGAGCTGCGGCAGTGGAGGGCGTGGGGAGGGCCACAGGAAGTAGCCCTGGGGAGGGGGGCAGAGGAACCGCTCCCCCCCAGCTCACATCCGCTCCACTGCCGCCTGCTCCCCCGAGTGTGCCGCCACTCTGCTTCTCCCCCCTCCCTCCCAGGCTTGCCGCGTGAATCAGCTGTTTTGCTGCAAGCCTGGGAGGGAGGGGGGAGAAGCGGCGGCACGCTCAGGGGAGCAGGCGGAGCGGAGGTGAGCTGCGGCAGTGGGGGGCGCAGGGAGTAGGGTGACCAGACAGCAAGTGTGAAAAATCAGGACCGGGGTGGGGGGTAATAGGAGCCTATATAAGAAAAAGACCCAAAAATCGGGACTGTCCCTATAAAATCGGGACATCTGGTCACCCTAGTGGGGTGGGGCTGGCTGAGAAGCTGGGAGCCTCCCCCCACTGCCGCAGCCAGGCCCTGCCCTCTCTACAGGCAGAGAGAGAATGTCTGGGCTCCTGGCTCGCAGCCTCTTATAGGGGCCAGCTGGGCCTGATTGGGGCATGGCCCCAGCTGTTACTGCCTTCCCCAATTAGCCCAAGCTTTGTTTTGCCGCTTCAGCCCTATCCCAGGGCTGGCTTTGACCCTTCCAGGGCCGAAACGGGTGACCACCCTGCTACAGGCTCCTTTAAGACGTGTTGTCTAGGCTCACAGCGCAGTGATTGCAAGAAAATCCAACTCCAGCCATCTCCGCCGAAACCAGGCAACGGAACAAAGAAGCAGAGAGAAATTTCCCTTGGTGACCTTGCACTTACAGGATTACCAGGAATCTACGCAGGGAGGTGCATATTGTTATAGGGTGCCAGTCAGAAGAAAACACGGCTGCTGTCCCCATGGAAATCTGCAGGGCCAGTCACACCCATTAGTCAGGAGGCCACGGATCTGAAAACCCAAAGCACCTCTGAATGTGTACAGCTCACGGGGCCTCGAGGGGGGTATGGAGCAGCCAATGGACAAATGTTGCCAGAGGCCTGGCTGTTGAACCCCAGCTAGAGCCATTCCTAGCCCCTCTCAACCCCCTGCCACTTTGCACGTGGCTCTGAGAAGCCTCCGCGGTGTTTGTGCCGAGGGCCGACTTTCCCGCGTGCTCCATGCTCCCTGCTAGTGTCAGAGCAGCACAGCAGTCAGAGCCTGGCTCTGGGGCTCTCTTGTCTCACTCTAGGGATTGTTTTGGCAGGACTTGGATCAGGCAAAACAAAATGTCTCTCCGTCCTTTTTTAAAGGGCTTTCATCACACGTGAAAGAAACCCTACAATCCTGGCACTGGCTGGAGACAAACAGCTCCTACGCCAGTGGAGACGCGGGTCCGAGGGCGCCGCCGCCTATGTCGGCTGCAGCCTGCCCGAGGCCTTGCCAGAGACCACTTGTGTCTGCGGATAGTGGGGAGTTGCGTACTGAGGGGGACAGAATGAGGGCAGCTGGCTTCAGCAGTGTTACCGAGCATGCTCCGTCCATGTGAGCGTGCTCAGTACAAGCCAAGCAGCAAATCTGGGGGAGCGCATGACCCCGCATCCCCCCTCCCGCATGCGTCTCCTCTGAGCCTCACTAATATCAGGCAGCTGTGCCTCTGAGCCACAGCGCCAGTCTGTGTGAGTCAGATCAGCTTCCTCCACAGGCGGTGGGCTCCCAGGCTAGACCCCTACCCACAGACAGCCTGTGCCTGCCGCCGGGCGGGCACACCCCCCCAGAACAGCTCGAGTCATGCCAACCCCCCCCGCAGCCCCACCCTCCCAGAAAGCAGCAGCCCAAGGGAGTGGGCCCAGCCATATCATGTGACCAAGCAATCTAGGGGGGCCATGTGACCACCACATTCCCCCCCCCCCATATGTCGCCTTTGCTCCCACCTGCACCGATGGTGTAAGTTACACCTCCCTGCACTGACTTGTCCCAGAAGTGGCCTTGCCCTGGACAGGACAGGCAGTGCCACTGCTGCTGCTGTCTTTCCAGAGGGTCACCCCAGTGGGGAGTGGGTCCCTCAGGGTCCTGCCCTGCAGGCTGGGCAGAGGAGAGGGTGACCTTTACACAGTCACTCTTGTTTATGCAAGAAAATAACATCCCCTGGCTGCTCTGTCTCTCCCTGTCCTGGCCAGGCTTGTGCTGTTTTCTACTGCCAAAGTCTCCTCCTGGATGGACTTTCTGCCAGGGCGCAGGCTGCTGCAGGGTGCCATGCAGCTAGCAGGACCTGGGCCAGAGCTGTTACTCTACAGCCACCAATTAGTCGCTGTGCTGGGAATGGCAGGGGGAAATATTTCCCTGTTTCACTGATTTTCAAAACCCATTGGGGTCCATCCAGCAGCAGGTTAAAGCTCCTGCCTCCCAGAACTAGTGGGGAAACTAGTCATTCATTCAATCCACGGTTGTAACAGTCACAGGTGGAGTAAGCCACATGGACTTGGATAACGTGGAGCAAGAACGTGGGCCAGGGAGTGAAATGTGTGCAGACTGCCCCCTACTGCCTCACGGCACTAGAAGAGCGCTGAGTGCTGCAGGTCCTGGCGCCAGGGCGGGTGCTGATGGGCTGAGTCAGGGGGCCAGACTTCCAAGCTCTCTGTATCTGCAGTTGGGGCCAGATTTTCAAAAATGCCCAGCACCCAACATGAAGACACTTTGGTGCCTAACTGGGAGCTGAGCTCTCTGGAACATCTGGCCCCGGGAGCCTACCATATGTACCTGCAGGAGATCCTAGAACTTTGTCTTTTTGCAATGAATCGGTCCTGGAGGAAATCTGGAAATAGAGAAGCAAGGGGCAAAAGTCTGCTCCGGGTCACACTGGTGTAAACCTGAAGTAACCCTCTAAAATCCATGTGGGGTTAATGGAGAGCAGCAGTTGGCCCCCTGTCATCCAGAAAGAAAAATAATTGAAACCAATTACAATTATTTTAATGAGATGGAGCCAGATAAGATCCCTGTGGCATCCATCTCCTACAGAGAGCACAAACTTTCTCTCATTTTAACTGCTCCTCTAGATGAGGCTGAAGTGAGGAGCCTTCCTCTGACTCCAGGGTATTAAATGCCTAATTCTATCAGGTCAAGCGCAGGTAAATCCCTCTTTGCTGTTGCAGGGACAGGGGTGACCACCTCTTCCCCCAGAGGCCTGGCCCCACGGTCAAGCCGGAAGCCATAGTCAGGCAGGGGAACCCAGGTCCCTCCATCTGCCTGGGGTGGGGGAGCCTGAGAGCAACCCCCGACCTGTGTCCCCACCTCCCTGGACCCCCTGCCCAGGGCAGGTGGAGGATCCACGTCTCCCCACAGCTGCCTGGGCACCCCAGGCCACTTACCCTCGCTGGGGTAAGAGCTTCTGTCCTGGCTGGGGAGTGGGGCCTTGGGGGGAAGAGGAGGGGCAGGGAGCTGGGCCCATGCTGAAAAGTGGGAGGGCCATCGCCCCTTGCCCCCTCTCTCCCCCTCCCCCCCGTTCTGGTGCCCCTGTGCAGGGGGGTACAGAAACCACAGCACAGAACTGTCTTATGTTAATATAATGCTCAAGTGGACAATCTGCTGCTGGGGACAGCTGTTTCTGGCCCCTTAAGTATTCAGAGGGGAGCAGGGTGGGAATGCTGCATTCAGACACCTGTGGTCAGAGAGTGTGGCGGAAGGATCTCTGTATCTTAAGGTGGTATTTTTACATGATAAGGCCAGAAGGGACAGCTGTGATCATCTAGTCTGACCTCCATTATAACACAGGCCATAGAACTTCCCTGAATTAATTCCTGACTGAACTACACACCTGAGTGCCTTCCATGTAAAAATCAGTGTCAATAACTGACCTGCTCACCAGCCAGGAAAGGAAGGTCAGGCTCTAAAGACTAAGAAAGCAAGCAAGCAAGAAAGAAATGAATTAAATTCAGTGTAGGAAAGGCAGAGAGAAGCAGCAGAAAAGCCTTTTCGTGGCTGATGGGAAGCACGCCAGAGCGATGCTGGACAATCTGTTCCCAGCTAAGGCTCTTTCTCTTGCTGCTATAGAAAGGAGCTCTTCCTTGTGCCAGGTGTCATGGCAACAAAGTACTGGAACTGGGAAAGGGAGAGAGGGGCAGAGAGTGCTATAGAGACAGGAGAACCAAGTGAGAGAGCGAGGGAAGCTGGATTGAGAGAGAATAAAGAGTGAGTGAAAATGTTTCATGGAAAGAGGGAGAAAAGAGAAATGATTGCGAGAGCTGGGGAGAGGGCAATGGGAGAAAAGGGAAATCGGCAGACGTGTGTGGAGGAGAGGGATAAAGAACAGAAACGTAAAGAGGTGAAAGTGGAGAATGGAGCCCACATTTCTATGGAGAAATACAGTCTTGGCGGAACTACCATTAAGTGGATACATAATTGGTTAAACAACTTCAAACAAAGAGTAACTATTAATGGAATGATTGTCAGATAAATATAAATAAGAAGAAAACAAAGAAAGAAGTGGGACCGCTAAACACTGAGGATGGAGAGGAGGTTAAGGATAATCTAGGCATGGCCCAATAACTAAACAAATACTTTGCCTCAGTATTTAATGAGGCTAATGAGGAGCTTAGGGATAATGGTAGGATGACAAATAGGAATGAGGATATGGAGATAAATATTACATCCGAGGGAGAAGCCAAACTCGAACAGCTTAATGGGATGAAATCAGGGGGCCCAGATAATCTTCATCCAAGAATATTAAAGGAACTGGCACATGAAATTACAAGCCCATTAGCAAGAATTTTTAATGAATCTGTAAACTCAGGGGTTGTACCGTATGACTGGAGAATTGCTAACATAGTTCCTATCTTTAAGAAAGGAAGAAAAAGTGATCCGGGCAACTACAGGTCTGTCAGTTTGACATCTGTAGTATGCAAGGTCTTGGAAAAAATTCTGAAGGAAAAAGTAGTCAAGGACATTGAGGTCAATGGTAATTGGGACAAAATACAACATGGTTTTACAAAAGGTAGATCGTGCCAAACCAACCTGATCTCCTTCTTTGAGAAGGTAACAGATTTTTTAGACAAAGGAAATGCAGTGGATCTAATTTACCTCGATTTCAGTAAGGCATTTGACACGGTTCCACATGAGGAATTATTAGCTACATTGGAAAAGACGGGGATCAATATGAAAATTGAAAGGTGGATAAGGAACTGGTTAAAGGGGAGACTACAACGGGTCGTACTGAAAGGTGAATTGTCAGGCTGGAGGGAGGTTATTAGTGGAGTTCCTCAGGGATCGGTTTTGGGACCAATCTTATTTAATCTTTTTATTACTGACCTTGGGACAAAAAGTGGGAATGTGCTAATAAAGTTTGCGGATGACACAAAGCTGGGAGGTATTGCCAATACAGAAAAGGAACGGGATATCATACAGGAAGATCTGGATGACTTTGTAACATGGATTAATAACAAGAGCTATTGTTATAAGCTGGAGATTCATCAGTTGGAAGTAACAGAGGAGAAGGACCTCAGAGTATTGGTTGATCACAGGATGACTATGAGCTGCCAATGTGATATGGCTGTGAAAAAAGCTAATGCAATCTTGGGATGCATCAGGCGAGGTATTTCCAGTAGAGATAAGGAGGTGTTAGTCATGTGGCCCTCCTGGTCATTTGAGTTTGAGACCCCTGTTCTAACCCAAAGAGCTCTCAACCATGCTTGTAGCTGTTTCCATCTCTTGACAGTGACTCAACAGTTGTTCTAGGCTTCAGAGTGATGTTTTGGGTTATTATGTGTGCAGGTTGTGTTGCGTGGTTGTGTTGGTTAGTGTGTGGGTTGTGTTGTGCTGGGAGACTGGTGTTGATTTGTGCAGGTGGGGAAGAAGGGGTGTGCGCTGAGGTGAGGGGCTGTGTATCTTTGGATTATTGTGTGTTCCGGTTGTGTTGTTCTGTTGATTTGTGTCTGAGGGGGTTGTGCTAGGATATTAGTGCAGATGATGAATGATGGGTGTGTGCTGCCATGAGGGGCTATTTGTGTTTGGCATGGGTGGTGCATGAATGACAATCCTGGATTCTTATCATATAGATTTGTTCTCTATATAGGTACTTGCAGACTATGATCAGGTCACCTCTTCACCTTCTCTTTCGTAAACTAAATCAACTCGGCTCCTGGAATCTGTCACTATCAGGCAGGTTTTCCAATCCTTTAATCATTCTTGTGGTTCTTCTCTGACACCTTCCAATTTATCAACATCCTTCTTGAATTGTGAAGACCAGAACTTGACACATAATTCCAGTAGCAATTGCACAGGTACCAAATACAGGGGTAATATAACCTCTCTATTCATACTTCAGAATCCCCTGATTATAAATCCAAGGATTGTATTAATCCTTTTCGCCACAGCCTCATACTGGGAGCACATGTTCAGCTGATTATTCACCGTAACCTCCAAGACTTTTTCCAAACACCTGCTTCCTAGCATAGAGTGCCTGATCTTGTAAATATGGCCTATATTGTTTGTTCCTAGAGGTAACTATTTACATTTGGCTTATTAAAACAGATTATTTGCTCGTGCCCAATTTATCAAGCAATCCAAATCGCTCTGACCTAGTGACCTTCCTCTTCGTTATTTATCATTGCCCCAATTTTTGTATCACCTGCCAACTTTATCAGTGACGATTTTATGTTTTCTTCCTCATCACTGATAAAAATGTTAAATAGCATAGGGCCAAAAACACATCCCTGCAGGACTCCACTCAGGACACATCTGCTCAGTGCTGATTCCCCAGTTACAATTATATTTTGAGACCTATCAAGTTAGCAATATTTTAATCCATTTAATGTGTGCCATCTAGATTTTTGTATTGTTCTAGATTCTTAAACAAAATATTGTGTTGTACCAAATCAAATGCCTCACAGAGGTCTAAGTATATTACATCAACACTATTATCTTTAAGAACATAAGCACAGCCATACTGGGACAGACCAATGGTCATCTAGTCCAGTAACCTGTCTCTGACAGTGGCCAGAGCCAGATGCTTCTGACCGTTGGAGGTTTAGGGACACCCAGAGCATGCATCCCTGACCATCTTGACTAATATCCATTGATGGACCTATCCGGCATGAGTTCCACAGGTTGATTAGGCATTGTGTGAGGAAGTACTTCCTTTTGTTTGTTTTAAACCTGATGCCTAGTAATTTCATCAGGTGACCCCTGTATATTGTGTTATGTGAGGGGGTAAACTACACTTTCCTATTCACTTTCTCCACACCATTCCTGTTTTTATAGACCGCTGTCATATCTCCTCTTAGTCGTCTCTTTTCTAGGCTGACCAGTCCCAGTCTTTTTAGACTCTCCTAGTATGGAAGCTGTTCCATACCCTTAATATTTTCATGGCCCTTCTCTGCACTTTTTCCAAATCTAATATTGCTTTTTTGATATGTGATGATCAGGACTGCATGCAATATTCAAGGTATGGGCGTACCATGGATTTATATCGCAGCATTATGATATTTTCTGTTTTATTATCTATCCCTTTCTTAATGATTCCCAACATTCTGTTTGCTTTTTTGACTGCCACTGCCCATTGAGTGGATGTTTTCAGAGAACTATCCACAGTAACTCCAAGATCTCTTTCTTGAGTGGTAACAGCTAATTTAAGCCCCAACATTTTGTATGTATAGTTGAGATTATGTTTTCCAACGTGGATCACTTTGCATTTATCAACATTGAATTTCATGTGCCATTTTGTTGCCCAATCACCCAGTTTTGTGAGATCCCTTTGTAACTCTTCCCAGTCTGTTTTGTACTTAACTATCTTGAGTATTTTGTATCATCTTCAAATTTTGCCACCTCACTGTTCACCCTCTTTTCCACATCATTTATGAATATGTTGAACAGCTCTCGTCCCAGTACAGATCCCTGGGGGACTCCTCTATTGACCTCTCTCCTTTGTGAAAGCTGACCATTTATTCCTACCCTTTGTTTCCTATCCTTTAACCAGTTACTGAGGCATGAAAAGATCTTCCCTTTTATCCCATTACTCCTTACTTTGCTTAAGAACCTTTGCTTGTCAAAGGCTTTCTGAAAATCCAAGTACACTATATCCACTGGATTACTCTTGTCCACATGCTTTTTGACCTCCTCAAAGAATTCTAATAGATTAGTGAGGTGTGATTTCCCTTTACAAAAAGCTGTGTTGACTCTTCCCCAAAATATCGTGTTTATCTAAATGTTTGATAATTTTGTTCTTTACTGTAGTTTCAACCAATTGCCTGGTCCTGTGGTTAGGCTTACCGGCCTGTAATTGCCAGGATGACCTCTGGAGCCTTTTTTAAAAATAGGTGTTACATTAGCTACCCTCCAGTCATCTCGTACAGAAGCTGATTTAAACGATAGGTTGCATACAAGGGTTGCCAAGCCTCCGGGATTGTCCTGGATCTCCATGAATTAAAGATTATGTCATGTGATGAAACATCCAAGAATACGTCCAATCAAAATTGGCAACCCTATTACATACCACTGTTTGTAGTTCTGCAATTTCAGATTTGAGTTCCTGCAGAATTCTTGGGTAAATGCCATTTGGTCCTGATGAGTTATTAATATTTAATTTATCAAGTTGTTCCAAAACCTCCTCTATTGACACCGCAATCTGGGACAGCTCCTCAGATTTGTCACCTAAAAGGAATGTCTCAGGTGTGGGAATCTCCCTCACATCCTCTGCAGTACAGACTAATGTAAAGAATTCATTTAGTTTCGCCACAATGACCTTGTCTTCCTTGAGTGCTCCTTTAGCACTTCTATCATCCAGTGGCCCCCATGGACTGTTTATCAGGCTTCCTTCTTCTGATGTGCTTAACTTTTTTTAGTGTTAATTTTTGTGTCTTTTGCTGGTTGCTCTTCAGTTTCTTTCCTGGCCTACTTAATTATAGTTTTACACTTGACTTGCCAGAATTTATGCGCCTTTTTATTTTCCTCACTAGGATTTGACTTCCAATTTTTAAAGACTGCCTTTTTGTCTCTAGCTGCCTCTTTTATTCTCTTGTTTATCCATGGTGGCATTTTTTTGCATCTCTTACTGTTTTTTTATTTGGGATTTACATTTAATTTGAGCCTCTATAATGGTGTTTTAAAATTGTCCCCATGCAGTTTGCAGGCATTTCACCCTTGTGACTGTTCCTTTTAATTTCCATTTAAATAGACTCCTCATTTTTGTGTCGTTCCCATTTTTGAAGTTAAATGCTACTATGGTGGGTTTCTTTGGTATTTGCCCCCCTACAAGGATGTTAAATTTAATTACATTAGGGTCGCTATTACCGAGTGGTTCAGCTCTATTCACATCTTGAAACAGATCCTGTGCCCCACTTAGGACTAAATGAAGAATTGCGTCTCCCCTGTGGATTCCAGGACTAGCTGCCCCAAGAAGCAGTCATTTATGGTGTTGTAGCGGGGTGGTCACCCACTCCTGGCCTGAAAGGGTTAAAAGCCAGCCCTTGGAGAGGGCTGGGGCTGGGCGCCTTAGGCTGGGTTGATTGGGGAGGCAGCCTCAGCTGTGGCCATACCCCAAACAGACCCAGCTGGCCCTATAAAAGCCAGGGAAGCCAGGAGCAGACACAATCTCTCTCTGGCTGTAGAGAGAGATGGGCCTGGCTGCTTGGGTGCTAGAGAAGGTACCTGGAGTGGAGCAGGTCTGGGGGAAGGCCAAGGGAGCTGGAGAGCCCCGGCCTGGAAACCCCCCATGCTGCAGCCTAGTGGAAGGCCAAATAGGTACTGGGGGTTGCAGGGAGCAGCCCAAGGCTAGGCAGAGCCAGCAGGTCCAAATCCCCCTTGCCTATGATGAGTGGCTTTTACACTGCAGTCTGCCCCAGTGAGCGGGGGCTAGATGGTGACTGGCAGTAGCCCACGACTGAGGCAAGGTGGGGATAGAGGGTTGGGGGTTCCCCTGGGTGGGGAGTCTCTGAGACTGTGGGGATATTGCCAGGGGGCAGCACCTCAGAGACAAGGGGCATCAGGTACTGGGAGGGACACGTGGGCAGGCGGCAGCGGGACACCGGCCTGCAGAGGGCGCTCCGGAGGCTGGAAATGCTAATTCCCTGAGACGACCAGTAGGAGGCGCTGCAGGGGTGAGTCCCGTGTTGCTACAGGTGTCTAGAAATTTTTATCTCTGCATCCTATCCTGATGTGCCTAGTCAATATAAGGATATTTGAAATCCATCATTATTATTGTGTTTTCTGCCTTTGTAGCCTCTCTAATCTCCCTGAGCATTTCACAATCACCATCCTGGTCAGGTGGTCAGCAGTATATTCCTACTGCTATATTCTTATTATTCAGCCATGGAATTTCTATCCATAGAGATTCTATGGGAGTGTTTGACTCATTTAAGATTTTTTACACTATTTGACTCTATGCTTTCTTGCATCTATAGTGCCACTTTATCAACCAAGCTTGTAATCTCCTCAAAAAAAGCTATCAAGTTAGTTTGACAGGATCTCTTTTCCACAAACCCATGTTGGCATTAATGACACTACTCTCTTTTAATTCTTTACTAATCAAGTTCCATATCCTATGTCCCATTCGTTTGCCCAGGATTAATGTCAGGACCCAGGCAGAATCATTGCTCTCGCACTGGACCAAAGTGTTATATTTCTGGAGCCAGCAGAGAAGGAACTAGAGAAACAGAGGCAGAGGGAGTTGATGGGGACACAGCTCTCTGCTGCAGTGGCTTTATTGTTCTAGCTGCAAAGCTGAAGCTAATATGAAAGTGAGCTTTTGCACCGGGGAGGGGGTAGTGCCCATTTAAAGAGACAGGACATTTGTCACCAGCTTGGTGAAATCTAATTATAAACCACACCACCAGGTTGGGGCTGCCTGCCCCATTTTTGGCAATCTGCCCTAAGGTTGGCACTTGCGGTTGTGAGCCACTCCAGACCCTGTGACAATTGGCATAGTCATGGCAGGATACACATGCCCAGGGCCGGCTCTAGGATTTTTGTCGCCCCAAGCAAAAACAATTTTGCCTGCCCGCCCCCCGTTTTTTTCTTACCCCACCCCCGGCCCCGCCTCAACTCCACCCCTGCCCCAAATTCCCAGCCCTGCCTCCTCCCCCCAGGCTCTCAAGCCTAGGAGGGAGGGGGGGAGAGGGAGAAGCAGCGCGTGCGCCGTGGCCACTCGGGGTCTTCCCCTCCCTCCCAGGCTCTCAAACCTGGGAGGGAGGGGGAGATCCTGAGCGGCCGTGGCACACGAAACAGCTGATTCGCGCGCCACTGCTCGCCCTCCCTCCCAGGCTCTCAAACCCGGGAGGGAGGGGGAGATCCCGAGTGGCCACGGTGCGCAAATCAGCTGTTTTGCGCACCGCGGCCGCTCGGGATCTCCCCCTCCCTTCTGGGTTTGAGAGCCTGGGAGGGAGGGCGAGCAGTGGCGCGCGAGCGGCAGCAGCGGAGGTGAGTTAGGGTGGCCGGGGCACATTTTTAGGGGCGGCATGGCCCGCGCCAGAATGCCGCCCCTAAAAATGTGCCATCCCAAGCACCAGCTTGTTTTGCTGGTGCCAAGAGCCGGCCCTGCATATGCCACAGGTTAACTGGGCTTAAAGTTCAGACATAACCCAATGCGGTGAGAAGTTTAAATTTGATACTGAGAATTTATATGGGTTAAAGATTAGTCACAACGAGCAAATCACAGTCACAGGAAGGTCTTGACACAACAGACCTTGGAAAATTATGCAGAAGTAGAGGGATATCCCATAAAAAGCAAGCTCAGATCAGGAACGGGAGCGCTGCTGCTCATAGACTTTGACCAAGGAGCAGGGTCTGAGCATCCCAGTACCTCAGATGTCACAGAGACTGCTGCAGTGGAACTGTTCTGGCTGAAGCTCATGGAAGCCCAGAAAGAGTGTGAGCACCAGATACTGATGGTGGAACTTTGGATCCAGGAGAAGAGCGAAACCACTGACACCGAGAAGGAAGCTCACCAAAGATGCATAGAACAACTAGCAGCTGAGGAGAGAACTCATGCACTGCCGCTCAAAGTACTGGAGCTGCAAACACAGCAGCCTCAACCTGTGAGTACACCCCCTATCAAGAGCAGGGAGTGGCCCAGTTTATCAAGAGACTGACTGCATTGCGGAGTTCCTGTTCACCATTGAGAGACTGTGTGGGATCCATAATATTCCAGAGGATAAATGGATGCCTATGCTCTTACCCAGGTTGATTGGGAAAGCCAGATAAGTTCCAAATGATACAGAGGAAGAGGATGCTAAAGTGTATATGAAATTTAATGAAAATGTATTGAAAAGGTTTAAGTATCAGAGGGGTAGCCGTGTTAGTCTGTATCCACAAAAACAAACACCTACAAGATCTTTATAGAGACAAACACCTATAAGATCTTTATCATAAAACTACAATACCCACCTGGAGAAGTGAAGAAACAGACTGACAGAGCAAGATGGGTACCCAGAAGTCACCTACTACAGGACAGGCCCAACAAGGAAAATAACAGAACACCACTGGCCATCATGTACAGCCCCCAGCTAAAACCTCTCCGGCACATCAACAATCTACAACCTATCTGGGAAAACGATCCCTCACGCTCACAGACCTTGGGAGGCAGGCCAATCCTCGCTTACAGACAGTCCCCCAACCTGAAGCAAATATTCACCAGCAACTACACACCACACCACAGAAACACTAACCCAGGAACCAATCCCTGTTACAAACCTTGTTGTCTACTCTGTCCCCATATCTACTCTAGCAACACCATCAGAGCACCCAACCACATGAGCCACACCATCAGGGGCTCATTCACCTGCGCATCTACCAATGTGATATATGCCATAATGTGTCAGCAATGCCCCTCTGCCATGTCCATTGGCCAAACCGGACAGTCTCTATGTAAAAGAATAAATGGACACAAATCAGACATCAGGAATGGTAACATACAAAAGCCAGTAGGAGAACACTTCAATCTCCCTGGACATTCTAGAACAGATTTAAAAGTCGCTCTACTTCAACAAAAAAACTTCAAAAACAGACTTCAAAGAGAAACTGCAGAGCTACAATTCATTTGCAAATTTAACACCATTAATTTGGGCTTGAATAGGGACTGGGAGTGGCTGGCTCACTACAAAAGCAATTTTCCCTCTCTTGGTATTGACACCTCCTCATCAATTATGGGGAGTGGACCACATCCACCCTGATTGAATTGGCCTTGTCAATCTTGGTTCTCCACTTGTAAGGTAACTCCCTTCTCTTCGTGTGTCAGTATATTTATGCCTGCATCTGTAATTCTCACTCCATGCATCTGAAGAAGTGGGGGGTTTTACCTATGAAAGCTTATGCCCAAATAAATCTATTAGGCGCCACCGGACTCCTTGTTGAAAAGGTTTAAGATTACCCAAGTCCTATCGATTGAAGTCTAGAAATCTTAAAATGCTTGGCAATGTCACTCATTTGGAATAAGATGTGTAATTATATGAAACAGTGAGTGGTAGGGGCAGGAGGCTGAAGGTAGCTGTGACAAACTAAAGAGACGGGACCCCTAGCAATGCCTAGGAGATCACAACTGGCTCTAAATGGCCCCTTTGTTGGCCACAGCAGCAAAACGGCCCAGGGCTGCCTGGGCCATAACGAATGCTTTGGGCTGTGCCCGCTGCCATCCCCAGCAGTGACCCTGTAGGTGAGCATTGAAGCCAACGCAGCGACAGGGTGTGGAGGACACATACTCTACTGCCACCAGCACCGAGCCTGTTCTGTGAATAGAGGTCACTTCCTTGGCTATGGCTGCGTTACCCAACCTCTTCACGTGCCCTGAATACAGACTGTGCTGCAGACTTGTGTGAAGAGGCGGACCAGGGCCACTCCAGAAGGCGTGGGGCCTGAGCAGAACTCCTAGGCAAAGGAAGATGCAACAGGAAGAGACAGTGTCTGTTTGATGAAGGCCTTTTTTGCTCAGAGAGTGGGCTATTGTTCTGAGCTGTCTGATAGGAATGTCTCCTATCCTATAGAGACAAAGGGCCAAGTTAATCTTGCTGTCAGTCCTCGGTGTGTGTGCATGGCAGTGGGGTTCATTGTTTGAGCTACAGCCCTGGGATAGAGGGGCTGCCGCTCTGCTCGCCTGCCCCCTGCTAGTCCTGCAGAGGCAGGGCTGCTATTTACTCTCAGTGCTTTGGAGTCTGGAAGAGAGAGCTGTGTAAACACTGCCTGGCTAACGGACAGCACAGGGCACATTTCTTCAGCCGTGATGTGGAGAGGGAGGAAATATTCCATATCTGATGGGCCGCCTCCAACAGGACATCGGCCTGCAGCCTGGATGCCGTAATCCAACAGCAAACAAAACCCGTATTGAAATGCAGCAGAGGGAAAATGACTCATCTGGACGACAATTCAGTATTCGATGAGGAGCTGTGTGCAGGAGCATAAGAAAAGGCTTAAACAAGTCCGAAAGTCATGAGACCTATTAGTATGCAGAGCATCTCCTCCTTCCCGCTCCATGCAACCAGCAGCAAAAGCTGTTTCTGCTAAGGAGTGATCTAAAGACAAGGGCTGATGACAAAACAAGTTTCTGATTCAGATATCCCCTTTCCTGGGGAGAAGGATGTGTGGGGCAGGAGTAGGGTGACCATATTTCCCAAAGGGAAAATGGGACATCACGAGGGGCTTGCCTGAGCCCCACCTGGCCACTCGCCGAAGCCCTCCTCCTCACATGGGGGGTGGGCGGAAGGCAGGGCTCGGGCGAGCAGCGATGCACACACTACACAGAGTGACCATATTTCCCAAAGGCTGGGGCTAGTGTTGGTGCTCACCCAAGCCATGCCAGAGCCCTGCCTCCCACCCGCGTGGGGATGCCATCACTGCTCTCCTTTCTCCCCCCGCACACACATTCCTCTGCACCCCACTTTTTTGACGCAAGTGGGCATTTGTCCCGTTTGCTCCTGCCAACTGATCAAGTGTCAAAAAAGCCGGGATGGCCGGGTCAGGGCTCAAAAAAGGGTCTGTCCCAGCCAAAATGGGACGTACGGTCACCCTAGATAGAAGGGGTAAGAACTAGGAGCACCCACTCCATGACTAGACTGTCCACGCTGCTAACTGTCACTGGGCAAGTTCAATGGGCCGAGCCCCCTCCCATCCTTTTTCAAATCTCCCCTTAAACTCACTGCATGCTTAGCCAGGCGCCTCTGATCCCCCGGCTGGCCCTCTCTACTCTGGCTGGTCCTTTATCACTTGTGCTGGACCTGCCCAGCTAATGATCTGTGCTCCCTGGGGCAGGGAACTTGGGTCAGATTTGCAGTTAAACCTACAGAGAGGTGCCTAGTGGAATGTACTAAAGACCTAACAGATCCAGCGCCTAACTCCTATTGAAAATCAATGAGAGTGAGGCACCTAACTCACATAGGCACCTTTGTAAATCCGGTCCCTTGTCTTCCTCTGTGTTTGTGCCATTCGCAGCTCTAACAGCGTCTAGCTAACATCCAAGCAAGGCCGTGACCTCCCTCTGAGAGCGCTTACCAAGCAAACGTTTCCACGGCTATTTGTTCATCAAGCCTTGGGCCAGTCCTGACGTCAGCAGGATCTCTGGCTCCATGTAAGATGAAGGGGGAGAGGCAGATGTTAACCAAAGGCCCTGGGCATGGGGAGATTGTAGGAGCATGTGCCAGACTTTTCCTGCCAAGTAACCAATGGGGTTTAGTCACCTGCCAAGAGCTGCTTTCTCCTGTTTCTGGAGGATGGGGAGTAACACAATGAACATGCAGAGTCATGGAACTCCAGCAAGCCACACACCACTGCCTGTTCAACCATCACAGCACCTTGTAGCTGCTTTGGCCATCATCTGCCCCAGGGTCCAGCCACCTCGTCCACAAATAATACGGCAAGGTGGTAGATACAGGTGAAACGTCCTCTTAACGATGGGCATCTACGGGGGAGGGCGGAGTGGGGCAGCCTCTGTGCATCCCCACCCTATAGCTTCTCATAGGAACTCAGGCCCCAGTGCTGGGGCTGGAGGGAGGGATCTCGGGAGACACCCTGGGGCGCTATGGGGTTTCAGCACAAACCTGTACAGAGATGGAGCCGTCACGGGGGGGAGGGGGTCACTGGCCCCAGCATGGCCGGTGGGGAGCCAAAGGAGGGTGAGGATAGATGGAAGAAGTGGGAGAGAGGGGAGACCATGAGGGAAAGGACAAAAGCACAGGGGAGTGGGCTTTCCTCTTCCCCTACCCCCAGCTGCCAAACCTCATCAGCACCCACCTCTCTTCTCAGGGCAAGTACCCCACGCTTCCCCTAGAGAAGGGGGGAGCAGGAGGAAACCATCTCCCCTTCTTCAGGGCAGTTCACGCAGGGCGAGTGCCCACAGGGCTGGGTCACTCCATTTATAAGCAGGAAGGTATCTGATCTGTCAGCCGCTTGCCCTGTTACAAAATGTCCCCATTGTAAACCACACCGGAAAGGAGGGGGATAAATGGCTGGCCTTGGTGCTAACTGTCAGGAACAGGGGGCTGCGCTTCCAGGAGCTAGCTCCAGTTGTGGGGCAGAATGGGGTTGCCAGAAGCAGAGGGAAAAGTCTTTGGTGTTGGGCCTATCTCTCCCCAGCTCCGCATTTCAGCAGCGACTAAGGAAATGTATTTGGGGCCCCATATCCTTTCTATTGTCCAGAAGTCTTAGCTGAATAAAGAGTCTCTCGACCCACATGGATTTAAGTAGCCCGGTGATCCGCAGAGATTGCCTTCCACAGTGATTGAGACTCAGGGAAGGGGCAGAGCGGGGCTAGGCCTGGCCTGAAAAGGGATGTGCTTCCACGCTCCAGCCCGGAGACAGCAGCTGGAAAGCTTGCCACATGGCAGGGGCTGGGCACTGGCTTGCTCTGCTGGCAGCATTTCCCCAGAGTTGCTCTGTGAGCCACAGAGAGCCCGTTATCACACTGCATAACACTGAATTATAATTAACCCTCATGTTGGTTACGTTCAGGTGTCTGGAGGCTAGGAGGGATGAGGGACAGCATGGGGCGCTACCATGCTGTTTGGGGAGTAGTGTTGCCCTGTGGTTTCAGCCATAGGCGTAGCTGTAAGGCTGTCAATTAATCACAGTTAACTCACACAAGTAACTCAAAAAAATTAATCACTATTAATCACACTGTTAAACGACAATAGAATACCAACTGAAATGTATGAAATATTTTTGGATGTTTTCTACATTTTCAAATATATTGATTTCAATTACAACACTGAATACAAGTGTACAGTGCTCACTTTATATTATTATTTTTTATTCCAAATATTTGCACTGTGAAAATGATAAACAAAAGAAATCACCATATTTTTCAATTCACCTCATACAAGTACTGTAGTGCGATCTCTTTATTGTGAAAGTGCAATTTACAAATGTAGATTTTTTTTGTTACAGAACTGCACTCAAAAGCAAAACAATGTAAAACTTTAGAGCCTACAAGTCCACTCAGTCCTACTTCTCATTCAGCCAATCACTAAGACAAACACGTTTGTTTACATTGACGGGAGATATTGCTGCCTGCTTCTTATTTATAATATCACCTGAAAGTGAGAGCAGGCGTTTGCATGGCACTTTTGTAGCCGGCATTGCAAGATATTTACGTGCCAGATTTGCTAAACATTCGTATGCCCCTTCATGCTTTGGCCTCCATTCCAGAGGACATGCTTTTACTCTCATTAAAAAAAATAATGCGTTAATTAAATTTGTGACTGAACTCCTTGGGGGAGAATTGTATGTCTCCTATTCTGTTTTTCCTGCATTCTGCCATATATTTCATGTTATAGTAGTCTCGGATGATGACTATGCACATGTTGTTTGTATCAAGAACACGATCACTGCAGATTTGACAAAACGCAAAGAAGGTACCAATGTGAGATTTCTAAAGATAGCTACAGCACTCGACCCAAGGTTTAAGAATCTGAAGTGCCTTCCAAAATCTGAGAGGGACGAGGCGTGGAGCATGCTTTCAGAAGTCTTAAAAGAGCAACACCCTGATGTGGAAACTAGAGAACCCGACCCACCACCACCACCAAAAACAAAAAAACAACCTTTTGCTGGTGGCATCAGACTCAGATGATGAAAATGAACATGCGTTGGTCCACACTGCTTTGGATCATTATCGAGCAGAACCCATCATCAGCATGGACGCATGTCCTCTGGAATGGATGGTTGAAGCATGAAGGGACATATGAATCTTTAGCGAATCTGGAACGTAAATATCTGAGATGCCGGCTACAACAGTGCCATGAAAATGCCTGTTCTCACTTTCAGGTGACATTGTAAACAAGAAGCGGGCAGCATTATCTCCCATAAATGTAAACGTCTTTGTCTCAGCGATTAGCTGAACATGAAGTAGGACTGAGTAGACTTGTAGGCTCTAAAGTTTTACATTGTTTAATTTTTGAGTGCAGTTATTTTTTGTACATAATTCTACATTTGAAAGTTCAACTTTCATGATAATGAGATTGCACTACAGTGCTTGTATTAGGTGAATTGAAAAATACTATTTCTAGGGCTGTCGATTAATTGCAGTTAACTCACATGATTAACTCAAAAAAATGAATCGCGATTAAAAAAATTACTCGCGATTAATCTCAGTTTTAATCGCACTGTTAAACAATAAAATACCAATTGACATTTATTAAACATTTTGGATGTTTTTCTACATTTTCATACATATTGTATTCTGTGTTGTAATTGAAATCAAAGTGTATATGATTTTTTATTACAAATATTTGCACGGTAAAAATGATAAAAGAAATAGTATTTTTCAATTCAGCTTTGCGATGTTACATTGTCTAGTGCCTTTGCTCCCTAGCATTGGGGTAGGTAACTGCCTAACCATGGTCAACAGCAAAACCAGCAAGTCAGTAACTGGAGTTGCTGAGCAAGGGCACAAGTTGGGCTGTGGGAGCAGAAGGGAAAGAAAGGCCATGGGCAGATGGTGGTAGGGACAGGATGGGGTGGGGAGCGAGGGAGGGAAGTGACCAGGAACTGTGGGGGAAGGAGGGAGGGTGGATAAAGACCTGGGCAAGCAGAGGGCCTGAGCCTGAGGGGAGGCCAGAGCCAGTGCTTTGGGAAGAAAAGGGGCAGGCTCCACCTACAGGTGTAGGAAACCCCAGGAGTGTGTGGGCTGGAAGTGTGGTGGGTAAGGACGAAGCCACGGCTTTGATGGACAAGGGGCAGGAGGAAGAAGGACTCTAAAGGCCGAGAAAGAAGAGGTGGGCAGAGGATCGAGTGGAGAAGGGAATAGGGAGGCAGGGGAGAGGTTGGAAGGCTGTCTGAGGAAAGAGGGCTGGAGCATGGGGACATGATGGAGAAGGTCAGCTGGGAGGTGGGACAGTGAATGAAGTCGACGTACAGCAGAGAGGGGAGACTGGCCACCATGGCCGTCTGCAGAGAGGAAGAGGAGGGAGATTCTATTCTACAAGCAGCTGAATGGCCATTGCATCATGGATGCAAACGGTGAGTCCAGAAGCTGCCATGCAGAAAATAGCCACTTGCTAGGGGACATGGGGGCTCTTGTTCCTCCCTCTCCTCTCCCTGTCTGTGTGCCATCTGTATTGATTTTTGTTTAGAAATTTTCCTGTGAAAAATAAAAAAAAATGTGAATGAAAATTTTTCATGGGACGAACCTGTTTTTTCCACCACCTCTAGTCACTATCATGATCCCCAGTTCACCGCTGAGCAAACAGATGCGGAGATTTGCCCCACGTCATAGACCAAGTCAGTGTTACCGAGAACCTAGGTTAGAATCCAGGTCTCTTGTCGCCTAGGCCAATGTCTAAGCCACTAGACAACAGTGTGTCACAGGAATTGTCACTCTTCCACTGATATTGGCCATTATTAAGGCAAATCTGCAGCAGAGATGGGAATAAAACTTGAGACTTCCCTTGAAGCAAGCTCTGCATAATGCCCTGGAAAATGGGTGTCATAGAAGCACCGCGGCTCGTTTCTGCAGCAGGTTTTCAAATGTCAAGTGAGTTCTCCTGTGAAAGTGGCTCAGTCAGGTATAGTATGAGGAAAGAATGTGAAAAAATGAGGCCTAATCTGTGGTTTAGCACTGCTAGCGCGGATACGTTTTTTATTCTTGCAGTAAAGGAGGGGGGGGGGTCCCAAACATTTTTGACTAATAAGGGCGACCAGCCTGGAAAGGCTGAGAAACCTTGGCCTAGGGCTGAACTCAGCTCTGCAGCATCATACCTGCACTTCCAGCACTCACAGAGGCAACAAGCTGCAGGTAGATTCTCCTAGGTAGTTCCCTACATCAGCAATACTGTCTGGGACAGAACATGTGCATCCTGGATTTGGTGGGGAGGGGACCTGAGTCTGCAAAGAGCCTGAAGCACTAGGGTGCATCTCAATGGGATCCTATCTTCAAGACCCACTGCTCTGGGCGGGGGGCCGACAACCCCCCACCATCAGGGGGCCTTTATGTCAGGCCCTGCCCCCAACCCAGCCAAGCAGACACAATTCAGCTGACAGGTAAGTGTTGTGGGCCCTCCCTGTTGCCCGCTCTTCCTGTCTGGGCAGAAGATGGGATCCCTGCTGCTCCTTACAGGTGGGTGGGCCCTGCTGGATAGGCACTGCTGCCTCTCCAGGGGCAGAAGGGGGCCCTATGCCACTGCCCTTGCCTCTTTGGAGGAAAGGTGGTTACCCTGCCACCACCACTCAAAACATGGGACCAGCGCCAGTAGGGGGCCCATGTTGTGTTGTGCCTAGTGTCCTGGATGGCCTTAATCCAACCCTGGCCAAGGCAGAGATTACAAAGAAACTGTGCCATGGGGAAGGATGTGGGGCCCAGCTGAGAATGGTTCCCCTCTGCAGGAAGTGGGGGAAGCTGTGTGAGACTGGAAAGTGCATGAGGAGCTCTGGAGATGGACTGCCCCAGGGCCAGGCATGCCCAGCGACAGGGGCATGCTGGAAGATGTTGGCTGCAGACTGACTCTGTCTGAGTGGTGATTGGGAGGAGCCATTCATTCTGAGCGGGACTTTGGTCACAGGAGCCTCAGGCAGGACTGCCAAGCATCGTGCAACTCGTGTGACACCCCTGTGTTCGGCAGCCCCATCACGCCTGCCCACTGGCTCAGCTGGCTTCTCATGCCATGGGCTGAGCTGAGAGAAGGCGGCTGGGCAGTTCCCTATGGCCCTGCCCCACCAGCTCTGCTCTGTGCTCACCAGTAGGTAGTGGCCTACAACCAGAGAAGGGAGTGCTCGGCCCAGCAACACTCCTAGCCTGGAACTGGCCTCCTTCATCTCCCAGCCAGGCTCAAGAGTGCGGGGATGTGCCCTCACTCCCTCCATCACCTGAAAGCTGGGGGAGATGTCTGCCTCCAGCCATTCATAATTACACTACGAGGGGCCAGTGAACAGCCTGTTACCGCAGGCCCTGCCCTGACACAGACCAGACGCTCTTCTTTTAGTGACAAATGTAACCATGGGCTATTGGCTGTGTGTCAGGGGCCGCAGGCCTGGAACGCTGGGCCACAGGGCTCTCGGGTGCTACTCAGCTCCAACCTGCCACCCACTGACCTGCGAATTGCTGCCAGAGTAGGACCCGAACCCTGGCAGAGGACTCCAGTGCAGGGATCTGATTGGTGGAACCCTGGGTGCCCTGCCTGGTTCCCAGCTCTGATTTAACCCAAGCCCAGGGACAGGACGTTGTCCATAGAGCTGGGTTCTCCCTGCTTAGGGCTGCAATAGCTGCTTCTGTTCACCTGACCCTGCCTGCCTCCTGTCACCTGACTCTCAGTTTTGCCCTTTGACTTGACTCGGACTGTAGCCTCCTGGTATCTGACCCGGCCTGACTACTGACTCCTGCTCTGACCCTAGGTCATACCATCCATGCCCCGGTTGTGACACTGTGCCATTTACATGCCTGACATCAGTAAGTAAAAGAGCTCTCTGTCCTGGAGAGCATTCAAAACCTGTCAGCCCAGACATGACCCATCATCCGACCCATCACCCCCCGTGACCCTGGGGCCTGGTTATCCCGTTACCCTGGCCCCGTCATCCCACTACCGACCCTGGGGCCTGGTTATCCCGTTACCCCATCATCCCCCCGTGACCCTGGGGCCTGGTTATCCCGTTACCTCATCAACCCATCTGTGACCTTGAGGCCTGGTTGTCCCGTTACCCCATCATCCCACCTGTGACCCTGAGGCCTGGTTGTCCCGTTACCCCATCATCCCACCTGTGACCCTGAGGCCTGGTTATCCCGTTACCCCGACCCCATCATGCCAGCTGTGACCCTGGGCCTGGTTTTGGGGCACCTGGCATTGGCCACTGTCAGAAGACAGGATACTGGGCTAGATGGACCTTTGGTCTGACCCAGTATGGCCGTTCTTATGTTATGTTCTTATCCCATTACCCTGACCCATCATCCCACCTGTGACCCTAGGGCCTGGTTATCCTATTAACCCAACCCCATCATCCCACCTATGACCCTGGGGCCTGGTTATCCTGTTACCCCGACCCATCATCCTGGCAGTGACCTCGGGCCTGGCTATCCCATTCTTGCACCAGGTTTAATTATATGAGTGAGTCTCTTAGCAGTAAACCCCAATCTCTGCTACATCTCTCCATCAGGCAGGGAGGAGAGGTGGAGATTGGCATCCTGGCTGGGTATAGAGAGGGTGTCTGCTCTGACAAACTGGGCCATCAGCAGCTAAAACCTTGTGCCGGATCCCACACAGAAGGTTCCTGGGTTTGACCTTCCATGGTCATCTTAGTCAACTGAGCCAAATCCGAACCAACCATGGTAGATGCGGATATCGAATGTACAAATGGAAAATCCAGGACTTCCCGGTGTGCGTGTGTGGTTCCCCATGATAGGCCATCAAACATCTCACCACCTACTGCCCAATGTATAAATATGAAGGAGGCATCACTGCAATAAATTCTGCTACTCCTGATGTAGCCATTTGGCTCGATCAACTTCAGGTGAAATTGTAGTTGCTGCTGTACACCAGCCATGCAAAAGCAGCAGCAGCTGAAAGGGAGGAAAGGGCTGAGCTACGTTAGTCCAAGCACATGTTGCTGTCCTATTTCATTGCATTTTAATGGGGAAGGAACAAAGTGTTTCACATCAAAAATGATATTTGTAAGTGATCAATCGGGGCTCAGAGCCACATTTTGCAGATCGGTTCCTTCTCAAAATGTGTTTATTTTTAAGAGTCCAAAGTAAATATTCCTCGAGCCCTTACAGGGTGCAGACACCTGACCATCCCAAAAGCATGTGTTCACTGCCCGCCACCCCCTCCCTGAATGATCCTACTGAAGGGGAAGGCACTTTGCTGAGTATGTCTTACTGCTGGGATCTATGGCTGTTCACACTGATTGGCACCCCATCACTGACAGCAGCACCCATTCATGACTATGCAGAAAGAACCGAGTGTTGCCTTGGTGACAGTCGGAGCCAGATGGAGTAGGACACTCCTGTGTGAGGTGGGCAGAGGAGGCATGTATACCGAGTAGATGAAAGCAGCCGGTTGGTTGGCAGTACCTTACCCTGCATGTGGTGCTCGGTCCTGCTCTCAGTCACTATGAATGGGACTAGCACAGAGCCAGAGCAGAGAGAGGCAGGATCAGAGCTGTGCAAGGCATAGGGTGGGGATGCTGGAGGGCAGGGGCTGGCTCACGAAAGTAATAACAAAAGGGGATGGTAAAAAGGATGGGGGAAGGTACAAGCACAAAATCAAGATGCTCCGAACAAAATTAATCAAGGAACCAAAGGACACAAAGAGAAGAAATTATTGAATTGCCCGTATACCACTGCTAGGAGTCTGGGTAACAAACAAGAGGATTTGGAATTGCTCATTGATGTGCATAATTCAATCTAGTTGTTTTAATGAAACCTGGTGGGATGATGTGCACAATTAGAATGTTAAAATCAATGGTTATACTCTATTCAGGAAGGATCAAGTGGACAAAAGGGGAGGGGAAATGGGACTCTGTCAAAAATGGTATTACTTGTGTCTGAATCACCGATAACTCAGAAGAAAATTATCTTGAATGTTTATGGATCAATGTCCTAACAGAGCACAAGTGGGTGTCTGCTACAGACCACATAGAATAGATGACTGCTTCTTTACACACCTGTTTCCAATGTGTAAGGAAAAAAGCTGTGTGATCATGAGGGACTTCAATTAGAGTGACTTATGGTGGAGGGCTCATGCAGACAGTGCTAAAACATCCTTGGATTTCCTAAATACTATACATGACAATTTCCTGGGGGAATTCTTTATTAGACTTTATCCTCACAGATAAAGAGGAGTTTATCACAGAACTAAAAATTAATGGTATCTTAGGTGCAAGTAAGCTTGACTTGATCACATTTATAATGTATAAACAATAAAGCCCAGACCAGTAGTATATATACTTGGTGCTTTAGAATGTTTAAAACAAGTAACAGCTAATCAGTTGGGAGGAAGAATTTAATCAGAACAGTATAAATGATCATTATAAATTGTCTAAGAACACCTTTCCAGAAAGGCACAATCCCACAACTGAGGAAGAAGGCCATGCTAGTTAAAAAAATACCTGGTGTAGAGGGGAATTGAAGGCAGCGATAAAAATAATAATAATAATTAATAATGTAATATATAACAAATGAAAAATAGGGAAAGTTGATAGTAATTAACAAAAACTGAAACAACAAAGTATACAAAATTGATAAGGGAAGCAAAGGGACACAAGGAGAAATCTATGGCCAGCAGAGACAAGGATAATGAGTTTATTATGTATATTAATATCTAAAATAATCCTAACAATGGTACCAGTCCATTACGAGATGGAACTGGTAGAATTATCAATAATAATGGAGAAAAGGAAGAAGTGTTCAATAAACATTTCTGTTCTGTAGTTGGGAAAATCAGATGATGTAGTCATATTATATGATGATGATAACACATTTTCCATTCCACTTGTATCTCAGGGACATATTAAATGGCAGCTACAAAAGTTAGACATTTTAAAATTTAACTTGCATCTAAGAGTTTTAAAAGAGCTGGCTGGACCATTAATGTTGATTTCCAGTATGTCTTGGAACACTGGGGGAAGTTCCAGAAGACTGGAATAATGGTGATGTTGTACCACTATTTAAAAAGGGTAAATGGATGACCTAGATAATTATAGGGCTGTCAGTCTGATATCAGTCCCGGACAAGATCATAGAGTGGCTGATATGGGACTCAATTAATAAAGAACTACAGGAGGGTAATGTAACTGATGCCAATCAATGTGGGTTTATGGAAAATAGATCCTGTCAAACTAACTTGATATTTTTTTTGATAGGATTACAAATTTGGCTGATAAAGGTAATAGTGTTAAAATAATACACTTAGACTTCTGTAAGGCATTTGACATGGTACCACATGACATTTTGAATAAAAAACTAGAACAATATAATATTAACGTGGCACACATTAAATGGATTAAAATCTGGTTTACTGATAGGTCTGAAAATGCAGCTGTAAATGGGGAATCATCATCGAGCTGGTGTGTTTCCAGTGGGGTCCCGCAGGGCTCGGTTCTTGGCCCTACTCAATTTCACATTTTTACCAATTACTTGGAAGAAAACATAAAATCATCCTTGATCAAGTTTGCAGATGACATAAAAATTGGGAAGTGGTAAACAATGAAGAGGACAGGTCACTGATACTGAGCCAACCGGATTGCTGGTAATCTTTTTCAGAACCACTGCTTCCCAGGAGAGAGTCCCCCAGCCTGTAAGCATGGCCTACATTCTTTCTTCCTAGATGTATACATTTACTCGTATTAAAACACATATTGTTTGCTTGCACGCAGTTTACCAAGCAATCCAGATAGCTCTGTATCACTGACCTGTCCTCTTCATTATTTATCACCCCCCCAATTTGTGTGTCAACTGCACACTTTGTCAGTGACCATTTTATGTTTTCTTCCACGTCACTGATAAAAATGTTAAATAGCGTAGGGCCAGTAGCTGATCCCTGAGGGACCTCACTGGAAACACACCTGCTTAATAAAGATGCTAATCCAGTGTCAGTGCTTTAGCCAAAGATATGACCTGTAGCGGCTGCAGCACATTGGACACCTTTCTGTGCCCTTTCTGCCCCCGCCCTTTCAGATGTAACCCAGCTCTGAGAGTCTTGCTTCTCCATGGAAAGAGAAGATCTAACAGCCCTAGTGTTTACCTCACATTCCCATGCATGTCTCCTTCCTGGAGGCCTCTCAGCTTTAGCGCCTGATCAGTCGGCATCACCGTGGAGTGTTGGGTTTGGAGCTATTTGAACATACAAGCCACAAAAAATAGCACAGACTGTCCTAGAGAGAAACATCTTCATTCAGCTGCTGAAAGGACTGGGACAAACTGTTCCAAATGTGCTCACTGCACAACCAGAACAGCTGAGTGGGACACTGGGGCACTCACAACTAACCAGCTACTGGGCAGAGTCTGTAGCTGGCTGGAGTGGTCTAGCATGAGCACAGCATGGTACCAAGGGAGACTTTTCAAAGGTAAATTAAAGTAGAAATTTCCTCTCTCAGAAAAGCCCATTCCAGAGAGTGTCTGGGCTGCCACAAGAAACAGTGACATGGGAGACAGTTCTTCCCTATAGCAGCTGGTTAGATCAAACTGGATCCAGGCTCACACGCAGCACCCATTCAATTCCACAGCTCTTGGGAGCTGGGAAGTCAGTACGAACATAGATGAGTTTGTGTGGGAGCAAGGTTTTTAAATAAACTACTTTTACGGTATTTCTACAGTAATATCAGGAGCCAGTTACTTTCCAAATGTGATCCGGTCTCTTTTACACTTTGACTAGGGTGTGAGTCAAAACGTACGGCCAGCATGAGTGGCAGTAACAACATAACATTTTGTTTGAACTTTCCAGCATCTCCAGACCTTGGCTTAGCATTAAACACAGCTGAATGATGGGTCTCAACCGATTTCAATTGTCCTTCCAGAAGAGGATGTTAGATTAACTCACAACATCAAACTGTCCTGCTTCTACAAGCTCATTCGAACAGAACAAACACTCCCCAGGCGCGATTCGCAGTGTCTGATTACAGAAGCACAGACCGACAATGTGTTCTAGAAGAAACCGCTCGTTAATTCTTTCTCGTTACATTGAATGCAGCTGGGACAATCCTTTCCCAAAGCCAGAGAGCCGCTGTGTGAGGGGAAAGAAAAGGTATTCAGGGCTGTTGCTTGAATGAACATCCCCTGCTCGCGTAGGGGCTAACCAGGCTCATGAACACCAGCATTCATCTCCAAAGCCTCACCTCACCCCCCTCTTCCCGCCACACAACGACATCTGCACACCCTCTCCCACTTCCCAGATTCTTAAAGAGATTAGTTTTCCTACCTGGGTGGATTAGAAGAAGGCACACTAAGTGCACGAAACCTGGAGCACTAGGGACTCTGGACAAGGCTTCCCTTTCTCTCTTCATTTTGGGTTTAGCTTTAGGTCCCTCTCGCAGACAATTGGCATGATTTGTCCACTCCAGGCACGTCCCTCAGTACCGCTTGGAGTTGTTCTGCCACCGCTCAGCCCTGCCAACTCCTCTGTGAATAGACAGAGCTCTGTGTGTTGTTGAGTTTGTCTTTTTTTTTTGGTCAGACCTGACATTTTCTGGTTTCATGAACCCTACATCCTCAGCGTCAGGAGATTAGCTGCCAGGACTGAGAAATAATGAACAATATCCCCAAATCTTCAAACACAAAGTAACAGCGAAGGCCTGACTTAAACCTCTGAAAACAAGGAGCTTCTGAATCCCAGCTGACACTGCCTTTCGCTCGCTCCTCGAGAGTGCAGCGCACACTGCATTGCATGTGCCATTCTCCCTGAAACGCACCAGCAGGGCAGTTATGCCGGGCATTTGCATTTCCTGGCCTCTCGGGCTCAAGCCAGACACTTAGCATTGTTTTAAAGGGGTTGCATTCTTTGTGGTAACTGTGCAGTGGAGTTTGCCAAGCTTCACTGGCTCACAAATAACTCTGATGTCTCAGATGGTCAAATCTCTTGGGGTTCATTAAACAGGGCTTTCTTTATAGGAAGTGGCATGAGGAGGGGGGGACTGCTGCCTCCTAGAGGAACCCCCGCTCCTATAAAAAGGGTTTATACACCTTAACCAATACTTTCCCTTCTATCCCGAGTCAGGATGCTATCTGCTGCCCATTCTTAGAGCAGTTTAGGCAGAGGATATTTGTTGGGATTCCCTCCAAGACCTTTTCCACTTGGCTTATCCAGCCCTACAACATTGCCATGAGCGGATGTTCCATACTGTACCCTTCTGCTAGGCAGTGCCAGGAGCAATAAGGGCTGAGTTCACTATCTAGGGGTTCCTCTTAATGTTACAAACCCAAACCAGCTCAAGCCTCCCCTCTCCCCCCCCCCAAATCTGGGGAAACTAAACACCCACACAGGGTGCCTCTAAGGGGCAATGCTTCCTCACTCGCAAACACCGAGTCTGGGGATAACAAGAGAAAACAGTTATTAAAAGGGAGTGGCAACTCAGCATTACTTTGGGAAAACACCATGATTCAAAAGTGTGCAAACCTTAAGTAAAGGCCTGCCTCACAATACGGGGGCAGTGTCTTTGCCTCAGTTTCCCCCCTTGCAGTGTGAAAATCCAATGGACAAATGTCCCTTTAACACGCCACTTCCCTTCCCCTCTGCTGCACCCGCAAAGCCCTAGAATTCAGGGCTGCGCTCACATGGGTTCGCCTCCCATCCCTGCAAGGGAAGCCTCTGCTGCTGCCACTGCTCAAACCCACCGCTAATGTCTCTGCCACTGCTTGCCCTGCACCACTGCCTTTGCCTCCAGCTGTAGTGACATGTTCCAAGATTCCCCCACTGAGCCCAATTCTCGGGGATTTCAGCAGAGCGTGGGGAACCTCGCTGCTGCTGCTGCGCCCTTTGTGCGAGCTTTCACTACAATGCTCTCCCCAAATCAGATGAAAGGCTCAGTCCCCTAGACCTGCTGATCAGCGATTTCAGCTCTAGTGAGCCCTGAGCAGAACCACGGGCTCTAAGTGGAGTCTGACCAGCTCTCTCTTTAAGCCCTGGAGGTGGGGGGTTAAATCGGACTCTTTAAACAGAGCCCATTCCACCAGGTAGAAACACTTGTCCACTCCCTCAAATTTCCCTTGGATTTGACATTACCCCCTGCTTAGCAAGTGAGGCGTAGGACATGGCAAGTACAGGTTTGTTGCCTTTTAGGCAACCTCAATAGGCAAACCACACGTCAATGAGGATAATTACATTTCATTACCCCTGCAGTCAAGACTAAAGTGAATTTTAATCTAAAACAGCCAAAACAGGTCTGGCTGCTGAGCACTAGGTCAGGGGTAGGCAACCTATGGCACGAGCTGATTTTCAGTGGCACTCGCACTGCCCGGGTCCTGGCCACCGGTCCGGGGGGCTCTGCATTTTAATTTAATTTTAAATGAAGCTTCTTAAACATTTTAAAAACCTTATTTACTTTACATACAACAATAGTTTAGTTATATATTATAGACTTAGAGAAAGAGACCTTCAGTCTGTTTGTTTGTTTTGGTTGTTTGAAGGACCGTGTGCTGTGGCTGGCAGTTGGAAGGTTTGAAAGCTAGAAGCCTCTGGTAAGTGGCTGAGCCTTCATCAGTGGGCGGGGCATTCATACAGGCCAGGGCTTTATAAAGCAGCGCACAAGCGACCAGGGGCTGCTAACAGGGAGTTTCACAAGGGAGTTTGGAAGGGGAGCAGGAAGGGGGCGAGGGTCCCTTGCTGGTTCCATCTGTTTTCTCTTGATTCCCCTTAATACCTATAAAGCAACTACATTCATAACTTTTTGCTTAAACAACCCTTTCAGCTGACAGGGGGCTGCAGACGGGAGTTTGACAGAGGGAGGCTTACGATGGTTAGGAAGACCCGCAACACCTGTGCCAGCACTGCTACTGTCTCCTCCACCTGTGCCTGTAGCCAGACAGAGTGCCTAAGCATGGATGCCTCTACCCAGATCCTGGTGTGGTTTTGCAAAGACTGTAACTTGCAATTTCCACTTACTGATATCCAGGCTGGGGGGACCATCCAATGTGAGAGGTGCCTGCTGGTGGAATCTCTCAGGCAGCAGGTGGGAGAGCTACAGGAGGAGGTGGCTAGGTTGAGGAGCATCCGTATCCACGAGCAATTCCTTGACAGTGTCCATGTGGAGACAGCTGAGGTAGCTGTCCCAGTACACAGGACTGCTGATACACCACTGGTGGAGGAGGAGATGGCTCAGGGTGGACACTGGCAGCTGGTTACTTCTGGCAGCAGGCAGCGCTCCACCCTTGCTCCGAACCCTCCTGCCGTGGTTATAGGTAACCGTTATGCTCTTCTTGATACAGGAAAGAAGGAATCACTCCCTACAGTAAAGGAGGAGAAGCCTCGTACCCCTAAGGCTGGAAAGTCTGCTGCCACCACTGCGAATAGGAAACGTAGGGTAGTGGTGGTCGGAGACTCTCTGCTGAGGGGGACGGAGGCGCCCATCTGTCGCCCTGACATTTCATCTCGGGAGGTATGCTGCCTGCCGGGGGCCCGTATCAGAGACGTTACGGAGGCATTGTCGAGGATTATCCAGCCCTCTGACTACTACCCCATGCTACTCATCCATGTGGGCACAAATGATACTGCGCGGTGTGACACTGAGCGGATCAAGAGTGACTACAGGGCTCTGGGAGTACGGGTGAAGGAGTTTGGAGCGCAGGTGGTATTCTCTTCAATTCTTCCTGTCAAAGGTAGGGGCCCGGGCAGAGACAGATGCATCATGGAGGTGAATGCCTGGCTGCGAAGATGGTGTCGCCAGGAGGGCTTTGGCTTCCTAGACCACGGGATGCTATTTGAGGAAGGACTGCTAGGCAGAGATGGCGTTCACCTTTCGAGGAGAGGAAAGACCCTATTCGGCCACAGACTGGCTAACCTAGTGAGGAGGGCTTTAAACTAGGTTTGACGGGGACAGGTGAGCAAAGCCCACAGGTAAGTGGGGAATATGGAGACCGGGGAGATGGGTCGGAAACAAGAGGGAGTGTGGGCTATATTGGCAGAGAGAAAGGAGAGTCAGGACAAAACTGGGAGGAAAGATCAAACCAGTATCTTAGATGCCTATATACAAATGCGAGAAGTATGGGGAATAAGCAGGAAGAACTGGAAGTGCTAATAAATAAATACAACTATGACATTGTTGGCATCACTGAAACTTGGTGGGATAATACACATGATTGGAATGTTGGTGTGGATGGGTACAGCTTGCTCAGGAAGGATAGACAGGGGAAAAAGGGAGGAGGTGTTGCCTTATATATTAAAAATGTACACACTTGGACTGAGGTAGAGATGGACATAGGAGACGGAAGTGTTGAGAGTCTCTGGGTTAGGCTTAAAGGGGCAAAAAACAAGGGAGATGTCATGCTAGGAGTCTACTACAGGCCACCTAACCAGGGGGAAGAGGTGGATGAGGCTTTTTTCAAGCAACTAACAAAATCATCCAAAGCCCAAGATTTGGTGGTGATGGGGGACTTCAACTATCCGGATATATGTTGGGAAAATAACACAGCGGGGCACAGACTATCCAACAAATTCTTGGACTGCATTGGAGACAACTTTTTATTTCAGAAGGTTGAAAAAGCTACTGGGGGGAAGCTGTTCTAGACTTGATTTTAACAAATAGGGAGGAACTCGTTGAGAATGTGAAAGTAGAAGGCAGCCTGGGTGAAAGTGATCATGAAATCATAGAGTTTGCAATTCTAACGAAGGGTAGAAGGGAGAACAGCAAAATAGAGACAATGGATTTCAGGAAGGCAGATTTTGGGAAGCTCAGAGAGCTGATAGGTAAGGTCCCATGGGAATCAAGACTGAGGGGAAAAACAACTGAGGAGAGTTGGCAGTTTTTCAAAGGGACGCTATTAAGGGCCCAAAAGCAAGCTATTCCGCTGGTTAGGAAAGATAGAAAATGTGGCAAAAGACCACCTTGGCTTAACCATGAGATCTTGCACGATCTAAAAAATAAAAAGGAGTCATATAAAAAATGGAAACTAGGACAGATTACAAAGGAGGAATATAGGCAAACAACACAGGAATGCAGGGGCAAGATTAGAAAGGCAAAGGCCCAAAATGAGCTCAAACTAGCTACAGGAATAAAAGGAAACAAGAAGACTTTTTATCAATACATTAGAAGCAAGAGGAAGACCAAAGACAGGGTAGGCCCACTGCTTAGTGAAGAGGGAGAAACAGTAACAGGAAACTTGGAAATGGCAGAGATGCTTAATGACTTCTTTGTTTCGGTCTTCACCGAGAAGTCTGAAGCAATGCCTAACATAGTGAATGCTAATGGGAAGGGGGTAGGTTTAGCGGATAAGATAAAAAAAGAACAAGTTAAAAATCACTTAGAAAAGTTAGATGCCTGCAAGTCACCCGGGCCTGATGAAATGCATCCTAGAATACTCAAGGAGCTAATAGAGGAGGTATCTGAGCCTCTAGCTATTATCTTTGGAAAGTCATGGGAGACGGGAGAGATTCCAGAAGACTGGAAAAGGGCAAATATAGTGCCCATCTATAAAAAGGGAAATAAAAACAACCCAGGTAACTACAGACCAGTTAGTTTAACTTCTGTGCCAGGGAAGATAATGGAGCAAGTAATTAAGGAAATCATCTGCAAACACTTGGAAGGTGGTAAGGTGATAGGGAACAGCCAGCATGGATTTGTGAAGAACAAATCATGTCAAACCAATCTGATAGCTTTCTTTGATAGAATAACGAGCCTTGTGGATAAGGGTGAAGCGGTGGATGTGGTATACCTAGACTTTAGTAAGGCATTTGATACGGTCTCGCATGATATTCTTATCGATAAACTAGGCAAATACAAATTAGATGGGGCTACTATAAGGTGGGTGCATAACTGGCTGGATAACCGTACTCAGAGAGTTGTTATTAATGGTTCCCAATCCTGCTGGAAAGGCGTAACGAGTGGGGTTCCGCAGGGGTCTGTTTTGGGACCGGCTCTGTTCAATATCTTCATCAACGACTTAGATATTGGCATAGAAAGTACGCTTATTAAGTTTGCGGATGATACCAAACTGGGAGGGATTGCAACTACTTTGGAGGACAGGGTCATAATTCAAAATGATCTGGACAAATTGGAGAAATGGTCTGAGTTAAACAGGATGAAGTTTAACAAAGACAAATGCAAAGTGCTCCACTTAGGAAGGAAAAATCAATTTCACACATACAGAATGGGAAAAGACTGTCTAGGAAGGAGTACGGCAGAAAGGGATCTAGGGGTTATAGTGGACCACAAGCTAAATATGAGTCAACAATATGAGTCAACAGTGTGATGCTGTTGCAAAAAAAGCAAACATGATTCTGGGATGCATTAACAGGTGTGTTGTGAGCAAGACACGAGAAGTCATTCTTCCGCTCTACTCTGCTCTGGTTAGGCCTCAGCTGGAGTATTGTGTCCAGTTCTGGGTGCCGCATTTTAAAAAAGATGTGGAGAAATTGGAAAGGGTCCAAAGAAGAGCAACAAGAATGATTAAAGGTCTAGAGAACATGACCTATGAAGGAAGGCTGAAAGAACTGGGTTTGTTTAGTTTGGAGAAGAGAAGACTGAGAGGGGACATGATAGCAGTTTACAGGTATCTAAAAGGGTGTCATGAGGAGGAGGGAGAGAACTTGTTCACCTTAGCCTCTAAGGATAGAACCAGAAACAATGGGTTTAAACTGCAGCAAGGGAGGTCTAGGTTGGACATTAGGAAAAAGTTCCTAACTGTCAGGGTGGTTAAACACTGGAATAAATTGCCTAGGGAGGTTGTGGAATCTCCGTCTCTGGAGATATTTAAGAGTAGGTTAGATAAATGTCTATCAGGGATGGTCTAGACAGTATTTGGTCCTGCCATGCGGGCAGGGGACTGGACTCGATGACCTCTCGAGGTCCCTTCCAGTCCTATAATCTATGATATGATTCTATGATTCTAAAAACGTTAAACTGTATGACTGGCACGTGAAACCTCAAATCAGAGTGAATAAATGAAGACTCGGCACACCACTTCTGAAAGGTTGCCGACCCCTGACCTAGGTAGAGTAGGAATCTATGCAAGTATGGTCTGCTCCTGAGGTCTTTTCCACCAGTTCGTCAATAGATGGCAGGAGAGAGTTGACTCAGATCCTGGCTACACTGCATACAGGCGAGTCTCATACGCGGGGGTTCAGTTCTGCGGTTAGCGCGTAAAGCGAAAACCGCATCTAGTCAAAATTACATTGAGTTGAATGGTGGGCAGAATCGCCCGCACTACAAGTACAGTATTAAAATTGTTATTTTTCTGTCCCCCCCCCCGAGCACGTAAAGCTGAAATCGCGCATGTTAAATGCGCGTAAGATGCGACAGATCTATATTGTTCTGCCGGGAGGTAGCATGACATGTGGACTTGCCTGCTGAAGCCTGCATTCTGCAGTAACACCGAATTCCATCCCTACAGATTTGTGGGGGCCCTGGGTAAGCACCTAAGGAGCCACATATTGATCTCCCACTCAGGACGCTTGAATTAGCAATAGACAATTGGTGGGTCAGAGACAGAGGTGTACCTAGCACAGCAGGTGACAATAGGTTATTTACAATGCCCAGTGGTTAGTGTGAGGGGCATGGAGCTAATTCGGTGTGTGTCAATCATCCCTCTGATTACTGCGCCCGTTCCGCCTCATGTCACCTGTGTTTGTCTTTTTCCAGAGTACGTTTTTTGTGGCAGAGGCAGCACGTACATGTGTCTATAGAGCACCCAGCATAATGGGTTCCCGAACATGACTGTGCTCTTGGCTAGTACAGCATTATAAACAAAGAACTGGGAAGGTTGCAAGGAGCTGTGTACATGTGTGCTGCTGGTAGGTGGATGACGCTCATCCGTACATCTCTTCTACTAATAAGGCATCGGCCACCATCTTTATAACCTCAGTCCCCAAGACGTCCCAGTGCCTGGAAGATGTGCAGCTGGCTGAAAAGCAGTTGGCACACAGTCAGTGCAGGAAAGCCAGAAGTGGTGTTAGGAAGGACAGACACTAGCAGAACATACAACCCTACTAACACTGGAAGGACCAGGGCCGGCTCTAGGATTTTTGCCGCCCAAAGCAAAAACAATTTTGGCCGCCCCCCCCCCCCCCTTATTTAATTACCCCACCCCCGGTCCCACCTCAACTCTGCCCCTTCCCCAAATCCCCAGCCCTGCCTCCTCCCCCAAGGCTCTCAAGCCTAGGAGGGAGGGAGGGAGGGGGAGAAGTGGTGCCACGCTGCAGCCACTCGGAATCTCCCCCTCCCTCCCAGGTTTGAGAGCCTGGGAGGGAGGGGGCAACTCCGAGTGGCTGCAGCGCAGGCGCCGCTTCTCCCCCTCCCTCCCAGGCGCCCAAGCCTGGGAGGGAGGGGGAGCAGCGGCGCGCGAAACGGCCGCTCGGGATCTCCCCCTCCCTCCCAGGTTTGAGAGCCTGGGAGGGAGGGCGAGTAGCGGCGCGCGAATCAGCTGTTTCGCGCACCGTGGCAGCAGCAGCGGAGGTGAGCTAGGGCGGCCGGGGCACATTTTTAGGGGCGGCATTCTGGCGCCGGCCATGCTGCCCCTAAAAATGTGCCGTCCCAAGCACCAGCTTGTTTTGCTGTTGCCTAGAGCCGGCCCTGGGAAGGACGGAGGTACAGACCGTGCAGGCACAGTGAAGCCTCGGGGTTATGCTGGCCCCTGCACTGCATCTGCACTGACACGGGGGGAGCCATGCCTTCCTGTACCTTCCGCTCAGCAGGCTGCTGCAGCCGGTCCTCTCAGACAAGGAGCTGGCCCAGGGATGGACTCATTAGATGTTGCACCCACAACTGTTGCTGTCCTAGGGGTCTTTTTAACAGTTTCACTCTTAAATTCTGAATAACCACACAAACTGGGACCCCTTCTGCTTCATCAACTAGCGTGTGCAGAACAACTGCAAGTTACAATACCAGCATGGTTTCTTAACCCTTTTCTTGAATGATGGGAAATTACAACCTGAACATTCTCGGCTACTTAAACAATGGGTTTTGTCTTCAAGCACAGACAGAAGAGGAGACAAGGGATGGAAGAGAACTCCTTTCTGTGCTGGTGGTAGATAGATGCTGGCAGCTTCGGACTAACATTTTGGCTTTTTCCTCTAGTAAGCAGAGTTTCTGGTCCATCTGGGGTCAGGTTGGAAGTGCTAGATTGGAGATGCAGTCCCACTGTCTGGATAAAGTTTCCCCCTTGGAGATAGCATCATCTGAGAACCGATAAATCCAGACCTAGGCCTGGCCTATTGGTGGTGCCTATTGACTCTCACTGCTGCCCTGCCCTGAGAGTCAATAGGCACCATAGCTTGGAGCAGAAAGGAAAGGAAAGGACAGACCCAAACCAGACAAAGACCCTTTGGGGTTACCCTGAGTTTTATACTGACAGCTCATGGAAGGTTCCTAGATCTTCACAGTCAATGTTCCATGAGCTTTCCGGTACTGTCTAACCCCAACAAACTTAACCCAAAAACAAAGAAACCTGGAGCAATTTCACACCATTGCCTGCCTAACCCATCCTCAAACATAGAGGTGCAACCCACACTCATGCTGCCCTCTGGCCCTTGTAGTAGTTAGTCTATGGATACTCACGAAGCGGCTAAGGCTCTGCCTCGTGCTCCTAGATGCGGTGCTCCCAGGTTGAATCCCCACAGATGATGCAATCATTATGCAGGGTGGCCCCTAGTCGTCAGCTCATGCCATTTGGCCTATCTTCCCCCAAACAGATCAACTGTTCATCCAATACAAGCAATAAATGACTCCATATCTTTTAATGATTTGTTTCTGGTTTTGTCAAGGGCATGTGTTTTTGCAGCCAAAATGAAAAAATGCTTCTTTTGCCTCTGCAGGCACAAAACTTCTAACCAGATGTCTGTCTGTCTTTAACTTCAGACATATCAGGATGTTCCTAGCACTGGCCCATGGGAACTTGGGGGGTATGGGCCCTGAAATAACTTGCGTCAATTTTCTAATCTCAGATCAGTAGTTATACTGGATTTAAAATCCCAAAAGGAAATACTTGTGTTATCAAAGTATATGTTTTTATATTCATTGTAACCCCTTATAATTATGAATGGAGAAAACACTTATAATATAGCTACAACTCAAATTATTAAAATTAAAATCAATGCAAACAGGAACATTTCTATAATTTAAAATTCTTATAGGTGTAGAGAAAGTTCAAAAATTCAATAAAGTGCGACACTCTGTAACTCTGAGTAGCACCCTGGAACCATATTCACCACTGTAATATAATTATGATATGTTTTGTACACAGCATGCCTTGTGAGGTATCATTTTAAAAGTCTTGATCTGTTGAACATTAATATCCTGTTGGATTGTATGTGCTATCATTGTATGTGAAGTTATGAAGTATTGCTATACAGTAACTCCTCATTTAACGTTGTCCCACTTAACCTTGTTTCAATGTTACATCCCTACTCAATTAGGGAACATGCTCGTTTAAAGTTGTGCAATGCTCCCGTATAACATCGTTTGGCTGCCTGCTTGTAAGATTCTGTGGAAGAGCAGCGACTTTACAAGGGAGCATTGCACAAGTTCTGCTTCTCTGCCTCCTCCCCCTCCCTCCCAGCACTTCCCCCACCTTTGGCGGTGCTTAGGACTTTCTGTGCGGGAGGAGCAGGAGCGGGGAAGCCCTGCGTCTCTGCTCCTCCCCCACCCTCCCAGAAAGTCCTAAGCGCCGCTAAACAGCTGTTTGCCGGTGCTTAGGATTTTCTGGGAGAGAGGGGGAGGAGTGGAGATGTGGGGCTTCCCTGTTCCTGCCCCTCCCTCCCAGCACTTCGCACTTTGGACTTTCTGGGATGGAGGGGCAGGAGCGGGGAAGTGCTGCGTCTCCACTCCTCCCCCTCCCTCCCAGAAAATCCTAACCGCCGCTAAACAACTGTTTGGCAGCGCTTAGGACTTTGGGGGGGGGGGGGGAAGATGTGGCATGCTCTGGAGAGGAGGTGGAGTGGGGGTGGGAAGAGGTGGGCCTGGAGCATTCCCGGCAAAATCTGAGCCTGTTCTCCGGGGAAGCTGCTGCTGTTGCTGCAAAGGTGCTTCCTAGCGTCCTTGCCTGCAGTGGGCTGTGCCTGTGTGGGGTAAGCCAGGGGCACTTCCCAGGACAGTACTGTACAGTATACAGTAGAATGCCTTTTGTCTGCCCCCAAAAAATTTCCTTGAAACCTAACCCCCTGCATTTACATTAAATCTTATGGGACAACTGGATTCATTTAACATTGTTTCACTTAAAGTTGCATTTTTCAGGCACATAACTACAACGTTAAGCAAGGAGTTACTGTATATGTTACTGAAATATGTTGTGAGATTGGAAACACCCAAAACCAGCCTTTCTGGTACAACAATGGAGTAGCCAGACGTGCTGATAGCCCATTAAAGGGAATCCACTCTCCCAACAGCCATCCCAGAAGACTTTTCAGAGAGAACATGTAGACAATGGAGACCGCTTGACTAATGGGGACTGCCTGATCCTCACATCACAGCAGTGACATCATCACTTGGCCTCTTCCCTTCCCCTCACCAACTCAACATCCGGAGGAACGTCTGGAGAACAAAGACTTTGAACTGGGAAGAGGGTCCCAGGCTGGAAAAGAGTCCCAGCCTGTGTACTGAAGAACTATACCATCTGTCAGAGGGAGACACTGCTTGATTCAAATTCTGTTTAGTTTATAGAACTTAGACTGCAAATTTATTTTTATTTCTTAGGTAACCAACTTTGATCTCTATGCTTGCTACTTATAATCACTTAAAATCTATCTTTCTGTAGTTAATAAATCTGTTTTATTTTTTACCTAAAACAATGTGTTTTGGTTGAAGTGCTTGAGAAATCTCAGCTCAGTTTACAAAGGCTGGTGTGTGCCCTCTCCACATAGAGGGAGTGGTAAACTGGATAATGACCTTACACTGGCCAGGCTTCTGATCAGGATAGGATGGTACAGTTCTGGGGTGTAAGGCTGGGGATCTGGGGGGAATTGGCTGGAGTCTCTCTATTATTAGTCCATGAGTGGCTGGGAGAGCATTCATGTAACTCAGTTGGGTGTGTGCCTGCCTGTGGATGGCTGTGTTAGTGCAGTACCTGCCAGAAGTTTGTGGCTTGACAACAGCATCACAGTGTGAGAGGGATACCCCAGGTCGGTGGGACAGAAGGCTCAGCGAGCCCACAGTCCAGGTTGCACTTTGGGGACCCTGTCACACAAAGTACTTCACTCAGGAAGGAAAAATCAATTGCAAAATGGGGAATAACTGGCGAGGTGGTGGTACTGCTGAAAAGGATCTGGGGGTCACAGTGGATCACAAATTGAATATAAGTCAACAATGTGATGCAGCTGCAGAAAGGCTAATATTCTGGGGAGTATTAACAAGAGTGTCGGATGAAAGACACGGGAGGTGATTGCCCCCCTCTTAGTTCTAAGAAAAGAAGACTGAGAGGGAGCCTGATAACAGTCTTCACATCTATTATGGGCTGTTGGACAGTGATCAATTGTTCTCCATGTCCATTGAGGGTAGGGCAAGAAGTAAAGGGCTTTATCTGCAGCAAGGAGATTTAGGTTAGATATTAGGAAAAACTTCCCCCTATAAGGGTAGATAAACTCTGCAATAGTCTTCCAAGGGAGGGTGTGGAATCCCCATCATTGGAGGTTTTTCAGAACAGGTTGGACAAACCCCTGTCAGGGATTGTCTAGGTTTACCTGGCCCTGCCTCAGCGGAGGGGGCAACTTCATGAGGTCCCTTCCAGCCTGACGTTTAGCAGCCTAAAACCTCCCGGATTGGCTTCAGTAGTCTCTGGGAGATCAAGTTGGAAAATAGCACAAATGGATTGTGTTTACAGCCATGGAGGGTTTAGACTCAGGGGCATTTCCGCTGTATTTATACTTGAGGAATCAGAAAGACAACACAATGAATGGACAGTTTACAAATGTGTGTGCATACTGCTCCCTTCAGGAAACATCAGAGGCGTTTCTTCTGATGAACACGGCAACAAGGAAGCATTTGGTGCCTGTGCCATTGATCTTGGTCTCAGAGGTCAGTCATTGTACTGTGCTGTGTTCTATGTATCAGGGACTCTCCTACTGCTCCCCAAGTTGATGTGGTCAGTAACATGGCTGCAGAGCAGGGAGGCCCCGCCCACCATTCTGCCATGATCTGTTAGGGATTTTAAGAGAGAGCGTTAAGGGTAGGAGATTAGACTGAAGACAAGCCCCTTTTCAGGGAGATATGTGGATAGACTAGCTCTTTGGGATCTACAGGAGATACACCCACACACAATGCCTACAGATTTTCTTTATACAGACTATGTTGTTGTCTAGAAAGAATCATGTCCTTTGATATGCACATGGGCAGTTCTGACCCCTTTTAGTCAGGGGCAGTGCAGCACAACACACACACAAACACTAGATAGTGGAATCCACACAGAGTATCTAGATTCACTGTCCAACCTTGATGCGGCAATACTGCACACTAGGTGTTACACTACAGAGGAGCTGTTAAACTGAGCTCCTCTGGGCTAGGGGGGGAAGTCAGAGAGATTTAAAGATCTCTTGGCCCTTGGTTTGTCACTGTGGTGTTGGGACAAATTTCCCCTTCTGGGTGAAACAGACTGCAATGCCTGAGCCTGTGTGGGAGCTACCGCTGAGCATGGAAAGGCTGCTGTGTTTGCTGTACTGACCCTCAGTGATGGAGTCACTCATTGTACCAAAGTGCTCGGACCCATTCGTCAAAAGCAGCCCTTCTTCTAGCTGCAGATCTGGATCTCACATCACCAAAGGACACAGCCACACGCCACCAGATGGTGCCCTTATGTTTGCAGAAGACATAGCCATCAGTGAGAGTATCATCACAGACAGAGCCTACACCACTGCCAGAGACAGAACCACAGTCTCAGAGCATGGTCTCTGGAGGCTCAGCCACTACTCAGCAAGGCAGCGCCAGCCACTGGATCCCAAATACAGTAACTCCTCGCTTAATGTTGTAGTTATGTTCCTGAAAAATGCGACTTTAAGCGAAATGATGTTAAGTGAATCCAATTGCCCCATAAGAATTAATGTAAATGGGGGGGGGGGTTAGATTCCAGGGAAATTTTTTTCACCAGACAAAAAACTATATATTATATAGATATACACACAGTATACGTTCTAAACAAACTATTTAATACTGTTCACAGCAATGATGATTGTGAAGCTTGGTTGAGGTGGTGAAGTTAGAGGGTGGAAGAGGGTGGGATATTTCCCAGGGAATGCCTTGCTGCTAAATGATGAACTAGCACTCGGCTGAGCCCTCAAGGGTTAACACGTTGTTGTTAATGTAGCCTCTCACACAAGGCAGCACGAACACGAGGGGAGACAGCATAGCAGACAGAGACAGACACACACCTTGTGTGTGGGAGAGAGAGAGATGCACACTGCCCCTTTAGTAAGCTGACCCACTCTTAAGTGCAGTGTCTTTTTAAGTGGATCAGGAAGTTGAGACAGCAGCTGCTGCCCCAAGCTCTCTCTGTCTCTCTCCGTCAGTGTCCCTACCCTGCTCTATATAGAGAAGGAGTAAGCGGGGTGCAGAAGCAGGGAGGAGGGGGACACCCTGACATTAGCCCCCCCTCCCCTCCTGCACAGCAAGCAGGAGTCTCTGGGAGCAGCTCCAAGGCAGAGGGCAGGAGCAGCACATGGCAGTGGGGGGAGGGAAAAGCTGAACTGCCGATTGATAGCCTGCTGGGGAGCTGCTGGTCCACCCTGGTTCCAAGCCCCCACCAGCTAGCTGCAACGGGCTGCTCTTCCTGCAAGCAGTGGACAAAGCAGGCGGCTGCCAAACGACATTAGAAGGGAGCATTGCGCAACTTTAAACGAGCATGTTCCCTAATTGATCAGCAACATAAAAACGAAACAACGTTAACCGGGACGACTTTAAGTGAGGAGTTACTGTAGTCTGGTGTGTAGCCATTTGCCTCTTGGCAGCACATAAATAGGGCCCTACCAAATTCACCATCCATTTTGGTCAATTTCATGGTCATAGGATTGTTAAAATTGTAAATGTCATGATTTCAGCTATTTAAATCTGAAATTTCACAGAGTTGTAATTGTAGGGGTCCTTACCCAAAAAGGAGGTTTTATTGGTGGGGGGGGGAGGTTACAAGGCTATTGGGGGGGGGTTGCAGTCAATTTTCCCTCTAATTTTTTATATCTATGTGTGGAATGAATGTTGTGCACCAATATGGAGGTGATGTGTGGCGGGGGTGGGGCTGAGGGGCTCAGAGTGTGGGGGGTGAGGGCTCAGGGATGGGGCAGAGGGTTGGGGTGCTGGGGTGAGGGCTCCAGAGTGGCGCCGGTGATGAGGGGTTCAGGGTATGGGAGTGGGCTCAAGGGCTGGGGCAGAGCATTGTGGTGCGGGGGGTGAGGGCTCCAGCTGGGTGTGCGGGCTCTGGGGTGGGGCCAGGGATGAGGACTTTGGGGTGCAGGCTGCCCAGGGGCTGGGGCCAGAGGACTCTCCGCAGTTTGATCAGCCCTGATTGGCTGCTCTTTGCAGTCCTTCTCTAATTGGCTGCCTCCTGCACAGCCTCCCTATTAACCCCTTTATAGGCCAGTGTGGGTTGGATGCTCCATCACAGACTCCCTCAGAGTGACAGCCATTTGTTTTATTGTCTCTGTCTTGTGTGTTTTGTCTCTTTTCTGCACAGGCTGCATGGATGCTGAGATCAACCAAACACAGATCCTATTGCCCAAAGCCATGTTTTGGTCCCAGGGAGATCCAGGGCAGGGACAGCAGCTGCTCTGCTATTGAGAACCCAGATAGGAAGCCAAAAAATGGGGTCCACATTTTGAAAAGAAAGAAGGAAAAACCAGAGAGAGTGCAGAAAAGAGCCACAGAAATGTTACAAGGGCTGAAAAATGCCTTACAATGAAAACTTAAGGGAGCTCAATCTTTTAGCTTACCAATAAGAAGATGAAGAGTTGATTTGCTTACGGTGTATAGATACCTTGATAAGTAGAAAATCCCAGGTTCTAAAGCGATCTGTAATCTAGCAGAGAAAGGCAGAACAAGAACCAGTGGCTGGAAGATAAAGGCAGAGAAATTCGGACTATAGATGAGACAGGTTTTTTAGCACAAGGCTGATTAACCATTGGAACAAATTCCCAAGGAAAGTGACTGATTTTCCATTTCTTGATATCTTCAAATCCAGACTGGATATTTTAGTCAAACATAAGTTATTGGGCTCAATGAAGGGGTAACTGGGTGAAATTCTCCGGTCTGTGTCACACAAGAGCCCAGCCTGCTGGACAGTCACCAGTTGGATCCCTATACACTAGACCCATGTGCTTTTAAGCTTCCCTTGAGCTAAGTAGACTGCAGCATTGCTTTTATTCCTGGCCTCTGTGGCACATTTTCTGGGCACAGACTGTTTGTGACCCCTTCACAGAAATGCCCCAGGGCCAGTGATGACCCTGTCTTCCCACTGCCTTAAGCAAATCCTCTCCCAAAGTTCCACGCTTGCAGCTACTCTGGGTTTATAGTTCACTTCTCTCTCTCTCTCTCTCTCACACACACACACACACACTTTGCAAAGGTCTCTAATGACAATTGCTTTTTACTTTAGCTAGCACATGGAGCTTCCATTTGAATGGAATCTCAGTTCCCCATTGTTAGCCCTCTGCTAGGTGCAAGAAATGTTCCTGACATCTCCTTTGTGTTTTAGCTCAGTATGGAGGCTCCAGGGCCAGTTTTACAATGAAAATGGCCTTCACAAAACAAAATGGAGGTGTAGGCTGGTGGACCCGATCACCAGCCCAGGAAATCAACCAGCCACACCCAGCTGAGTCCGTCACCCCTATCTCAGGGCCCTGTTTATTCTGCAGCACACAAACTAGAGAAAAGTGGAGCATAGCATAAAACACTCGTCCTGTTCCTAACCTGGGTTTGGACCCTCTGTCAGCTAACTGGTCAGGGCTTCCCCAAGCAGGGGGAAAGATAGGGGGTTGATTGCAGGGCCAGTTTGCCCTCTTACAGTTATCTGCTCTAACCCAAGTGTAACCATTCTGCCCATCTAAGTTGGCAGCAACAAGGGCCGGGTTCTGTATCTAGGGGTTCCGTTTCAATAACGCAATGCAAAACCGGCTCGAGCCCCCACCCAGTGACCTGGGACAATTACATACCACCCCCTGGATGCCTCTAAGAGGCAATACTTGCCCTCTCGCAAGCACGGAGTCTGAGTGTAACAGAAAATGTTCAATAACATGAGGTAAACAACATCAGCATTAAATTGGAAAAACACCACAAACAGGATTCATAACACAAACCATGAGCAAAAACCCACCCCAGCAAATTGGGCTGTGTCCTTTCCCTTTGGTTCTTGAATCCAGCAACCCAAAAATCACCGAGAGTCCCCAAAACCCAACACCCCCAAAGTCTCTTGGGTCCAGCAACCACCCAAAGTCCCAAAAGTCCAACAGACCCCAAAGTCTCTGTCCCTGGTCAGTGCAGCCCCAGAGTAAAAAGGGGGGGCACGCAGGGTGTTAAGGGGCACCTTACGTGATCCGAGGCCATCTGGCCATCTCTCTCTTCCGCCACAGCCTTCACCACGAGCCAGTCCACTTTCTGCCATCCCACAAACTGCTCCATTCCACTCACCGACCTGTGAGCCACTCCAGCCGTCCCCGCAAACAGCTCCACTCGCTATTCCTTGGGCCACTCCAACCGGCCCTGCAAGGCTCCACACCGCTCAGCAATATAGCTTCAGGCTCCCCTACTAGTTAACACAGCACTCAGTGATCTCAGCTCTTAATAACTTTAGCTCTTTTGTGATTTCAGCTCTTAGCAATGTCAGCTCATAGCAGGGGAGCCCCAGTGCTAGTGCACCATTGGCCCAAAGTGAATTCAGCTCAACAGCCTGTAACTAGACTCCTAAGGGAATCAAAGTTAGCTCTGACATTCAACAGTGGAGAGAGGTGGTAGTGCAATTGGTGTTACAAACCCTCAAAGGGACCCCATCCTCTCAATTCACTGGGTTTTGTAACCCATGCCCCTTGTCAAGCAAGTGCTACTTAGGTAATGGTGAAGGACTCACTCAGTCCTTCTGTCATACAACAGTTCCACTGGCCTTGATTCACAGAATCAGGGTAACAAAACTTTATTCTTCCTGCCCCAATAACAGAGAAAACTGGGGCTCGCACACCAGCCAGAGTAACCACTTTCAGTTGCTGTTGTTTCATGCCAGGCGAGTGGGTGTGCCTATGCAAACAAGATCAGCCCCTGGAGTTCTTTTCCACACTCGCCATAATTCACCACCAGATGTCAGGGTAGAGCTCATCCTGACTCTGCTTACACAAGTAAAGGGGCATGGGCAGTTTTTTCCTTTTCTTCCTCCTCCCATTGCCTTATGGAGCTGGACCCTCATTTTTATCCCCTAGCTGGAATTTATCAGGCGCAACCACTAGATGCTGGATTTGAAGATTCCCAGCACCTGCCTGCTGGGCTCATCTCCAGAATAGGGCTGACTTCTCCATGGCCCTCGTGGCATAGGTACATGCAGACATAGTGTAATCTCTCACAGGATGCCACTCCGAAACCCAAAGCTAGGGCTTGGCTGGGGTTCACCTGGGTGACTCAGGGCCAGGTGCCTGGAAGGAAGCAATTGCAGCTGCAGACTCTTTATTGTGATGCTGGGGAAGGAGAAGCAGGAGAGAAGAAGAAGTTGCAGGGCTGACAGAAAGAGCAGCTTGGAGCTGGACAGACCTAGCTAATGTAGCAGCCATGGGACCGGGATGAGTCTATGCAGCAGGACCAAAGACTCATCATTCTGAGCTCATGCTGCACCCTATTTTCAGAGCACACAATGGGACACGAGGGTTTGTGCTTCCTGAACTCTGAACCAGGTCAGAGAGCATTGATCTGTATACCTAGGCATTGGGGACTGAATCCCTACTCTCATGTGGGAGTCAGGGGAAGGTCTCTGTGTAACTTTCCACGGGGATCTCCTCCTGACATTGCTTCCAGACACAGGCTGGGGCATCTTAGTATTGCTTTATTGATGTCTATTTGAGCAGTTACCTTCTGCCTCCCCAAAGGGGGTTGGTGCTGGTCAGCTGCTTGTCCCCAGCACAGGGTTTAGGACCTGGCCACCACTCAACTAGCCTGGAGACCCCCACATGGCAGGGGAGACTCTAGTGAGGCAGCTGGACACAGACTGACCATGGGGCTGTCTAGCATCCAGACAGATAAATACAGCCTGTGTCATCAGCCTAGTGTGATCGAAGGGCTTGTGGGAGATTACTAATTTTCCATTTTAGGAAGACAGATGTCACAGGAGTGCTCTGCATCCACAAATAGATCAACACAATATAGATCCACAAATTTCCAGCAGGTGGCACTCAACAGTAGTTGATCTGGGATCTGTAGCATCATTAGAAACTTTGTGTTGTGCCTTAGGGTACATCTACACTACAGGGGGGAGTCGATTTAAGATACGCAAATTCAGCTACGTGAATAGCGTAGCTGAATTCGACGTATCGCAGCCGACTTACCCCGCTGTGAGGACGGCGCCAAAATCGACTTCTGCGGCTTTCTGTCGACGGCGCTTACTCCCACCTCTGCTGGTGGAGTAAGAACGTCGATTCGGGGATCGATTGTCACGTCCCGACGGGACGCGATAAATCGATCCCCGAGAGGTCGATTTCTACCCGCCGATTCAGGCGGGTAGTGTAGACCTAGCCTTAGAATCTGAATAGTACACTGCCCTGCCCTGTTCTAAACTGCCCTTTGGGCAGCAGTCAGTGCCTGGCCTATACAGTAATGGAAAAGGACTACTGACCAAACTACAAACAGAGACAAGGCAAGTGAGTGAATTTCTTTTACTGGACCAGCTCTGTTGGAGAAAAAGACAAGCTTTCAAGTTACACAGAGCTCTTCTTCAGGACCTGAAGTTAGTCCACTAAACAGAAACTAGTCCAGTAAAAGATATTATCTTACCCGCCTTGTCTCTCTAATATCCTGGGACCAACACAGCTGCAACACTGCAAACAAACTACACAATTCATAGACCCCCAAGGCCAGAAGACACCATTGTGATCATCTAGTCTGACCTCCTGTATAAAACAGGCCACAGAACTTCCTCAAAATAATTTTTAGAACAGATTTTCTAGAAAAGCATCCAACCTTGATTTAAAAATGGTCAGTGATGGCAAATCCATTATGGATTACTGCTGGAATAGTATGTCCAGTTCTGGTGTCCACAATTCAAGAAGGATGTTGATAAATTGGAGAGGGTTCACAGAAGAGCCATGAGAATGACAATGGATTGGAAAACCTGCCTTATAGTGATAGACTCAAAGAGCTCAGTCTGTTTAGGTTAACAAAGAGAAGGTGAAGGCATGACTTGATCACAGTCTATAAGTACCTACATAGGGAACAAATATATACTAATGGGCTCTTCAATCTAGCAGGGAAAGGTCTAACATGATCCAATGGCTGGAAGTTGAAGCTAGACAAATTCGGACTGGAAATAAGGTGTAAAGTTTTAACATTGGGGGTAATTAATGAATGGAACAATTTAACAAGGATTGAGGTGGATTCTCCATCACTGATGATTTTTAAATCAAGATGGGATGTTTGTCTAAAAGATCTGCTCTAGGAATTATTATGGGGAACTTCTCTGGCCTGTGTTATCCAGGAGGTCAGACTAGATGATCACAGTGGTCCCTGGCCTTAGAATCTATGAATAATACACTGCCCCACCCTGTTCTACACAGCCCTGCACTGTGCTGTGCTATGAAACACTGCATTGTGCTGCACTACAGAGGGGCTGACTTTTAGTTTTCCCTGGGGGTTCCCCACTCCACCCCAAGGCCCTGCCCCCACTTCACCCCATCCCCCAAGGCCCTGCCCTCACTCAGCCTCTTTCCCTCCCTTGCTCCATCCCTTCCCCTGAGGCTCCACCCCCTCTCCTGAGGCTCCATCCTCGCTCCACCTCTACCCCGCCCCTGAAACCCCCACCTGCCCACTGCTCACTGCTCTCTGCCCTCCTCTGCCAAACAGCTGATTGGTGGCAGCGCCAAACTGCTGTGGCTGGTGGGTGCATGAGCTCCAGAACACGCACGAAGTTGGTGCCTATGCTGCACTATCCTGTGCTGTCTCACACTCACAGTATCTGATCACCCCCAAGTCATTAATGGTTTTATCCTCCTCCTCCCAATGAGCCAGGGAGGGGCTAGCCTTACCTTACAGATGGGGAATGAAGCACTGGGTAGATTAAGTGACTTGTCACACACGAAGTCTGCTGTTGATCTGGGAACTGAACCCAGGTCACAGGCCATTGCCTTGTCCTCTAGCCCACCCTTACTTCAGCTGAGCAATTACTGGTGCTTGGCAGAGCAACATTCAGCAAAGCTAAACATATGCCAAATGGTTTGATGTGTGTCTAAGAAAACAGAGCAAGGATTTGTCACATCTGGAAGGGAACATGGGTACCAAGGGCCAGTGACCAGCCCCAAAGTCCTAGGCTTCAGTTCTCAGAGCCCAGCACATCAAGATGGGTTTTCTGGCATTCAGGAACCTGTATAAACATCAGCGCACTTGTAATGAGAGATTTTGCTTTGAATGCTCTGAAATACCTTTCAGCACCTTAAATAGAAACTTGCAGAAAAACCTCGGCAGGGGTTTAAACATCATAAAAATCACTTCTCCCAAATTGACATAATTAAGGTGGCGACCGTATCAGGCCACTTTGGTTTGCATAAAACAGTAATTAGTTTTAAGATTAAAGCTCTAATTAAGTAAAAATTAATGATAATTTAAATTTAGAAAATCCAACATGGCTGACCAAAATGGTGGAGACAGGGATAATAGTCTAAATTTAGGTAGTGGAAAGTTCTAGCAAACAAGATGACGTCAGAAGAAGGAGCTTAGAAAGGTCTAGAATCCAAGATGGTGTCAGAGGGAGGAGCTTTCCTACCTAAAAATAGGTATGAGGTTATAGGGAGGAGCTGGAAAAGCTGGAAGCTGATTGGCTGATAGGAGCTGACCTTGAGAGAGCAAGCAGTATATAAGGCCGACAGCCAGCAGGCTGGGTTGGTAGTAGGGTTGGGATCCTTGAGAACAGCAGAGCTGCAAGACACCTGAGAAGAAGAACAGAATATCCTAAAACAGCTACCTGAAAAATAGCTACCTGGAAGAACAAGAAGCATCAAGTAGCAGCGGCAGAATTTCTAAGGTTGCCTGTAGCAACAAGCAACTGCCTGCCAGCAGGTACCTTACCAGCAGCAACGGATGAGTGGCAACCGCCATTGCTTCTGAGGAAACCTAGAGAAGACAGCAGCACCAGCCTTGAAAACAGCAACACTGCCAACTGACAGAGCAGAAGGCTCATTTTTGACGATATCAAAGGGAAGTAAGAAGTGGTGTAAGTCTGATTTTTCTATCTGTCATTAAGGAATGTGTGGGTCTTATCTGTCAATAAAGCTGGACGCCTGTGTTTGAGTGAGATCTCCCTTACCCATTCTGTGACAGCCTGATCAGCCCTCACAGGATGTTAATGTAAATATCAATATGAATAGTTAGTTAGGTATTAAGTATTAAATGTTACTGTTTAATATTAATGTTAGTGCTAAGTAAATGTCTCCTTTAAATCTGTGGCATTATAATGATTTCTCATATGTGTATATAGAGGTGGCATAGACCATATTGTATTAAGTACGGGATCCCTATGTGCATATTACATTGAAACTACTGTATTTCCTGTATGTGTTCGATATCCTATGTAGACTGTGTTTTTTGTTTGTTTTTATTTTGTTGCGCTGTTTCTTTTAAATGTAATTCTATTGCATTTTACTATATCTTATGTATTCTTTCTTGCTTTATTAAAACATTGTAACCTCCTATTTCGTTAAATAAATAATTCTTTTGTTTTCAAAGAATTACGGCTTGTGTGTCTATCCTTGAGCAGAAGGCTGTATCTCTGTCCTTTGGGGGGTTAGTACGACTAGCTTGCTCTGGGGAGCCCTCTCTGGGTTGGCGACAAGCTCCCTAGTAACACTCTGGCAATTCCTTTAGGGCGGGCAGGGCCGTCCTTAGGATTTATGGTGCCCTAGGCGGGATTATTAAACTGGTGCCCCTGTGCCTGACTTGCTCTTAACAACACAAACATAAGCTTACAGTATTGGAAAACTTACCACATGCATGTTGTTAAACCCAGTTTAACTTAATTAAGCACACTGTAATGCTGATGGACTAGCACTAAAGAAGTAGCGCTATAGAAAAAATTCTGATTTGACAGAATGATGCAAATAATATAATTTTTTTAATTTGTCAACATTTTATTGGAAATTTATATGAAGAGGTATTGAAACAAGGAGTTGTTTTTAATTTAAAGCAATCTTTCTGGCTTTTTTTGGCTGCAAAAGCAGTAATAATGTCATTGTATGACAAAGACAAAGTGATGTCTTGTTCGATTGCAGGAATAGCAAGACCAGTCAAGCATTTCTGACTCACTGTAGAACGGAGATAGTTTTTAATGAGCTTTAGTTTTGAGAAACTCCGTTCTCCTGATGCTACTGTTACAGGAACTGTCGGTAGAATACGAGTGGCAATGTACACATTAGGATATATGTCAACAAGTTTGCTGGTATGAATAAACTGTACAATGTCCATCACCGATTTTGCATGTGGCAACATTGGTGACAGTGTCCTCAATTCTTCGTACAGTTCAAGTCCATTTAAATCAAAACTATCACCGTGCTTCAGGAGGCTCTCTAGGTTCTTGCGCTGTGACCTTGAGCTAGTGTGAAGACACCTCACAAGGCGCTCCGCCCTGACTGAGACACAATAGAGTTGGAAACCCAGGTCATTTTTACAAAGCCACTTTTTAGTTTTAAATGTATAGTGGGCATCAGTCTTAGTGTTAGTTACAACTCTATATCAACCTTCTACTGTAAATAGATCAATGGCATTATCCAGTTTAATAAGCTAGGTTTCCAAGCAGTGGGGAAATATAACCCCGCGGCGTGCCATCAAAAATCAGCTTGTGTGCCACCTTTGGCACGTGTGCCGTAGGTTGCCGACCCCTGCTCTATACACTAGTAAAGGGATGAGCATATTACAGTGGTTGGAGGCTCTATTTAGCAGTAACGGGGCTATAGGAAAGTCAGTCAACATTTTTTGTTTCTCTGATGAAAACTGGCCCACTCCCTGCCCCAAACCAAACTTGTCACAAATAATTGTCAACAACTTAATTTTCTGTTTTTGGCTAAGATATTGATTTAAAAAAATATATTGAAATTGAATTCAGGATTGTTAGCAAGCATTTTTGGCAAACAAAGTTGTTAAATGACAATCTAAATGGCAACACAGTCCTGCTTTCATGCTTGGCTCACCCCCCAGCCTGCTGGTCCAACAGCTGCAGTAGAGGAGGAGATAGGTGGAAAACTGCAGGACCCCAAAATCCACCTCTTGGGGTGCAGAGTGGCAACAGCAGCAGCAAACCCTCAGGTCTGATCACACGCCAATGGGCACCACCGCCAGCCCAACGGCCCATGGTGAAGTTAGCCCAGCATCTGATCTCAGGGACGGGGCACCCATGGAGCCACAGCAGCTCATCCTGCCCTGCGCAGCTCCCCCCGGATGAGATGGATCGCTGCCAGCCCGGGGGAGAGACGCGCTCCCCAGCTAGGGTGACCAGATCCAGATATTTGGGGCTTTGTCTTATATAGGCACCAATTACCCACACCTAGGGTGACCAGACAGCAAGTGTGAAAAATCAGGACAGGGGGTGGGGGGTAATAGGAGCCTATATAAGAAAAAGACCCAAAAATTGGGACTGTCCCTATAAAAGTGGGACATCTGCTCACCCTATCTCAACCCCCCGTCCTGATTTTTCACACATGCTATGTGGCTATCCCCAGCCCAGCCACGCGTGACCATTCCAATCCCGGCTGGCTGCCGAGGAAGTGAGTTACTTTCACTTTCATTCCTCAGCAGGCAGCCAGCTAGCCTCCCCCTCCCCCCCAACACCTCCCCCAACCCAGCCCTGCCGGAGGGGAGGAGAGAGAGAGAGAAGGGTGCTCCTTGGGGGGGGAGAAAAGGGGAGTGCTCCGTGGGGTGTGGGGGGGAGAAGAATGGACGTTATGGGGGACAACCAGGGGTGGCTCCAGGCACCAGCGCAGCAAGCGCCTGCCTGGGGTGCTGTCTGCCGGTCGCCCTGAGGGCGGCAGTCAGGCTGCCTTCGGCAGCATGCCTGCGGGAGGTCCCCCGGTCCCGAGAGGCACCCCTGCTCTTACACACCCCAAATACTCTGTCCAGCACCTCCCAAATACCATCTCCCAGTACACACACACCCCTCCAGCACCCCAAAATACCCCCTCGAGCTCACCCCCTCCCCCCACAGCAGTGTCCTCTATTACAGAACTTGAAATACAGGTGGGGTCACCCTAGATACAGTTGAATTTTAAAGGCAGGTGTTTCTGTTCTACCTCATGGAGTGACCGCAATGGGGCCAGGCTCTGGAAGTCTCAATGAGCTACAATCCCAGCTGGGTCCCCAGAGGTAGTTCCAGAAGGGCGGGGTGATTCCCTGCACAGCCCGGGCAGAGGCAGCGTTGCCCTTTTCTCTCCCCTCATTCCGAAGGCTTGGCCCGGACCCATGACACAAGGTTGGGTGAGCTGGGTACACGCTGGGAAAAGCCCTGAGGCCCCCCACTCAGGCTGGTGCAGAGAGGGGAGCAGAGCCCGAAGGCCTCCAGCCTGGCTCTCTCTCTCCTTCCCCTCTCCACCTACTACCTTGTGTACCCCGCTGCGGCTGGGCTGAATCTCGCCCCAGGGGGCCCAGCCGAGGGACACCCCGTCTCTCTCTCGCTCTCCCGGGGGTCTCTCTCGCTCTCCCGGAGGGAGCCCTCATTGCTCAGTGTATAACAGGGGGGTCACTTAGCCTCCTGTACAACACGAGCAAGAGCCTTGTGTCCAGCAAGTATAAATGGGAGTGGTTCCCCCCGGGCTTTGTCTGTGGGTCCGGAAGCCCGGGAGGGCGCCGCCCCTCACTCCCAGGCTGGGGTGGCCACATGGCTGGAGTGGGACTGCTGTCTAGCCCTGTCCACACGGGGGACAGAGAGGAGGACACGGGGGCACACCTCAGAGCTCCTCACCTATGATATAGGAGCACAAGCCCCATGGACTCTCACCCTCGGTTTTACAATTGTACTTCTTTTTTCTTTCTTTTTCTGTGTGTGTTTTTTCTTAGTAGTTATATTTTTACCTTTTTAATATATTTTACTTGTATTTCCTTTTTTATTTTATTGTTTATATATATATAAAAACAATACAATAAAAATATATATAAAGTTTCTTTTAATTTTATTTCCCCTTTTATGGTTTTTATGTATTTTACAATTCTTTTATTTTTCAGTTTTTATTATTTTACTTTTTTTAAGTCTGTTAATATTTTTGTATTTTATTCATTATTACTATTTTAAATTTATTTTGCACTTTTTATAAATGTATTGTGTGAATCGTATACTGTTGTCCAATCATTTGGGCTCCTATCTTCTCTCACTCCAGTGAGGATCTTCAGCCTCTCACCCCATCATGGTAGTCATGCGCTGCCCCAGCCAAGTCTCTTTGTCCCCTGACTCCAGCCAGACCCTCCACCACCACCATTCCAGCCCATGGTGCTGAAGTGCGCACCCCTGGCTTGGCTTGAAGTGGTTTCCATCCTATGTTTGCAGATTGGTTCACTGACTCTCAGCACCCCACTATAAAAATTGTTCCAGCACCTCTGATCCAGCCTGGTCCCTTGTCCCAGGAGTCAGCTGACTGGTGTTGGGGCCAAAGGGCTGAGATGGGTTTTACAGTTCAGTCAACATAACCAAATAAAGCATGTCTGTAAGCCTCTGTGAAAAAGTGGTAGCCTAAGGGAAGTTAGGCACCAACTTCTTTTAGAGCATAAAGTGCTATAGAAAGTTAACAGTACTCCTATGTTTTACCCCACCCATAAAACTTTGGCTGTTTTATCAAAATGTAAATTAATGTGATCATTTAACATAACTTGCTTAAATCCAAGGAATGAGGTTAGTCCATATAAGGGACAAATTGTCAAGGCCCCAGGGCTCACATAAGTCAGGGATGGGCATTGTTTTAAGAACATGAATAGAATAGAATCTGACTCCTGGTTAGGAAGAAAACAATTCAGTGATAGAGTGGGGATACACAACTGGATACACAACTGCAGTTATTGCTGTAGTTCCATAAGCAGGCTGAACTGACTTATTCCCTGCCCTCCATCATTGTTAGATGCCTGCAAGTCACCAGGGCCTGATGAAATGCATCCTAGAATACTCAAGGAGCTAATAGAGGAGGTATCTGAGCCTCTAGCTATTATCTTTGGAAAATCATGGGAGACGGGAGAGATCCAGAAGACTGGAAAGGGCAAATATAGTGCCCATCTATAAAAAGGGAAATAAAAACAACCCAGGAAATTACAGACCAGTTAGTTTAACTTCTGTGCCAGGGAAGATAATGGAGCAAGTAATTAAGGAAATCATCTGCAAACACTTGGAAGATGGTAAGGTGATAGGGAATAGCCAGCATGGATTTGTGAAGAACAAATCATGTCAAACCAATCTGATACCTTTCTTTGATAGGATAACGAGCCTTGTGGATAAGGGTGAAGCTGTGGATGTGGTATACCTAGACTTTAGTAAGGCATTTGATACGGTCTCGCATGATATTCTTATCGATACACTAGGCAAATACAATTTAGATGGGGCTACTATAAGGTGGGTGCATAACTGGCTGGATAACCGTACTCAGAGAGTTGTTATTAATGGTTCCCAATCCTGCTGGAAAGGCATAACGAGTGGGGTACCACACGGGTCTGTTTTGGGACCGGCTCTGTTCAATATCTTCATCAACGACTTAGATATTGGCATAGAAAGTACACTTATTAAGTTTGCGGATGATACCAAACTGGGAGGGATTGCAACTGCTTTGGAGGACAGGGTCATAATTCAAAATGATCTGGACAAATTGGAGAAATGGGCTGAGGTAAACAGGATGAAGTTTAACAAAGACAAATGCAAAGTGCTCCAATTAGGAAGAAAAAATCAGTTTCACACATACAGAATGGGAAGAGACTGTCTAGGAAGGAATACGGCAGAAAGGGATCTAGGGGTTATAGTGGACCACAAGCTAAATATGAGTCAACAGTGTGATGCTGTTGCAAAAAAAGCAAACATGATTCTGGGATGTATTAACAGGTGTGTTGTGAGCAAGACACGAGAAGTCATTCTTCCGCTCTACTCTGCTCTGGTTAGGCCTCAGCTGGAGTATTGTGTCCAGTTCTGGGCACCGCATTTCAAGAAAGATGTGGAGAAATTGGAAAGGGTCCAGAGAAGAGCAACAAGAATGATTAAAGGTCTTGAGAACATGATCTATGAAGGAAGGCTGAAAGAACTGGGTTTGTTTAGTTTGGAAAAGAGAAGACTGAGAGGGGACATGATAGCAGTTTTCAGGTATCTAAAAGGGTGTCATAAGGAGGAGGGAGAAAACTTGTTCACCTTAGCCTCTAAGGATAGAACAAGAAGCAATGGGCTTAAACTGCAGCAAGGGAGGTCTAGGTTGGACATTAGGAAAAAGTTCCTAACTGTCAGGGTGGTTAAACACTGGAATAAATTGCCTAGGGAGGTTGTGGAATCTCCATCTCTGGAGATATTTAAGAGTAGGTTAGATAAATGTCTATCAGGGATGGTCTAGACAGGATTTGGTCCTGCCATGTGGGCAGGGGACTGGACTCGATGACCTCTCGAGGTCCCTTCCAGTCCTAGAATCTATGAATCTATGAATCTCTTCTCTTCCCCCCCTCTGGTAGATGCATAGGGAATCTCCTAGCATGGGCCACATAATTCATCTCTCCTTTCCTGGACTAATCCATGACCTCAAAGGAATAATTGTGATCTTATTACCTCTTACTAGCCACCAAGAAGGCACACTGGATGCACAAGCCTAAGCACAAATATTCCCTTTGAGTAAAGCAAGTGGGTTTAAATATCTTTTAAAAAACAGCTCTGACAAATGCTGTATTTAATAAATCCCTTTGCAGATCAATTCCATCAGCCAGGGAAAAGTGGTTTTACTGAACAGCCATTATGGATAAAAGCAAGGGGAACAAAGGAAATTGCACTGCAGAATTGTGAAGGAGTGGGGAAGCACGACAGATGTAGCTACAGAGTAAGTGGGAAACAGTGCCGGCTCCGGCACCAGCTAAAGAAGCAGGTTCTTGAGGCTGCCAATACCAAAGGGCGGCACTCCAGCCGCTATCGGGACGGCACGTCTGGGTCTGCAGCGCAGTAATTCGGTGGCGGGTCCCTCAGTCCCTCTCGGAGCGAAGGACCTGCCACCCAATTGCCACCGAAGAGTGGAATGGCGCAATCGTGCTGCCGCGGCTTTTTTTTTTTTTTTTTTTTGCCGCTTGGGGCGGCAGAAAACCTGGAGCCGGCCCTGGGGACAACAAAGGATACTGGTGCCAGAGCTGCCGAGCCTGCCTCACCTCACGCCGGGGGAAAGAGTCACACTCACAGGTGAGTTCCTTCCCTCACCCCTCCCCTTCCCTTCCCAGAGACCCCAGCAGCCAATCCCCTCCCTCAGACTGTGCTGCATTCGTCTGTCCGGGCTCCGGGCAGAGCGGTGCCCCCAGGTAGCGTGGTGCCCTAGGCGGTTGCCTGTTCTGCCTATGGCTAAGGACGGCCCTGAGGGCGGGCCACAACCTTGTTTACCCTTTTATTAAAATTAGACAAATTTGTAGGTAACATAACTGGCGTTTACATTGTAGGGTAACACACTAACCGTGTGATCAGCGCCGTAGGGCTTTTCATTGGTTTCGTGGTGCGGCTCAGCTCCTGTGCCTATCCTTCTGCGCTTTGCTACATGCTAGGCGGACAGCCATTTCAGCAGTGTGTTGGTCAATGACACGTACCAACCTGCCCAGGGAGAGCTGCTGTGAAATGCTCCGAGAGCAGCTAACGCAGCCCAGGGGCTGCTTGAACTGAATAGAGTTCAGTTTATTTGCCTGCTAACAAAGTATGCCCTGGCCTCCAATGTCAGTTTATTTCAATGGTAAATATATCTTCACTTCAATTCAAGTCCACGTGGCCTGCTTTCTTGCAGCGGGGAGTGGAAAACAAAACACAGTATTATTGAGCTCATCTAGGGATGTAGGGTTGCCACCCCCCAGGATTGCCCTGGAGTCTCCAGGAATTAAAGATTAATCTTTAATAAAAGATGTCACGTGATGAAATCTCCAGGAATACGTCCAACCAAAATTGGCAACCCTACGTAGGGAGCAATGGGAAAGGGAATAAGCAAGGTCTTAGAGTGGCTCCTTTCTCTGGTTTTCCTGGTGTGTGTCCAATTTGTGGCTGCTCTCAGCCCTGGAGCTTTAAAATGAGCCCCCCAAGCTGCTGCTGCCAAGTCCCTGCATCCTAACCAGGCTCCACTCCAGGCCTGGAGTCTCCTTTGTCTTCCAAAGCCCGAACAGCGCATGGGCAAGGCCCTGCCACTCACTGAGCAGCACAGAGCAGTATTAGGATTCCAGTGCTGCTGCTGTTCACCAAATCCAATATTTACTGTACACAAAATCCCCCTCTGTGCTAACAGAGCTTATTTGAGATGGGGCAGCCCCCTGGGTACTCCCACAATGCCTCTCGGAGCTGGACCCCACCAGGTTTATGGCAGAAGAGCCTGGGAAATACCTGGATCCACGCCTGTGAGTGCAGGCTGGGCAATCCCCTGTCCCCATGAGATCTGGGCTGCGAAGGCAGCTCCCTGGAAGTGGGTTCATGAAGCCACATGCAGGTTTGCTGGGAAGGAGCTGTGTAGTACTAGTTCCCAGCAGTGTATTTGTGTTGTAAATTCACACAGCTAATCTCTCTGTTGTTCCTTGTGGGGGCGGGGGGCGGGGGGGGGGGAGCCTGGACCTCGCCCATCCTGGGCAGTCTCAGTCACACACAAAGGCCTTGTTTCCCAGGCACAGACTGGCATTCCAGCCAATGCTGCATCCGAAGAAGTGGGCTGTAGTCCACGAAAGCTTATGCTCTAATAAATTTGTTAATCTCTAAGGTGCCACAAGTCCTCCTGTTCTTCCCCTCTCAGTTGCTTCTCTGCCCTTTCCCTGCTGCAATGATGAAATAAGCCTCACAGGCTAATGAGAACATATGTATACCAATGGCTCACAGGGTGTTTACAGTTAAGAGGCTTAATTCTGTAGATTGGAGGGAGATTGTGAAAAATACTGAGGTTTTGGAGCTGTGTATGCCTCTTGCTGCAGTTTTTGCTCAGTTTAAGCACCAGTGTGGGACAATATATGTATGTATCTGAGTGGAAAGACAGGATCCCCTTCCCCAGAAACAGTATCTATACACTAGAGAGGCAGCGGATTCGATCTATGTGGTTATTGAAAAGCCAGAAGCAACAAAAAGCAGCCATCTTTCAAGGCCTGTCTCTGACAGGACAGCTTTGCAGCTGCAAAAGAGTATAAAAGGTACAGAGATAAGCTTAAAGCTGCCAAATAAATTGGTGGAAAACTGTGTCACTCTGCCATATATGGTAGAAAGTTTACATCCCAGAATTTAGTAGCTAGTGAGGCCTTGGGAAATGTCTTGTTTGACAATGAAGAACTGAAGCTGAGTGATTTAAAGAAAAGTGATGTTAATAGGAGCTTTGGCTCAGACTCTAAGTACATTGCAGAGCTGAGAGTGGACTAGACATTCGGGAATAGTGGACGTGTTAAAGAGGATGTTAATAATTAAAAAAAAAAGAGGGAAAACACCTAGTAAGTCAAAGAAGAAGAAAAATGAATAACACCGTCGCCAAAACTGTATTGAGCTCTTAGTTGGCGGAGATTCAGAAAAGAATAAAGAGCTCAAAAGCGGCGGTAAAACAGTGTTGCTAAGAGCAGCTAACAAAGCCCAGGCCAAAAAGTTATTTCACCTTTGAATACAGTATTCAAAGTTTAAATATAAAAATAAAACCACAGTTAGAAATGTGAGCTGCTTAATTTAGGGGAAGCCCAGTGAGAAATGAAAAACTATTTTGATGGCCAACCCTGTGGCAAGGAGCATGAAGTGGGAGATCGGGTACTTATGCAGTATGTCTCAGACCAAAAGGCCAGTTGGGAAGGTCCCTACTATGTGATAGATCGTTGAACTACTGTCATGCAAAATTTTAGAGAATCAATGGGTGAGGTGGAATTGGAGGAAATTTAGTAGCCTGAAAAGGGAGAGAGTCACAGGAAGAGAGCGAAAACAGATATAGGAACAATACTGGTAGTTGGGAATAATAGCATGGAACCATGGATATCACAGTATTGTGGAAGGAAAATCAGAGAGGGATAGTTCAGTTGAAAAACCTGTTAAAGTTAAATAAACAACAAAATGAAGACATAAGGGAGGATTTCAAGGATACTTACAATGCAAAGATAACAGGACAGCTGTTTAGGGAAGTGAATCAGTGAAATGGGAAAAATAATGAACCATTCTTTTCTAATGTATCAAAAATTATCTTTTTGTGGTATGGCAGCTTCCTAATACAGGAGCTAGAGGTAGGACTGGAGGAAATTCAAAATGGCAAACTGCCTGCCTTCATAACTAATAAGATGTTGGCTCAATGGACAAAAATAAAAGGAATAGATTGGTGCAGGGTCTGTTATGCTGAGAAGAGGTGCAATCTTGATGAGACATGGAACCTTCCTGTGATGAAGCACAAAAACTGCCCGCTAGGAGTTAAAGAGAGCCTTTCGACCCAGCGAGCCCTGCCCTGTATCTCTGCAGCCAATGTGAGGCCCAGAGTGGGGAGAAAAGGAGACCTTGGCTCAGTTTGGGGCTGCCTGGCAAAGAGGCAGGAGCTACTGCCTCCCTACTGGAGAGGAAGGGTCAGTAGCCCGCCAGCCGAGGCAGCCACCAGGAAGTGTGAGGACTGTCTTCCCGGCCAAGGGAAACTACGGAGGAGACCTAGGAGCCTCTGGCAACTGAGGGAACTGCGTGACTGCAGCCCAGAGACAGGGTGGGGTTTGCCCTCACCAACCTTATGGCTGCCCTGCCCAAAGGAGCCTGGGATTGCGGCAGAGTGACACACAAAATCCATGAGAGGGCGCTCTGGGAGGAAAGCCACCCCAGCAAATTGGAATATAGGGCCATGCTCCCTGTTCATGAGTCAACTCACCCAGGGCCCTGGGTGGAGAGGGAAGGCCCATGTCCCCCTATACCACCCCTCCTCCCCCACCTAAAAGACTGAGGCACCTCAACCAGGGAAACAAGGGGCCAGAGGTAAGGTGTGCACCACCCACTAGGATGTCTAGCCCTCCAGGCACCCTGTTACACTTCCTCTGGTAGTAGCAGTACCCATGGCCACAGAACTAAACCATGCATTAAGGGTATTTGATGTCCAGCCCATAGGCACATTGGAATTTACCATGGCAGGTTACATCTTAAAGGAATATGTTGCTCAACCTCAGATACTGGTACAGACAGGTGGGGCAGTCTGAAAATCCCCAGATACTTCATGTTGCCCCAAGGTGAGCAGCACCTGGTTATGTCATGAGTTACTGCAAAGTGCATTGCCAGGATGTGGGTTTACCTTAGTTGAAGAAACCCCAAAATGTACAGTATAGCTGAGACAATGGGGACAAGGTCAAGCCAAGGTTGCAAAGGCTGGAGAAGGCAAATATTGTGTAACCTTGTGGGCTGGACACTTTTAATAGGGTACATAACTGGCCAACGTTTTGTTTTGTTCCAAGACAGGTTACCTGAATATGGGACAAGGCAATTTTTCCAGTTCCCCACCATGAGATCACCAACATATCAGCTGTTGCCCCTCTGATTGGTGATGCCCTAGTCACCGCAGTACAGTTAAGCCGAGTCATGCCACCATTGCATTGAAATGTGCAGGCCTTAATGAGTAGGTGCCTAGAATGTTTGTTGACCTTAAGTCAGGAAAGTTGAAATTTTCAGTGATACAGATATGCTGGGAAATTCCCCATGCTGGAAGTTAGCATACAAGATTGGGGAACATCTGTGGATACAAATGGGCTTTGTAACTATGCAAGCTATATTGGTGATCATGTTAATTACTTAGATTTGAAAAGACAAGCGCTTGGTTAGGCAGTTGGGAAAGAGGAGATATAAATGAAATACAGGCCTTGAAGAAGCCTTAAATAGGATTCTATAGCTTCATGCTAGGGAGTGTTCGGAGGCAAGGCATATTTAGGCCTGACTGAAGCCAGCTGTGATCCAACAATTTTACAGCTTATCGTGTTTAATGTTGTGCACATGCAAGAAAGGTACAGAGTAATCATGTTTGTAAGCAAAACAAAAGATAATCACAAAACTAGAAGAAACTGGTTTGCGCTAACATCAAACCTGTATTGAGAGTAAAGGAGAGTTAACATGGAAACGACAGACTAATACGTATGTAGAAGATAGCAGAAAGTTATATAAAGGGAAGCTGAAGCTGTGTATTGTCTGGTGCTGGATGTGATCATGGTGAGACCATCCTGATGTGCTTTCCACTTGTAAGTAACTGACCACTGCTTATGAGAGCTTTGCCTTAATGAAGATTTGTTAGATCCACCTGCTGAGTGGTGAACTGCACTCCAAGAATGTGCAAATAACCATCCCTCTGCGCCCAATGCATCGCCCCCTGGCCACGAGCAGAGACAGCAAAGAGACACAGTCATAGGTGCTGGAACTAGGGGTGCTGCAGCACCCCCTGGCTTGAAGTGGTTTCCATCATATCCAGGATGTGAAGGTGGCATAAAAGACTGCAAGTACGACCAGAATCAGGCCCAGTGTGGTCTGGGTGATATCCCTTTAAGAGGAAAAGGAAAGAAGTGTTGGTCACTCTCTGTCCTTGGAGACCTCAGAGTTCCCAGGGGTTCAGGTGTCCTGACCCACCTCTTGCTCTCTCAAATCTGGCTTTGCAGTGCTGCATGTGTGCCAGGCTGTTCTATGTGATGCTGTTGAGGTTCTGCACTAAAGTACAATTTTCATAGAGGATAAGGCTGTGACCTAGGATGATGCTGGGTGCACACTGCCCTCCAGTTCCTGTTAGAGGGGTAAGTAGGCCCCTGTGGAACACATCAGTGTGTTAATGACTGTGCAGGAGGCAACATGAAGATGGCAGTGAATGTTTAAGATTTTGTCTTTAACTTTCTTGAGAGGTGGATGTGTCCTGATGCTGCCTTAACAGTCAGGAAATTAAGGCTTGTCTATGTTAATTCCCTGTTATCTATATATATATGGTTTGTACCTGTGACAGAATGTATCCCTGTCTTGATACCTTATGCACTATTGTAATAATCTTTGTATGAAAATGTCATGGATAGGTCCATCAATGGCTCTTAGCCAGGATGGGCAGGGATGCAACCCATGCTATGAGCGTCCCTAGCCTCTGTTTGCTAGAAGCTGGGAGGGGATGACAGGGGATGGATCACTGATGATTGCCTGTTCTGTTCATTCCCTCTGAAGCACCTCACACTGGCCACAGTTGGAAGACAGGATACTGGGCTACATGGACCCATTACAGCCGTCCTCATTTTCTTACGTACGCCTTTTGAAGTATCATTTGCAAACTCATAATTTTCGGGTCATATTTGCCCTGGTAAAATGTGTGTGGCGACATGGTATGTGAAGTTATAAGATTTCCCTTTATGATGTTATTAACATGTTCCAAACCACAGCCCTACCGAAGCAGAAGTTGGCAAACAGGTCTGTCTTAAAAAACAGAATGTGTGCTCTGCTTAATTTGCATTGCTGTTTCTGCATTAGGGAAGCTAGTTCACAGTGTCGCCAGCTCCTTGATTGTATTGTGTATTGGGGATTTTCTTAAAGCCCCAGCTGCTGCTGCTCCCCAATGAGGAAACATGTGGTGTTCAAATAGTCACTTAAATGACCACTGGGTGTCACTGCTTTTCCATAAATTCCAAATTCCTTATTTACCACTACGTAGCAAAGGTCTCCACTGCAGGATTGAAATGTAGCTCAGTTCCATAGCTGAGATATGGGATCTAGTGCACAGCCCCACAATTCAGTGGTAGGAAGGAGAACATGCTACATTGTCATGTTTGTATTTGGTAACTGCAGAAGGGATCTCTTGCTGGACACCTGAGCTCAATGTGTCACGGCACCTGCAGAGCCAGACCTGTATTCTGTCATGCACACAGCTAGAGCTACGGGTGCGACTGGTCGCTGAACAATCAAGATCTCGCCATCCAGCAGCTCAAGTGGGAGGGGAGCCTCCCCTCATGTGGTTTATGGGAGCCATAGAACACCCTCTACAAAATGTGGAGCTCCTGAGGAAGGGATCCCTGCTCCAGCAGATTTGGGGGAATCTGGGAGACAGAGGTTGGGTGGTACTACTGGGGGTACAGCAGCATTGTCCCCATGCCTGTGCACTGAACTGCAGTGGGGAGCTACATGGGCCTCCAAGGGAGACCTCCCATGGCTCACCATGAACCTTAGTCTTGTCTATGTTGTCTAGATAAAAACCCTACATAGACGCAGTTAGCTATATAAGAAGATTCTAGGACTGTCACTCTGTGTATGCAGTGTTGTTGTAGCCATGTTGGTCCCAAGATATTAGAGAGACAAAATGGGTGAGGGGAATATATTTTATTGGACCAACTTCTGTTGGTGAGAGAAGCTTTCCAGAAGTTGGTCCAATAAAAAATATTACCTCACCCACCTTGTCACTCCGAAGCCCCAAATGGTTTGAGTCAGTTGGAAGCAGCTACCAACAGGGCTCTGTTTGTTGAGACTATTGCCAGCTTCAGTCACTTGGAGTCATGGGCTGCTACTGTCCAATTTTTAAATTCTTTTTTTTTTTTTTTGGTAAACCACACTTTACAAATTACACCCGTGAGCCAGCACAGGCTTCTAGCTAGCAGTACCAGGTAAAGGGGCTCATTACAGGCAGGGCTGGTGGCACCATCCACTAGTGATGTCACCAGCACCTCCTGCTAGAAAACGCTGTTTTCAGTTGTTTATCTTTGCTAAGCTTTAAATGTTCAGGCTAAAATTTTCCACGCTGAGCGTCAGCCTCAAGCTGTTGGGCCCGAGAGCCCCAAAACCAGCGCCCGTTGTGGCTGGGCTGGCACAGCAAGCACTCCTCCTCCCCAGTACCCCTGCACATGGTAATGCTGCCCGAAGATCAGCTGCCGCTTCTTGCCCCCTCCCCCCCTTCAGCTGCCCCCATGATGCTGGTAAACCAGGTGCCAGCTCTTGCCAATGCTGTAGGTGTCATAGCTGGATTCAGACCAGCTCACCTGTATATTAATATTGCTCAGGGTAGGTGTTAGACTTGTGAAGATGTGTTTAGTGTTTAGATTCACCAAAATGCTTATAAGTTGCTGTGTGCATTAATCTTACTTGTAATGTCTGTATCCCATGCTAAGGTAATATAGAAGTTTTACTTTATAATTGTAAAAATGCCTGCTCCGAATCCGAGCACCTTGGCAAGAAGAGTGGTTCCCCCACCCACAAAGAAGGGCTATCAAATGGGGCACTGTAGGACGAGAACTTTGTTGACTGCCCCATCCACCCACAAAGAAGTTACGTGCAGGAGCACTCGTCCCATGGGTTTGAACTCTGGGGGAAGGACAGGTAAAGATGCTCACAAGAAGAAAGTTATCTCTTTGCTGTTTGGACTCTCACAAGGGCTAAGAAATAAAAGCAGAGATCTCCAGGTCATCCGGGGTTAGCCTTAAAAGGCATTCAACAGACAGGTTACTACATCTCTGTCACTCTTTGGAACCACAGCCTGTGACTCATTGGTGTTTATGTGTTGGCTGCTTTAACCTGTCCATAACACTCCCATTGCTTTTTCCTAATTAGTATATCCATAGCTAGTTTACTCTTGGACTGGTTACCAGCTGTCTTTGGCACGAGCTCTAAGTTGCCCAACGATCTGGGGGAAGGAGCTGGGTGCAGGCCCAATATGTTCTGCATCTGGTGTAAGTGACCACTAGCAAGCCACCCCACGGATCCAGAGCAGCATCCCCGAGGCCTGGTCCGGGGCCACCTGGCAGGCCCGTCTCACTGCCCCTGGGTCATCCTTGTTGCTGGTCTGGGGAACTAACCCTATGGCGCTTACCACCAGCATGGTTGGCTCCCGCTCCGACAGGTGGTCCGAGGACCGCTAGAGTTGCCAACCCTCCCGGTTTGGCTGGGAGTCTCCTGGAATTGGGCTTGATCTCCCAGAGACTACTGAAGCCAATCCGGAAGGTTTTAGGCTGCTAAAAGTCTGACGGTGCAGCGGGGCTGAGGAGGAGGTGTGGCCAGGGCATCTCTGTGCACCGCCCCCACCCCGACTCTGCAGCTCCCATTGGCCAGGAATGGGGAACTATGGGGGCGGTGCTTGCACGCAGGGGCAGCGTGCAGAGCCTGGTTGCCTGTGAGCCGCTGCCAGACATGCCGCCGCTTCTGCGAGCTGCCTGAGATAAGCTGCTCCTAGCCAGAGCCTGCACCTTGAACCCCCTCCCACACGCCAACCCCCTAACCCCTCCTGCATCCAAACTCCCTGCCCCAGCCCTAAACTCCCTCAAGCACCCCAAACCCTCTCCCCCACCCCAACTCCCTGCCCCAGGCTCAGCCTGGAGCCCCACCCCAACTCCCTCCCAGAGCCCATACACCAAACCCCCTCCTACACCCCAACTCCCTACCCAATCCCCCGCCCCCAGGCTCAGCCTGCCCCCCCCCCACTCCAAACCCCTCGGCTCCAGCCCAGAGCCCGCACCGCCCCCCCCCAGTGAGTGAGAGCAAGCGAGGGAGGGGGACTGGAGTGAGCGAGCCAGGGCCCGGGGAAGGGGCATGGCGGGGCGGGGCAAAGGGGTTTGGGTTTCTAGGCTGATCGCTGGCCCCCCCGAGGCCCGGCTGCTACAGCAGCCTCTGCCTTGACATGGTTCCCACCACATCCGGGGTTAGTTTGGTTCCGCGGCTCCCAGCTGTACAGTGAGGCAGCGCCCGGGCCGCCCGCAGCACCAGCCCCGCAGGTCACTCCTGTCCCCGGCCCCCCCTCGGCCGGGCTCCCGCAGGCCTGGCCCCCGCCCCGCACGGGACTCGCCTGCACCGGCCCCGGCCCCGCCTATCGCCCGCGCACCGCTGCGCCGCCTGGGACCGCGCCTGCGCAGCGGCCGCCAACAGCCCCGCCCCGCCCTGCGGAACCCCCGCTGGGGGCGGGTCCAGCAGTGAGCGTGGCGGAAGGGGCGTGTCCTGGGGTGGGACGAGCGCGCTGGGCGGAAGCGGCGCCTGGATTCAAAGTGTCGGTTGGCGGATGCTGCTTCCGGGCTCGCGTGAGAGCGGGGCGGGTGGGGTGTCTGAGTTGCCATGGCGATGGGTGTTAGTGGGGCGCCTGGCTGCGGGGTAGCGGTGGGTTTCGGCGGCGCGGGGGTGGGATGGGGGTGTCTGTGGCAGGAGGCGCTGGGTTAGGTTGATCGGGGGGGGGACGCAGGGCTGATTTATGGGGGTGGGTTAGGGGTGGTGGTGCTGGGTTGGTTTGGTCTGTGGGGGTGCTGGGCTGGTTTATGGGGTGGGTTAGGGGTGTCTGCTGGGGGCGCTAGGTTAGTTTGGTCTGTGGAGGTGGGGTAGGGGTACCTGGTGTGGGCAAGGGGTGCTGGGCTGGTTTATGGGGGTGGGTTAGGGGTGTCTGCTGGGGGCGCTAGGTTAGTTTGGTCTGTGGAGGTGGGGTAGGGGTACCTGGTGTGGGCAAGGGTTGCTGGGCTGGTTTATGGTGGTGGGTTAGGGGTGGCGGTGCTGGGTTGGTTTTGTTGGGGTGGGATGGGGGTGTCTGTGGCACGAGGCGCTGGGTTTGGTTGGTCTGTGTGGGGGGGTGCTGGGCTGGTTTATGGGGGTGGGTTAGGGGTGTCTGGTGGGGGCAGGCGGTGCTGGGTTGGTTTTGTTGGGGTGGGATGGGGGTGTCTGGGGTGGGAGTGGGGGCAATGGGCTAGTTTGGGGCTGGCGTAGGGCTGTCTGTGGCAGGGCAGCAGGCCCTCGGTTGATTTTGTGGGGGTGTGCTGGGGTTGGGGGCACTGGGCTGCTTTTGCCTAGAACTCTCCCTTGAGCTGTTGTTTTCATTGTCTTTGAACAGGGCTGTGGATGAGGGGCTGGCTTCCCGTGTGACTGAGATGCTGCCACCTGCGAAGCAGCAGCCCTGTTCCCGGAGCATGGCGGTGGGACAGCCTGTAGGGGACAAAGCAAGGTGTCTGTGGATGGCAGTGAATCAGGCGGTACTGGCTGAGAGGAACCAGAGCGTGGCCCCTGTGGGGGTTTGGGTGGAGAGCGCCCAAGCTGGTGGCAGATGGGAGGAGAGCATTGCTTTCGTGAGTGCCCTGTCTGAATGCTTTGCCTGTTACGCTGTTTGCTTTCTCCAGATTGTTCCCTTGTCAGATTTGATAGCCCAGGCCAGGATTAGATCATCTCTGAGTGGGAATCTCAGCTGGGGTTCAGATTATAGCTTCTAAATATTCTTCCTTGATTTTGTGCTCCTTATTCCTCTACTCTTCCCCAGAAATCTGATAGTCATGGGCAGGGCCCTTTGTATTCTGCGATTCCACAACTCCAAAGTCCTCCCTTGCTGCAGAATCTATTTTATTGAATTCTGTTTCTAGTACTCATAGTGGTGAAGATAGAAAAGGTGGCCTGAATGTAAACCAATACAGCGCTGTTTTCCTGAGTTTGCAGATAGCCTGAAATGATACCTGCGAGAGACCTGAACTGCTCCCTTCATCTTAAAGGGTTGTTAATGCAGAATCTATAATACTATAGATGACAATCTATAGTACTCTGGAAAATGTGCAAACAAGTTCATTTTTTTTTAACTAACTTATTTTTTTAAATAAATCCCACAGCAGCTGTGATACTGATGAGATTATTTATTTTCACGGTTAACTCAATAAAACCTCCATTCTTAAAACTTACCTGAAACGTAGACAGAATTTTCACGTAAGCACTGCTGAGTCTAGGGACCTTCCAGAAGAACTTAAGTGCAGCTAAGAGAGAGGAGTTATTTAAATAAGTGTCAGTGGGGACACAAGAACAAATGGATATAAATTGGCTATCAATAAGTTTAGGCTTGAAATTAGATGAGTTTCTAACCACCAGAGGAATGAAGTTCTGGAACAGCCTTCCAGGGGAGCAGTGGGGGCAAAAAACCTAACTCGCTTCAAGACTGAGCATGAAACGTTTATGGAGGGGATGGTATGATGAGACGGCCTGCAATGGCATGTAGCTGATCTGTGACTGCGAGCAGCAAATATATCCAATGGCTGGTGATGGGACACCAGTTGGGGAGGGCTCTGAGTTACTACAGAGAATTCTTTTCCAGGTGTGTGGCTGGTGGGTCTTGCCCACATGCTCAGGGTCTAACTGATTACCATATTTGGGGTTGGGAAGAAGTTTTCCCCAGGTCAGATTGGCAGAGGCCCTGAGGGTTTTTTGCCTTCCTCACTTGCAGGTTTAAACTAGTATAAATGGTGGTTTCTCTGTAACTTTAAGTCTTTAAATCATGATTTGAGGACTTCTGTAATGGACCCCTAATCTCTGGCTGACTTACTGGAGTGGGTGGGTGAGGATTTCTGGCCTGCAGTGCGCAGGAGGTCAGACTAGAATTATGACGATGATGGTCCTTTCTGGTCTTCAAGTCTATAAGTATGCTATAGCAGGCTTTGGTTTCTATGTGCATCCTTGCCCTTACTTGTCTATTTCTCTTTCATTGCTTGTGCCCAGAGATCTGTTTTGTTTTCTTCTTGTATAGCATCCTCAACCAAGTGGACGGCAGCACTGTCCCCAGTGTGTTTACTTTGATTGTGCTAGAAAGACACATTTGTTATGAGCAGGTAGAAACTGAAATGTGCTCTTTCGGCCCAGCACAAAATCCTACTCTAGAGGGCACAAGGGCTGCCACGCAAAACTATCTATCTCAATGAAAATGAGTAGCCTATTTTATAGTCCTCCTCTGGTAGGAAACAGACAGGAGAATAGTAACTTTGATATGCTGGTGTTTTGAGGTTCCTTATTTTGACTTTTTACCTAACCCATATAGCAAACCAATCAGCAATGGCCTTGTGATTTTTCTTTTGTTTTTTACTAGCATACTTACAAATAAATACACATGGGGCGGCCTGTGACACCTGTATTTGGGGAGGCTGGGTGCGAGTGCCAGAAGCTCCCCAGAAATAGGAGGGGGGGATACCAGTGCCTCAACTGTGGCCCTGCCCCCTTGTTCCATCCCGAAGCTGGCCTGGCTCGGCCTCCTCCCATGAGGCCCTGTCCATGCTCCACTGCTGCTTGTGCCTCTTCACCCCTGGTGGGCAGGGGGGACCCCTGGGGGAGGGGGTGGAGAGGTGCAAGGGCCTCTGGGATGGGAAGAGGCGAAGTGAGGGTGGAGCTTCTTGGGAAAAGGCAGAGCAGGGGCAGGAAGAGGAGCACCGCGGGTGGAAGAGGACAAGCGGGAGCGGGGCCTTGGGGCAGAGTGTGGACGGGGACATGGCTTGGGCGCCCTTTCAGCAGCAGCGCTCCAAAGGTGGTGGGTTGGCGTGCCTCCAAAGGGAGGTGTGCCTCATCCTGTTTGGGGAGGCTTAGCCTCCCCTGGCCTCTTATACCTGCTGCCCATGTAAATACACACAAAATTCATAGGTAGGTGAGGTGTTGCATTCAGGTATGGGCAAAGGGGGAGGGATAGCTCAGTGGTTTGAGCATTGGCCTGTTAAACCCAAGGTTGTGAGTTCAATCCTTGAGGGGGCCATTTAGGGATCTGGGGCAAAAATCTGTCTGGGGATTGGCCCTGCTTTGAGCAGGGGGTTGGACTAGATGACTTCCTGAGGTCCCTTCCAACCCTGATATTCTATGAAAAGTTCATAGATTCTGGTATATGTTGCAGCATTGTTAAACACAAGTATTTGGTGCAGTCATATGCACTGATGTACAATTCTTACACATCATAAGAGCATGATGCAGAATTAGGATACTTGTATAATGACACTACCTATGGAAGTCAGAGACTGGCATCGTTCTAAATACAGAACAGTGTTGCTCTAACTTGAGGGCCTTTTTATCTTTTGTGTTACAGATGGGTGATTGACTAAGGCTTGATATACCATAAACTCCTCTTCACACTTTAGTGAAGCTGCGATCTGTTCTAGCTCTCATTTATTGTGTGTTATGTAGGCACTTTGCATTGTATTGCAACAGCAGTGTAATGTGGTGATGTGCAGCCTTGCTGCTGTTAATATTCAGTTGTTTTGTAGTTTTCTCTCTAAGCGCATAACTTGAGTTTTACAAAATTTATTGAAAGCTTTTTATAATGTTTGATATGTCCCTAAAAAGCAGGAAGCCTGTGGATGGTCTCAAAAAGTGTCTGTCAAATAACTTGATTTCCTCCTTTTCACCTTTTTATTGAGCTCGTTTTGTTGGTGATGACGAGTAGAAATGTGTTAATACTTTGGATTGGAATTCTTTTGCTCAGTCTCACTCTAGCTGTCCTGCGTGCTCCTCTTCCTCCTTTCCCCCTGTAACAGAATACACTTAGTATAAACAAATGTAAACTCAAATAAATACAAATCTGGTCAAACACTATTAAACCAATCAATCAAGGGAGGCACTCGCCTGACGCTTACAAGTCATCCCTGTTCGTTGTATGTGTGTTTTCTATCCCTTTCACTATCCTTTCTGTCTTGTCTGTTTAGGTTGTAAACTCTTTGGAGCAAGAAACATCTTTTGCTCTGTCTTTGGTCAGTACCTAGCACAATGGAGCATTAGGGCCTCAAAATGCTGTTCTAATACAAACAATCAGTAATAAGAATCCATTCTGGCCCTGATGGAAGGAGGGTGTACAGTGAGTATTTTGGAGACAGTCTTAGAAGTTGTGCTTCTGTTGTGGTTTTATGTGCTGTGACTTATGTATCTTCGTACTATACATCAAGCTTCATGGAGAAAGGTAAATCTAAAAGAAAATGCCAGGGTTTTTTTTTCTTTCTGAGTTTTCTTGCAATTTATCTAATTTGGGTTTGTGGTGTTGAATGCCTGCTCTTGGTGTGGGGCTAATGTTGAATTTAGGATATTTATACAAGTCATATTTGAAGCTAATGTTGTTGGATGAATGGTCCTCATAGGTGCAAGTGAGAAACTTTAAATTGCTGATTTATGTGAGTGTTTGTTTTCCATCAGATGGTGAAAATACTGTGAGAACAGCAGGTCTTGCTTTATTTTGGCCCCGTAAGTTAGTTCCCTGACATGTTATAACAGATCTGGGATGGGTACGTAAAACGTTGTTGAAAGACCGATGTGGGACTTGCACTGGGCCTTAATGGAGACCACAAGGGATGTCAACCCTCAGTTTTCTGATTCGGGTTTTGTGGCTTCTGTGAGTCTTTCTGAAAGCAGCTTCATGTCTGATTGCCCCACGAGTTGCTTTATTAAACATGCCCCTTTTCTTTCCTTTTTTATATTATGCATTTTAAAGGGGGAAAGTAAAGATTTCCACTTTGTAACATGATCTTCCCAACCCATCCGTGCAGCTGTTACTAGATTCACAGAACAATCTGTGTTACACTGTCACAATTTTAACTAATTGTGTTTACCTTTAAACCAGAACATTGACACACATCCCTTTCCCTAGAGATACTGCTTGTCTGTAGGTTTATGTACAGGTCCCGGAGAGAGAGAAGCTGAAATCCAGGCTGTTGTGATGCTGATTGGTGAAAAAGCTAATTTGAACATCTCCTTTAACCTGTTCCAGGCTTCAGCGTTTCAGGTTGAAGAGGAGCTAAAGGAGCAGCAAAAGGAAAAAGAGGAAAATCTGAAACGCTTCCAGGGGGAAGTGAAGCAGAGGGTGAATCAGCAAATCAAGATGAGGAGAAAGCAGCAGCTCCAGAAATCCTGTGAAGCGGTAGGGCAAACCTGTATCAACACCAGCCTCTATCTGCTCTGATTCACACAAGGAGCCTTGCTTAGATGGTGACACTGCTTCAAAAGCAAACATTCCTGTGTAAATACAACCGCTATTTATACAATCTTAAGGCTTGTCTCTTAAGAAAATCAGGAAATTTGCAATTATTTCGCCAGCTTCTTTGACTCTAGGCATATTGCACAGACTTAATGTCCAGAGATCTATGTCCTAGTGAAGACCAGCAGGGAACTCCCCACTCACAACTGAAAACCATTGCTGAGGTGTCTATTACAGATACGACCCTTGCAGGATTCCTAATGTTACGTCTTGTGCACTAGTTTGTGACTGGCTGGGAGTTTCCCTAGCTCTGTATTTGGGGTCTTTTAGGTACTGGTAGTGGAGCATGAGCCTCCTCAAGTGCATGTTCCAACATGCAGTACCTCTAGAACCTTCTAGCTAGTTTCTTCTGACTGCAATCTGCTTGAGCTACATGTCGCTGGGCTGGACTGGGCTAGCTCCTTGCTCTCTTCCCCATTCCCCTGCCTTGTCAGCAGCGGAAGAAGAAGAAAGAGGTATTGCCTCTGAAGAGCCATACTTTTGCCCTGCTTGTATCTTTGAACTCCGGCAGGAGGGGATGAATGAGGGAGGGAGGTTAGCACAGCAATTCCCTTTAATAAACTTGTTGCACATGTTCAGTTCCATGAGGGGTCACCTTTGTGAGGGGGGCACTAACCTTCAGGTGCATTCAACCCTTGAGTGCAGAGCCACGGCGGGGTGTAACCTCAAAAATCCATCTGCTACTGCTACCTTTCTGTCATCACATGAATGAAAATCCCACAGGCAGCAAACTGTCAACACGTGCGTGGATTTACTCAATGAGTGACTTCGGTAAGATGGTTGTTCTGGACTTGTGTGGGTTTTTTTCCCCCCCCCCATCACTGCAGGCAGAAAAAGAAAGCTCTGTTGTGATGCGATGTTCGGATTCTGCACTGCACTTGACCCCTAAGAGGAATACATGTGTGTATCGAAGTAATGCAGCATCTGCCATCTGCAGTTCTGGTACCAACTTGATCCCTGTGCAGCAGCTTCGTGCCAGTTGGGAGGAAGAGGGAAGAGAGAAGCAAAGCCAGTTGTTCTATCAACAAGCCAACACAGTGAGTGTTTATTGACGGCCAACAATCTCACAACCTCCATTTGTTGTATGCTCAGAATGAAAACATATTTTCTGTAACAAATAGCATTAAAACTTCCCCAACTGCGATACAGAAGCACTCTATTTTAGAAATGAGCTTGCATATCATGAACGTAAAGCCGTTGACACTTAGAATTACAAGGGAAGCATGTGTGTGAGTTTTATTGTTATAACTGGGTCATTACATTATAACATTACAATGCTTTACTTCGCTTACCCTACTTTTACCTTTTGTACATCTCACTCGTGACACTTACCTGTTCTTGAGGTGGAAGATGATGGTATGTTTTGTGTTTTTACTCCAGTCTCTCCTTTTATGGACTGGATATCATTGTGTGTTTACCACCACAAAGCACTGAATGTAAAGTACAAAGCTATTATATAGGGAACTTTTCTTGGATTCTTGATATTGTTGAGGTTCCATTTAGCCATAATCTCAGTATTAAAACTAACAACAAATATCCCTATTAAGAATGCTGCAATTAAATTTGATCCATCATTAGTTAAAGGGAATGCTTGCATCTCCGCTAGTGAAACACCTCCAAAGAAGTGAAGTAAAACCTCCATAAAATAAAGGTTCTTCCCCATTGGTGTGTGTCATTTGGTAGAAGGCACTAGATGGAGTCCTCTCCCCACTGACAGCCTGACTACCCAGGAATAAAGGGGTGAGATAACTAAAGCCTTGTGGAATGTGTGAGGTAGGGGCCAGCTGCCTTTTTAAAGTTCATAACAGTGCTTATGATTTATCTTGGCAGTTTAAAAAATTACTCACTATCCTATGTGTCTGTGCTTGAGTTTAACAGTTCAGTTCCCAATCCAAATTCAGTGAAGTTTAGAGGTATCTGGGGCTTTGGTTCAGTGCGCTCTCTAATTATGGTATCTTTCTGTATCCTAAGCCCTTAGACCTGCTTATATTAAAACAAAAAGAAACCACCACTCTGGGTTAACGTTGCTCAGTGTCTGTGTCAGTATATAGGACATGCAGAACTGAATCAGCTGGATCAAGGTGGACATCCAGCTTCTGGTACTGGCTTCTAACAGATATTTTTTTTGGGGTGTGGGGGGGTAAATCCCTCCTCCCTCTCATCCACAGGTTACTGGTGGGAAGAGAATTGAGGCTAAATTGACTAAAGCACAGGTTTTTTCTCTGAGCTAATCACACAGCACCTGTGATTGGCTAGCAGGAATGGGATCTAGAATGTCTCATGTCTAGACCCAAAGTCCAAATCTAAAACCGGTCAGTAGGAACCAAAGTCAGGCTGTGACAGCTTTGAGGCAAGTGAAACAAACTGTTGGTGATCACGTACTAATGGGCCACATCCCTGGCAATCATAACAGACTGGTCAAGGAGTGAATTGGCCATAAACGAAATTATTTCTTTTACCAAGAACTGTCCTATGGATTAGACTTGAGGTATGCTTGCAAGGCACTGCAGCTGCCGGTCACATACCTGTCAGTGGATTACCCCCCAACAGTCAAGCAACTGATACTTTGCCTGAGGGTGCAATGGAGCGCCCAAGATGACGTTGGCCACTTTGAGTGACGACTATTTTCAGCTGTGATGTCTTCTACCTTGTGGTAAACCTTTTGGCCTTCTCCTCATTTGTAGCAACAAGCTATCACTAAACTGTCAATCTGTTAGCACTTTAGAGTCTTGTGGCACCTTTAAGACTAACAGATGTATTGGAGCATAAGCTTTCGTGGGTGAATATCTGCTTCGTCAGACGCAACGAAGTGGGTATTCACCCACGAAGACTTGTGCTCCAATACATCTGTTAGTCTTAAAGGTGCCACAAGACTCTGTTGCTTTTTACAGATCCAGACTAACACAGCTACTCCTCTGATACTTGTTAGCACTTTGTTGATCTATCTTTCTTACTGGCAGCTTAGCAAAACTATGAAACAGGTCCGTCGCCGGCTAGCATCCTGCAAAACAGTGCCCAAAGGAGCAGGCCCACCCGAACTTCCAGGAGGCGTCTGGGGTGTCAGCACAAGCAGAAATGTAAGTGAGGGGCTGACTCGACTCAGTTCAGCCGCTAGTAGAATGATCATAAATTATTTGTTGCACTGTGTGAAGATCCTGAGCCCTGTACAATCAGCCAACTGCACAGTGCAGTGGATCTTTTCAATAAAGGGTAAAATAAAATGGGTTATTGCTGTCACTTAATTATTATCCCATATGTTTAAATTCACTGGGGTTGAGAGACCCAAGGAGATGCCTTTACAGTACCGAGTAGTGTGCCTAGACTGTCCGGTTACTTTTTCTTCCCCTCTTATTACTATTCATTCAGGTAAAGCAAGCTCCACTGAAAAACACATGAAAAGAAACTTACTGAAACAACCACCATTAAAGTACTATCATTATTCAGAGCAGGACTGTAAAGATGGCTCCTTCTTGCCCATCAGCCCTGAATACACAGGGAGCAGATATGCCACTGCTCTTCTTCACTGCTGTATGAGCAACCTCCTTTTGCCCTGCAGAGCCAACAGTTGAGAGAGACTCCAGGTCACTTTCTTTTTCTTTATCCACTTCCAGGGCTAGCATTTTAAACCGCGTCCTATAGCTGTCTGGGGTGGGAGGTGAGGGGGTTTTGTTTTGTTTGTCGGCCTTCCAGATCAACATTTCCTTCTAGACCCCTCCTTTTAAAATGTGGAGTTTGCTTCCCAAAATGACACTAGCCCAAGGCTCAGGGCTGGCCACGTTCAGTCCTGCCCAAATGATGGGTAGAAAGTCTGATGTTATGTGACCTAGCAAGACACCTCTTCCTCCCCCCCCCACCCCCCCAAAACAAAACAAAACAAAAACAGTGCTTTATACCATTAGAAAATTGCAAGGGGAGGTTCAGTTCCTAGCTTCCCAAAAGGCCCAATTTGTTTTAGAAGGCTTTTAAAATACACACTTTCATGTAGAGCAGGGGTTTTCAAACTTCATTGCACCACGACCCCTTCTGACAACAAAAATTACTACATGACCCCAGGAGGGGGGGACCGAGCCCCACCATCCCAGGCGGGGGGGGGGGGGGGGCAGGGCCGAAGCCCGAGCCTCACTACCCCAGGGCCAAAGCCGAAGCCCAAGGCCATCAGCCCCAGGCAGGGGGCCTGTAACTTGAGTCCCACCACCCTGAGCTGATGCCCTTGGGCTTTGTCTTTGGCCCTGGGCAGTGGGGCTTGGGCCCTGGGTGGTGGGGCTTTGGCCCCAGGCCCCAGCAAGTATAAGCCAGCCCTGGCGACCCCATTAAAATGTGCTCATGACCCACTTCAGGGTCCCAACCCGCAGTTTGAGAACCGTTGATTTAGAGAGTTGCTTCTGGGTCACTGAGGGAGTTCTTTTGACATGTGCACTATTGGGCTTGTGGTGCTCAAGGTCTTTGGCTTTATGGCGGAAGAGCTACAAAAATAGCTTAACTACTGCCTTATCATATTCAAGCTGTTTATGAACAGGTTTCTCTGAAAGCCATGGTGCATGACCGGGTGAAGCGGTACAAATGTTTTGTTGGCACTTTTTTGGGATGCTAGTGGCCTCAATGCTCATAAGTAATGCAGTCATTACATACATAAGCCAATAAAACTCTGTCTCATCTCTTGCCATTGTGCATTCTTTATTGGTCTGGCCTGTTGCAAGGTTTCAAGAGTGCTAGACGAAAAAAAGACATAGAAACAGCAAAGTAGACCAAATCCTGAGTCCGTGATACCCTGGGTCTGCATTTTACCTACCTTCATTTTCACAGATGCCCTTTAAGATCTACTGTATCTTCCGATATCAAGAGTCTAAATCAATATTCGGCCTGCTTCTCTGTGAACACCACCTCTCTATCTTCCATGGCCTGATTAAATGTATTGAACGCTTCCATGTTCAATAAAAGAATTACCCACCAATTCTTGTTCTAGGTATTTTCCAGCTTAAACTAGAATCAGATGTTGTTAGTGTGTTGCTGTGCATAGCATTGTTGATCCGCTGTTCTAAGTATTAAGAGAATCTGCAACAGCAATTAGCAAGTGTTGTCTTTTTTTTTTTTTTTTTTTTTAATGTTTGCATCTCCTGCAACTGCCAAATGACATGCACAGAAGACTACTTCCTTTATTCCCACCAGCTAGTCACTTTTGCACCTTTGACAAGGTTGTCCACCACTTAAAATCTGCAGTGGCACTGTTTCTTGCTCATTCCCCTCTACTGAAGTTCGAGCATGTCCTCTTTACAACGTGCCTAGTCTCCACTGACCCACAGAACAAGTGTCCTCAGGTTGTTCTTACACCCAAAGCTTACAGGGGTCTTATATTCATGAGCTGCTCCTGCGTTGAAATAATGCAGTTAAGTTTAAATCTCACTTTTTTTTCCCCCCCAGAAACCAGTGTCTCACAGGCCAACTCCAGTGCATGGAGAAGAGTGTGAGGAGTTTCCTCTGGCAGGACATCATGACCTTCCCGCTGAACTACAAAACCAGGCAACAACCAAAAATCAGGCTGAGCTGGGTGATGACAACTTGTACTACAAACTAGAATTTGGAAAAGTAAGACCTCTAAAATCCCAGACCTGATGTGACTGAGGCTGGGTCAGCCAGTCCTGGCGTCCCGAATTCTTGTTCTAAGTAAAGGTGGTTTCTGGTCCAGAACAGCTACTGTCTGAGCAGTGGTGATGCCCTGTCAGTTGACCTCCTAACCTGAACTCTAGGCTCCAGATACGAGTTCAGACTTCTACTTTGACCTCTCTGCTGAGCTTGATAGCAAAGAGTAGCATATGTGGTGGTGACTTTTTTTACATGGGTATCTATTCACTTGAGTCAAGCAAGTAGCTATTTAATTGTTTTATCACTGCCATTTTAGGCTGGAATTGAACCCTTGATTACGGGTGAATATTCCATGTGAATCTGGGACAGGTACTTGTGACAGCATATTTAATGACTGGATTTTTTTTTTTCTGTTTGCAAGCAGGCTGATGTATTTATAGAAGCATTTGTTTGAATTTGATACTTTATGCAAACATTTCACCCAATGGGAGCATTTACTATTTGTGCCAAGAATGGTTTATATTAGACATGGGATCTTCTTATTTTTTGATCCATGATTAGATTATAAATATTGAAGCAAGAGGGCTTGAGCAAGTTCTGTCTGCTTCAAATACTTGCCAAAGTATTTGTGAGACTTCCACATCCTGAAAATATTCTTGTAAACAAGTATTCACTGGTACAAATGTTTGTGAAACTTAAAAATTGTGGTGAATATAGCTAAGAATATGCACATGTAATTGAACAGTTTGCAAGTAGCTTTTTGCAGTATTTGCACAGCTTTTGTGCTATGTCCCATTACCAGCTACCAGAGGTCTCCAATCCCCCTACATTTCGTTTTTGATTCTTAAACAATGGTTCTACAAGACAGATTAGTGCAAAGTGGCCTTAACTTTGCAAGAATGAACTGAAAAGTAATATATTTCTGGCAGGACCCAAGTTCAGAGTTCATGTAAGAGGTAACCCAAAGTAAAACAGAAAGTTGCATTCCTATAGTAATGCTCTGAGGGGGAAAAAAAACAAACTTCAAGACAGACTTATCCATCCATAACAGGTGAGCACACAGACAAGAGCTTTGCCCTTAGTCAATCAGTGGTTGTGCAAACTTTAGTCACCTTCATTAACATACAGAAGTCCACAAAAATACACATTCCCAAACCTGATTCTTCAGATAGCATGCTGAAGAATCTCTTCTTCACTGGCATTCTGCGTGCCACCAGTTAGACAGGTGTAGCTGAACACATTGAATCTGTATATACAGACTTAAGCCTAGATCATGGAATTATTCAACTTGTATTGAAAGGGCTCCTGTGGCTAAAGCATCACACTTACAACTGGCTTCACACAGCTATGTCTCAGAGCCCTTATGGGGAAAAGAACATAAGAAAGCTGGGAGGATGGTCGTGATTTGGCCACTGTACGAGTGCAGTGGCTTTACCTATTAAGATGTCTGCAAACCTCTTAAAGTCCTTGATCCAAAAATTCCCATCTTTCAGTGTGGAAGCATGACCCTCTGAACTGCATGAGTAAAAGTTTGCAGGATCAGATCTTAGGTGTGAATGGGGAGAAAAAAGGGAAGTTAGTGCTAGTGATACTACAGGGTCAAATGTAGCATTTTTGGGGACCTTAACTGTACATCTCCATGTTTTAAAAAGTTTTGAATTTCTCATATTTTTCACCAGGACATTCAGAATTAAGGTCTTTAATTTTGTCAGTTTGGGGTAACTGCAATGCTCTTAGAATGATTTTTGTCCTTATTATAAGTATAGAATCTCAATCTTAACTGCATCTTTAACAAATTTGTCTGTGAATATCTAATAAAATGTCAGACATATATGTGTAAAAAAAACAGTAAGAATCATGTATTGTGCAAAAACATCCACTAATTTTCACATTAATTACATAAGAACATAAGAGTGGCCATACCAGGTCAGACCTATGGTCCATGTAGCCCAGTATCCTGTCTTCTGACGGTTGCTAGCGTCAGTTGCTTCAGAGGAAATGAATACAACAGAGCAATTTGTTGAGTGATCCATCCACTGTTGTCCAGTCCCAGCTTATGGCAGTCATGTTTAGGAGGAACCAGAGCATGGGATTGTGTTCCTGATCATCTTGGCTAACAGCCATTGATGGACCTGTCCTGCATGTATTTATTTAATTCTTTTTGAATCCAGTTATGCTTCTGGCCTTCTCAATAACCTGTGGCAATGAGTTCCACAGGTTGACTGATTTTTTTTTTTTTTTTAAATATATTGTGCACAAAGCTCTGTAACGGTATTGCACAATTTCTGGGCTAATCTGGGGCAACTTTAATTTCCAAAAATGATTATAGCCATGAATAAAACTTCAGTTTGTTCCAAGCTGAGATTTTTATTTTATGTTTCTGTCCAAAACAAACTTACCTGGCAGTGTTATAAATGCCTAATTGTAGAAATGCAGATGTTTTCTCAACAATAATAGTGGCACCAATGATCTTTCCTGTGTGCCATGTATAAAATTATCAGCAATGTTAATGCCCCATATTTTGTGTTCCGTATGAATGGTGTACAGGTCTTGTGTACTTAGTCTAAAGACCAGCGTTACTGCTATAAACTTCAACAGAAGTCTTTTGACACTCTGGCTTATTGAAAGTGCTGAGGCCAATCATGTCTTGATCCACTGCCATATTTTTTTTCAGCTTTATAATGGATTAATGAAGGCATCCGACCCTGCTGGCCCGTCTTCAGGATTGAGCACTGATTTCCAAGCTCCCCTTGTACTTTGGCCTGGGATAGACAAAGAAGAAACCAAGAAACAAGTATGTCAAATAGCATAAAGTCTTACTTATATTTTTGGCATCTGCGTCTGAATTATACCAAGAGCAGGGCACATTAGGAGACACTGCTGTTTACTGTGGAACACCAGAAACTGGCATAATATATCAAAGCTGGTGGCATAGCTGCCAATACTGTATAATACTTATTAACACCCTTAGGGCTGTTGGTTGACTTCATACATGGAATTGTTGGGGCAGCTGGAACCATAACTACATAGTCTTGGTTGGTGAGATAATCCCTGCAGGATCCCAGCGTTTAACTTACCATGTACACTGCCACGAAAGCCGTACAAAACCACTGAAACACTGCATTCCAGGAGGAGCAGAGTACATGCTCAGCCCATGGGGATTTCTGTTCTCTTGCCATTTGGCTTCTTTCTAGGCTCCCTTTTTAGTTGCGAGGGGGGGGATTGATACTTGTCTTTTGTTGGACCTTTACTGAGGTCCAAGTCATTCTTTATGGAATTGGTTCCTATGCAAGTTTTTCATTCCTTTACACCCAGGGCTGGCCTTAGCTACAAGCAAAGCTTGTTACTTTTCCATTTATGTATGTTGGAATCCAGACAAACTGCAAAGCATGCAGAGTACAGCGTTGCAAGCAAAGAACCCACCTGTAGTGGGCAGAGGTTTCTATGGTCTGCCAAACCCAGAGTTGCCTATTGTAGCACTGCCCTGGATTTCAGCAGCAAAATTCTTCCAGAACATCCATTATAACAAAATAATTGTAACTGTACCGTGCAATGAATCTGTAACCACTGTCTTAATGAAGCACCCTCAGGGTGCTTGTGTATTGTACAATACACAGGATGAGCCATGCTATCACTTAATATTTAGTAACTATTAAATACAGACCATGTGATTGGCACTGCAGCAGACACATCATGCTAGTCCATACCTTGCTGCGCTTACAGCCTAGAAGACGTAGGAAGACGACAACCTCTGGGAGACCCAAAAGAGAATTATTTTAGTAGGTGCTTCTCTCCCTCCCGCACCCCATTCCCTTTCACTCTCCACTTATTTTAATGTAACATTTCCCTCTTTCACTTGTGGGCCTTGCCGTATTTTATACATAAGCTTCAAATGATAAACCATTTGCTTTTATTCTTAAATTATGTTAACAACTTCTTACCAATTACTGCACAACCACTGAACCTGAACCAGGGCCTACCTGGGAGGAAAGCCCTATATAAACGGTGAAAATAGCAATGCATCAAATGCAGCACGTGACTTAGAAACCAGGTCTTCTTTTAGGTACATAGAACAGTTCCCCACCAAGGAAGGATTCACTTGGGTTTCTATGCCATGTGCAGCGTTTGATGTATGCTCAGCAGGCCTCTGTCCTGAGTCTATTTCTAGACTCTGTCTGCATATAGGGTTTCTTTCCCATGTGAAAGATGAACTAGTTCAACATGAAGTTATGGGCTTGATGGAGGAATCACTGGGTGAAATTCTATGGCCTGTGTTATGCCAGAGATCAGACTAGATGATCTTAATGGTCCCATTTGCCCTTAAAACTTACAAATCTGCGTGGGATGTGAGCTTAGCTAGACGCTTTCTCCACTCTTCGTACATCCATGTTTTTTTTTCTTCCCTTTGGATTCTATGGGTGGGGCTGAAGCCTTGACAGCAAAGACTTCCCCTTGTATAGCAACACATATGGGGCTTATCTCCCCTGTGAACCATTGATACTTAATAATGCTCCAGCTGTTGCTGGAGTTGATGGCATGGCTTTTTCACATGCCCTGTGGCTGATCAGACAAAGGGCTAATCTTAAGACCATGTGGTCTCTTATTTTGAATAGAAAATGTGTAAGCATTGAAGGGGGAAAAAAATGTCCCCAGCCACTCCTCTCTCCTTGGCTGGGTAATGTAAATCTTCCACACCCCTGGTTCTGGCTTCTCGCTACAGGCCCTCTTTTATGCTGGATGCCCCTCCTTTCAGAGCTTCTACAGCAGAAATCTTAGGGGTGGAGGAAGAACTATGGGTGCACGTGGTCAGGTAGATGAGTGTTGTCTTGGGAAATCCACTGTGGATCCATCAGGAGCATATTGGTTCTCAAACTGTGGCCCGCTTGCTGGTGGTTGTCAATGAGCTGGCTGCTCAGATGGTGCTGCCTCCACCTCGCTGCAACTACAAAATAACACTGAAAGAAGGCAAAACTTAAAGATGATCGGGAAAAATGGAATTTCCGTCCTGTGGGAAAATGTGACGCTTCAAAAATTTCCTTTCATTTCCAATCAGGATGAGACGTCAAAATTTACCATGGAACAAAAATTCTGAAATACTTCATAGAAACACATCCTTTCAGTAATGTCCAAACATTGACAAACTTTGAAATGTAATATGTTTAATTTTTTTTAAAGTTGAAACAAAACAAGAAAATTGAAACAAAATCCTCCATTTCCATTCAAATAGGTTTTAAACTTTTCTGTCAGTGGGCACATTCCAGTGAAACATCTTTGATTTCAATGAAACACCTTTTTCTGATTGGGTGGGGAGGGAACTCTTCCATTGGGGGGAAAAAAAGAAAATTTGGCCAGCTCCAGTAAAAATACCTTACCAACATAAGCAATTGCTATAGCTGGCGTCCATGAGACGGTAGATGTCACACTGTGGAAAAGTTTAAGAACCCTTGCAGTAGAAGATGTTGGTACCAAAATCATGGTCCTGCAAGGTAGCTGGAGAGAAGAGGAGCAAGGTAACAGCTTTCTTCCTGCCTTTCATTCAGTTCTGGAACATGTGCAATGAAACATTTGAATTCTCCCTTGAGGAGAAAGCAGAAACTCATACACAGGGAGCACAAGATGACTGACAAGACATATGTTGTCTATCATCAGAATGACTGTCTGCAGCAGCTGGAGACAGGTAAACTCTGTGGTGGATTTCGCAGGGAGTTGCTTATTGGGTTTTTATGCAGTGTGATATTTGGCGAGACTTCTCGGTTCAAAACTTAATCCTTCCTCCTTTAATTCTTGCAGTATAACGTGCACAGTGAGAGTTTTTGCAGTGCCACTTCCAAGTCCTGTTGTATATTGCACCAAGACACCTTCCTCTTAAGACTCTGTCGTCTTTCCCGCAGCGTCAAAATCAGTACCTGAGATACAGACGTCTCTTCATGGATATCGAGAGAGAACAAGTAAAGGAACAGCAAAGGCAGAAAGAGCGGCAGAAGAAAATCGCAAAGTAGGTACCTACTAATAATCATGGATTTCTTTATAGATGTTGCCCTTGATGTACAGTCAACCGAAAGAAGGTTGTTGTAAATTTCACAGATTTTAAGGCCTGAAGGGGCAATAGTGATGATCTAGTCTGATTTTCTCCATAATGCAGGCCATAGAATTTCAGAGTAACTTCTGCATCAAAGCCAATAACTTGTGGTTTTACTAGCATGGAAGCTTTTTAAAAGACATCTGATCTTGATTTAAAGACTTCAAGTTATAGCGAATCCTCTACTTGCCTCGATAAGTTGTTCCAATGGTTATTGACTCTTGCTGTTAAAAGTTTGCACTCTTATTTCCAGTTTGAATTTTGTCTAGTTTCAATTTCAAGCCACTGGAGCTTGTGGTGGTTTTTGTATGCTACAGTAACAAGCTCTCTACTATTAGATATTTTCTTCCTGTGTGGATACTTACAGGGTATGTCTGCACTGCAATCAGATGTGTGGCTGCAGCACATGTAGTTGCTAGAGTACATAAGCAGTGTCCTGGTTGGGCTACTGCAGCTCAAGCTGCCAGGGCTTTGCTACTACTGACTAGCTAGATGAAAGCTAGCTTGGCTGTGTCCTCAAGAGCTTTGACTGCAATGTAGATAGACCCGTAGACTGTGATCCATGTCAACTCTTAAAATTCTGTTTGATAAACTAAATCGTTTCTGTAAAGACATGTTTTCCAAGACCTCAAATTAGTCTTGTAGTTTATTCTCTGAACCCTCTTCAGTTTTTTTTCAATGTTCTTTTAGAGGCATGGACACAGGAACTGGACACAATATGCGAGTGATGGTCTTGTAAGAGCTGTATGCATAGTCTCCGTACTCCTACTGACTGTTCATATGATCTTTGGGTGTATTAGCTTTTTTGGTCACAGCATTGCACTGGGAGATCCGGGATCATGGTTAACAACCAGCTGGCTAGATGTCCTTCTCAGAGTTGCTGTTTTTCAGGGTACAGTCCGCCATCCTACGAGTATAACCTACATTCTTGGTCTTAAGTTTGACTTTCATTTATCTGTGTGTTTACCTCCTTGTTTAATCATGCCCTGCTTTTCCAAGCAATCTAGGTTGCTCTGTGTAAGTGACCTTTTCCATATTATTATTTATTAGTCCACAGATCTTAACTTTATCGGGAATACTTTGTTCTAGGGCACTGATTAAAAATATTGTCTGGCTGAGAACCAATCCCTCTAGAAATGCCCCCATTTATGAGGATCTTCCATTAACAATTATCTATTGAGATCTCCTAGCCAGTTTCTAATAACTTAATATGTTCCTCATTCACTTTGTGCTTAAAGGAACTGGCATCTTAGGGTGTCATGCAGTATTAAGACAAATGCTGTACTGGAGTTTTAAGTATATTTCTATGCAAGTTATTCTTATCAACCGAATTTGTCAAACTTACCACTTTTTGTGTTTTTTATTAGATTAGAAGATGTAGTTTCCATAAAAACATATTGATTGGTATGAATTCTATTACTATCCTTTAGTCCTCTGATTGTATTTCTTTTTTTTCCCTTGCATCAGTTCCTTTGTTTTGCCCCAAATTGGTGTGTGGTTAACAGGAGAACTCAAGAGCTGCCATGTACTGCAGCCCCTTTGTCGTCAAACACATAGAAGATATCCTGTATATATGGTATAATGATCTATGGGCTTATCTATCCATCTGTCTATCCATCCCAGCTGCTGCAGCACATCTGGTGAATTCTCCTGTCAGTATAATAAAACCATCTTTGTGAGCAGCGGTTGCTATGTTGGTGTTGGCACAGCACTATGTTGGCAGAACTTATGTCACTCAGGAGGATGGCTTATCACACCCCTAGCTGGCATGAGTTATGCCGATATGTAGTGTAGACATAGCCTAAGAGTAGACGAACCATATAGAAGTATTTGAAGAATGTAAACCCAAGGCAGGGAGGAGGAGTTGGTGTGGCACAGTTTAAGGGACTACAACTAAGGGGTGAAGCTGATCCAAGAAAGAGGTAAAAATCAGCAAAACTTTCCTGACTGTATAATCTGTTCATTGAGGAAAGCTGTCCCAGTGAGATAGCAAGTCACTTAAAACTGTACTGGACAAAACAATTGGAGAGCTGTGTAGGGAACGCCCCTCTCTGACCATTGGGGTAGGCTAGATAATGGTAATAGGTCTTATCCGTTTCTTAACTTTGACCCATTAAATGTGTAGGAAGGGCCTCTATAGCAAATGTAACTGCATCACCTATTACAACTGAACCCTTCCATTTTTTGTGTGCCTTGTTGGAAGGAATCAGCTCCTAATATGCCATACATGTGCATGGCATTTAACAGACACTCCCAAATGATAGGGGCCCTGTCCAAGTGTCTTACAGTCTAAATCCTTACTCCTAAATTCATATGAACATTTAACATGCTCGTATTAGCATCTTGATTTATTTTTGCATTGCATGAATTGCATTTTAATCTTCTGTTTTCAGTTCTCTTCAACTCAGTAACTGCAGAAGAAATTTTTTCTTCAGTTATTAGGTCACTGTATCATGACACAAATAGATCAAGAAATGTCAACTGACTTCTTGTGTCTCTATGTGACACAAATTGCAGCCTGATTTAACTTTCAGATAATACACACTGGCTCTGATCTGCACACATGTGCATGTGACTATTATGCAGGTGCGTAGCCTCATTGACTGCAGAGGCACTACTCACAAGCTGAGAATGATTCATGAATAACAATTTGTAGGATTGGAGCCTACAGATGTGCAGGAATGATCTCTGAGCTTTAAAAGAGGAAATGCTACTTCCAAATGACCATTTTAACCAGGAATTAATGCACTTACTTTTTTATACAGTTTAACCTGGTGCTAAATCTAAAGTCTAAGGGTTGAACGAATTGAGAGCCATGTTAAATAGTACACATGAAAGTTCTTAATAAAAACTTTTTTTCTGCAACATGCAAATGAAGGACAGTTGATTTAAAGTGAATAAAAATCTTTTCTGCATTCTTCAGAAGGGGAGAGACTAGAAAATCTATGAACCTCAGAATTCTGTACCCCTCTGACATACTGTTTTTTCTCTTTTCTTTTCCTGTTCCCTGACCCCTGCCCAGGATGGATTGATTTAGATCACTGACTTAAATCATTGATTTTAATCAAGATTTAAATCAATAAACCAGAAACCTTGATTTAAATTGTGTTTTTTTTTTTGTTTGTTTTTTTAATATCTTGCATTTGTACTTTTTAGCAATTTTCCTAAAGAAAGGATGATTCACATTGGTTCATAAGAATAGCCATACTGTGTCAAACCAATGGTCCATCTGCCCCAGTATCCTGTCTTCTGACAGTGGTCAATGCCAGATGCTTCAGAGGGAATGAACAGAGCAGGGCAATTATCAAATTATTATCTATTGTTGTCCAGCCCTTGCATCTGGCAGTCAGAGGCTTAGGGACACCCAGAGCATGGGGTTGCATCCCTGACTATCTTGGCTATTAGCTAAGGTTAAGATTGTCACAGGTATTTTTAGTAAAAGTCAGGGACAAGTCATGGGCAATAAACAAAAATGAATGGAACCCTGCAATCTGTCCCTGATTTTACTAAAAATACTCTGGGGGAGGCGGGGGCTAACAGAGTGCTGCCAGTGGCTGACCTCCAGCTGCTGCTTTTGCAGAAGGGTCTGATCATCTCTGCTCCAGCCCCAGGGGGGATAAACTAACCCGGGGCACTGCTCTGGCAGCCCTGGGAGCTGCTTGTCCAGGAGCCCTGGAATAAGTCACAGAGGTCCCAGAAAGTCACGGAATCTGTGACTTCCGTGAGAAGAATCATATCATTATGAATAGCCACTGATGGACCTGTCTTCCATGAATTTATCTAATTCTTTTTTGGCCTTCGCAACATCCCCTGGCAACGAGTTCCATAATATCTTTTTTGAGATGGGGTGACCAGAACTGCACACAATATTCAAGGTGCGGGCGTACCATGGATTCATATAGTGGCATTTATGATATTTACCTAAAGTTCCTACCATGCTGTTAACTTTTTAGACTGCCACTGCAGGTTGAGTCAATATTTTCAGAGAACTATCCCCAGTGACTCCAAGATCCTTTTTTGAGTAGTATCCGCTAATTTAGACCCCATCTTTTTATATGTATAGCTGGGATTATGTTTTCCAATGTGTATTACTGTGCATTTATCAATATTGAATTTCATCTGCTATTCTGTTGCTCAGTCATCCTGTTTTGTGAGATCTCTTTGCAGTCTGCTTTGGATTTAATAATCTTGAGTAACTTTGTATTATCTGCAAACTTTGCCAGCTCACTGTTTACCCCTTTTCCCAGATCACTTATGAATACGTTGAACGGTATTGGTCCCAGTACAGATCCCTGGGGGGGGGGGGGGGACCCCTCTGTTTACCTCTCTCCATTCTGAAAACTGACCATTTATTCCTACCCTTTTTGTTTCCTGTATTTTAACCAGTTACTGATCCATGGGAGGACCTTCCCTATTATCCCATGACTGCTTAGTTTGCTTAAGAGCCTTTGGTGATGGATCTTGTCAAAGGCTTTCTGAAAGTTCATTATATCCACTGGATCCCCCTTGTCCACATGTTTGTTTCACCCTTTAATGAAAGAATTCTAACCATTTAAAAAATGTTAATTTGCAATTAAATATAGTCTTTACTCTAAATGTGGTGCTTTTTTATTCACCAGGAGGCTACGCTATATTAATACATTTATTTAAGCAATGATCTTACATTTTTTCAGGTTCTCAATTATTACATTTTTATGATGTTAGAAATGAATTGTTCACCATTTTCTTGCTAGATGATTTTTTTTACTTGCGATTGTCATGCTCTATTTGGAAATTCAAATTCAGTTAAATACCAAAAATGGTATTTTTCTCCTTAAAGAATTTAGAACGAATAGAGCTTATCCTCTCACACCTGGTTTTATTTATAGATTGGAAGAGGAAAACAAATTTTCCTGCATCTTTAACTCCCAGGCTATATTAATACATTTATTTAAGCAATGATCTTACATTTTTTCAGGTTCTCAATTATTACATTTTTATGATGTTAGAAATGAATTGTTCACCATTTTCTTGCTAGATGATTTTTTTTACTTGCGATTGTCATGCTCTATTTGGAAATTCAAATTCAGTTAAATACCAAAAATGGTATTTTTCTCCTTAAAGAATTTAGAACGAATAGAGCTTATCCTCTCACACCTGGTTTTATTTATAGATTGGAAGAGGAAAACAAATTTTCCTGCATCTTTAACTCCCAGGTGGCTTCTTAAAAGGGAATGAACTAGTCATTATTTCAAACTGAAATGAAAATATTCTCTCTGCATCTGCAGATAAGGTTACTGCTGTCAAAAGCTGGTTTAGCACTCCTGCAAACTCTGGTTCCAGGTGCTTAGTCAGTGACTTCCACTAGTTCAATAATCCAGGGTGGATTTGATTTAAATCACTAGTCAGGAAGACTCGATTTAATCATGGATTTCTACATAAAAGTGCATTCTTGTTGGTTGTAATAGCCTTACTATGTATTCTTCACAACTCAGAGATAGATGTAGGTTTCATTTTTAGAAGGTACACACTACACATTTTTAAAGTGATTTATTTTTGGAAACTTTTCAGATTAGTTTTACAGCTATATCAGAAAATGAATGATTGGTTATTTCATTTACCAAAGGTAATTGAAGCAGGTAGTTCACCTCCCAATGACTTCATCAATATCTCCAATTCAGCAGGTTAATCATTCATATTTGGAGGATTTTCTTGCCAGGCTGTATTAGGAGGAGAATATCACCAGACAGACATTAAAATTGTTTGTTTTAACTAAAACAACAACATTATTCTGGATTTTTTCTTCAACAGCAAACATATAATATTTTAACAAAACAAGCATTTGACTCTTTGAATTTAGTTAAACATTCAAGTTTTTAAAAATTATGTTTGTTTTTGTTAAAATTGTTTAACTAAAATAGTTTAATTTTTGTTTTTCTAAATATTGAATCGACCGTGTCAGCCAGGTCAACATGAGAAATTTAAAATATTGGCTTCTGCAGCTAACTCCATTGTCTTCACCTTCATTTTCCTGTTTTGTTCATAATCTGGAAAAGAAAAACAAGCTTTCCTGCTTTTTCAGGTCCCAAATGATTTCTCAATTTGGAATGAATTAGTCCAAAGGAAGAAAATATTCTTTCTACACCGGTAGAAGAAGCTACTGCTGTTAAAAGTGAGATTATCACTTCAACAGTCTCTGATTCCAAGTGCTTAAGCGACTTCCACCAGTTTACTGGTGTGACTTGCTTTAAAACATCATCAGCAAACATATGTTTATTGAATGGTTCACCCTTAGCTCTGAAGTTTATTATAGTTGGCATTATGGAGAGATGATGGCTATGACATGGACATCCAGCAAACTCCTCTCCTTCAGTAGTTAAGGTTTGACACTGGTACCGAGTATTGAGAATATTTGCAAGAAAATGAGCTGGAGATAGTGCTTGTCCCATTTGTTTTTTTTACTGCTTGTAAGTTAACTCTGTCATTGCATATTTCTCTTTTTAAGATCTCACTCAGTTCCTTCCAAATTTCAACAGCGTCAGCAATAAAACAGCTATTTCCCTGCATTTTTTTTCAAGGCTACAGAAATAGGCTTCAGGGTACTCAGCATGTGTTTAACATTTCTCTTAAGCCAAATGTTGAGAACTTTGGCTGTGACAGTGCCATCTATTTTTTCATGATTTTGTTCACAAACTGTCATCAGATTAGGCCAGATCTTGATATAGTGCTCAAAACAGTCCACTACTGAGTTCCATCGCACGTCTTGTGGGAGAGTTAGCTTGGTTCTTCCCACTTTTTTTCAGAGCAGCTGTTGCAAAGTGGTTGTTACGGAAGTATTTTGCAATATCAACAATATTAGCCTTTATTTCTGGAACACTGAAGTCTTCGGCTAGGAGGTGCATCAAATAAGCACTGCAACTGTATGTTATTAGCTTGGGACTCTTTTCACTCTGATCTAAATTTCTTCTCATCTTGGATACATTTGCACCATTGTCTGTGACCAAGCTACCTACTAGACATTTGCATTTTTTTTTCAGTTTGTTATAGTTTTTACTGCTACTTCTTGTAAGTATTCTGCTGTGTGTGCATTTCCTGATGTATTCAATTGTTTCTGTAAGGAAGACATTCCCTTCTTCGGTTGTCACACAAGCACATACAATAGGATCATTGTGGACATTGCTCCACCCATCAAGACTCAGGTTAATAATTTTACCTTCTAGACCTTTCGCCCACTGCTCAATTTCTCTTTCATACACTTTATCCAGCAATTTGCCTGCGACATCTGCTCTGTTGGATGGACTGTATCCTGGTCTTAATGACTGAACCATGTTAATGAAGTGGTGGGTTCTCAATTATATGGAAAGGAGAGTTTGTTGCATAAACAAACCAGGCAATTTTTTTTCATCATTTACCTCTTCTTGTAATCTGCTGGTTCTCATCACAAATTTATCTATGGTTGTTTCTGGATGATGGAGATTTTCTTATCTTTTTGCTACAGGTGATATACTGTGGCTATGTGACATACATGATGTGACTGAAACACTATCCTTGGCAGATCACCATAATTTTTTTATAGTTTCAGAGTTCTCTTGAAGGTGGATAGTCTTCAGAATCCTGTATGTTGAGGGTGGATTCTGCTAAACAAAATAAGTCAATGTAGTTATTTAATTATTATTACCATACTGCTCATTTAGTATTACTCATTGCATTCACTGACACTCAGTACTACTTTAAAGGTGAAATTATTTAGATTGCTTTTTGAGGAAAAAACCCTTTTTATCAAAAAAATCCAATTTAAATTATAAAAATCGTTTTTTTGATTTTTTTTTTTTTTTAATCCACTCTGCAACAATCTGACTTTCTTTAAAACTTTGGCAGCAAACAAGTACTGCTTGATATTGCTTTAATTCAATTTAAATAATTTTATGAAATTATAGTGCATTTAAGCCTTCATGTAAATTGTAGTAATTTTAAATAGGTTTCTTTTTAAAAAATAACTTTTTTTTCCCATTTAAATAAGCTATTTTCTGCCTTTAGCACATCTCCAAATCTAGTACAGTGACTGCCAGGGCTAAAGGGTTCTTCAAAGATGGGGTTTGGCAGTAATTGTAAGGAGGAGGGACCAACTGCACAGTCATGGAGGGTAGAAAAGAGAGTTAGCGCCTCTTGTAGGGTTGAGGAGGGAAGCCATGAACCTACTGAAGGGAGTCTCAGTTTCATGGGCAACCAAAACTGTTAAGTCTACTTATATGGTTAACATATCTGCTATTTAATTGCCCCACACTGTGTAAACTGGGCAGTTGTTTCATTTCCTAGAATATGGATTTTCCTTGCTACAGTTTTAGGTTCCCAAGAAGACTTGGTCGGAGAGATGGTTTGAGGTGACAGTAGTTATGATTTGGACAGTTGCACTATAGATGATAAAATCTTCATGGCATGCGTTGAGAACAAGCTTCCATATTCAGAAATTATTGGGTGAGGTTCTCTGGTCTGTTTTATGCCGGAGGACAGACTAGATTATCATAATGGTCCCTTCTGGTCTTAACCTATGAATTTGTACAGTATCTGTGCACATCTCTTGGCTTCCATCCCTAGGTTTGATTAGTGATTTGTAAATGTGCATTGTGGGGCTCCATTTTAGTTTCAGTTGCTAACTTGCTGATCAATGTGTTGACTCTACGAGGAGAACGATGCCTTTGCTAAGTACCTGTCCTACAAACTAGCCCTGGGAGATGAGTTACATAATCATTAAATACAAATTAAATAAAAATTAAAATAATTTGTATGTAATGATTTCATTTAAATGTATGCCAGCCAAACTGCCCTCAGTACGCCCGTCCAGTTCTAGTGTCTGAAGTGGGCTTGTGGAGGTGTAACTAATTGATTCACAAGTATGTTGATGGGCAGAATTTGGCCTTCCAATTGGTTCTGGGCTGTCAATTTCATTGAAAGAGAAGAAACCGGGTGCAGTTCACTTGACCACAGCTGGGTTGATTCTGCAGAGCTAACTGGAGTGAAGTAGTGACAGTCCTTGGGCTTTAACGTCAGTATGTCTGCCTCTGGATACCCACGGGGAGCAGACCTGTTAAAGAATGTCGCTTTTCAGAATAGAACTGCACCTTTTAAAGAAACATTTCTTTGTTGGTTACGTTTCCTTAAATAAAATGTGGCAATGAAAGAGCCTTTAGTACAGAACCGATTCTGCCCCAGGAATGAACACCAAGAGGCCGCTGTGTATGTGGAGACCATCTGAAGGATTTTCTTGTTTCAGGTTGATGCAGTCTTATAAGTTTGCTAGATTTACTAGCTGCCCAGCCTTTCTAAATAGGGAAGTGAGTTGTTCCTATGGTTACTTGATGTAAAGCTAAGCTGTCCTTGTTCTGAGTTTTATAGGAGCACACTTATAATGTATTTAAATCTGTATTGGCACTTCATTGTAAAGACATCTTTGGGCGTTATAACTTGACTAGAGAAGCTTTGGCTTAGGCACTCTCCTCCTTGGTGTGTGTTTTTTCTGGTCCGTCGGGCAAACACCCTTTATTTAATTTCTGGTACTCTTCCAATCTGAGCTCAACCCAGCTTTGATTTCAGATTGAATTTTGGCAGTGATTAGTTGTTGCATTTGGTATTCATTGAAAAGAATTCATAGATTCTAGGGCTGGAAAGGATCTCGAGAGGTCATCGAGTCCAGTCCCCTGCCCTCATGGCAGGACCAAATACTGTCTAGACCATCCCTGATAGACATTTATCTAACCTACTCTTAAATATCTCCAGAGACGGAGATTCCACAACCTCCCTAGGCAGTTTATTCCAGTGTTTAACCACCCTGACAGTTAGGAACTTTTTTCCTAATGTCCAACCTAAACCTCCCTTGCTGCAGTTTAAGCCCATTGCTTCTTGTTCTATCCTTAGAGGCTAAGATGAACAAGTTTTCTCCCTCCTCCTTATGAATAACATGGTACATGTCTCTGTTTAAAATCCATTCCTGCCTATGGTAATAACTAGTTCCAGGGAATGTCCTTAACACTTTTAGTTAAAGCTTAAATAGTTATTTACACAATAACCCAGATTCTACATCAAGCTATTAAACACCACTTAGATGTGAAGACCTTTTATTATAAAACCAAAAAGTAAATATAAAGAGTGTTCTGGTCCATTAAAGCACTAAGCACAGCATGGCATACCTCAGCCAGAGGTCAGGGCCCTCCTGGGGTTGAGGGCAAAGGTGGCTGTAAAATACACCTCTACCTCGATATAACGCGGCCTGATATAACGCGGTAAAGCAGTGCCCCGGGGGGAGGGGGGGGCTGCGCACTCCGGTGGATCAAAGCAAGTTCAATATAACGCGGTTTCACCTATAATGCGGTAAGATTTTTTTTGGCTCCTGAGGACAGCGTTATATCGAAGTAGAGGTGTACCTTTGTGCCCTCTGGATTCTGGGCTGTTCTAAGGGCTGAAATGGCCTCTGGCATACGTTAGAGCAGTGTGTCCTGTGTTAACAGCCCAGAATGTCCATAGCACTTGTACTAAAGTCTTGCCCCAGCTTTGTCCTCAGTATGTCCCCTAGGATGGTGATTGCATGGATGCAGTCTGCCCCATGTATTGACTGGAGGAAGTTGCTCCCCAGCCAACTCCCCTGCAAAGCTCTAACACTTGGCTCCCATGACTCCCACCTCAGCCCTCTCACTCTTGTTGCCAGTCTGCCCCAAACTCCAGACACCACATATGTGTTTTTGTTTTTTAAAGTCCACTAACAAGGATTAATTCCCCAGAGCTGGTCAGCCCAGCACTTGCACTGAAGGCAAGCAGCTGTGAGCCTTTCTGTATTCCTTCCCCATCAGCATTTGGAAGGAGTCTACACCAAATTTCTCCCTAGATTCAGGCTTCCTTTGCTCTCCCTGCTCTGAGAATGCAACGGGGAGAGGAAGGGAAGCCCAGATTAGAGCTACAGCCCTCTGCTTTGGCTGATGGAGTCCTGTCCTCCACCTGGAGTGGTGGGTGGAGTGAAGATCATCCCCAGTGCTTGGGGAGGAAACCCACTTACCAGGGCCGGCTCCAGGCACCAGCCGACCAAGCACGTGCTTGGGGCGGCACCTTGTAAGGGGCGGCCAATCTTGGGGTGGCGGGGCGGCGCTCTGGGGGGTTTTTTTGTTTGTTTGTTTGTTTGTTTGTTTCGTTTCGGCGGGGCGGCGCTCGGCAGGGTTGTTTTTGTTTCAGGGTGGGGGAGTTGTTATGGTGGGGCGGCGCCTTTTTTTTTTTTTTTTTTTTTTTTTTTTTGCTTGGGGTGGCAAAAAAGTTAGAGCCGGCCCTGCCACTTACCAGGGCCCTTTGAAATCTGCAGTGGGCTGAGTGGGACCAGGAAACAGAATTGCTGGTTCCTGCCCTTTGGGTAGCTGCTCCTTGAAGAGGATGGAAAGGGAAGAAGCAGCAGTGGCAGAGGCATTGTTGCTGCTTTCTAAGGTGGAGAAGAGGAGCTGTAGAGCAGAGCAGCCCAGGAGCTTCCTGACCAAGAATGTAGGCCATACTTGCAGGTTGGGGGATTCCTATCCCGAGAAGCAGGGACTCTGACAGACTTGAGGGACATGGGGGATAATTATTTGAACATGAGGTCCGAGTGTGATCCTGTGGCCCTCCTGGGCTAGTGTGATCTTTGGATGCATAAAGGGGGGAATTTCAAGTAGGTCTAAAGAGGTTATATTACTTCTACATTTGGGACTGGTTTGGCCGCTGCTGGAATACGGTATCCAGTTCTGGTTCCCACAGCTGGGGAAGGATGTTGATAAATTGAAGAGGTTCAGAGAAGACCCATGAGAAGGATTAAATGAGTGGAAAAATTGCCTTGTAGTGATAACCTGAAGGAACTCAAGCGAACAAAGAGAATGTTAAGGGGCAACTTGATCCGTTTTTATGTACTGACACGGGGAACAAATATTTGGCTCTTAAGTCCAGCAAACAAAGCTAACAAAATCCAAAGGGTGGAAGTTAAAGGTAGACACATCCAGACTGGAAATAAGGCATACGTTTTTATACTGAAGATAATTAACCACTGGAACAATTTACCAAGTGTTGTGATAGAATCTGTCACTGACCATTTTTAAGTCGAGGTTGGATGTTTTTCAGCTGTTGTTCAAACAGGAATCCTTTCTGGGCAGTTCTCTGGCCTGGGCTGTACACAAGCTCAGACTAGCTGATCACAATGGTACCTTCAGGCCTCACAAACTGACTATTGGAATTGTGTGCAAATCCTCCGAGCCAGAAGCAAGCCTGTGGGTGGAGGGGGCAGAGCTCTCTGGAGAGAATAAATGTGAGACTGAAAACATGGGAGGCAGAACAAAAGACAATGGGGCGGGGGGAAGACAGGATAAGCTACAAAGGGATGGAGGAAAGGAGAAGGCACACACAAGGTACAAAACTCTCCAGTGAGGAAGCCAGGAGGGAAAATTAGCTTTGACAAATTACAGGGAACAGTTACGGTATGTTAAAGTTTATCACGTAGAAAGCTGATGCTGCATTTAAACACAGCGCAGAAGTGTTTTACTCTGCAGGTAGGTGACTAGTTGGGGCCAGAATCCAACTCCTTGCTGTAGATCCAATGCTTCTAGAAAGAGGGTATTGTCAGTATCTTACAGTTGTGGGGGGAAAGACATACCCTAGGTCCCACAGGCAGTAGAAAACAACCTAGTGCTCCTGACTTAGTCCCATGGTCAGAGGACAGGACTATCTTCCTTCTCTCTGAAAGATCCAGTTAAAAAGCACTTCTGTCCACAGAATTAAGAGTGAGAAGGAGCACCAGCGTCGTGCAGAGGAGCAGAAGATCCAGGAGATGGCCTACCAGCAAGACACCTGTTCTGGGGAGAAAGCATGTGAAATACTGGCTCAACTCAGACTGGAGGAGAGAAGAGTGAGGAAGAGTAAGGAAAAGCAACAGAGAAATAAGGAATACATGAGGTGAGCTGGTGAACGATTGAGGGCTCCTTCGTCTTGTTCTCAAAATCCTGGCTTTGCCCGTGGGATTAGTGAAGGCAATGGTATTATCCTGTCACAGGGAAACTGTTTTATTTTTGCAGATACATGGAAGCTTTAAGAGCTCAAATGAGGGAGAAGATAAAACTGTATAACATTGACTTGCCTCCACTGTGCTGCTGTGGGTCTGATTTCTGGGACTCTCATCCTGACACCTGTGCCAACAACTGCGTGTTCTACAAAAACCACAAAGGTATGAGCTCTTGCTTCCTAGTAAGGAATCCATGTAGACCCAGTAACTGAGATCAGATGTTTGAGTCCTGCCGTACAGGCAAATGTAAAGCCTGGCTAGGAGTCCCCATAGTTTCATAGCACCATTTCCATTAACTTACTCTAATGTGGGCTCTGCACTTATGTACGTGTGCATACATCCCCCATGCACACTCCCAGGGGACTATAGACCACTTGGGTAGTATTTCATTAACATAGAATAGAACATAGAATCTCAGGGTTGGAAGGGACCTCAGGAGGTCATGTAGTCCGACCCCCTGCTCAAAGCAGGACCAATCCCCACATTTGATAGCCTCACTGGTCTGTCGAACTAGATTTTCTTGTAGCACAGATATTTTGTAACTTTTATACAGATGTTCAAGGGAGCTTGCTAAGCACCAGCTGCTGCTCTCGCTAATGCAAAGCCAAGGAGGAGTCCAAACCCAGGAACTAGAAAAGCCTGGGCATTCTGCAGACACCCTTTGTAACCCTTGCTTTGGAAAAACTGCAACTGTCCCACCGAGAGCTGGGCTGGCAACTTTCCAGGGATGCGCTTGTTTCTGTTTGAATTAATAATGAAATTATATTTGAAAGAACTGATGGGGACACGTTATGGGGAAAAATACTGCAAAGCAAACATGTAAACGGAACAGAAAATGCCTGGCTCTTGGAAAATCCGCTCTCCACTTTGATGCCAAGGTCTTTATTGGAAGGTGGATGGGAGGGAGAGGTTATCAATCACCTGTAACAAAGCAGGCTTGTGCTTTAAATTATCCTGCAGAACAATTAGGGTATTTGGTTGTACAGACATTTGGAGCAATCCTCATAAACTGCTTTCAAAAATACAATGTCATGAGACGTAAATGGGAAATGCAACAGTTTGTAGAAAACATAAATAAATACACGAGCCTAAAGTCAGTAATGGCACACGCGGGTGCTGCTATTGCTATTTTACAATGCCCAGGCTAGGGATCTAAAAGGTTAACCGGTAAGCATTAGGCTTTTCGGTTAACCAACGTTAACTGGTAAGCCTGACGGCCCTGCACTGGCAGAAGGGACCCCAGCCGTGCTGGCCAGAGCAGCCATGTCAGGCTGGCGGCGGTCCAGACTGCCTCGGTTAACCAGTTGTAGTTCTAATAGTTTAACCAGTTAACTTTTTTAACCAATATTTACATCCCCAGCCCAGCCATGTACATGTATGTCATAGAATGCCAGCTACTTAAAAATCCGCTTCTCCAGCACTTACCTTCGGGCTCCTAGGTTCAAGATTCTTTATTTGCCCTGTACCCACTAATACATCTCAGACACATGCAATGGTGTTGGGAGCATTTCCCTAGCCTATTTCAAGTGCTGCTTGTGGCCTACAGAAAGGGCCCTGAATATCTGAGCTGGCTGGTGAGTGAGTGAGGAATTGCTGTTCAGACTCTTTACCCTTTAAATGCTTGTGTGCAAAATACATGCAAGGCTCTTACGGAGCTGGGATTTTTCATGTCTAATCTCCCATTTGGTGCCCAATCCGTCCCTTGCTCGTTTGTGTCTCCAGTTCCCCCAGAGTCTGTTTCCCATGTGGTAATCTGCTAAGCACCCACGCCTGCCCCCACAGCCATGCAGAAGCTTATCTTGCTCAGTTATGCAGCAACAGGAGCACATGATTGCTCGATACCCGTAGATCCCATGAATTTTCCCCCTTCAGAGATGAGGCCCTTGGGAAAATGTCCCTCTCTATTTTTGTCAAGAGGCACAACTGCATTTCTTGTTTAATTCCCAAGTTAGCAAATGACTCCAGAAGTAAGCTCAGGCTACAGTCACTTAGCACTTTCTGATTTTTCAGCTTATGCTCGAGCGTTGCAGTCGGTCATCTCCTCATGTGACATTTCGGATGGGAATTCAACCACACGACTTGCAATCCATAACTTAGCTTCAGTACATGCACCTTCTGTGAAGAATCCATGAAAGGTCGCCCTGGAATCAGCTTTTACGAATGTTCAGCAGACAGCTGGCCCGGGCACAGGGCAGACGGTTGTTCCCCGGAGCAATTTTCTGTCTCAGAGCATTCACTCTCTTCTTCATTTGTTAGCCCTTATCTAGAGACACTAGGTTTGTTTTGACTAATATTCACGTTCCGGGTTAAATTGTACCTCTGACTCCTTTCATCATGTGTGATCCATATACACTACGGAAGGTGAGTACTCCAAAGGCCCAGAATTAGCCCTGCTGCTACCACTGATCAGTAATGCAGGGATCTAATGTAAAGAGATACCATGGGATGGTTAAAATTGATGAGGGATTTTTGTTTGTTTGAAGCATAAATCCAAATTTTTGTCTATTCAACTGTAGAATAAACCCTTCCAAGTTCAAAGCATTTATGCAGGATTCTTCTGTGGCTGTAGTTGTGCATGCTTTCATGTTGCCCGAGTCTCTAAACCGGGGAGGGAGTGGGGGATATCCTGGCTAGGATTGGGTTTCCCACCCTCCCTGCTCCACCATCTCAACAATCCATGTTCTGTTAGTGTGTCTGCCCAGAAGGCTTTTTTGCAGCTTTCCTTTATAAAACTAACTGCTCAGAAAAGAGAGACAAAGCTGCAACATCTTCAGCTTTTGCCCCATGAGAAAAAAACTTTAAGGCTTCTCCAACTGAAGTCCAAAGAGAAGGAGGCGGTGAGATGTTTGTTAAAACAAACCACCCAGTTCTCTTGTGTTGTCAATCCCATATTCTCCTCTCTGCAAGGTACAGAGTACTGAGGTTTTTCTCTTATTAGATCCTGGCAATAAAGAGGTCCCAGGCTGCCTATCCACGTGTATACTGTGCATTCTCATTCCGCTGTTTGCAAATGGCTCCATCAAGTAGCAGAATATTCCTATATTCAACCCTGTGTGTTGGGAAGAGGAGACACTGATGCATCCTCTCCTTGGATTTAGTCCATTTATAAAGCAGGGTCAGAAACCCTCCTCTTCCTGTAGGAATATGTTGCAGTCTGGTAGCATTTGCTTTGAAGATGCCCTACTTCCAGGGAAGGTTAGGGGGTGTCTGCTGACTCTCACTGGGGCAGTTGCCTTGTTCTCTGGCACTTTAGAGAGGCCACAGGCTTGATTGGGAGGGAGGAAGCTGGGTGGGAGGCGATTTGAACTGGGCTGTTCTCTGTGGTGTGTAAAAAGAACCATCAACAGGGTGAGTTTGAATTCCATGTGCTGTGGACACTGTGTCAGAGTTCCTGTCCTGCATGCTGGTGAGGAGTGGTGCAGAGTGGACTTCCCAGGAGGAATTCTGTTTTGACGGAGCCAGAATTCTCTCTGGGGCTTGGTCCCTCTGCCACTGGGGAGAAGCCATCACACACCTCCTCCCCTCTTTACTTCTGGGTGGTTAGCAGCTGCCATAGGAGGGAGCAGGGACTGGTCTCCCCAGAAGAATTGGACCAGCTCCTTTGAAGAGGCACAAGGACTGTGTCTCTGGGTCTGTGTCCTCCTCTAGCTCCCTCCCATACCTCCACATACCAGCACTCTGCTGTCTATAATTTCCTGCTTGTTCCATTGGCTAGCTAATCATATTCGCTCATAAGACATGTCAAATAACTCTCTCTCTCTCTCTCTCTCTCTCTCTCTCTCTTTGTCTCTCATATGATGTAATGAAACCTGCATCAATTTCCAGTTTTGCTTTGAGGCCTCACCGTATTCCCCATTGATGGACTTGCTAATCCCCAATTAGCTCTTCACATGGCTGCCAAGCACTCAGTAGCTTCTCCTGTGTCTCCTGGCAGGAGGGGAGCAGGTGTAGCGAGCAGCTTGTTGTGAGGGGCCCGTCTCTTCCACAGATTGACGTACAGAATCTTAACATGCTTCCAGCTACTTGAAATGTAGGTCAGTATCATTCTCCCTCGTCTACAACTGACTAAACCAAGGCACAGAGAGTCAGGGGCAGAGCTGGGAAAAGAATCCAACTCTCCTTCGTCCTGGGCCTTTATATTAGCCACCAGGCTGTCCTTCCCCGTTAGTTCCTGGATTGTTGTGTTCCCTCTCTTGGTCCCAGCCTCTCTCCTATCTTAAGCATGGTCTTTGCTCTCACCTGTCTTTCTCCCTGCCTCTCTCTGCAATATCTAGTCTCCTCCCACAGCCTTTCCCTAAATCTCTCTGCTCCTGTCTCCCCACTGTGGCTGCCTCCTGCATGTGGAATGTGTTACTGCTCAGGGCCCAGGAGCAGCCGTAGTGAAATGGAAGCAGAGGTAAAGGGGGAAGCATTGGTTGCCTTTTCAGAAGCCCTAGGAGCTGCTTCTAGTAGCCAAGAGGAGGTGCTGCAGGCAAAACAATGCACACTACCTGTAGCCCTGCTTATGAGTGACAGCAGGGCTGAATGTGATTATTGCTGCCGCTGAGTGACGCTTAGCGGGTTTGTGTTCGGCCGGGCTGCATGAAACTGAAATCAGCTTATCAGGAAAATAAATGGCTACACAGCATTGCAAATAAGACTAAGGTACAATCTTCTGATGGAACAGGCTCTGTTTCGTATGGCTGCTCCCTCCTAGAGCGGAAGAAAACTGAGGCCCCTGGAGTTTCTTCCAAATTTTCTATGAGGGGGCAACATGTGCATGTCTCTCTCCACCCCTTAACCTCCCCCAGCTGCTGCCATCTGGGGATCTGATCCCTTCACCCCATGGATCTCGAGCAATCTCCTGGATGCCCTGTGTCTCTACTTCAGCTCCTGTTCTTGTCAGAACAGTTCCATTATAGGCAGGGTGTCCTCAGCAAGAAGGTATGCAGGGAACCTGTACAGAGGGAGGTGGGGGACTTCCCAGCTGCGGAAGGGCCTATACTGACAAATTAATAGCCTCCTACAACAGACTCATCACTGGGTGATGGGAGAAAAACAAGGAATGCTGCAGAGGCAATGATTTCATAGCTCACCAGCTCAGATCAGCTAATCCTGATGGTGTAACAGGATCTAGGAAACTGACAGACCTGTAGAGCATCCAAACTCCTGAGGCCCTGTTTGGAATATGAGTCCTAAACACCTAAGGCTCTCACATTCTTTAAAACCATAATCCATATTTGCTACATTAGATTCTAGCACATCACTTCAGTTTCTAGGTGCTGTAGACAAAATGAAGGATCTGCATCCTACTTAAGAAGGCAAAAGCTCTCCACGTGTCCTTCAGCTGCCTGCTCCCCCGAGTTATTTATACCCCCTTCTGCCAGCTACCAGAGGCATCTGTCTCTTCTAGATGTTGACAACATATGCATAGCTCATCAAGCCAACAATGGACTCTGATGTCGGGGATTGCATCCTAACAGCTGTGTTACTCAGTTACTGAAGAAGCACCTGCACAAAGACGTGATCCTGAACTGAGTTCTAATAGCGTAAAGATTAGCTCACCCTGATTTCCAGTAGGAGGTCTGAATGGATCTGTGCGTATAAAAACAGGTGATAGCCTTGCAGGCTTCTCTGTATCTCATCCCCTGAGGTCCAAGATAACCTCTAGAGCATATTGTAGTAATGCTGCTCTCACTGAGGGCAAGTCTACACTACAAAATTGTCAATCTAAGTTATACGGACGTACAGACACTGCAGTAATTAAATTGCTTTTGCATGTCCACACTACGCTCCTAGTGTCAGAGGTGCGTGCCCTCACCAGAGAGCTTGCACTGATTTAAACTGTCAGCATGGGGCATTGTGCGATGGCTTCTGAAAGGCAGCACCAGTCAACGTAAGCAACGCAGTGGCCACCCCTGACATTACGTTGACCTAACTACATCAACCTAAGACTACACCTCTCGCGGAGGTGGAGTTAAGTCAGTGCAGTGGGCGAGTTACATTGGTGGGAGCTACATTTTAGCGTAGACACTTACCCAGGTCGATGTAAGCTGCCTTCCATTGATCTTGGTCCTGCTTTGAGCAGGGGGTTGGACTAGATGACCGTCTGAGGTCCCTTTTAATCCTGATATTCTATTTTATGATTCTATGATCTAACAGTGTAATCTAGACTAGGCCAGAGAGCGTGCCTGCACTAGGAAAATAAACGTTGTGAAAAAGTGTTCCTGGGTCGTGAACATTTCATGCTCTCCTTTGCACTTTGTGCAAGCAGGACAACCTCTTCTTTAAAATGCTATTTAACGCTTTCAGGCACAAGTGGGCTTGAGAGTCTGAGCTGCTTCCTGAACCAACGTGACCACACTGCTGTTTTTAGCACGCTAGCTTGAACCACAGGTAGAGGGAGTCTGTCTGCCCAGGTTGAGCTTGCTCGTCGCTGCGGCGTTGACATACCCACCAGGACCTTTGGCCAGAGTCACTTTTAGAGCAGAACTGCACTTGACGTTGTTCTGGTTTATCTTGTGGAAATCAAATAATGAAGTATTGTCATTAAAATTCATTAAAGCAATAATAAACCTGATGACTAAACATTAGGCAGACGTTAAAAGTTAATGGTTATCACAGCTGCTGAGCCGGAGTTTCCAGATGTGTTATCTCCAATGTTCACAAGCATTCTGAATTGTGACCTCTCGCCAAGGCTGATAGATTGGCGCTCTGCTTTCCTCTAGCAAACAGGAGCAGCTAACAGGGAAGTTGTGCAAGGGAGTTCTCCAGGTGAAGGAGGAGCGACTACCTGACACCTGGGGTGAGTTTGTCGCCTGTTTGTGTGCTTGCTGCTTGGCCGAAGTTTACAGTGTGGTCTTTTTGTGTCGGGGGCCATGTGCTGAGCCTAGCGGCCTGCTAGGCATGGCTGAGAGCTTCTTAATGAGGCTTTGATCCCTAATCCCTTGAGCACCTGTTAGCCCTGCCCCACCCCATGGTGAAGGGCTTACTCAGGGAGAACCAGGGGTTAAAAAGCCCACTCCTAAGGAGCAACTAACGGGAGTTTTGCGAGGTAGTGTGAGAGCCCAGTGCACCTGATTAACCTGCTCTAAGCTTAGGCCAAGAAATATCTCCTTCCCCCTCCCCCACAAAAAAAAAAGCAATAAAAAACAAAAAAGCTACAGGAGTAAAAAGCATGCAGGCAGAGTCCATCAGCAGAGTGGGGGTTATCCAATTTATTGCACTGAGTGCAGCATGTACCATTATCTACCTTGTGAGCAGGTGCCGTGTGCATTCAGTGCAAGCAGCTCATGGCCCTCAGCGACAGAGCATGGGCTCTTGAGACCAGACTGGCTGAACTGGAGGAGATAACGGAGACAGAGATACATAGATATGAGAGGTTTGTTTGTTTTTTGGTCCCACAGCTGGGGTGCTGCTGCGGAGGGTGAAAGTCTCAGGGAAGGAGAACATAAAAGTGGAGTAGAGGGAAACAATCCTATAGTTGGGACCCTCCTTCCAGATGATGTCATGAGAAACCCCAAGAGAAACACCTACAGCGGGGTAGGCAATCTGTGGCACGAGAACTGATTTTCAGTGGCACTCACACTGCCTGGTCACCGGTCCAGGGGGCTCTGCATTCAATTTAATTTTAAATGAAGCTTCTTAAACATTTTAAAACCCTTATTTACTTTAGATACAATAGTTTAGTTATATATTATAGACTTATAGAAAGAGACCTGGCATTGTATACAAATGCCAGAAGTCTAAATTGTAAGATGGGTGAACTTGAGTGCCTAGAATTAAATGAGGATATTGATATAATAGGCATTACAGAAACCTGGTGGAGTGATATAATCAATGGGACATGGTAATACCAAGGTACAAAATATATCGGAATGACAGCGTAGGTTGTGCTGGAGGAGCGGCGTGTGCACTATATGTGAAAGAAAGCATAGAATCAAATATTAGTAAAAATCTTAAATGAATCAAACTGTGCTTCCCGGCTCTTTGAGCTCTGGTCAAGTGAAAAATTCTCTAAGTTATGTCTATGGATAGAAATTCCATCCTTCACTAATAAGAGTTGAACAGTAGGAACATACTACCAACCACCTGACCAGGATGCTGACAGTGATTGTGAAATGCTCTGGGATACTGGAGAGGCTACAAAAATGGAAAACTCAGTAATATTGGGGGATTTCAAATATCCCCACATTGACACGGTACATGTCACCTAAGAACGGGATGCAGAGATAAAGTTTATAGACCTCACCAATGACTGCTTCTTGGAGCAGCTAGGCCTGGAACCCACAAAGGAAGAGGCAATTCTTAATTTAGTCCTAAGTGGAGCACAGGATCTGGTCCAACAGATGAATATATAGCTGCACACTCTGTAATAACGACTATAATGTAATGCAATTTAACACCCTTTGGGGAGGAAAATCCCAAAGAAACCCACCACAGTAGCATTTAACTTCAGAAAGGGGAACTACAGAAAAAAGAGGAAGCTAGTTAAACAGAAATTAAAAGGTACAGTCACAAAGGTGAAATGGCTGCACGCTGCTTGGAAACTTTAAGATACCACAACAGAGGCTCAAATTAAATATATACCCCCAATCAAAAAAACAGAGAAGATTATAAAGGTGCCACAGTGGCTAAACAACAAAGTAAAAGAAGTGGTTAGAGGCAAAAAAAAGCATCCTTTAAAATTAGAAGTCAAATCCTAGTGAGGAAAATAGAAAGGAGCATAAACTCTGGTAAGTCAAGTGTAAAAGTACAATTAGGCCAAAAAAGAATTTGAAGAGCAACTCGTCAAAGACTCAGAAACTATCAGCAAAAAATTTAAGTATGTTGTTGGCCAGTCTTCCTGCTTCAGATCAGTAGCACCACTGATGACTGAGGTGCTAAAGGAGTACTCAAGGGAAACAAGACCATTGCAGAGAAGTTACATGAATATTTTGCATCGGTCTTCACCGCAGAGGATGTGAAGGAGATTCCCACATGAGCCATGTGAGGATGTAAGCCACTGGTTTTAGGTGACAAATCTGAGGAACTGTCTCTCAGACTGAGGTCTCAATAGAGGAGATTTTAGAACAAATTGATAAATTACACAGTAATAAGTCACCAGGACCAGCTGGTATTCACCTGAGTTCTGAAGGAACTCTAATATGAAATTGCAGAACTACTACTGTGGTATGTTACCTATCGCTTAAATCAGCCTGTCTATCAGAGGACTAATGTGATACAAATTTTTAAAAACAGGCTCTAGAGGCGATCGTGGCCATTACAGGCCAGTAAGCCTAACTTCACTACCAGGCAAAGTGGTTGAAACTATAGTAAAGAATAGAATTATCAGATACTAGATGAATATGATTTGTTGGGGAAGAGTCAACATGGCTTTTATAAAGGAAGATCATGCCTCACTAATCTATTAGAATTCTTTGAGGGGGTCAACAAACTTGTGGACAAGGGTGATGCAGGGGATATACAGTACTTGGACTTTCAGAAAGCGTTTTGACAAGGTCCCTCACCAATGACTCATAAGCAAAGTAAGCTGTCATGGGATAAAGGGGAAGGTCCTCTCATGGATCTTTAACTGGGTTAAAAGACAGGAAACAAACGGTAGGAATAAATGGTCACTTTTCACAATGGTGAAAGATAAACAGCAGTGTCCCCCAGGGGATCTGTACTAGGACCTGTGCTGTTTAACACGTTCATAAATGATCTAGAAATGGGGTAAAGAGTCAGGTGGCACAATTTGCAGATGATACAAAATTACTTAAGATAATTAAGTCCAAAGCAGGCTGGAGAAGAGTTACAAAAGGATCTCACAAAACAGGGTGACTGGGCAATGAAATAGCAGATGAAATTCAATGTTGGTAAATGCAAAGTAATGCAGATTGGAAAATATAATCCCAACTACCCATCCACTATGATGGGATCTAAATTTAGCTGTTACCACTCAAAAAAGTGGTCTTGAAGTCATTGTGGATAATGCTCTAAAAACATCTGCTCAGGGTGCAGCAGCAGTCTAAAAAGTTAACAATGTTAGGAAACATTAGGAGAGGGATAGGTAAGTCAGAAAATATCATAATGCCACTATGTAAAGCCATGATACACCCACAACTTGAATACTGTGCAGTTCTGGTCAGCCCATCTCAAAAAAGGTATATTAGAATTGGAAAAAGTACAGAGAAGGGCAATGATTAAGGATATGGAACAGCTTCCGTATGAGGAGAGATTAATAAGACTGGGACTTTTCAGCTTGGAAAAGAGATGATGGGGAGGATATGATAGAGGTCTATAAAATCATGGCTGGTGTGGAGAAAGTGGATAGGGAAGTGTTATTTACTCCTTCACATGAACCAGGGGTCACCTGATGAAATTAATAGACAGCAGGCTTAAAACAAATATAAGGAAGTATTGGATGAGGGGGATTTCAATTCCAATATAAAACGATATATTGGAATTGGAAAAGGTTCAGAAAAGGGCAACAAAAATGATTAGGGGTTATTTACTCCTTCACATAATACAAGAACTAGGGGTCACCACGTGAAATTAATAGGCAGTGGGTTTAAAACAAATAAAAGGAAGTATTTCTTCACACAACGCACAGTCAACCTGTGGAACTCCTTGCCAGAGGATGTTGTAAAGGCCAAGACCATAACAGGGTTCAAAAAAGAACTAGATAAATTCATGGAGGATAGATCCATCAATGGCTATTAGCTAGGATGGGCAGGAATGGTGTCCCTAGCCTCTGTTTGACAGAAGCTGGGAATGAGTGACAGGGGATTGATCATTTGATGATTACCTATTTTGTTCATTCCCTTTGGGGCACCTGGCACTGGCCACTGTCGGAAGACAGGATACTGGGCTAAGTGGACCTTTGGTCTGATCCAGTAAAGCCATTCTTAAGTACTTCCTTCAAGAATGTACAGTTAACCTGTGGAACTCATTGCCAGGAGATATTGTGAAGGCCAAAACTATAATAGAATACAAAAAAGAATAATCTGATTTCATGGAGGGTAGGTCCATCAATGGCTGTTAGCCAAGATTGTCAGGGATGCAAACTGATGCTCTGGGTGTCCCTAGCCTCTGATTTCCGGAAGCTGAGAGTGGCCGACGGGATGTGCCAGGAGCTCATAGAACCATAGAGTTAGAAGGGATCACAAGGGCCATAGATGACTGGTTTCTCCTGATACTGAGGGGCATAATTTAAAGGGGGAAACACGTGACCCCTCCAGCTGTCGCCTCTGGGAGGAACTTCCAGCCCCACCTCTCTGGGCCAGGGCACCAATCCCACCAGCTCCTGTGGGGCTGGGGCCACAGGAGTGGGGAGCACATGCCTCTAAGGCCACTCCCAGCCCAAGGCAACTCACAACACCAGTGTCTCCCCAGAGCTTGCGGACACCTCAGCAGGGGAGGCACGGGGCACGGGCAATGCCCCTGTCTTCAGCTGAGCAGAGACCAGGGATCCTGCTCCCGGTGCCTTCCCCAGCGACTCCCCACCTGGTGCCAAGCCCAGGGACCACTGTGCTCTCCCTATTGCACCAGTTACCTGCAGGGGGAGGGGCTCTGTCCTTCTCCCACTGCACCTCCCCTGCCCCCCACAGCACACTCGGCCACTCTCCCAGCAGCTGGGCCCGGGCAGGAAGTGGGATGGAGCTGCTTCTCACACCAACTGATGGTGATGGCTCCGGGTCGCTGACTCTGTGCAGCGCTGCAGCAGCCTGAGAGATCCCAGCTGGGGCGGCCGAATTTTGCTGCTCCCCTCCTTCCACCGCAGACCAAGCAGAAATCTGTGGGGGGGCACTTGACCGCACATTTCCCCCCCCCCCCCCGCCCTCAAAACATGTCGCCTATCAATCATCTAGTCTAATCCCCTGCCAAGGTGCAGGATTTGTTGCGTCTAACCTATCCACGACAGATGGCTACCCAGCCTCCTTTTGAAAACCTCCAGTGAAGGAGCTTCCACAACCTCCCTAGGCACCTGTTGCATTGTCCTACTGTGCTTACCGGTAGGAAATTATTCCTGAGATTTAATCTAAATCTCCTAGTTTGAACCCATTGCCTCTTGTCCTGCCCACTGTGGCAAGAGAGACCAACTTTTCTCCATCTTTTTTATGACAGGTGCCACAAGTACTCCTGTTCATCTTTTTTATGGCAGCCTTTCAAGTATTTGAAGACTATCGTGTCCCTTCCTTAATCTCCCCTTTTCCAAACTGAACATATCCAGTTCCTTCAGCCTTTGCTCATGCGGTTTGTATTCCATCCCTTTGATCATCTTTGTTGCTCCTCTCTGGATCCTTTCCAGTTTCTCTACATCCTTTTTATACAGCGGTGACCAAAATTGAACACAGTCCTGCAGCTGAGACCTAACCAGCACCGAGAAGAGCAGTACTATCACTTCCCATGACTTGCATGCTATGACTCTGGTAATGTAACCTAAAATTGCATTTGCTTCTTTTGCACAGCTGAACAAATGAACTGTACAAACAGAGAACAAAAGGAGGATTGCTGCCCCCAGAGAGAGTGTATGTGTATGCACATGCAGGGTACATCCCACTTGTCCACATTCCAAACAGTCCCTCTCCAGATTTTCTATCTCCAGCCAGCGGAACAGAGCAGCGGCTCCATGCTCCTGCCTCTTGATCTACAGGAATTCGACGTATCTGATCCGACTTACCCCGCTGTGAGGACGGCGTCAAATCGACCGCCGCGGCTCCCCCGTCGACGGCGCTTACTCCTACCTGGGCTGGTGGAGTATGCGCGCCGATTTGGGGATCGATTATCGCGTCCCGACGAGACGCGATAAATCGATCCCCGAGAGATCGATTTTCCTACCGCCGATCCGGGTGGGTAGTGAAGACCAGCCCTCAGTCTAGCTTTTAGAGCTATTTCTGGGGGTAGCAGTGAGCAGTTTCTCCCTGATGATTTCCTGTTCTGTTCATCCCCTCTGAAGCACCTGGTATTGGCCAGCGTTAGAAGACAGGATACTGGGCGAGATGGACCTTTTGTCTGACCCAGTATGGCCGTTCTTATGTTCTCCCCTGTTGTTTCTGTTTGGGCATCACCCCTTTCTCTGCGGCCGAGGGAACTTTTCAGACTGAATATAAAAATGGCAAGGGCCTTTCTCACTGGAGCCAGGGCCGGCTCCAGGCACCAGCGGAGGAAGCATGTGCCTGGGGTGGCACATGCTAAGGGGCGGCATTCTCTCCATTATTGGGGCGGCACAGTGGGTGGAGGGGTTGTTTGTTTGTTTTTTGCTTCGGCAGTTTGGGCGGGAGTCCGAGCGGCTTTTTTTTTTTTTTTTTTTTTTGCTTGGGGTGGCAAAAATGGTAGTGCTGGCCCTGACTGGAGCGGCCTTGCAGCTGGGCCCCTTTCCTCTAGGTGTCCCCTCCCCCCAGCATGGTGGAGCCAGCTGAATGGTGCAAGCAGGAGAGGAGATGCTGCTTGGTTATGCGGTGCCCCTTTCAGGAGCCACAGGAAAGGAGCTCAACCAGAATCTGAATGGCATGTTGGAGCCTTTGCACCCCTCTGTGCTAGCTGAGGCTCCACAAGGGTAGAGTGGGCCTGGACTTGGTGCCAGGGAGCTAGCAGCCAAGGGCATCTCTCTGAGCACGAATTCATCAGGGGCAAATCAAATATTCCCCACCCAGCTTGAACCCTCCCACAGAACATAGCCAGGGCCCCTACCTTATCTCCTCTGCTACCCCCTAACTGTGGGGAGAGGAATTTGGGCTCCCTTTGGGATGTTCTCCTGCAGTTCCTGTCCATTCTCATGTTAGCCAACGAAGGGCCTCGAGATGTGGTGGTGGATGGCGTGGTTAGTCCGTGGAAGAAGACTGCTTTCCCTAAGATCCTGCAGCCAGAAAGCTCAAACCCTGGTTTAGTAGCTACAGTATTTCAAAGCCTCAGCAGTGACCTACTGAACTCCCCTAGTACTTGTCTCAGGGCCATTTTATTGTAGTGACCTGAGAAACCTCAACCTCCAGAACATTGCCCAGTTTAAGTCTATGCTAAAGAAAGTACCCCAGGCTGCCACCCCTATTCCAATGGAATGCCAGACAGACTGTAGGTCTTCAGACGGAGCCCAAGTTCCTTGCATTCCTTTCCACAGCAAAGATAGGACTTCTTACTCTGGGGTGAAGCTTGGAGGTGGCCCCTAGTTCTTGTGTTATGAGGAGTAAATAACACTTCCTTATTTACTTTCTCCACACCAGCCATGATTTTATAGACCTCTATCATATCTCCCCTTAGGCATCTCTTTTCCAAGCTGAAAAGTCCCAGTCTTTTAATCTCTCCTCATACGGAGACGAGATAAATATAACTGGTCGTATCTGTTCCTCGATGCCTTCCCACCCCTTCCTTTACTAGGAGTGAAGCAACAATCGTGCTTCTCATCCCAAATTGGCCAAGAAGGCTGCAGTACCTCAGCCTAGGGGAATTGTTGCAGAGTTCTCTGCTCCATCTTTCCAGTAGGCAGGATCTCCTATTCCAGCTTTTCTGGTGCTAGTGAGTGGCAAGCCCTACATGGGATGAAATACTCCTCCAAGATAAAGCCTCATGTACATCTTCCATTGTCTCCACCTGTGCCTGAGTCTGTATGAAAATCTCCTATCAAGGGCCAAGGAAGAAAACTGACCTCAGGAAACCTGGTGTCCCAGCTCCTCTGCCCTTTAGTCTGCAGAAGAGAAGAATGAGGGGGGATTTGATAGCTGCTTTCAACTACCTGAATGGGAGGTTTCAAAGATGATGGATCTAGAGTGTTCTCAGTGGTAGCAGATGACAGAACAAGGAGTAATGGTCTCAAGTTGCACTGAGGAGGAGGTTTAGGTTGGATATTAGGAAAAACTTTTTCACTAGGAGGGTGGTGAAGCACTGGAATGGGTTCCCTAGGGAGGTGGTGGAATCTTTTTCCTTAGAGGTTTTTAAGGTCAAGCTTGACAAAGCCCTGGCTGGGATGATTTAGTTGGGGATTGGTCCTGCCTTGAGCAGGAGGTAGGACTAGATGACCTCCTGAGGTCCCTACCAACCCTGATATTCTATGATTCTATGATTCTGCAGGGTGGCCCAGACAAGGGCTGAGCCTGTCTGCCTTCCCATCCTATCTCATGCTTCAGCATTATAGTGTTATAGTTACAGACATCCACACCGCTGGAAGACTGAGGGTATCAGTGTTCCTTGGGACAGCGTGTGTATCCAAATCAATAGTCAGATCTGTTTGCCCTCCCTTCAAGCTTCCTGGCATGCTGCAGCTGTCACAGTCTGGCCGTTTGGACCAACAGCACTCATGCCATGTATTTTCTTTCCATATGAATATACTTTTGGGTAATAATTTTGTCATAAAAAAAGTCTCCAAAGTCCCTGCTCTCGGAAGGCACAATCAATACTGTGTATCTCATGCGGCCAAGGGCTTTGTATTCACCCATCATCTGTGGCAAGGTATTGTGACACTTTCTTAGGATGCTCCAAATCATAGGTCACTGTTTAACCCCTCACTCCCTCCCGCCTCAGCAAAAGAGAGATTTGCCGGTGTATCCCTTCTGCCCATCAGAGTTGGGAGTGACAAGGGCCGGGTTCAGTATCTAGTGGTTCCGTTTCAATAACACAACGCAAAACCAGCTCAAGCCCCCACTCAGTGACCTGGGAGAATTACATACCACCCCCTTGGGCGCCTCTAAGAGGCAATACTTCCCCTCTCGCAAGCACAGAGTCTGAGTGTAGCAAAAGCCTTTTAATAAAGGAGGGAAACAATGCAGCATTATATTGGGGGAACACCACAAACAGGATTCATAACACAAATCATGAGCAAAAGACCCACCCCCAAGTAAGTTTGGCAGTGTCCTTTTCCCCTCAGGGTCTTAAGTCCAGCAACGCAACAGTCACCCCACCCACAGTTTCTGTCCTTGGTCAGTGCAGCCCCAGAGTGGTTCTTGAGTCCAGCAACCCAAAAGTCACCCCTCCCACAGTTTCTGTCCTTGGTCAGTGCAGCCCTAGAGTTCAGAAGTCCATCTGCAGAGTTTACTTCCCAGCCTGCGTGGAAGGTGCGGGGGGGGGGGGGGGGGGAGAGAGGTATGGGGGCTACCTTACATGCTCCGCTGCTCAGGTTGACAGCCAATTTCCACACCTCTTCATGGGGCTTTGCTTCAGTCTTCACCGCTAGCCACACCTCTTCACTAGCCATTCACCAATATGTCTTCAGCCTCCCACCCCACCACACAGCTCTCAGCTGTTAGTAGGGGAGCCTCAGTGCTGGTGCACTCAGAACACCTAATCCAAAGTAGGTCTAATGCATAGACCTAGGTATCAGAGATGTCAGCTCTGCAGCATGTAACAAGACACCTAATAGAATCAAAATTAGCTCTGTTATGACACAGTGGAGAGAGAAGGGGGTCAAAGTGGTGTTTAGGGCTCTCAGAAGGTACCCACACACCCATCTACAAATTCTCATCTCATCTCTTTTCCCCCCCCCCCCCCCTTTCTTTTCTTTTCTTTTCTTTTCTTTTCTTTTCTCCTCTCCTCCCCCGCCCATTTCACTGGGCTTCGGAACCCATGTCCCTTGCCTAGTAAGTGCTGCTTAGTTGAGGGCGAGTCCCTCCATCATAAAGTGCCAAGTACAATTCTACTGTCCTTGATTCACATAACCAGGATAACAACACTTTATTACTCCTGCCCCAGCAACAAAGAGATTGGGGATCCCACAGCAGCCAAAGTGACCATTTGGGCAAGCAGTCCCATCATGCTAGGCAGGGTGGGTGTGCCCATGCAAATGAGATCAGCCCCTGAAGTCCTTTTCCACAGCTCACTAGCAGATGTCAGGGTAGAGCTCATTCTGACTCTGCTTACACTGGTGCTAAACTGGGTGACAGCTCCCTGTCACCCCAGGCTGTTAGCCACTCCAGACAAACCTCTGAGACAAACTTCTCAGGATTCTGCCAACCCTTGCTTTGTCTTGCAGATAACCCTTTGTGCACCCCAGTTCCTGAGCCCTTTGGAAGCGCATGCCCCTGGCATATCCAGCCCTTGTCACTGGACATACACAGAAATTACCAAGTTTACTATCACACACCAGCTTGTTTGATTCAACTAAGAATTCACACTTTCCTTAATATTACAGCAGTGAGATCTACTGATGATAAATCAAAGAGGTGGTTATTAACAAAGAGAGATTTAAGCGATATAAAGCAAGGATAATGGAAAGAGAGTTGGTTACAAGTGAAACAAAAGTACAACATGCCTCTAAGAAACTAAATATAACTTTAGCAAGCTACAGTCCTTTAGCTAAAGCAGTTTTCTCACCCTCTCAGTTTTTCTGTAGAGTTTGGCTGATTTTCAGGGAAATCAGAATCCCCCATGCCCTACTGGTGGTCTCCTCAGTAAATGGGGAACAAAATATATTTTTTCCTTCTCTTTATGTCTCCCCAAAACACATCGTTTTGGTCCCACTGTGGTTTCAGTCTCCAATGTCTACCCATGCTAATTGCCCATCTCCCCCGGCTATCATCAACCTGGCTTTTCCTAGTGACTTACATGCAAATACAGTTGCTTTTGTGTTGGTTTTCCAAGGCTTAATTTACATTGGAGACAGGGAGATAACTACATTCCCTCCAGTCTGGAAGAAAATGTGTTTGGTCCCAGACTTTAAAGCATAATATCAGTACGTATCCATAATTCCAGTCCATCACCACCTTTCTTTTCAGACTGTACAAGACACTTTTTGGATAAACACTATGGCAACAGTGTGTTAGGTGTAGTGAGTTGGCCAGGCCTGACAAGAGCTGCTGACACAGAGCTGTGAACTGCCACAGCCCGGTAAACCATTCTGCTTTGGCTTTGCCTGAAGCCTCAACACTCCAGCCACAGCGATGTTAACATGGGCCAATCAGTGCTGGGAATGCTGTTATTTCATGCCTTTCATCCTAAACGCCTGGCCCAGAAAGCTCTTAACCCTTCCGTAGCTGGGGGGAAGCGGGACAAACAGTGCATCATAGACGAATGCACAGCTTCAGATAAATAGCTTGGAGAGGGATCAAATCCCATTCATAGAATCATAGAAGATTAGGATTGGAAGAGACCTCAGGAGGTCATCTAGTCAAATCCCCTGCTCAAAGCAGGACCAATCCCCAACTAACTCATCCCAACCTCTAAGGATGGAGATTCCACCACCTCCCTAGGTAACCCATTCAACACCTTCTCTGGCAGATTCCTGGGCCAAAAGGGAACCTGCCACCAAAGGGAACTCTTTGTGAAGCCCTTTCACCTGTACACTCGTTTATCAGACAGACTCTACGCCATGTGGCGCTCAGAAGTAGTTAAATTTTATTACCCTTTAGAGTGTAGCCCTGCTGGATTCCATCCTCCTGCCTCCTCTCTCTCCCCTACTATTGTTTTTCATATGTTCCAAACATATCGGGCCAAGGCAGAGGTTGCAATCCAGACTGAGGGCTGGGCCACACTAAGCCCCCAGTTCGAACTAAGATACGCAACTTCAGCTACGTAATTAACGTAGCTGAAGTCGAAGTATCTTAGTTCGAACTTAAAGGTACTTACCGCGGGTCCACACACGGCAGGCAGGCTCCCCCATCGACTCCGCCTACTCCTCTCCCGGAGCAGGATTACCGGCGTCGATGGCGAGCACTTCCGGGATCGATTTATCACGTCTAGACAAGACGCGATAAATAGATCCCAGAAGATTGATTGCTTGATGCTGAACCAGCGAGTAAGTATAGACGTACCCTCAGATATTTACTTGCTAGTTTCCTTTCCAGTACTGAGCTCCCCGAGTTCAAGTCACCTGAGCAAGGTGCCTGGGGAGAGGCTCCAATGGCCTCCTGTATTTGCCTAGGTGGTTAGTGACCTCCTGAGAGATGGTCTGTCAGCAGCCTGTGGAGCATTCCTGGAGCATCACAACATTCACCTGGAGGGGTGTGGTACTTCAGAGCACAACCTAACTCCAGAGTCCTCCTGGCCAACTATGAGTTGCTTTGTGTTTATTAGCAGAGAGGCACAACCCAAATGGCACTGACTAGGGGAGAGGTCTCTGCCACAAAGGAGATTACCAGGTCATAAATGTCTTAGTATTGACCCTCTGAGTTGATAGCAGTCATAAACTGGCTTTTCATGACCTTGCGGCTCTAAAGACCTGCTCCATGGAGACGCCAGCAGAGTTTACAACTACTGGAATCAGCTATTTCTAGGGCGTCTCACAGCTATTACAACCGCTAAAGAGAAGCTGCGGGTATGTACTCAGGACATGTGAATGAACTATGTCTGGGTTCGTGGCTATTATGAGAATGCAGAGTGTCCCATGGGTCAGTAACTCGCTGGTTTTGAACTCCCGCTGTTACAAACGCGGTCTGCAATGGTCATGAATTAACTTCTTTGGCTCAGATCTATTCTAATCTGTACAAACAGAAAAGAGAGTTCATTGTGTCGGAGTGAAATTCACTTGTGCCATCTGTTTATATGCTCACAGCTGTTACACACTTGCCAACAAAGCCAGTATAATCCCATTATGGTAGCGTCTAAGAACCTGTGCTTGAGTCCTTAAAAAAAAGAAAAAAATACCGGAACACTATTTCGGCTCCTAATAGAAAGTGACTGAGTGTCATATACATTTTTGTTGCACACCTGTTTCCCAGCCACAGGGGAAGGAACCAGGATGATGCCCTTGCTGAAGACAAGAGTACATAGCCAATATTCATCACTTCAAATACAAAAATGATACACACATACAGACAGCATAATCATAACCAGCAAATTACAACCTTTCAATAGACACCTTACTTGACCTCCTTTGTGCAAGATTTGGTGCAACTATAGGACCTTGGTTGCAACAATGATCTATACGGTCACAGTTCATATCAATAACATCACACCTGTAGTCCAGAGGTGCCCCTGCAGAGTGGGAGACAGGGCTTTGAGCGTCTGCTGCAAATCAGGCAGAGCAGAGATTTGAACGTGGGTTTGCCACATCCTAGCTAAGCACCCACACCACTGGGCTAGTGAATATAAGGTGACGGGGCTACTCCCTACAACTTCCTCCTTGGGTGATTTTTTTTCCTTTTGGCAAGAAAGGGTTGACCTGGATTAGGCCTAATTCCAGAAGAGGGTTTGTAGATCCACAGTGACACTGGTACAGTATAGAACCACAGAGAGGCAGTCTCCTCTGGATAAATACTAGATCTATAGCCCAGCTGAAATCATACTTAGAAAAGATGGATCAGCTTCTGGGCTTGAAATTCTTGCACTGCATTGGCTGGAATCATGACCATGAACCCGTAATAAATGTCTCCAGGAAGCTTAAACTGGAAGTGCTAGAGTTGTGCACCCACCTTATCATAATTTCCACTAGACCATATTTCCCTGGTTTGCTTATGAGTCTGTCATATGGGACTGAGTCAAAAGCCTGACTAAAGTCAAGATATGACACATCCCCTGCTTCCCCCCCCCATCTACTATGCCAGTAACCCTGTCAAAGGAGAAAATTAGGTTGGTTTGGCATGGTTTGTTCTTGACAAATCCATGCTGTGGTGTTACTGTGAATAGATTCTCCTGGGTGTGGGAGCTGACAGTTGGTTTTAGGTTAGACAGACACATTGACAGGAGTTAAGATGCTCTGTCTGTATGTTAATTGTGTATCTAATAAAGACTGTTGTTGTTAAGTTACTAGAAATGAATGGTTATTAGGATTGTGGATTACTTGACCATAAAACAACACATGGTACCAGGAATACCTGGTAAAAATAACTGGAAGAAGTTAAAAAAAAAAATTAAAAAAAATAAAACTTGAGGTAAAAGTTGCTCAGGAGAGAAAAACAAGTTTGAATGAAATTCGATGGATCAATTGAGAGTTCCCACATTTCTAAAAACGTCAAGAAATGCTGCAGAAAACTGGAAAAGGTTTAAAAAAGAATCTGACTTATTTGAGGGCATCAGAATCTACTCATAAGGAAGGTGAGCAAAATATTGTCATCTTTTTGAATATTGCAGGTACTGAAGCAGTTTCATTCATTTGAGCTTAATGTGAGAGAATGAGCTGACTTTGAATTTACCTTAAAAAATGTGTGGAATACTTTTTACCAAAAAGAAATGAAACATTTGAAAGATTTCAGTCTCACTCCAGAAATCAAATGGAGAAAAAGACTTTTGAACCATGTTTAACAGATCTAAAGATAAGAAGTCAGACATGTCATTTCCAGAATCTAATTGAGTCAATGATCAGAGATCAAATCGTGATGGGTATAAAAGATATCAGTGTAAGAAAAAGACTGTTAGAAGAGCCAGATCTAAATCTATAAAAAACTGTGAGAATTTGTCAAGCTGCTGAACATAACAACTATTGCACATTTTAGAAAGAAAACAAACTGATGTGAATATAGACTTAAGAAGTAAAAGTAAAAAACAAGTCTATGGAGGAGAAGAGAGTGAAAGTATTAAAGTTAAAAGTATGGACATGGGAAAGAATGTTCTAGATGTGGAAGGAGGCACCACTTTAGACAATGTTCAGCATATGGTCAAACCTGTCATATCTGCAAGAAAGAGAATCATTTCGCAAACAGTTGTAAACAGAGAAGCCTGGAAAAACTTAGAAATTTACATTTAGTTCAAAATTTAAAAGTCTATGAGAAGATACTAAATAAAGACTATAGAGCTGACATTACAGAGGAAGAAAATTTGTTTCTGGGTATTTTGAAATAATCACTGTGAACTACAAGGAGGACTGGACAGTTACATTATCTACTAAAGGAACATTAATTTCATATGTAATAGATACAGGTGCACAAGCTAATGTAATTTCAGAATAAATTATAAAATATCAAAGTAAAACCTGTAGTAAGAGAGCAAATACATATTAATTTACAATCTTATAGTGCTGAAAAATGCCTGTTATGGGTATTTGTGAATTACAGGTCATAGTTATAGATAATTTAGAAAACATAAGATTTGTAGTAGTTAAGGAATAAGGTATTCCTATTTTAGGGTTAGAAACACATTTAGCACTAAATATAATTGGTAGGATTCACACTATTCATGATTCTGAAACACTGGAAATAGAACATCAATTTACAAAGTTCTTCACTGGCATTGGTAAATTGGATACAGTGTACAAAATAGAATTAAATAAAATAAAGAAACCAGTTACACATGCAATCAGAAGAATACCCTTAGCTTTAAAAAGTAGGGTACAAATGGCATTGGAAAGGTTTGTTAATTTTGATATAACTGAAAGAGTGGAAGAGCCAATTGTGTGGGTGAATTCATTAATAGTAGTAGAAAAGAAAGGTGGATCCCTATGTTTATATTTAGATCCAAAAGTCTTAAATAAGTATGTTAAAAGGGAACATTTTAAAATTCTAAAAAAAGAAGAAATATTTGGACAAATGTCAGGAGCAAAATACTTTTCTTCTTTCTTCAAATGGATTTTCAGAAAGCCTTTGACAAGGTCCCTCACCAAAGGCTCTTAAGCAAAGTAAGCTGTCATGGGATAAGAGGGAAGGTCCTCTCATGGATTGGTAACTGGTTAAAAGATAGGAAACAAAGGGTAGGAATAAATGGTCAGTTTTCAGAATATAGAGTGGTAAAAAGTGTTGTCCTCCAGGGGTCTGTTCTGGGCCTAGTCCTATTCAACATATTCTGCAAAAAGGGGTAAATAGTGAGGGTGGCAAAATTTGCAGATGATACAAAACTACTCAAGATAGTTAAGTCCCAAGCAGACTGCGAAGAGCTACAAAAGGATCTCTCAAAACTGGGTGAGTGGGCAACAAAATGGCAGATGAAATTTAATGTTGATAAATGCAAAGTAATGCACATTGGAAAGCATAATCCCAATTATACATATAAAATGATGGGGTCTAAATTAGCTGTTACCATTCAAGAAAGAGATCTTGGAGTCATTGTGGATAGTTCTCTGAAAACATCCACTCAATGTGCAGCAGCAGTCAAAAAAGCGAACAGAATGCTGGCATCATTAAGAAAGGGATAGATAATAAGACAGAAAATATTATATTGCCTCTCTATAAATCCATGGTACGCCCACATCTTGAATACTGCATGCAGATGTGGTCGTCCCATCTCAAAAAAGATATATTGGAATTGGAAAACGGCAACAAAAATGATTAGGGGTATGGAACGGCTTCCATATGAGGAGAGATTAATAAGACTGGGACTTTTCAGCTTGGAAAAGAGATGACTAAGGGGGGATATGATCGAGGTCTATAAAATCATGACTGGGATGGCAAAAATAAATAAGGAGGAGGGATAGCTCAGTGGTTTGAGCATTGGCCTGCTAAACCCAGGGTTGTGAGTTCAATCATTGAGGGGGACATTTAGGGAACTGGGGTAAAAAAAAAAAAAACTGTGTGAGGCTTTGAGCAGGTAGTTAGATGAGATGATCTCCTGAGGTCCCTTCTAACCCTGGTATTCTGTGATTTATTCCTTCTCATAACACAAGTAGGGGTCACCAAAAGAAATTAATAGGCAGCAGGTTTCAAACAAAAAGAAGTATTTTTTTCACACAACACACAGTCAACCTGTGGAACTCCTTGCCAGAGGATTTTGTGAAAGCCAAGACGATAACAGGGTTCCAAAAAGAACTAGAGAAGTTCATGGAGGATAGGTCTATCAATGGCTATTAGCCAGGATGGGCAGGGATGGTGTCCCTAGCCTCTGTTTGCTGGAAGCTGGGAATTGGTGACAGGGGATGGATCACTTGATGATTGCCTGTTCTGTTCATTCCCCCTGGGGCACCTGGCATTGGCCACTGTTGGAAGACAGGATACTGGGCTAAGTGGACCTTTGGTCTGATCCACTAGGGACATCTTATGTTCTTATGTTCTTAAGTACAGGATGAAGCTCAGTGCGGGACCAGACGTTTGGCTGAAGCTCACCAATATCTCATCTGACAGAAAGCAGCTCTGTTTTGTGAAGCAAGAACATCCTTCCCATTAATGGCACTTTTTGAAAAATTTCAGCGTTAGGCCGAACGTATTGTGTTTTTCTTGATTTAAATTTTGTGAAAGAGAAGCAAAGAGAACTTTGACTTGTATGCAACAGTAACCCAGATAAGAATTATCAGGAACTTCAAACTAAAAGTAGACAAATTAAAAAGTCACGTTACTGACGTAATTCAGCGGCGCACACCAAAATATATTAAGATATAATATATTTTCTTGTAATTTGAGTAACACAAAAGATATAATATATTTTCTTGTAATTTGAGTAACACAAAAGACAAATAATAACGAGAGACAAGGTGGGTGAGGTAATACCTTTTATTGGACCAACTTCTGTTGGTGAGAGAGACAAGCTTTCGTGTTTACACGGATCTGTTCTTCAGGTCCTCGAGGAGTTGAAGAAGAACTCAGTATAAATTCAGAAGCTTCTCTAGTGAAATCATATTTTAAGCATATTTTCCATAAAGAAATTTACTCTGTGAAAAAATTGTCTTGTACTGCACCCATCTGGGGTCTGGCTGAGCCCATGTCTGTGAGCAGGCAGATATCCGTCCGATGGATCAACTGCTATCAACTAGTTTCATTGCCTATTTTCATGGGCATTGGAGTGCGTGCACAAGCAGAATGCTCTGAAGTTCACACAGCTAAAGAGATGGTGCCACTTAATTTCATAGATTCATAGATCTTAAGCTCAGGGACTCCTGGGATCCTCTAATCTGATCCTGCATAACACAGGCCATATGACTTCCCTGAGTTGAGTTGTCTTTGAAATAGAGCATATCTTTTAGAAAAACATCCAATTTAATAGCTCATAAATACAGATCACACATATCCAGAGCCAACCCCTTTGGATGGTACCCTAGCACTTTGCAATACCCTTCCACACCTTGTGAACTCCTGGGTGAAATATTAAGATAACCATGTCAGAACACAATGCTGAGAATTCACGTTAGCCCCATCATTCCTTTTGGTATTAAGTCTTTCGTGGCTTGCTTAGGGGATTCAGAAGTCTCGTATGAAATGGACGCAAGTAGCTTTTGTAACAAGTCTTTTATTTAGGCTTCTAAGTGTGGCTGTTGTTTGACCTTCTACTACAGGCCTCATGGGCCTTTCAACACATACACTGTGCTGTGATCTCTCATGTTGATATTGTGCCAGTCACTGTCCTCTCTGCTTGTTCCCCCCATCTTCTGACCATCCTGCAGCCACTGCCATTGGAAAGCATCAAAATCGAGAGTTGCTCTGCAAGTTAGAGCGACCGGTTGGACTCTAATAATGCGTAAAACCCAATGGGCTTCATTATCCATGTTTGGCAGGGGGTTAAGGAGACACACAGCCAGCAGATATGGTCACAACTACCATCAGGAGTGAATGGGAGGAAGAGGTATAACAATACATATCAAATGCTGCGGTAAAAGACGAATAGATGTTCCTGCCTCATACTAAAAGTGCAGCCCACAAATAAAAATTCTCTAGGTTCACATAAGTGTCTTACTGAGAAATGAGAGCATAACTTTACATGACTGTTAAAGGGCTCACTGCTTGACTTCTGTAAGGCATGCACAAAAGCAAGTGCACAGTGACAAAAAGGAAGTGCGTAGTGGTTGAACTTTTTGGACAACCCCCTATTGTGTTCCCTTGTGCACCTGCTCTTGCCTGCTGGGGTTGCTGTGGGGGGCCAGGAGGGACGTGGTGGTTTTGGAGCCCTGTTTTCACACAAAGCCCCAAGTCTCTGCTCCGTGGTACAGACGTGCGCTTTGTGCTATATGACTGAAATAATAAAGAATCCCATGTTTTCAAAGAACAGAATCCATATCTTGAAGTGTGTTACGTTTGCCATTAATTTTTAACGACTGCCACCTGCAGTTCTGCGTCTTCTGCCACTTAGAATACAGAGGAAGCCCATGACACACAGTTAGACTCAGAACATGATGGGACAGAATTGATGTCTTGACTTTGTTTGTTGCCTCTGTGCTGTAGAATCTGACTTGGATACCATTCATTATATCTCCCGCTTTACAGATTGCGGGACTGGAGCACATGCACTGGGACACACTAGCCAGCAGAGTGTCTTACGGGCTGTGCTTTGCAGCTCATGGTTTTGAGTGTTTGGGTACACAACAGCACAGGACGTTGATTATCTGTCATTCCAATAACAGGGCAGACACCGTCATCCCTCAGTAATGGCACGTGAAGGAACCCTCCATGACCCATAACCACAGTCCATAGGTAGCTATGGATTTTTATTAATCCAGAGGCAGATTGCCCATCACACGTGCTTAAGGTTGTCTCCTTTCATCCTGTGCTAATTTCCTCCCACACAGTAGCCAAGGAATCATTTATCACTTTAATATGGTCCTTCAGTCTATTAATTAGCTGATGTCTCAGGAGCAATTTGCGTCAGAGCAAAATCAACAAAGCACCAATAAAAGGCACAGAGCCAGCTGAGCTTTCCAAAGGTATTTGGGTTCCTAAAGATACAGCAGGCGCCTAGTGAGATTTTTGAAAGCTCCCAAAGGGACTTAGGTGCCTAGGCCCTTTGGAAGTCTCACTAGGCGCCTGTCTGCACCTTTAGTTGCCTAAATCCCTTTGCAAAGCTGGCCACTAATGCCTCGGCTGGCACAGAGATGGCACCTGCACCACAGACTGAAGCGCCGGGTGAGCTGGAGACAGAGAAACCTGAAGCGGTCCTCAAACCCAAGTGCACAATGAGCATAGAATCATAGAATATCTGGGTTGGAAGGACCTCAGGAGATCATCTAGTCCAACCCCCTGCTCAAAGCAGGACCAACCCCCAGACAGATTTTTGCCCCAGATCCCTAAATAGCCCCCTCAAGGATTGAACTCACAACCCTGGGCCTTGTTGCGATGAAGTTGCTATAAATGCACTATCAGTTCTGTTTACATTTGAAAGTTTGTAGAGGCCTTAACTGTATTTTTAGTGCACGTTAAATGTGACATCACTGCCTCTGCACTTAGCGGGATTGCTGTAATGACGAGGGTCAATGAGACACTGGTGTGGCTTGTGCCCAGACTCTAACAGCTATTTCACAAAACACGCCCAAGGTAAGTTTTGGATATTCACTCTAAAGCCAATAGGGGACATGCCGCAGTAAAGTCCCATGATAAGGAAAGAGCCTTGCTGATTTGCTCGTATTGAGAAAATGAAATGTAGCCACCCCCCTTCCGGCTAGAACAAAAAGAAAAAGCCAGTGGAGGAGATGCCAGTCTGAGGTGAGGCTGCAGAGCACCCCAAGCAGCAGAGACCTTTCCCATGCGATCCTCCAACCTGCCCCCCATGGTGTGGATGCAGCACATAGCAGATGAAAGTAACCTAGTTGCCTTCTATGAGGAGATAACTGGCTCTGTGGATGAGGGGAAAGCAGTGGATGTGTTATTCCTTGACTTTAGCAAAGCTTTTGATACGGTCTCCCACAGTATTCTTGCTGGCAAGTTAAAGAAGTATGGGCTGGATGAATGGACTATAAGGTGGATAGAAAGCTGGCTAGATCGTCGGGCTCAACGGGTAGTGATCAACGGCTCCATGTCTAGTTGGCAGCCGGTATCAAGCCAAGTGCCCCAAGGGTCAGTCCTGGGGCCGGTTTTGTTCAATATCTTCATTAATGATCTGGAGGATGGCGTGGACTGCATCCTCAGCAAGTTTGCAGATGACACTAAACTGGGAGGAATGGTAGATACGCTAGAGGGTAGGGATAGGATACAGAGGGACCTAGACAAATTAGAGGATTGGGCCAAAAGAAATCTGATGAGGTTCAACAAGGACAAGTGCAGAGTCCTGCACTTAGGACGTAAGAATCCCATGCACTGTTACAGACTAGGGACCGAATGGCTAGGCAGCAGTTCTGCAGAAAAGGACCTATGGGTTACAGTGGACGAGAAGCTGGATATGAGTCGACAGTGTGCCCTTGTTGCCAAGAAGGCTAATGCCATTTTGGGCTGTATAAGTAGGGGCATTGCCAGCAGATCGAGGGACGTGATCATTCCCCTCTATTCGACATTGGTGAGGCCTCCTCTGGAGTACTGTGTCCAGTTTTGGGCCCCACGCTACAAGAAGGATGTGGAAAAATTGGAAATAGTCCAGCGGAGAGCAACAAAAATGATTAGGGGTCTGGAGCACATGACTTATGAGGAGAGGCTGAGGGAACTGGGATTGTTTAGTCTGCAGAAGAGAAGAATATGGGGGGATTTGATAGCCGCTTTCAACTACCTGAAAGGGGGTTCCACAGAGGACGGATCTAGACTGTTCTCAGTGGTACCAGAAGACAGAACAAGGAGTAATGGTCTCAAGTTGAAGTGGGGAAGGTTTAGGTTGGATATTAAGAAAAAAAATTTCACTAGGAGGGTGGTGAAGCACTGGAATGGGTTACCTAGGGAGGTGGTGGAATCTCCTTCTTTAGAGGTTTTTAAGGTCAGGCTTGACAAAGCCCTGGCTGGGATGATTTAGTTGGGGATTGGTCCTGCTTTGAGCAGGGGGTTGGACTAGATGACCTGAGGTCCCTCCCAACCCTGATATTCTATGATTCTATGAAAGTCCAACCTTGAATCCATCTGTAATGCCAGCTACCCACTGGGAATCACATGAGTCTGCTGCGAGGGATGCCCCTCTCTGTCGATAGTCGTGATGGGTGTTATGCAATGGTGAGCTGAGCTGGGTAAAGTGCTCTCCTAGGAAATAAGGGCTGGGAGAAGAGATGACTGACTTGATGTTTGAATCTTCGGGGTCCCAGTGGGCCATGGTGACTTCTTTAAGAAACAGATCCCTGTGGCACTGGGTATGCAAACAACGATGGAAAAAGCCCCAAACTGAGTGAGCCCCCTCTCTCCCAACTCTCATGAGAAACCTTCCTCTTGCATTGCTGTGAAAAACAACTTTACGGGGCTTTGCGGGATCCCTTGCGCCTCCCCCTACAGGTATTGTGCAGGAGTTCTGCCCAGAGTCTGGGACTCTAATTAAATCCTGGACAGAGGAAAACAGAACACTTGGATTTTGACTGACCATTCCTAGTGGTTTGAAAAGGCAAAGCCCCCGTTCTCTCAAGGACGTGGGGATGTTTCCGGTACAGGGGGCCTTTGGATCCTAATGGAAACAGTGACTGACTCACCCAGCAACTGGTCAGTGCTGGGTGGTCTGGTCTCTTAATTGATCTTTAAAATGGTGGGTGCTTTGTTAATAGATCTGTAACCTCCAATAGAGCATTGAAATTAACATCTGGGTGTATATTGTTTTAAGAGCAGTGCCCAGCAGCACCCCTTCCTCCTCCAGCATCCCATTCTAGCCATGCTGGTGAATGCCATTCCCAGGCGGGAGGGAGCAGCTCCTGTACCTCACTGCGCATTGTGCCAAACCTTCCCTCCCATGCCAGGCCAGCTCCCCATCAGGTTGCTGGAGGGAAGGGTTTCTCCTGCTTTGGGCACAAGCATGAAATAAGGAGCATCTGCCTGAGATGCCATGAACAGCTCATAGACTCATAGACTCATAGACTTTAAGGTCAGACGGGACCATTATGATCATCTGGTCTGACCCCCTGCATGCTGCAGGCCATAAAACCGTCTCTACCCCTTCCCTGGACTCTGCTGTTGAAGTCCCCAATCCTGTTTTTAGTGACTTCAATCGGCAGAGACCCTCCTGCTAGTGATCCCTGCCCCATGCTGCGGAGGAAGGCGAAAAACCTCCAGAGGCTCAGCCAATCTGCCCTGGAGGAAAATTCCTTCCCGACCCCAAATATGGCGATCAGTAAGACCCCAAGCATATAGGCAAGAGTCTCCAGCCTGACCCCTGTTAGCCATTATACTATTTACCTACCATTGCTTGGTTTTCCTTGACTACTATGTTTTACCATTAAACCATTCCCTCCATAAACTTATCTAACTTAATCTTAAAACCAGACAGGTCCGTCGCCCCCACCGTTTCCCTCGGAAGGCCGTTCCAATATTTCACCCCTCTGACGGTCAGAAACCTTCGTCTAATTTCAAGCCTGAACTTCCCCACGGCCAGTTTATATCCATTCGTTCTTGTATCCACATTAGTACTAAGCTGGAATAATTCTTCTCCCTCCCTTGTATTAATCCCTCTAATATATTTAAAGATAGCAATCATATCCCCTGTGAGACATCAAAGGAAGAGCAGAACTGGGGCCAGGAATGGTGGCCAAGCAAGATGGAACCAGCAAAACAGCCACGACAAGGGAGGAAGTAAAGGAGTCATGTCTACAGAAGGAAATAAGGAGAGGTGCCAATCATCCCCCCACGTTATAGATAAATGAGAGGCCAGGCAATACAGAAATACAACCCAAGTTTCTACTCGGACAGCTTAACTCTCCTCTACTGTCTTAAACAGCCTTTCAGAAGAAATGCCCAAATTCTGTACTTGTCTGACCCAAACGAGCACTGTTTCAGTTTCTGGCCCATTCTAGTAGTTAGCCTCCATAGTCAGGTTTATGAGCCTGCTACAGCCTCCAAGATAGTGTCCCTGAGCTCAAGTAGCAGGACTGTCTGGTTTCCGATGCAAACAGGAGTCATGTTATGTGGCTCTGCTGTCCTGTCTCACTCCCAGAGCCAGGTGCACAGCTATCCTCACTGACGGAGATGTCGCCAGACAAGAGGGCCTTGGAGGCTGGACTCGGAGGGGTGGGATGCAACCCTGACAGGAGGAATCATGCTGAGGAGAAGGGTGCTCCACCTACACCCGGAGGGTGTGTAGCCGCCACCACAGCAGGTGTTTTACCCGCAGTATCACCACAGCGCAGTCAGGGCCTGGGAAGGTGGTCAGAGATGGGTAATGAGCTGTGAATTTTCTTGAGTCCCAAAGACTGTTGTTTACATTGTCCCCATGCCCATCATGTGAGGTTCCTTGAGCCCTTCACCTTTTCAATCATTCCCTTATGGCATTACAGTCGCTTGCTCATAAATTGTATGTAGTTTAAACTCAAGGCAGTGATCACTGAGTCAGGGAGTGGCTGGTGAGGAGAGAATACCGGAGTGGGGACACCCTAACCCCCTGTCTTGAGCAACCCACAACGAGAATAGGGGTTAAGCCCACCAGGGGTCCTGGGCCCAGCCTTTTCAGGTTACAAGGAGTCTGCCACCCAGGAGAATGGAAGGGGAGTCCTCGAGGTCAAGAAGGCCTCTGGGTAAAGGGAGTTGGGGAAGGAATTCAGATCCTTTCACCACCCGATTCCACCAGGGTAGTACAGAAGCCAGGAAAATTCCCCACGATAGCACCACCATTCCCCGCTTACACCCGACCTTGTCTCTAGATAGAAGGGCTTTGTTTTGCTGGTACCAGGTGGCTTATACCCATCACATTGCCCTTCCAGGTTCTCCCCTCCATTCCTTTAGGGGTCATGCCATGGTTGGCCTGCCTTATGGGGTCTCTACCTTCAGGTGTGTGGTCAACAAATAATTTCTGGTCAACATCATGGCCTTAGACAATGTCTCAGTGCAGGGCTGTGTTATTCGTTCCCAACCCCCAGCTGGTAGAACTTGGAGGAATTGTTACAGGACCACCTTGTCAGCCACCTGGGCCCCCGTCTTCGCTGGCTAAAGCCACCACCAACAGTGTTCCCCCAGCAGTTGTGTCACTGCTTTCAAGGGCACCAGGTGGGACATCTCCTGATGGAAGATCTCTTCCATGATCTTGATTGCCTCCAGGATGACAGCTTTGAGTCAGGTGTAGTTATGTGATGTCATGGCATCTAGGCTTTGGTACACTGCTTGTGCTGTTCCCATCAGGTATGGAGCCAATGTAATTGCCCAGCTACCCATGAGCCAGTGAGCCGCCATGGCAACCCACTCAAATGTCATGAGGAAGGCCTCGGGGTCATCCTCCAGTTCCATTTTCATCAGCTTTCGGAAACAGGATGTGACCTGAGCTCAGGGCCCCGCAGTGCTGATGCCCCAGGGGCAGCCAGCGGTTGCTACAAGCTGGCCAGCTGTTGGACTGGCTGCAGCTGCTGGTCTCTGTGCTGCATGGCGACCTCCCTCAGCAGCTGCTATAGGGCTTGATGTTGCTGCTGTGTGGCCAATTGCTGGGACAACTGGGTCTCCTGATGCTGTTGCAGCTAATCCATCACCCATTTCAGTAGCTTGTCCAGATCCATTTTTTAAAAAGTCCCACTCCAGCAGGGGCTGTCCCTGCATTCTCCACAAATCTGTAACGGGCTCGTCCATTTGGTCAGCACACCTCATGGTCTGGGCCTCTGACTGGGCCAGCTTCCTTGCCACTGAACTCTTTCGCTGCCCACCCTGGGGCTCGAAGTAGGGGAATCTGGGGTGGGTAGGGAGACCCAGACCCTCCCACTCCAATGCCCTGAAAGTATGACAGTGTGGGATGTCCAGGGTCCAGCCCACCTCCTTCTTACATTCCCCTGGCCACTTCCCACTACAACCAATGCCTCACTTTGGGGACTGGCTGCCACTGAATTACACTCCTTTGCTTCACACCCCGCAGTCTAGGAGTCATTGCCGGCTGGTGCCCCAGCACGCAGATCTCCCTTCCTCTTGGGTAATGTCACGGTGGGGGAAAGACTCCCAGCCAGACCTCCTTAATGGGGGCTTCTCCTCCTCCTGCTGCCAAGCGGTCCTCCTCCAGGAAATGGCTGCCCTCTTCCCCCTTGCCTGGGCTGCTGGGGCTCTCTTAATAGAGGTCCTTTTCCCAGGAGTGTGCTCGGCAGTGCTGAGGGGTGAAGCTTTCCTTTCCTAGTACTCTCCAGCCCTCCCCTGTCTCAGCCTGTGTGTGGGGTCTGTAAACATCATTACACATGGGGTGTTTAAAGGACGGTGGGGAGGAGTGGCTTCCGGGCTCCATGATTCCTGGACTGTAGAGTTGACAACTGTGACCAGAGCAGTCACTGTTGCAGGGAAGAGAGCATTGTGGGACAGCTGCTAGAGGACTGTGAGGGTCTGCATATGTCACACCGTGGCTACACTCACACTCCATCAACCGCAGGAGGTCGACTATGGCTCAATGCAGTTCGGGGACATGGTTTTATTGCATTGCCATAGCAGGGCACTTATGTTGGTCGGAGACAAAGTTGGGTGTAGACATATGCACAACTAGGTCAGTGCAAGGCGATGTACATCGGCCTCACTTTGTCATGTAGACCTGGCCTTAGTTACACTTTCTTCAAGGAAAAGCTGCTGGATTACAGAGACTGATGCTTCTCCTCAGATGTTGCTCATGGCTTTAAAAACGGGATCTGGCTTTCAAACGATGGTGGGGAAAAGGCTGTTACTAAATGACGGTGACAGGTCAGACGTGCTGTCTGCTTTCAGCTCTAACCCTGTGTGGTTTCAGAACCAGTACACTTTAACAGCCCTGTGAGATGCTGCTTCAGACAAAGGGGGACATGCACAATGAGAAACTCTGCAAAGCACTAGCGCCTCCCCCCGAGCCTGGAGCTGCTGGGAAAGTTTCCAGCGGGGCAGTTTGGCAGCAGAAAATGCTGATTCAAGTAAACCAAACCATTCCAAGGTAACCTGTTGATTCTGCTGAACCTTTCAGTGGCAACCAGGCAGGCTGGGCTCCCAGCAGCTTGTGCGATAGGCTGCTGCAGAATCCGGGCTTCCAGGCTCCCTGTCTCCCCGGGCAGCCCAGCTCCCCACTCCACAGCTGGCCAGCTACCCTGGAGGCCGGGTCCCCGACCCTCTGGCTGCCCTGGAGGCCGGCTCCCCGACTCTCTGGCTGCCCTGGAGGCCGGCTCCCCGACTCTCTGGCTGCCCTGGAGGCCGGGTCCCCGACTCTCTGGCTGCCCTGGAGGCCGGGTCCCCGACCCTCTGGCTGCCCTGGAGGCCGGCTCCCCGACTCTCTGACTGCCCTGGAGGCCGGTTCCCCAACTCTCTGGCTGCCCTGGAGGCCGGGTCCCCGACCCTCTGGCTGCCCTGGAGGCCGGCTCCCCGACCCTCTGGCTGCCCTGGAGACCGGCTCCCCGACCCTCTGGCTGCCCTGGAGGCCGGCTCCCCGACCCTCTGGCTGCCCTGGAGGCCGGCTCCCCGACTCTCTGGCTGCCCTGGAGGCCGGCTCCCCGACTGTCTGGTCAGCTGACTCCCCAGGCTGCCTGACTCCCAGGGAGCCGCCAGCTGACAGATTCCATTTCCGTTCTCCCCAAACTACATTCTTTGTGCATTTGTGAAAAGTTTGAATTTCTGACTCTTCATCCCGATTTGGGACAAAATATTGGCATTGCAATGCCCACGTTCCTTTGTGAATCTCACCTGGCTTCCTTATCTCTGCCGTGCTGCGTCGGATTCCTGACAGCCCAACCACTGGGTGCATCGAGTTTCCCGTCTCTATTCATTTCCTCTCTAATTACTGACTTGTCTTGGGGTTAGATGTGTGTCACAGGCCTGTCACTTTCACAGCCCGGCCCCAGACAATGTACATTGCTCTACTCTACACCATATTTACCTTGCTCGTCTGATTGACCTGTCATAACTACTGCGTTGCTAGCAACCCGGAGCTGAGCCCTCTCTGTTTGGAGCAATACTGTCAGTCCTTCCCTTCCCCTCGCATTGTGACCTTCAGAAATAAACACATTTTGTATGGATCTAGGCTATTGACCCAGTGTTTACTGCTGGCTCAGGGCAAAGCTGTGACACATTCCATTTACCTAGAGCCAGATTCACAAAGTGCAGGTGCCTAATAGCCTCTTCCGATGCCTAAGTCCAACATATTGGCACCAAGGACATTCCCCTGGAACTGTTCCCTTTGTATCGCTACTTCAATAATTACTGGAGAAGGGACTGAACCTGACTTTGTCACCGGAGTACCCTGTGTACATCCCAGGAGTACCTCGACCACCAGGCTATCCCCGTCTCTTGCGCACTCTAGTCCCCTTAATAGAGAGATTGAGAGCCACCCCCTGTACCACCCCCCACCATATCTCAATAGCTGGGTGGGTGGGGCGCCCACCTGGGAGCTCCAAAATAGGGAGAGCAGGGACTGGAGTCTGGCTCTTCCTTACCCAGGTGAGCACCCTGACAACTGAGCTACTGGCTGTGGTGGGCTGGCTCGCTCTCTCCCCGTTATTTGTGAGATAAGGCTGACCTGGCTTAGGTGCCTGGCTCTGGGAGAGGGATCATGGCTGAGAATCCTGAGAGGAGGGAGATGCCCCAAGGCCCAGGTCCATGGGAGTTAGGCACCTAATAACCTTTGAGGATCTGGCCCTAAGCCCTGTCCCTTTCCTCTGCATTGCACGCCGGACTAGCTCAGGCAGCTCCCTGCTCACATTGCTGGCCCCTGAGGATCCCTTTCTTAGGTGCCTAACTCTCCCCGGATGATGCACAGGGCGCCTGGGCTCCTTGGGCTGAGGGTCCCATGAGGCAGCAGGTGCCTACGAGTTCTGCATGGCAACACCTCTGTGAGCCGAGCCCTAGCTGGATTCATTGTTCTCATTCCCATGTAGGTGGCACGGAAGGTCAACGTAGGCCAGACAATGAAACCCCCGTAGGGTTTTCAACGGCAAACAGGCTTTTCCACTGGGCCCTGGGCTTTGTGATGCAGGGTGGCTCCCATGTAGGGTGTGAGTCAATGGAGGGGTGTCCCCCCAAAGGATGCCAACAATGTCAAGGATTCGTTAGCATTTATGCAAATTATTTGCTGCTTTGTATCTCACGCTGTTGAGACCTTTATGTGCTTCTGATAAGCCCCAATAAAGTTTATTACTCTGTTCTTGATGACTTTGATTGGAGTACAAGAAGCTCTTATCTCTGCAGAAGGCTCTTGGCCAACGATGGCATTTGTGCTGCCATGAAGCAGCTAAAGCATCGCAGTGGTGGATATCGTCAGTGAGTGTGTATACGTGCGCATGATTTTGGGGGGAAGCATAATGGCATACAGTCCTTCCCCTCAATGTCCCTTGCCACACCGTATAATTATGTGGTTCCTTCTCCCTGTGGTGTGGAGAACAGGTGAGCACCAGGATGACCCCAGATTCCCTAAGCTTTGTCACAGCCTGGATTACATCTTAACAGGGAGAGAGTTGTGGACATAACCCAGAACACCCCCTCGTGCCCCGCAGTGCTATGTGCCCCCGTCCCGCTCCCATGGTGTATACCCTTCCCAATACATTCATAGAATCATAGAATATCAGGGTTGGAAGAGACCTCAGGAGGTCATCTAGTCCAACTCCCTGCTCAAAGCAGGGTCAACACCAACTAAATCATCCCAACCAGGGCTTTGTCAAGCCGGGCCTTAAAAACCTCTAAGGATGGAGATTCCACCAGCTGCCAAGGTAACCCATTCCAGTGCTTCACCACCCTAGGGAGGTGGTGGAATCTCTATCCTTAGAGGTTTTTAAGGCCCGGCTTGACAAAGCCCTAGCTGGTATGATTTAGTTGGTGTTGGTCCTGCTTTGAGCAGGGAGTTGGACTAGATGACCTCCTGAGGTCTCTTCCAACCCTAATATTCTATGATTCTACAGCTGGAAAGTGTTTCTGTTTTCATTGTCTTGGTCCAGGAGTGTTTCGTCTTATTTGAAAAATCAGTGGAGACCTGGTCACCTGCCTACTCTTCATTTCACTTTCTGCTCCTTTGGCACGGTGTGTTTCCTCTCCCATGCCCAGGCATGTGCCATCCTGCTGCCCGTTTCTCTTCTGCCCGCTTCCCTTATATGTCTAGCCCCATGGCCCCAGTCACCATTGGGTCTGACTGCCTCTCTGTCCTCCATGTGCCTCTCCAATACTCGGTTCTCTCTTCCCCTCTCCTCTGCTTTCTTCTCCCCGGGATACTCTGCCTAGGCAGCTGACCCTTTCCCACAGAGAGGAGGTTGGAGGATCTAGCACAGTGGTTCTCAACCCATTGACCATTGTGGGCCACATCCAATACTACCTGTATGGCCCTGAGGATGTCACATGGGCTGCAGCTCTGTGCGGATTGAGCTGCCGGTTGAGAACCACTGATCTAGCACTTGGGTTCTGCCTGGCCCCAGGGAACTGCCTCGCGCAGGACAATGCTTCCAATCATGCAGCCACCCCAGGCAGCCCAGCAGATGGCAACAAGGAGAAGCTGAGAACCATCCAGCCCTGGCCTGTACATTAGAGCATTCCAGGCACTCCACATCCCTCCCCTAGTAACAGGGAGGAAGGGAAGCATGGGAACTAGCAGAGGCGGATTCAGGTTTCCTGGGGCCAGGGCCGGCTCCAGGCACCAGCTGACCAAGCACGTGCTTGGGGCGGCACCTTGTAAGGGACGGCCAATCTTGGGGCGGCGGGGCGGCGCGCGGGTTTTTTTGTTTGTTTATTTGTTTTGTTTCGGCGGGGCGGCGCTCGGGGGGTTGTTTCTGGTTTGGTGGGGCAGCGCTCGGGGGTATTTTTTTTGTTGTTGTTCAGTGGGGCGGCGCTCGGGGGGGTTTGTTGTTGTTTTTGGTTCAGCAGGGCGGCGCTCGGGAGGGGGTTGTTTTGGGGCTCGGCGGGGCGTTTTTTGTTTTGTTTTGTTTTTTGCTTGGGGCGGCAAAAAAGTTAGAGACGGCCTTGCCTGGGGCCCTGGGCCAGAGCAAGTGGGGGGCCGCTCCCCCTCCCTTCCGCCTGTGGCACTGCCCATTCCACCTGTGGCCCCGCCCCATTTTGCCCCTTCCACCTGCTGCTCCGCCCACAGCCCCACCCCTTTCTTCCCCTTCCCCAGGACCCTGTTCTGTTCCACCCAGGGTCCCCCCCCATTCCGCCAGCCCCACAGCCCATTTGCTCCTTTCTGCTCCCCACCATTGCGGCCCCAAGACCGGAGAAGCTCTTTCCTTGCGACACAACCTCAGGGCCGCAGCAGGGAGTGAGATCTCCTCCGGTCCCTGGGCCGCAGTGGGGTCTGGGTGCAGGGGCTTCCTCTGCAAACCACCCGCCCTTCTGCGGGGGACCAGGGTTGGGGCACTGGGGCATCTCCTGCCCTTTCTGGTGCTTCTGCCAGAGAGCAGGGTGGGGGTTTCCCCTGCTGGGGTCTGGGACCGGTGGGGAGGTTTCCACTGCCCTGGCTTCAGCTGGGGACAGGGTCAGGGAGGTCTGCTTCATGCGTTTCCCCTGTCCCGCAGCTTTTGCTCGGGACGGGGTATGAGGCCTCCACCCCACCTGCTGGGCAGCAAAACCTAGGGGCCCACCAGTTGGCCGGGGTCCCTGGGCATGGGCCCGCGGGTCCAGTGGCTAATCCGCCACTGTGAACCAGCTACACTGCTTTGTGATGGCTGCTGACTGCCTCCCACTGGGGGCTCGCCAGAGATGACTGTAGATGTTTTATGCTCCTGAGTGGCACAAAGGGAGCAGAGCAGAACAAGACAGAGAATCTGCCCCAAATTATTGATTTTGGCAGTTTGACTTCGTAATGGCTGAGAAGGCTGGCAGTGCTGCCAGCTTGGGTGATTTTAGCAACACTCCCATGATATTTGGTATTTTTAAAGCCCCAGCTCCTGGAGTCAGGTGATTACAAAAGATTCTCAGCTTTCATTTAAAAAGTAAATTTGTATCCCTCCTGTTTGTGGAGAAAAGCTTAAAAATGTGACATCCCCAGCCCCCCACAGGCTCAGAAAATAGAAGTTGTAGAAAGAACCCAACACTTACTGCTTTTCAAAATCTCATGGTTTGGGGGGCCTGACATAAGCTTTTTGAACTTGTGAGATTGGCAATATTGTGTTGGACACGACTGAATCCGCTAAAAGCAGCACTGAGGGCTGCTAAACTAAAACCTTGACTGGTTTAAAAAAACTAAACCAAATCTTTATTTAATGCACTGGTTGGAAAATGTGCAATGGTGCCATTTGTCTGGTACAGGACGTTACAATGCGCAGCTATTGGTTTTCAAACGTTTCCTTGCCTTGTGACACAGGGGAGTTAATTGGGTTTGTTGGGGCTATTCTCTAATGAACGGCAGCCTTGTCCAGTGCTTAGGAAGTGGCTTCTACGGGCCAATGCTTTTAAAAGCACATTTTCACTAATAGAGTAAAAAGTGAATTCACTTCCAGGTTGTCTGAGGGATTGTTTCCTGGGTTAGTGTCCACTCTGGCACCACAGCAGACAAACACTCCCCCCGGCTGCCTGCAGCCCCAGCCTACCTGAGGCCTGAGCCTCCAGGTGGTTAACTCACAACCTACCCCATTTTATGCAGAGTGAGATTTATGGCTAGGGCCCTCTAAATGGTGGGCTTAATCTCTTCTAACTGATATTGCTAGAAACACATGGCGCCTCCCATGGCTGGTGCGGTGCGTGGTCGAGTTTCATGTCTATTGGTTTATTGGATGAGCTGCTGTGCGTGGGGGCAGTCAGTGCACCCCTGCACTCGGAGCTAGCACATTTTAGACTTGCTTTGTCCAGTGGAAGGTGAGGACACCAGGAGGCAAAGCTGGTGCTGATTCTGCAGGAGACACAGTCAGTACAACTGAGTGTCAGCAGCAGGGAAATGCCCAGATGGGCTGAGCGTTTGGTGCCTCCCAGCCCACGCAGTCGGAGGTGTCATCATCTCTAAGCACTGAGAAGCTCTTCCCTATGGGCTGTCAAGGTTAGATGATCATCCCCAGAAATGAAATTCAACACAAAAGGAAAACTGCAGGGAGTCAAGCAGAGGTGAGCAGAAGCCCTTACTTCCTGCGAGTATGAGCCGCCTCACTCCCTGGAGTTCTCATTAGTAACCACTTGTAATTACGTTAATCCCTATGATGCTAGGTTGGCTGCAGTTTGACAGTTAGGTGTCTTCAAGTCACCAGGTGTCACGGAGTCACCGGGCGATGCTTGGAACTGCTCCCTACGAAGCCAGGCAGGACTCTGAGGGAGCCTCCTCTCTCTGAGCCTACTGTCTTCAGGGCAAGAAGCTTCCACCGCTTCGACCCTCCTGGGTCTGACCTCGGAGCGTTCAGCATCCCCTTCCACACCGTGCGCTTCCCACAGCGAGTCCGCACATGCGGGGCTCCTGGGGAAGCCATAGGGCCCTGCACCCCAATTCCGCAGACAGCCAGTAAAACAGAAGGTTTATTAGACAACAGGAACACAATCTAAAACAGAGCTTGTAGGTACAGAGAACAGGACCCCCTCAGCCAGGTCCATCATGGCGGGGTTAGGGAGCCCAGAACCCAGTCCTGGGCCTCCCTCCATTTCCCCAGCCAGCTCTAAACTGAAACTCCCTCCAGCCCCTCCTCTGGCCTTTGTCTCTTTCCTGGGTCAGGAGGCCACCTGATCTCTTTGCTCTCCAACACCTTCAGTTGGCACCTTTGCAGGGGAGGGGCCCAAGCCATCAGTTGCCAGGAGACAGGGTGTCGGCCATTCTCTGTGCAGACAGCAGCACACTGGCCCTCTAGGAGTCTGCAACAATCACACCCCCTTATCCCACCGCCTAGATACTTAAGAAATGCATAGGGGAAACTGAGGCACCCACACAGTATTCAGAGAAAACATTAAGACTATTCCCACTTTGTCACATCAGGGCCTGGTGAAATGCATCCTAGAATACTCAAGGAGCTGGCTGAGGAGATATCTGAGCCCTTAGTGATTATCTTTGAAAAGTCATAGAAGACAGGAAAGATTCCAGAGGACTGGAAAAAGGCAAACATAGTGCCCATCTATAAAAAGGGGAATAAGGACAACCTGGGGAATTACAGACTAGTCACAGAAAGATAACGGAGCAAATAATCAAGCAATCAGTTTGCAAACACCTAGAAGATAATAAGGTGATAAGTAACAGTCAACACAGATTTCTCAAGACTGAGGCCTGGTCTACACTACGAGTTTAGGTTGACTTTAGCAGCATTAAATCGAATTAAGCCTAGACACGTTCACACGACGAAGCCCTTTCTTTTGACTTAAAGGGCCCTTAAAACCGGTTTCTTTACACCACCTCCAACGAGAGGATTAGCGATAAAATCGGCCTTTGCAGGTCGGAATTGGGGTAGTGTGGACGGAATTCGACGTTATTGGCCTCCGGGAGGTATCCCACAGTGCTTCATTGTGACCGCTCTGGACAGCACTCTCAACTCAGATGCACTGACCAGGTAGACAGGAAAAGCCCCGCGAATGTTTGAATTTCATTTCCTGTTTGCCCAGCGTGGAGAGCACAGGTGACCACGCAGAGCTCATCAACACAGGTAACCGTGATGGAGTCTCAGGATCGCAAAAGAGCTCCAGCATGGACCAAACGGGAGGTATGGGATCTGCTCGCCATATGGGGAGATGAATCAGTGCTAGCTGAACTCCGTAGCAGTAAAAGAAATGGCAAAATATTAGAAAAGGTCTCCAAGGCCATGAAGGACAGAGGTCATAACAGGGACGCACAGCAGTGCCGCGTGAAAATTAAGGAGCTACGGCAAGCCTACCACAAAGCCAGAGACGCAAATGGAAGGTCTGGGGCAGAGCCGCAAACTTGCCGCTTCTACGCGGAGCTGCATACCATTCTAGGGGGTGCAGCCACCACTACCCCAACCGTGTGCTATGACTCCCTCACTGGAGAAACACACAGGAAAGAGGGTTCGGGGAACGAGGAAGATGAGGATAGAGGTAATGTAGATAGCTCACAGCAGCAAGGAAGCAGAGAAACCGGTTTCCCCAACAGCCAGGATATGTTTGTCACCCTGGACCTGGAACCAGTAACCCCCGAACTCACCCAAGACCCTGAGGGCACACAGGGGACCTCTGGTGAGTGTACCTTTGTAAATATTACACATGGTTTAAAAGCAAGCGTGTTTAATGATTAATGATTAATTTGCCCTGGCAATCGCGGCCAGTGCAGCTACTGGAAAAGTCTGTTAACGTGTATGGGGATGGAGCGGAAATCCTCCAGGGACATCTCCAGAAAGCTCTCCTTCATGTACTCCCAAAGCCTTTGCAAAAGGTTTCTGGGGAGGGCTGCCTTATCCCGTCTGCCAAGGTAGGACACTTTACCACGCCAGGCCAGTAGCATGTAGTCTGGAATCATTGCATAACAAAGCATTGTAGCGTATGGTCCCGGTGTTTGCTGGCATGCAGACAACATCCATTCCTTATCGCTCTTTGTTATCCTCAGGAGAATGATATCATTCACGGTCACCTGGTTGAAATGGGGCGATTTTATTAAGGGGACATTCAGAGGTGCCTGTTCCTGCTCTGCTGAACAGAAATGTTCCCCGCTATTAGCCACGCGGTGGGGGGAGGGGTGAAGTGATCATCCCAGAGAACTGGGTGTGGGGGGGAAGGGGGGTTAGTTGGGTTTGTGCTGCATGTTAACCCGGAAACCGCAGCCCCTCCTTTTACATTGCAAACCCATTTTAAATGGCCAACCCAATTCATCCTTGATATGGGAAATGAGGGTGCTGCTGTTTGAAACCATTCCCACATGTTAAGAAGATTAAAAAAGCCAAAAGACTGTGGCTTACCATGGCTGCCTCCAAGCCGAAATCTGTTGCCTGGCACTGCATGAGTGATCTCTCACACGAAACCGGCAAGCCCTCACTATAAGAGGAAAAATGCGACCTTGTAACGAAAGCACATGTGCTGTGTAATGTGAACAGCAAAATGTAACGTGAAAGAGTGTACCCATTGTTCTCTAAAATGTGTCTTTTTTAACCACCTCTCCCTTCTCCTCCACCAGCTGCAAATGTTTCTCCTTCACAGAGGCTAGTGAACATTAGAAAGAGAAAACGGAGGACGCGGGACGATATGTTCACAGAGCTGCAGATGTCCTCCCACGCTGATAGAGCACAGCAGAATGCGTGGAGGCAGTCAATGTCAGACTTCAGAAAAGCACAATATGAACGAGAGGAGAGGTGGCAGGCTGAATCACGGGATGAACAGAGCAAGTTGCGGGCTGAAGATGATAGGTGGCGTCAGCTTGCAGACAGAAGGCAAGAGTCGATGCTCTGGCTGCTGGAGCATCAAACTGATATGCTCCAGCGTATGGTTGAGCTGCAGGAAAGGCAGCAGGAGCAGAGACCGCCGCTACAGCCCCTGTGTAACCAACAGCCCTCCTCCCCAAGTTCCATAGCCTCCTCACCCAGACCCCCAAGAACACGATGGGGGGGCCTCTGGCCACCCAGTCACTCCACCCCACATGATTGCCTGAGCATCAGAAGGCTGGCCTTCAATAAGAGTTAAAGTTTTAAAATGCAGTGTGTCCTTTTCCTTCCCTCCTCCCGCATGCATCCCGGGCTACCTTGGCAATTATCCCCCTAGTTGTGTGATGAATTAATAAAGAATGCATGAATGTAAAATAACAATGACTTTATTGCCTCTGCAAGCAGTGCTCGAAGTGGGGAGGGGAGGGTGGGGTGGTTGGTTTACAGGGAAGTAGAGTGAACCAGGTGGGGGGGGCGGAGGGTTCATCAAGGAGAAACAAACAGAAGTTTCACACCGTAGCCTGGCCAGTCACAAAACTCGTTTTCAAAGCTTCTCTGATGTGCACCGTGCCCTGCTGTGCTCCTCTAACCGCCCTGGTGTCTGGCTGCGCATAATCAGCGGCCAGGCGATTTGCCTCAACCTCCCACCCGCCATAAATGTCTCCCCCTTACTCTCACAGATATTGTGGAGCGCACAGCAAGCAGCAATAACAATGGGGATATTCTTTTCGCTGAGGTCTGAGCGAGTCAGTAAGCTGCGCCAGCGCGCTTTTAAACGTCCAAATGCACATTCCACCACCATTCGGCACTTGCTCAGCCTGTAGTTGAACAGGTCCTGACTCCTGTCCAGGCTGCCTGTGTACGGCTTCATGAGCCATGGCATTAAGGGGTAGGCTGGGTCCCCAAGGATCACAATAGGCATTTCAACATCCCCAACGGTTACTTTCTGGTCCGGGAAGAAAGTCCCTTCCTCCAGCTTTCAAAACAGAGCAGAGTGCCTGAAGACGTGAGCATCATGTACCTTTCCCGGCCATCCCACGTTGATGTTGGTGAAACGTCCCTTGTGATCCACCAGGGCTTGCAGCAGCATTGAAAAGTACCCCTTGCGGTTTATGTACTCGGTGGCTTGGTGCTCCGGTGCCAAGATAGGGATATGGGTTCCGTCTATGGCCCTACCACAGTTTGGGAATCCCATTTCAGCAAAACTATCCACTATGGTCTGCACGTTGCCCAGAGTCACTACCCTTGATATCACCAGGTCTTTCATTGCCCTGGCAACTTGGATCACAGCAGCCCCCACAGTAGATTTGCCCACTCCAAATTGATTCCCGACTGACTGGTAGCTGTCTGGCGTTGCAAGCTTCCACAGGGCTATCACCACTCGCTTCTCAACTGTGAGGGTTGCTCTCATCCTGGTATTCTGGCGCTTCAGGGCAGGGGAAAGCAAGTCATAAAGTTCCATGAAAGTGCCCTTATGCATGCGAAAGTTTCGCAGCCACTGGGAATCGTCCCACACCTGCAGCACGATGCGGTCCCACCAGTCTGTGCTTGTTTCCCGTGCCCAGAATCGGCGTTCCACGGCATGAACTTGCCCCAGTAACACCATGATTTCCACATTGCTGGGGCCTGTGCCTTGTGAGAGGTCTATGTCCATGTCAATTTCCTCATCACTCTCGTCGCCGCGCTGCAATCGCCTCCTCGGCTGGTCCGGGTTTCGCCTTGGCATGTCCAGGCTCTGCATATACTCCAGGACAATGCGCGTGGTGTTCATAGTGCTCATAATTGCCGCAGTGGTCTGAGCGGGCTCCATGATCCCAGTGCTAGCTATGGTGCCTGGTCTGAAAAAAGGCACGAAACTAGTATCTGACGGACCAGGGGAAGGAGGGAGGGAGGGAGGGAGGGCCGAGTGACGACATGGCGTACAGGTACAGGGAATTAAAATCAAGAAAGGTGGCTGTGCATCAGGGAGAAACACAAACAACTGACACACAGAATGGTCCCCCCAAAGATTAAACTCAAAACTCTGGGTTTAGCAGGCCATTGATTTCACAGAGGGAGGGGAAGCAAATGAATACAGAACAAATCTATTTTTTACATCTTAAGCTGGCAGCTGATGGTGCAGCATGACCGATAGCCACTGCAGTACAACGACGATGGATATCAATTGTAATATGCCATCTTCTACCAAAAGGCAAGGGGCTGCTTCTGTGTAGCAATGCAGCCCCATGTCTGCCAGCCCCACGTCTGCCAGCACCCAGATCGCTCTCAGCCTCTTCTGGGTGCTTAGCAGACAATACTGGGTGATTGGCAGAAAATAGCATACTACGACTGATAGCCATCATCATCAAAACAGTTGCATGTCTGCCCAGGTGCCCATGATTGACAGCCACTGCAGTACGACAACGACGGATACCAGTTGTAATATATCATCTTCTACCAAAAGGCAAGGGGCTGGTGCAATGCAGCCCTACGGCTGCCAGCCCCACAGCTACCAGTCATGCTGCACCATCTACTGCCAAAAGGCAGTTAGCTGCTACTGCTGTGTAGCAATGCAGTACCACGTCTGCCGGCACCCAGATGACATATGGTGACGGTGAGCTGATCTGAGCGGGCTCCATGCTTGCCATGGTATGTTGTCTGCACAGGTAACCCAGGTAAAAAGGTGCGAATCTATTGTCTGCCGGTGCTCTGACGGAGGGGGAGAGGCCTGACGACATGTACCCAGAACCCCCCACGACACTGTTTTGCATCATTCAGGCATTGGGATCTCAACCCAGAATTCCAATGGGCGGCGGAGACTGTGGGAACTGTGGGATAGCTACCCATAGTGCAATGCTCCGGAAGTCGACGCTAGCCTCGGTACTGTGGACGCGGTCCGCCGACTAGAGCACTTAGAGCATTTTATGTGGGGACACACACAATCGGCTGTATACAACCGATTTCTATAAAACCGGCTTCTATAAATTCGACCTAATTTCGTATTGTAGACATACCCTAAATCATGGTCAAACCAACCTAATAGTGTTCTTTGACGTTTAACAAGCCTAGTGGATGGGGGAAGGCAGTGGATGTGGTATATCTTGACTTTAGTAAGGCTTTTGATACTGTCTCTCATGACCTTCTCATAAACAAACTGGGGAAATATAGCCTAGATGGAGCTACTATAAGGTGGGTGCAAAACTGGTTGGAAAAGCGTTCCCAGAGAGTAATCATCAGTGGTTCACAGTCAAGCTGGAAGAACATATCGAATGAGGTCTTGCAGGAGTCAGTTTTGAGTCCAGTTCTGTGCAATATCTTCATCAATGATTAGATAATGGCATAGATCAGGGGTAGGCAAGCTATGGCACGCGTGCCAAAGGCAGCACGCGAGCTGATTTTCAGTGGCACTCACACTACCCGGGTCCTGGCCACCGGTCTGGGGGGCTCTGCATTTTAATTTAATTTTAAATGAAGCTTCTTAAACATTTTTAAAATCTTATTTACTTTACATACAACAATAGTTTAGTTATATATTATAGACTTATAGAAAGAGACCTTCTAAAAACGTTAAAATGTTTTACTGGCACACGAAACCTTAAATTAGAGTGAATAAATGAAGACTCGGCACTCCACTTCTGAAAGGTTGCCGATCCCTGGCATAGACTGTACACTTATAAAGTTTGTGGATGATTCCAAGTTGGGGGTGGGGAGGTTGCAAGTGCTTTGGAGGATAGGATTAAAATTCAAAATGATCTGGACTAGGGCTGTCAAGCGATTAAAAAAATTAATCACGATTAATCATGTGATTAATCGCATTGTTAAACAATAATAGAATACCATTTATTTAATTTTTGGATGTTTTCTACATTTTCAAATATATTGATTTCAGTTACAACATAGAATACAGTGTACCGTGCTAACTTTATATTTATTTTTGATTACAAGTATTTGCACTATAAAACACAAAAGAAATTATATTTTTCGATTCACCTAATACAAGTACTGTAGTGCAATCTCTTTATCATGAAAGTGCAATTTACAAATGTAGAATTATGTACAAAAAAGCTGCATTCAAAGATAAAACAATGTAAAATTGTAGCGCCTGCAAGTCCACTCAGTCCTACCTGTTGTTCAGCCAATCACTCAGACAAACAAACTTGTTTACATTTGAAGGCGATAATGCTGCCTGCTTCTTGTTTACAATGTCACCTGAAAGTGAGAACAGGCATTCTCAAGGCACTGTTGTGGCCAGCATCGCAAGATATTTATGTGCCAGGTGCGCTAAAGATTTATATGTCCCTTCATGCTTCAACCACCATTCCAGAAGACATGCGTCCATGCGGATGATGGGTTCTGCTCGATAACAATCCAAACCAGTGTGTACCAACGCATGTTCATTTTCATCATCTGAGTCAGATGTCACCAGCAGAAGGTTGATTTTCTTTTCTGGTGGTTTGGGTTCTATAGTTTCTGCATCATCAGTCTTTTAAGACTTCTGAAAGCATGCTCCATACCTTGATCCTCTCAGATTTTGGAAGGCACTTCAGATTCTTAAACCTTGGGTCGAGTGCTGTAGCTATCTTTAGAAATCTCACATTGGTACCTTCTTTGCATTTGTCAAATCTGCAGTTAAAGTGTTCTTAAAATGAACAACATGTGCTGGGTCATCATCTGAGGCTGCTATAACATGAAATATGTGGCAGAATGTGGGCAAAACAGAGCAGGAGATATACAATTTCCCCCCAAGGAGTTCAGTCACAAATTTAATTAACACATTATTTTTTTAATAAGCATGGAAGCATGTCCGCTGGAATGGTGGCTGAAGCATAAAGGGGCATACGAATGTTTAGCATATCTAGCATGTAAATATCTTGCAATGCCGGCTACAAAAGTGACATGCAAATGCCTGTTCTCACTTTCTGGTGACATGTAAATAAGAAGAGGGCAGCATTATCTCCTGTAAATGTAAACAAACTATTTTGTCTTAGCAATTGGCTGAACAAGAAGTAGGACTGCGTGGACTTGTAGGTTCTAAAGTTTTACATTGTTTTGTTTTTGAGTGCAGTTATGTAACAAAAAAAAATCTACATTTGTAAGTTGCACTTTCACGATAAAGAGATTGCACTACAGTACTTGTATGAGGTGAATTGAAAAATACTATTTCTTTTGTTTACAAATATTTGCACTGTAAAAATGATAATAAAAAATGATATACACTTTGTGTTCTGTGTTGTAATCGAAATCAATAGATATGAAAATGTAGAAAAACATCCAAAATATTTAATACATTTCAATTGGAATTCTATTGTTTAACAGTGTGATTAAAACTGCGATTAATCCTGATTAATTTTTTTAAATCACAATTAATTTTTTTTGAGTTACTCGCGCGAGTTAACTGCGATTAATTGACAGCCCTAATCTGGACAACCTGGAGACACAGTCTGAAGTAAATAGGATGAAATTCAATAAGGACAAATGCAAAGTACTGCACTTAGGAAGGAACAATCAGTTGCACACGTACAAAAGGAGAAATGACTGCGTAGGAAGGAGTACTGTGGAAAGGGACTTGGGGGTCATAGTGGACCACAAGCTAAATATGAGTCAGCAGTGTAACGCTGTTGCAAAAAAAGCAAACATCGTTCTGGGATGAATTAGCAGGAGTGTTGTAAGCAAGACACGAGAAGTAATTCTTCCGCTCTACTCCGCACTGATTTGGCCTCAACTGGAGTATTGTGTCCAGTTCTGGGTACCACATTTCAGGAAAGGTGTGGACAAATTGGACAAAGTCCAGAGAAGAGCAACAAAAATGATTACAAGTCTAGAAAACATGACCTATAAGGAAAGATTGACAAAACTGGGTTTGTTTAGTATGGAGAGGAGAAGACTGAGAGGGGACATAACATCAGTTTTCAAGTACATAAAAGAATATTACAAGGAGGAGGGTGAAAAATTGTTCTCATTAACCTTGGAGGACAGGACTAGAAACAGTGGGAGTAAACTGCAGCAACGGTGGTTTAGCTTGGACATTAGGAAAAACTTCCTAACTATCAGGGTGGTTAAGCATGGAACAAATTACCTAGAGAGGTTGTGGAATCTCCATCACTGGAGGATTTTAAGAGCAGGTTAGACAAACACCTGTCAGGAATGGTCTATTTATTACGTAGTCTTGGCATGAGTGCAGGGGACTGGACTAGATGACCTTTCGAGGTCCCCTCCAGTCCTACATTTCTATGATTCTGTGATTTTTAGGTGATCCAGGGACCACTCCTCTCCAATAGAGATGATATTGCAGCATTCCGAGAGAGGGTGATCCCATCCAAGACCCCGGGTGGTGGCAGAATTTTAACTCGAGGTTTGTGAGACTCTCCCCGCTTCCCTTCCTGATTCATCACCAGGTTTAGCTGGCCATGGCTGAGCAGTTACATTGTTTAGCAGAAGAGCTAGGCACCGGCAGCTCACTGCTCAGGTCTGCCTGAACAAACCCATGTCCAGAACTCAGGACAGGACCAGGCACAGTGGCGGAATGCTGAAAGCAGGTTGCAAATTGAGCAGCTCCTGAGAGGACACGGGAGCTCTGGAAATGAACTCGCCTCTGTGTAGCTTTGAGATCCGACATGTACTTCCGCCAGCAATTTACTAGACTATGTCGTCCCACCCTAAGTTCCCCTTTACATCCGTGCCGCTTGCGTGCACTGGAGTGACGGCTTCCACACAGTTCTATCCGCACAAATGCAAACAGGGCGCTGGCAATACACATCACAGCGCTCAGTGTTCAGTCCTGCAAGCCTTGGCTGCGGCGGGGCAAAGCCCATGGGACTGGGGCTGCACTGAGTCAGTATAACAGCCTCTGCTTGCAGGGCTCCCTCACAGACACTGATGGAGACTAACACGGCCCTCCTCTGCCTCAGCCCCAGGAAGAGGCTGGCAGTGCCCCACTGCTGGAGGGATCCTCCTGGAGCCCAGGGGCAGTTTGCACGTCTCTGTAGCAGCTGGGGGAGTCTCACTTACTGAGCTCATCATTAATGGCAGGGCTGGGCCTGGTCAGGTGTGTCTTCTGGGGGAAGCTTTTTCAAAGCCCTCTCTGTTGCACTTTCTTGCCTGTGATTTGAAGTTTACAACTGAAACGGCAAAGGTCTGTTTCCTAACCAGTAGGGGGTGACAGTGCCATGTCGCTCCTCTGTGAGCGGTATCTGAGAATGGGTGAGGGTCCAGGGTAGGGGTGGTGGGCTGAGCCATTGCTGCCACCAGAGTCACTCTTCACTGCCCTGTAATGACTTCTGTGGAGAGAAAGGCCTGGACTACCCACAGATTTCCTGAATCTGAAACCCCGTGCCACCAAAAGTTTCTTAGGGCACAAACAAGGCGCGGCCGTCCCTGAGCGGAATGGCTCCCTGGCTGTGTTTCTAGAACTTCACATTTTCTGCAAGGATCGGTTGCCAGCCTATTGCCCAACCCCCACCCCGGAGAGCCAGTGAGCTGCTTTTTGTCTGGGCACTGCCTTTGACCTCTCCAGCTTGGGTGGCCCTACCGGGAACTACAGCTCCCGCCAGCCTCAGCTCTCTGGGACATAGGCCAGGGCCCAATCCCCAGGGAAGGACACAGATTTTGTACTGGTATAACCATGTTGGTTAAGGGTTTGGTTTTCTACCCATGTAGGTACACCAGTACAACCCTTGGTGTGGATGGTGTTATACTGGCATGACGAGGCTCGCTTGCCCCACACTGGTACTACAAGGGTTAACACCACCCTTTGGGCTGAGGAGGCCACGCCCCCTCGGCCCTGCTGGGCATGCTCTGACTGGAGACCAGGTATAAAAGGGAGCAGCCCAGCTCATTCAGTGCTGACTGCTGAGGAGGGAAGATGCATGCTGCCTGTGGGCTCCAGTCCAGGAATTGCTGAGGCCCCAGGCAGCGGAAGCCAGAGACGTTGAGACCCAGGCGAACACCCAAGCTCCTGTGGACGCCCAAGGAGTGATGGTGCTCCTGAGAGCTGCACAGGCTGAGGAGCCCAGAGACCCTGGAGATGCCAGGACCACTACACCAGGGACAGGGTAGGAAGTAGCTCAGGGGGACTAGTTATTGTGCCGGGTGGTGTCAGCATGTTTCAGACGGGTCCCCTGCTGACTCAGTGGCAAGCACACTTCCCACTGCCAGGGAGGGTCTGGGTCTCCCTACCCTGGCCACCACCCACCTGACCAGCCACTAGGCCACACAGCCCTGCTGAAGAGGGCAGCCCTACTGACTCTGGCCACTAGACCACGCAGCCATATTGACTCAGGCCTTTAGGCTGCACAGCCCTCTGAATAGGGCAGCCCTACTGACTCTGGCCATTAAGCCACACTGCCCTGAGGGAGAGGGCAGCTATACTGTCTCTGGCCATTAGGCCAAGCAGCCCTGAGGGAAAGGGCAGCCATATTGACTTTTGCCCCTAGGCCACGCAATCCTGAAACAAAGGGTGATCGCACAGGCTCAGCTGCAGGGAAATAATAACCCTCATCCTGCCCCAAAAGAGGATAGAGCACACTTGCCCCTCAACAACTGGTAACAGGGTTTATACTGGTATAGCTTCTCCCCATAAATTGGACAGTGAGAGTAAATCACACTGGGATAAGCACCTTTATACTGGTCCCACCACTCGTTCTGGCTGGGGTTACCATATTTAAAAAATAAAAAAAGAGGACACTCCATGGGACCCCGGCCCCACCCCTTTCCCACCCCCGGCCCCACCCCAACTCCGCCCCTTCCCCACCCCAATCCCACCCATTCCCCACCCCTTCCCCAAAGTCCCGGCCCTAACTCCCCCTTCTCCCTCCCAGCCACGCGAAAAGGGCTGCCCAAGCGCTACCAGCTTCACGGTTTGCCGGGCAGCCCCCAGACCCTGCGCCCCCGGCCGGCGCTTCCCCAGCGCAGCTGGAGCCCGGGAGGGGAAGCGCCCAGCCGGGGGCGCAGGGTCTGGAGGCTGCCCGGCAAACCGTGAAGCCGGTAGCACTCGGGCTTCGGGCAGCCCCTATGCCTCCGGACCCTGCGCCCCCGGCCAGGCACTTCCCCTCCCGGGCTCCGGCTGCTCTGCTCCTCCCCTGACTCTTCGGCTCTATTTAAGAGCCGAGCTGCCCGAGTGCTACGGGCAGCCCCTTTGCCTCCGGACCCTGCGCCGCCGGAGCAGAGCAGCTGGAGCCCGGAAGGGGAAGTTCCTAGCCAGCGGCTGGGGTCCAGAGGCAAGGGGGCTGCCCGAAGCCGGTAGCGCTCGGGCAGCTCGGCTCTTAAACAGAGCCGAAGAATCAGGGGAGGAGCACAGCAGCCGGAGCCCGGGAGGGGAAGTGGCCGGCCGGTATTTTCCCGGACATGTTCGGCTTTTTGTTAATTCCCCCCGGACAGGGGTTTGATTACCAAAAAGCCGGACATGTCCGGGAAAAACCGGACGTATGGTAACCCTACTTCTGGCCTTCCGGCTTGACTGTGAACCACCGATGAGAACTCTCTGGGAATGATTTTCCAACCAGTTATGCACCCATCTTATAGTAGCTCCATCTAGGCTATATTTCCCCAGTTTGTTTATGAGACAGTCATGAGAGACAATATCAAAAGCCTCACTAAAGTCAAGATTTACCATATCTACCATTTCCCCTCTATCCACTAAGCTTGTTACCCTAGCAAAGAAAGATCTTGTGTTGGTTTGACATGATTTATTCTTGAGAAATCCATGTTGACTGTTACTTATCACCTTATTGTCTCCTAGGTGTTTTCAAACGGATTGCTTGATTATTTGCTCCGTTATCTTTCTATATCCTGAATGGTCTGTAATTCCCCAGATTCTCCTTAATGCCCTTTTTATAGCTTGGCACTTTATTTGTCCTCTGGAATCTCTCCCGTCTTCCATGACTTTTTGAAGATAATCGCTAAGGGCTCAGATATCTCCTCAGTCAGCTCCTTGTGTATTCTAGGATGTATTTCATCAGGCCCTGGCGACTTGAAGACACCTAACTGTCAAACTGGAGCCAACCTAGCATCATGGGGATTAACGTAATTGCAAGTTGTTTTCAAACGGTAGCATTGGTGACCTGGCGCTGTCCAGCAAGAGCCGGAGGAGATGGAGCTTGAGGCTTCTGCACTATGCTGAGGTGCCAGTGTTTGCCAAGCCTCACAAACTTCAGGCGAACTATAAAACAGGAGAAAACAAAGAGGCAGGTTAATGGCAGGAAGATTAGGCCATAAAAATGCTATTGAAATATGCCAGCACCTTCTATTCCAAAATCAATATTTTGTTACAGTGGGTGTGCATATAACCAGCTGGCCCTTTAAATGCTCTGAGTTGAGGAGACTCGCCAAACCCACATCTCTGTTCTTGTGGAAATGGCAGAAGTGCTAAATGACCTTTTTGTTTCAGTTTCCACAAAAAGTTTAGGAGCGATCACACATCCCATAACGAACAGCAGTGAAATTGAGGTAGGATTCGAGGCTAAAATATGGCAAGAACAAGTGAATAACTTAGACAAGCGTTTGTTCCTGGGGGTGTGGTCGCCCAGGACTCTCGCACCGCGGTAACAATACAGATTTCTAAACTGGTATCGTAACTGTGCAGCAAGGCCCAGAGAAGCATGAAGCTGCTGCGTCGGAGGGAGAGGGGCACTGCTCCCAGGGGGGGGTTGGTGCAGCCACGTGGTTCATCAGCCAGGTCCATTTCTCGACTTGGCGGTTTCCCCCGTGTTGTGGTCGGGAGCACGCTGACCTCACACCCCAGCGTTACTAATGAGAACACCAGGGAATGAGGGGGCTCAGACTCGCGGGAAGTAGGGGCTTGTGCTCACCTCTGCTTGGCTCCCTGCAGTTTTCCCTTTGTGTTAAATTTCATCCGTGTGGATGATCATTAACCTTGACAGCCCATAGGGATGAACTTCACAGTGCTTAGAGACAGGGCCGGCTCCAGCTTTTTTGCCGCCGAAAGGGACTGAGAGACCCGCTGCCGAATTGCCGCCGAAGATCCGGCCGTGCCGCCCCCTTCCATGGGCCGCCCCAAGCACCAGCTTGCTGCGCTTGTGCCTGGAGCCAGCCCCGCTTAGAGACGACAACACCTCCGACGGCGTGGGCTGGGAGGCACCAAACCCTCAGCCCATCTGGGCATTTCCCTGCTGCTGACACTCAGTTGTATTGACTGTGTCTCCTGCAGAATCAACACCAGCTTTGCCTCCTGGTGTCCTCACCTTCCACTGGACGAAGCAAGTGTAAAACGGGCTAGCTCTGAGTGCAGGGGTGCACTGACTGCCCCCACGCACAGCAGCTCATCCAATAAACCGATAGACATGAAACGCGACAATGCACCGCACCAGCCATGGGAGGCGCCATGTGTTTCTAGCAATATCAGTTAGAAGAGATTAAGCCCACCATTTAGAGGGCCCTGGCCATAAATCTCACTCTGCATAAAATGGGGTAGGTTGTGCGTTAACCACCTGGAGACTCAGGCCTCAGGTAGGCTGGGGCTGCAGGCAGCCAGGGGGAGTGTTTGTCTGCTGTGGTGCCAGACTGGGCGCTAACCCAGGAAACAATCCCTAAGACAACCTGGAAGTGAATTCACTTTTTACTCTATTAGTGAAAATGTGCTTTTAAAAGCATTGAATGAGGGAGGCAACCTAGTGACAGAGGATGTGGAAAAAGCTAATGTACTCAATGCTTTTTTTGCCTCTGTCCTCACAAACAAGGTCAGCTCCCAGACTGCTGCACTGGCCAGCACAGCATCAGGGGGAGGTGACCAGCCGTCTGTGGAGAAAGAAGTGGTTCAGGACTATTTAGAAAAGCTGGACGAGCACAAGTCCATGGGGCTGGATACGCTGCATCCAAGGGTGCTAAAGGAGTTGGCCGATGTGATTGCAGAGCCATTGGCCATTATCTTTGAAAACTCATGGCAATCAGGGAAGGTCCTGGATGACTGGAAAAAGGCTAATATAGAGCCCATCTTTTAAAAAAAGGAAGAAGGAGGATCCGGGGAACTACAGGCCAGTCAGCCTCACCTCAGTCCCTGGAAAAATCATGGAGCAGGTCCTCAAGGAATCAATTCTGAAGCACTTAGAGGAGAGGAAAGTGATCAGGAACAGTCAGCATGGATTCACCAAGGTCAAGTCATGCCTGACTAACCTAATTGCCTTCTGTGATGAGAAAACTGGCTCTGTGGATGAGGGGAAAGCAGTGGACGTGTTATTCCTTGACTTTAGCAAAGCTTTTGATACGGTCTCCCATAGTATTCTTGCCAGCAAGTTAAAGAAGAATGGGCTGGATGAATGGACTATAAGGTGGATAGAAAGCTGGTTAGATCGTCGGGCTCAACGGGTAATGATCAATGGCTCCATGTCTAGTTGGCAGCCGGTATCAAGCGGAGTGCCCCAAGGGTCGGTCCTGGGGCTGGTTTTCTTCAATAACTTCATTAATGATCTGGAGGACGGCGTGGATTGCACCCTAAGCAAGTTTGCAGATGACACTAAACTGGGAGGAGTGGTAGATACGCTGGAGAGTAGGGATAGGATACTGAGGGACCTAGACAAATTAGAGGATTGGGCCAAAAGAAATCTGATGAGGTTCAACAAGGACAAGTGCAGAGTCCTGCACTTAGGACGGAAGAATTCCATACACTGCTACAGACTAGGGACTGAATGGCTAGGCAGCAGTTCTGCAGAAAAGGACCTAGGGCAGGGGTTACAGTGGACAAGAAGCTGAATATGAGTCGACAGTGTGCCCTTGTTGCCAAGAAGGCTAACGCCATTTTGGGATGTATAAGTAGGGGCATTGCCAGCAGATCGAGGGACGTGATCATTCCCCTCTATTCGACATTGGTGAGGCCTCATCTGGAGTCCTATGTCCAGTTTTGGGCCCCACACTACAAGAAGGATGTGGAAAAATTGGAAAGAGTCCGGCGGAGGGCAACAAAAATGATTAGGGGGCTGGAGCACATGACTTATGAGGCGAGGAGGAGGGAACTGGAATTGTTTAGTCTGCAGAAGAGAAGAATGAGGAGGGATTTGATAGCTGCTTTCAACTACCTGAAAGGGGGTTCCAAAGAGGATGGATCTAGACTGTTCTCAGTGGTGGCAGATGACAGAACAAGCATTAATGGTCTCAAGTTGCAGTGGGGGAGGTTTAGGTTGGATATTAGGAAAAACTTTTTCACTAGGAGGATGGTGAAGCACTGGAATGGGTTACCTAGGGAGGTGGTGGAATCTCCTTCCTTAGAGGTTTTTAAGGTCAGGCTTGACAAAGCCCTGGCTGGGATGATTTAGTTGGGGATTGGTCCTGCTTTGAGCAGGGGGTTGGACTAGATGACCTCCTGAGGTCCCTTCCAACCCTGATATTCTATGATCTGTGATTCTATGATTGGCCTTTAGAAGCCACTCCCTAAGCACTGGATGAGGCTCCCCTTCATTAGCAAATAGTACCAGCAAACCCGATTAACTCCCATGTCACAAGGCAAGGAAACTTTTGAAAACCAATAGCTGCACATTGTAACGTTCTTGGGGAACAGTCAATGGACAAGTCCTGTACCAGACAAATGGCACCATTGCACATTTTCCAGCCAGTGCATTAAATAAAGATTTGGATTGGTTTTTTTAACCAATCGAGTTTGCCTGACATGTTTTTAGTTTATCAACCCTCAGTGCTGCTTTTAGCAGTTTGTTCCATTATCCTCGGATTTAGTTGTGTCCAACACAATATTGCCAACCTCACAAGTTCAAAAATCTTATGTCAGGCCCCCCAAACCATGAGATTTTGAAAAGCAGTAAGTGTTGGGTTCTTTCTACAACTTTTTATTTTCTGAGCTGTGAGGGGATGTCACATTTTTGAGCTTTTCTCCACAAACAGGAGGGATACAAATTTACTTTTTAAATGAAAGCTGAGAATCTTTTGTAATCACCTGACTCCAGGAGCTGGGGCTTTCAAAAACACCAAATATCATGGGAGTGTTTCTAAAATCACCCAAGCTGGCAGCACTGCCAGACTTCTCAGCCATTACAAAGTCAAACAGCCAAAATTAATAATTTAGGGCAGACTCTCTGTCCTGTTCTGCTCCCTTTGTGCCACTCAGGAGCATAAAACATTTACAGTCATCTCTAGCGAGCTCCCAGTGGGAGGCAGTCAGCAGCCATCACAAAGCAGTGTAGCTGGTTCCCAGTGGTGGATTAGCCACTGGACCCACGGGCCCATGCCCAGGGGCCTGGCCAACTGGGGGGGGGGGGCTAGCTTCTGGTGGGTGGGGCAGAGGAAGCCCCTCATGCCCCATCCCCAGCAAAAGCTGTGGCACGGGGGAAAGCCCCTAGAGGACCCCCCCGACCCCATCCCCAGCAGAAGCTGGGACAGGGGAAGCCTCCCCAGCAGCCTCCAAAACCATCCCTGGCAGCTGCGGCCCTGGGGCTATGGTGCAGTGACAGAGCTTCTCCACTCTTGGGGCTGCAGTGCGGGGGTGGATATGAGAAAGAGCAAATGGGATGTGGGACTGGCGGAATGGGGGGGGACCCTGGGTGGAACAGGGCGGGGTCATGGGGAAGGGGCAGAAAGGGGTGGGGCTGCGAGCAGAGCAGCAGGTGGAATGGGGCGGGGCCACAGATGGAACATGGGCAGGTCCTCAGGGAGAAGGGATGGAGGGGGCCCCCCACTTCCTCTGGCCCAGGGCCCCAGGAAATCTTAATCTGCTTCTGCTGGTTCCCATGCTTCCCTTCCTCCCTGTTACTAGGAGAGGATTGAGAAGTGACTGGAGCATACTCTAATGTACAGGCCAGGGCTGGATGGTTCTCAGCTTCTCCTTGTTGCTGTCTGCTGGGCTGCCCTGGGTGGCTGCATGATTGGAAACGTTGTCCTGTGCTAGGAAGTCCCCTGGGGCCAGGCAGAACCCCAGTGGTTCTCAGCCTGCAGCCCAATCAGCACAGAGCTGCGGCCTAGGTGACATCCTCAGGACCATACAGGTAGTATTGGATGCGGCCCACAATGGTAAATAGGTTGAGAACTACTGTGGTAGATCCTCCAACCTCCTCTCTGTGGGAAAGGGCCAGCTGCCTAGGCAGAGTATTCAGGGAAGAAGAAAGCAGAGGAGAGGGGAAGAGAGAGCCAAGTATTGGAGAGGCACATGGAGGAGAGAGAGGCAGTCAGACCCAGTGGTGACTGGGGCCATGGGGCTAGACATATAAGGGAAGCAGGCAGAAGAGAAACAGGCAGTAGAACAGCGCATGCCTGGGCGTGGGAGAGAAGACACATGAAGAGCAGGCAGGTGGCCAGGTCTCCACTGAGGCTCTAACCCCAACTGAGCAACGATTTTTCAAATAAGACGAAACACTCCTGGACCAAGACAGCGAAAACAGAAACACTTTCCGGGTGTAGTTCTGTTCCATCAGCCACTGCTGTGGGTTCCACAGGAATGTATTGGGAAGGGTATACACCATGGGCAGCGGGACGGGGGCACATAGCACTGCAGGGCACGAGGGGGTGTTGTGGGTTACGTCCACAACTCTCTCCCTGTTCCGATGCAATCCAGGCTGTGACAAAGCTTAGGGAATCTGGGGTCACTCTGATGCTCACCTGTTCTCCACACCACAGGGAGAAGGAATCACTTAATTATACGGTGTGGCAAGGGACATTGAGGAGAAGGACTGTATGCCATTATACTTCCCCCAACAATCACAAGCGCGCGCGCACACACACACATGCACACACACACTCACAGATGATATCCACCACTGCGATGCTTTAGCTGCTTCGCGACAGCACAAATGCCATCGTTGGCCAAGAGCCTTCTGCAGAGATAAGAACTTCTTGTACTCCAACCAAAGTCATCAAGAACAGAGTAATAAACTTTATTGGGGCTTATCAGAAGCACATAAAGGTCTCAACAGCGTGAGATACAAAGCAGCAAATAATTTGCATAAATGCTAACGAATCCTTGACATTGTTGGCATCCCTTGGGGGGACACCCCTCCATTGACTCACACCCTACATGGGAGCCACCCTGCATCACAAAGCTCAGGGCCCAGTGGAAAAGCCTGTTTGCCGTTGAAAACCCTCCGGGGGTTTCATTGTCTGGCCTACGCTGACCTTCCGTGCCACCTACATGGGAATGAGAACAATGAATCCAGCTAGGGCTCGGCTCACAGAGGTGTTGCCATGCAGAACTCGTAGGCACCTGCTGCCTCATGGGACCCTCAGCCCAAGGTGCCCAGGCGCCCTGTGCATCATCCGGGGAGAGTTAGGCACCTAAGAAAGGGATCCTCGGGAACCAGCAATGTGAGCAGGGAGCTGCCTGAGCTAGTCTGGCGTGAAATGCAGAGGAAAGGGACAGGGTTTAGGGCCAGATCCTCAAAGGTTATTAGGTGCCTAACTCCCACGAACCTGGGCCTTTGGGCATCTCCCTCCTCTCAGGATTCTCAGCCATGATCCCTCTCCCGGAGCCAGGCACCTAAGCCAGGTCAGCCTTATCTCACAAATAACGGGGAGAGAGCGAGCCAGCCCACCACAGCCAGTAGCTCAGTTGTCAGGGTGCTCACCTGGGTAAGGAAAAGCCAGACTCCAGTCCCTGCTCTCCCTATTTTGGAGCTTCCAGTTGGGCGCCCCACCCACCCGGCTATTGAGATATTGTGGGGGGTGGTACAGGGGGTGGCTCTCAATCTCTCTATTAAGGGGACCAGAGTGCGCAAGAGACGGGGATAGCCTGGTGGTCGAGGTACTCCTGGGATGTACACAGGGTACTCCGGTGACAAAGTCAGGTTCAGTCCCTTCTCCAGTAATTATTGAAGTAGCGATACAAAGGGAACAGTTCCAGGAGGAGAGATTGAGAGACCTGCCCTGTGGTGCAGGCACTCACCTGGATACAGGCTGCTGTCCAAACCAGGCAGAGGGGGATACAAACCTGGGCCTCCCACGTCTCCAATAAGAGCTCCAACCACTGGTCTATTGGGGAATCTGGGGACAAACACGCATGGCTGTCTTTTGTCCTGCTTTGAGCAGGGGGTTGGACTAGATGACCCCCTGAGGTCCCTTCCAACCCTGATATTCTATGATTCTATGAGACACATCTAGAGACAGTGAGTAAAGATGGACTTCATGGCAATTGTGGTTGGCGTGTTAATGAACATCAAATAACAACAGCTGTAAGCTGGGGGCCCTCGGCTCCCCTCTGCTGCCTCTGGAGGAGAGGTCGGGGTAGGGAGGGGGAAAAGAGCCCACAGCACACTCCTCTCGCACTCCGAGCCCCCTGTCCTGGGCAGCTGCAGCGTCAGAGCTCTGCAGGGAGGGTGGGGTCATTCCAGGAGCAGCTGCCCTCTGCAGCACACTCGGCAGGAGACCTAGCAGCTTACCTAATGGAAACCTCCTCCAGAGTTCACACAGCTTCCCGCAGCAGTACCACACCTTCTCCCTTGGCCACGCAGAAAGCCAACGGCGGCAGGTTCCTAAGGTAGCTATGCTGAAGGGGAGAATGGGACTAGGGAAGCCCAGGAGCCAGAAGAATGGAGTCTGCTGTCACCATGGAACACAGGGCTTTGCTGGACACACAGGCTGTATCCCTGATCCCTCTCCAAGCACAATCTCCTCATGTTGTGGGATGATGCAAGGGAAGCCCAGGGAACCGGGTGCAGTTTCCAGCGGTGTGCTGCCCGCAGGAGGAGACTGCCGGACCCTGGCAAAGCAAGCGAAGCAACAGCACCATTCAGCTGGTCAGATGCATCTTTCGGTACTTTTCTCAGCTCCCAGGCAGCCAGGCCCTTCTCCCTCAAGAGCTAGAGGGAGAGTCCTGTGAGCTCCAGGCGTCACTGGCTTTTATAGGGCCAGCTGCAGTCTGAGAGCTGCTCGCTTGGCCGTATCTGCACAGGCTTTCCGTACACAAAGGAGCTGTTTAGGAAAGATTGATTGTTATGACTTCCACCGAGTGATTGTCATCACCGTATTGGATAGAAATGAAAATCTCTTTCTTGGAGAGCTGATGTTATCAGAATCCTCCCCCCAGGGGATGCCCGAGAGGAAAAAGAATCATTCGTGGAGAGGAGCCAGCCGGAAACTCTGTGGGCCGGAGCAGCACAAGTAGCTGAAACAGGTGCAGCTGCACCATGGGGAGCCCGACTGGAGTCACCCTTCCTCCCAGCACCTTCCAAACCCAGAACTGGGCAGTGGAAACCCGCAAAGGTACCAGGGCCCACGCAGCTCCACCCCTCTGCCCCAGCCTGGGAGCTCCGGAACAAGGGGGGGAGGGATAGCTCAGTGGTTTGAGCATTGGCCTGCTAAACCCAGGGTTGTGAGTTCAATCCTTGAGGGGCCATTTAGGGATCTGGGGAAAAATCAGTACTTGGTCCTGCTAGCGAAGGCAGGGGGCTGGACTCTATGACCTTTCACGGTCCCTTCCAGTTCTAGGAGATGGGATATCTCCATTAATTTAAATTTAAACAACACACGCCACAACCTGCTGCTGAAATGAAGCAGGCAGACATTGAGCCAAGGCGGAGCACAGCACAGCCCTGCAGAAGGACCTGCGGATTCCGTCCCACTGGTGTTAACAGCCTTTGCTCTGGACATGGGCTGTTTGCTCTCGCCCCCTCCCGCACAGTCGGCTCCTTGTGCTCCCACCTCTTCTCCTTCCTCCCTTGCCTCTCTTCAGCTAACCAAACCCCACTGAAGTAAACCAGCTCCAACACTGGGCACTGACTGGCTATTTGCTCACTCAGCTGGTACGCTGTTTCCTTCCCACCAGCCCTGGGTGCCGGCTCAGTTAGACTGTCCGGGTGAAATTCACAAAGGAACTTGGGCATTGCAATGCCAATATTTTGTCCCAAATCGGGATGAAGAGTCAGAAATTCAAACTTTTCACAAATGCACAAAGAATGTAGTTTGGGGAGAACGGAAATGGAATCTGTCAGCTGGCGGCTCCCTGGGAGTCAGGCAGCCTGGGGAGTCAGCTGACCAGAGAGTTGGGGAGCCGGCCTCCAGGGCAGCCAGAGGGTCGGGGAGCCGGCCTCCAGGGCAGCCAGAGAGTCGGGGAGCCTGCCTCCAGGGCAGCCAGAGGGTCGGGGAGCCGGCCTCCAGGGCAGCCAGAGGGTCGGGGAGCCGGCCTCCAGGGCAGCCAGAGGGTCGGGGAGCCGACCTCCAGGGCAGCCAGAGGGTCGGGGAGCCGGCCTCCAGGGCAGCCAGAGGGTCGGGGAACCGGCCTCCAGGGCAGCCAGAGGGTCGGGGAACCGGCCTCCAGGGTAGCCAGAGAGTTGGGGACCCGGCCTCCAGGGCAGCCAGAGGGTCGGGGAGCCGGCCTCCAGGGCAGCCAGAGAGTCGGGGAGCCGGCCTCCAGGGCAGCCAGAGGGTCGGGGACCCGGCCTCCAGGGTAGCTGGCCAGCTGTGGAGTGGGGAGCTGGGCTGCCCGGGGAGACAGGGAGCCTGGAAGCCCGGATTCTGCAGCAGCCTATCGCACAAGCTGCTGGGAGCCCAGCCTGCCTGGTTGCCACTGAAAGGTTCAGCAGAATCAACAGGTTACCTTGGAATGGTTTGGTTTACTTGAATCAGCATTTTCTGCTGCCAAACTGCCCCGCTGGAAACTTTCCCAGCAGCTCCAGATTCGGGGGGAGGCGCTAGTGCTTTGCAGAGTTTCTCATTGTGCATGTCCCCCTTTGTCTGAAGCAGCATCTCACAGGGCTGTTAAAGTGTACTGGTTCTGAAACCACACAGGGTTAGAGCTGAAAGCAGACAGCACGTCTGACCTGTCACCGTCATTTAGTAACAGCCTTTTCCCCACCATCGTTTGAAAGCCAGATCCCGTTTTTAAAGCCATGAGCAACATCTGAGGAGAAGCATCAGTCTCTGTAATCCAGCAGCTTTTCCTTGAAGAAAGTGTAACTAAGGCCAGGTCTACATGACAAAGTGAGGCCCATGTATGTCACCTTGCACTGACCTAGTTGTGCATATGTCTACACCCAACTTTGTCTCCGACCAACATAAGTGCCCTGCTATGGCAAGGCAATAAAACCATGTCCCCGAACTGCATTGAGCCATAGTCGACCTACTGCGGTTGATGGAGTGTGAGTGTAGCCACTGTGTGACATATGCCGACACTCCCAGACTTCTAGCAGCTGTCCCACAATGCTCTCTTCCCTGCAACAGTGACTGCTGTGGTTGTGAACTCCACAGCCAATGCAGGGTCAAGTGCCCCCCAGATTTCTGCTCAGCCTGGGGGGGGTGGGCAAGAGGAGATCTGTTCTGATCCTGCCCTGCCTGCCCCGGCACACTGCTTCCACCAAGAGGTCCCGCAAGCATTTATGGGCTTTTCCCTGTTCAGGCTGCTGTATGGGCATCAGATGGTGTTGGCGTGTCCTCTCGCACTGAGGTTACCTCTCCGGGGGAGGGAACTCCAGTCATTAGGAAAGGGCAGGTGTTAGTAATGGGAGATTCGATCATTAGAAACATAGATAGCTGGGTTTGCGATGACCGGGAGAACCGTATGGTGACTTGCCTGCCTGGTGCGAAGGTTGCAGATCAAGATAGGCATCTAGATAGACTTATGTGTAGTGCTGGGGAGGAGCCGGTGGTTGTGGTACATATAGGTACCAGTGACATAGGAGAGACGTCCTGGAGGCCAAATTTAAGCTGCTAGGGAAGAGACTGAAATCCAGGACCTCTCTGCTGGCATTCTCAGAAATGCTCCCAGTTCCACGTGCAGGGCCAGGTAGGCAGGCAGAGCTTCGGAGTCTCAATGCGTGGATGAGACAATGGTGTAGAGAGGAGGGGTTTAGATTTATTAGGAACTGGGGAAACTTTTGGGATGGGGGAGCCTATACAGGAGGGATGGGCTCCACCTAAACCAAAGTGGAACCAGACTGCTAGCGCTTAACATTTAAAAAGGTTGCAGAGTAGTTTTTAAACGAAGAGATGGGGGAAAGCCGATTGCTGCAGAGGAACATGTGGATCGGACAGAGACTTCTCTTAGAAGAGAGTCTATTGATAGAGATTCTCTAGGTTTTAGTCAGGAGGAAAGGATGGAAGAGGATAAAGTAGGGGCCAGATCAGATGAGAAACATTCACATAAAAAAGAATCCAAAACATCAGAAAAGGGCACCCAAATAAACAGTGACAAGTTTTTAAAGTGCTTGTACACAAATGCTAGAAGTCTAAATAATAAGATGGGTCAACTAGAGTGCCTTGTGATAAAGGGATATTGATATAATTAGCACCACAGAAACCTGGTGGAGTGAGGACAATCAATGGGACACAATCATTCCGGGGTACAAAATATATCGGAAGGACAGAACAGGTCATGCGGGGGGACAGGAGGGAGTGGCACGATATGTGAAAGAAAATGTAGAATCAAATGAAGTAAAAATCTTAAGTGAATCCACATGTTCCATAGAATCTCTATGGATAGTAATTCCATGCTCTAATAAGAATATAACAGTAGGGATCTATTATCGACCACCTGAGCAGGACAGTGATAGTGAAGATGAAATGCTAAGGGAGATTAAAGAGGCTATCAAAATAAAGAACTCAGTAATAGTGGGGGATTTCAATTATCCCCATATTGACTGGGTACATGTCACCTCAAGACGAAATGCAGAGACAAAATTTCTCAATACTTTAAATGACTGCTTCTTTGAGCAGCTGGTACAGGAACCCACAAGGGGAGAGACAACTCTCGATTTAGTCCTGAGCGGAGTGTAGGAGCTGGTCCAAGAGGTAACTATAACAGGACTGCTTGGAAATAGTGACCATAATATAATAACATTTAACATTCCTGTGGTGGGAAGAACACCTCAACAGCCCAACACTGTGGCATTTAATTTCAAAAGGGGGAACTATGCAAAAATGAGGAGGTTAGTTAAACAGAAATTAAAAGGTACAGTGACTAGAGTGAAATCCCTGCAAGCTGCATGGGCACTTTTCAAAGACACCATAATAGAGGCCCAACTTAAATGTATACCTGTAGGGAGGTTCGGCCAGGGCTCGTCCCTCTCCGGGGTGGCGGGGAACCAGACCGCCTTGCTACTTCTGTCAGGTGTGTCGGGGAACTAGCCTGGCTGCGGGACAAACAGTCAGTAGCTCAGGCCCTCAGGCAGGGGCTGAGCAAACAATTCAGTATTAGCAGGCCCAGGCCCTGCATCAGGGCGAGGCAACAAACAGTCAGTAGCGCAGGTCCTCAGGCAGGGGCTGAGCAAACAGTTGAACAGCAAACCCCAGGCTCCTGGCTCTGAGCCGCCGGGGAGAGCGGCCAGCTGGCACTCTGGACAGGAGCTACAATAGTTCCTTGCTTCCTGATGCACACCGGGCCAGAAGAAGCGTGTCAGTATCCGAGCTAGAGTCTTCTCATGGCCCAAGTACCCGGCAGCAGGGATGTCATGGGCGAGTTTCATTACTGCCCGTCGGTGACATTGAGGCAGGAGTAGTTGGCTCTGGGGTTCTCCAGTGCGCGGGTCCTGTTCTACCTGATAGAGCCAATCCTGACAGTTCAAAGTGTGGCCACTGCTTCGCCCGGTGCGGTTCAATTACGGCCCCATCGACCATGGCTAGTTGCTCGTAAGCGGGATTGAGGGTGGGATCTGCCCTTTGGTCACGACAAAAGTCAGTGTGAAGCAGGGGTTCAGCAGCAGCTTCTGGAGGGGAGACCTCGGGTTCTTCTTCCGTTCCATTGGGGTCTGGTGCCTCCTCCCCCTCTGACTGGGTCTCAGGGAGGCCCCCTTCCAGTACTGGGGTAACTGCGAGACTCTCGTCAGCATTTGAGTGGAGGACTTCCGGGAAGTCTGGCCAGTCCTGCCCCAGGATCACCAGGTAGGCGAGCCGAGGAGCCAGGCTGACCACTGTCGATTGCGTGATCCCATCCACGGTCAGACAGACTTGGGCACTGGGGTAGGGTCGTACGTCACCGTGAATGCACTGTAGACAGATTGTCCTCAGGCGTGGGTCAGCCTGGAGGTTTAGGCTTTGACGAACCAGTGTCTGGCCGCAGCCTGAATCAATTAGGGCCAACGTTGGGCAATCCCCGACAACCACTGGCACTGTAATCTTGGCGGCCTGTGGGCGTTGGGCGCAGGCTTCTCCTGTGCAGACCTGGCTGAAGCTGCAATCCATCTCGGTGCAGTCCCGCCGTAAATGGCCATATTTCCCACAGGAAAAACAGGGTCTCAGATCCAAGCACCCAGGCCGGGATAGTGTTCCTGCCTGGCCCCTGGGAGGGCTTCGGTTGGTCCCTCGGGTATCTGGTTGGGGTGCTGGGGCTTGTCGAACTGGGACCTCGGCAGGTTGGGGTCGGGGCTCCGGGCCCTGGGACGGATTTCATGGTTCGATCCGGGTGGTCCCCCTTTTCTCTGGGTTAGGGTGCTCTGGTCTTGGTGGGGCAGCTCGAATGATCGGTTCCACTGGTGCTTCGGCGGCGAGGAAATCCTCCATCAGTGTGATGGCAGCAGTTAACGTTGTAGGCCGATGGCGGAGGACCCAGGCCCTCCCTCGCGATGGGAGTATATGGACGAATTGCTCCAGAATAATTTGTTCAACGAGCTCATCCGGGGTTCGCCTTTTGGGCTGTAGCCACTGCTTGCATGCTTCCCTCAACTCTTGGGCTACCATCCGGGGTTGGGCCCCCGTAGTGTAGACCAAGCTCCAGAACCACTGTCAGAAGGTCTCTGGACTAACGTCCAAGGCATCTAAGATTGCTGCCTTTACCTGGGTGTAGTCCCATGCCGTGTCCATGGACAGGCCCCAATATACAGTTTGGGCGGTCCCGGTCAGGTACAGGGCCAAAATGGTAGCCCACTGGTCTTGGACCCAGCCTGCAACTAACATCACCCTTTCAAAAGTCACAAGAAAGGCTTCTGGGTCGTTGTTGGGGCCCATCTTTGTCAACCGGATGGGAGGGGTTAGGCTGGTTGGTCCAGTGGCACCCGCAGGCTGGAGCTCCGCAGGACGGGGCAGCAAGGACACCAACTGCTGCAGGCATTGCTGCTCGTGGTCCCGGTTCTGGCATCCCAACTCCAAAATCAGCTCTTGCTGTTGGGTCCCGAGTTGCTGGACCAGCTGCTGCTGCTGCTGGAGCTGGGCGGCCCGCTGCTGTTGTTGGCTTTCGGCTAAGTCCTTAATAAGCTTATCCATATTCATGGTCGCTCGGACACGCTCCTCCGCAGATCCCTTCTCACAAGGATTGGGGGATCGGTGCTCACATTCTCCACCAGGTGTAGGGAGGTTCGGCCGTGGCTCGTCTCTCTCCGGGGCGGCGGGGAACCAGACCGCCTCGCTACTTCTGTCAGGTGTGTCGGGGAACTAGCCTGGCTGTAGGGCCTCAGGCAGGGGCTGAGCAAACAGTTCAGTGTTAGCAGGCCCAGGCCCTGGGTCAGGGCGGAGCAACAAACAGTCCGTAGCGCAGGCCCTCAGGCAGGAGCTGAGCAAACAGTTCAATATTAGCAGGCCCAGGCCCTGGGTCAGGGCGAGGCAACAAACAATCAGTGGTTCAGGCCCTCAGGCAGGGGCTGAGCAAACAGTTGAACAGCAAACCCCAGGCTCCTGGCTCTGAGCAGCCGGGGAGAGGGGGAGACGGCCACCCGCGAGGTGGGTGGCGGGGGGACGCCGGCCCTCCCACTCCACTGCCTCCCAGCCTGGGGCCCTAGCAGAGGCAGAAGACCCGCTGCTCTGTCAGTGGGGTCCTGACCGCAACACAGTGACATTGGCTCTGGCAGTGCTGCAGCCAGACTAGGGTCGGCTGCTCCTGGGCTACTTCGTACCTCCCCCTTTAGAGGTATCTGGGTCTGGACGGCATCCTCCAAGGGGTCACACACCATGGGCTCCTTGGGGTAACTGGCGCACAGTTGGCTTGGCAGCTCCTCGGGGTAACTGGCGAGCAGCAGGCTTGGCAGCGTCTCTGGGCTCGGGCTAGCATCAGGCATTGGCTGGTCTGGCCAGTCCTCGGGTCAGCCACCGATTGCCGTGGTCTCCCAACTGGGAGCTATGCCACAGGCGTCTGGCCTCTCCGGTGGCTGAGTTCCAAGTGAGCGCTGGGGTCGGGCTTTTATACTTCCTGTCCTGCGCCTTGACCTCTGAGGGGCGGGCGCAGGATTCCCTGGCTCCGCCCACTTTGGTGTCCAGAGAGGCTCATCCCTCTCTGGGGCGGCGGGGAACTAGACCGCCTCGCTACAATACCCCAAATTCAAAAACAGAGTAAAAGAACTAAAAAAGAGCCACCATAGCTTAACAACCATGTAAAAGAAGCAGTGAGAGATAAAAAGGCATCTTTTAAAAAGTGGAAGTCAAATCCTAGTGAGGTAAATAGGAAGGAGCATAAACACTGCCAAATTAAGTGTAAAAATGTAATAAGAAAAGCCAAAAAGGAGTTTGAAGAACAGCTAGCCAAAAACTCAAAAGGTAATAACAACATGTTTTTCAGTACATCAGAAGCAGGAAGCCTGCTAAACAACCAGTGGGGCCCCTGGACAATCGAGATACTAAAGGAGATACCACAAAAGTAATTGCAGAAAAACTAAATGAATTCTTTGCTTCATTCTTCACGGCTGAGGATGTTAGGGAGATTCCCAAACCTGAGCTGGCTTTTGTAGGTGAGAAATCTGAAAAACTGTCACAGATTGAGGTGTCACTAGAAGAGGTTTTGGAATTAATTGATAAACTTTACAGTAACAAGTCACCGGGACCAGATGGCATTCACTCAACAGTTCTGAAAGAACTCAAATGTGAAATTGCGGAACTATTAACTAAGGTTTGTAACCTGTCCTTTAAATCAGCTTCTGTACCCAATGACTGGAAGATAGCTAATGTAACGCCAGTATTTAAAAAGGGCTCTAGAGGTGATCCCGGCAATTACAGACTGGTAAGTCTAACGTCAGTACCGGGCAAATTAGTTAAAACAATAGTAAAGAATAAAATTGTCAGACATATAGAAGAACATAAATTGTTGGGCAAAAGTCAACATGATTTCTGTAAAGGAAAATCGTTTCTTACTAATCTATTAGAGTTCTTTGAAGGGATCAACAAATATGTGGACAAGGGGGATGCAGTGGACATAGTGTACTTAGATTTACAGAAAGCCTTTGACAAGGTCCCTCACCAAAGGCTCTTATGTAAATTAAGTTGCCATGAGATAAGAGGGAAGATTCTTTCATGGGTTGAGAACTGGTTAAAAGACAGGGAACAAAGGGTAGAATAAATGGTTAATTTTCAGAATGGAGAGGGGTAACTAGTGGTGTTCCCCAAGGGTCAGTCCTAGGACCAATCCTATTCAACTTATTCATAAATGATCTGGAGAAAGGGGTAAAAAGTGAGGTGGCAAAGTTTGCAGATGATACTAAACTACTCAAGATAGTTAAGACCAAAGCAGACTGCGAAGAACTCCAAAAAGATCTCACAAAACTAAGTGATTGGGCAACAAAATGGCAAATGAAATTTAATGTGGATAAATGTAAAGTAATGCACATTGGAAAAAATAACCCCAACTATGCATACAATATGATGGGAGCTAATTTAGCTACAACTAATCAGGAAAAAGATCTCGGAGGCATCGTGGATAGTTCTCTGAAGACGTCCACGCAGTGTGCAGCGGCAGTCAAAAAAGCAAACAGGATGTTAGGAATCATTAAAAAGGGGATAGAGAATAAGACGGAGAATATCTTATTGCCCTTACATAAATCCATGGTACACCCACATCTTGAATGCTGCGTACAGATGTGGTCTCCTCATCTCAAAAAAGTTATACTGGCATTAGAAAAGGTTCAGAGAAGGGCAACTAAAATAATTTGGGGTTTGGTTCAGGTCCAATATGAGGAGAGATTAAAGAGGCTAGGACTTTTCAGCTTGGAAAAGAGGAGACTAAGGGGGGGATATGATAGCGGTATATAAAATCATGAGTGATGTGGAGAAAGTGAATAAGGAAAAGTTATTTACTTGTTCCTGTAATATAAGAACTAGGAGCCACCAAATGAGATTAATGGGCAGCAGGTTTAAAACAAATAAAAGGAAGTTCTTCTTCACACAGCGCACAGTCAACCTGTGGAACTCCTTGCCTGAGGAGGTTGTGAAGGCTAGGGCTATAACAGGGTTTAAAAGAGAACTGGATAAATTCATGGCAGTTATGAGAATCCGCAGCTACCAGCATGTGCCCACCAATGGCAGATTGTATCCCAGCACCTTGTCATCCCTCAACCCCCTTCCCTACCTCTTCCCTTCACATGGCTTTCAAAATGGCAGCTGGGAAATGCAAACAGTAAAGAACATCTTTGAAAAACATTTTCATTGGACAGGCACCAAATTTCCCACCAGCAACTTGGAATAACATCTCCATTTGCCACTAGGGCACCATAAGAACAATTATATCGTCCAAAACGTGAAAGGCTGAAATGATTGAAGAAGCCTTTTGTTGCAATGCCACCCCCACTTCAACTAGTTATGCAAAATGTATCAAACAGAAACAGCATGCAGAAAAGGACCTAGAGATTACAGTGGACGAGAAGCTGGATATGAGTCAGCAGTGTGCCCTTGTTGCCAAGAAGGCTAACGCCATTTTGGGCTGTTTAAGTAGGGGCATTGCCAGCAAATCAAGGGACGTGATCATTCCCCCCTATTCGGCATTGGTGTGGCCCCATCTGGAGTACTGTGTCCAGTTTTGGACCCCACACTACAAGAAGGATGTGGAAAAATTGGAAAGAGTCCAGCGGAGGGCAACAAAAATGATTAGGGGGCTGGAGCACATGACTTATGAGGAGAGGCTGAGGGAACTGGGATTGTTTAGTCTGCAGAAGAGAAGAATGAGGGGGGATTTGATAGCTGCTTTCAACTACCTGAAAGGGGGTTCCAAAGAGGATGGATCTAGACTGTTCTCAGTGGTAGCAGATGACAGATCAAGGAGTAACGGTCTCAAGTTGCAGTGGGGGAGGTTTAAGTTGGATATTAGGAAAAACTTTTTTCACTAGGAGGATGGTGAAGCACTGGAATGGGTTACCTAGGGAGGTGGTGGAATCTCCTTCCTTAGCAGTTTTTAAGGTCAGGCTTGACAAAGCCCTGGCTGAGATGATTTAGTTGGGGATTGGTCCTGCTTTGAGCAGGGGGTTGGACTAGATGACCTCCTGAGGTCCCTTCCAACCCTGATATTCTATTATTCATTGTCTCTGCACTTCTATAAGTGTGATTAACCAGGCTGTGTCCAGGGCCATTCTGTGGACTAAGCATCCCTTTCACAGTATACTGGGGTTCAGTTTTGAAATGTAACATTTTATGTCCTTGAAATTCCACAATAATTAATTCTGTGCTCCTTCACTGAGCAATTTGAAACAATAACCCTCTGTGTCTTGTCCAGTTTCTGGCCCCTTGACCTCTACAAGCTGCTGTATGTCCACAACTTGACTCCGGCCTCAACGTACTTTCACGGACAGTGTTGTCCCACAAACTTATTCAGGATAGTTTTAGGGGTTAAGACAAAGATGCCACATTTATTATGATAACAATTTTATTTATGACCAATAACTAATATCTTAATCCTAATACACACACATTATACCTAATACCTATAAACACACACACACACACATTCACACACACACACATCCATCAGATGTTCTGCAGCTGCTGCATAGTTACCAGTCCTGCTTGAGTCTGTGGCTTGAGTTTGCAGCTTGGGTTCGTAGCTTGTGGCGGTTAACTGGCCAGGAAAGCCGGGCACAAGGACGAGCTGGGTCTCTGTTGGGCATGCACCGATGCCCTTCCATGTTGGCAGCAGAATGTTACCCTCCTCCAAAATTTTCCATCTCACCCATCCTTTTTGTAGGCTTTAGTTTGAATCCAGAGTCTATAGGTCTTGCTGTGTCACGCTGCCTCCAGGTTTGGTGATTGATCACCTGTCAATTGCAGACATGACTTTCAGCCTAGGACCGGGCTTTGATCTTCCTTCTATTGTACCTTTTTTTTTTAGGGTGGATTCTTCTTACTTTGTTAGGGCTCTTGTCTGCATCTTCAGCCGTTGGTGTTTGAACTCTATTTAATTAGGACAGGCTGGGGCTGGAGGTTGATTTCATCATCCATACATACCTCATTCACACATCTAAACTAAACTAATAAGATTACAGCAGGGTTTGCAAAAATGAAGGTTGCAGCAAGCCCTTACAAAATGGAGTAAGCGTTTTAAAATGGGGTTTGAATTACAATATGGCAAACAGTGAACAGAAGTTACAATATAGACAAGTATAATGGATGGCAAACAGTGAACAGAAGTTACACCATAGGCAAGTGTAATAAATGGTGAACAGAAGTTACAATACTGAAACAGTGCAAGTCTTAGTGATTTAAGCAGGAATTGGATTGATAGTGAAACTTACAAAGGTAGCTGACTGAACAGCTATGGCTCTTAACAAGCATCTTAACTGTTAATTAGCCAGTTATTGGGGTAACCGGTTTTATGAATGAATATTGTTTCATTCAAAAAACTTTACTTATGAAGTTACATTAATAAAGTGAACAATTAAAAACAATTTCATTCATCAGTTCTACAACGGTTCCAAGAGGAAGCATATCCATGATGAAGTTATGATCAGAGTTCTTGAAAGGGCCGACAAGCAGATCCAGTACCAGGAGCAGAGAGACTTAAGACTGGAGAAACGGCATGCTGAGAGGCAGGTGGAAAGGTTGAAGCTCACCGCACAGCTGGAGGACAGGTGTTTCAGCATGGGAGCAGGCAGCAATGCAGTTCCTGGAACGGGAATAGTGGCTAAGGAAGGACAACAGAGCACAACAAAGAGAACTGTTCGAGCAACTCACCTCCTTCATGGCTGGAAGAGTACCAGCTCCTGCTGCCTCTCCCACAATGGTCTGATCCCTCTGCAACGTACCCTCTGTCCAGAAGTAGCTCAGACAACTTCATGTCTGGTATCAGAGGGGTAGCCGTGTTAGTCTGAATCTGTAAAAAGCAACAGAGGGTCCTGTGGCACCTTTGAGACTAACAGAAGTATTGGGAGCATAAGCTTTCGTGGGTAAGAACCTCACTTCTTCAGATGCAAGTAATGGAAATCTCTAGAGGCAGGTATATATCAGTGTGGAGATAACGAGGTTAGTTCAATCAGGGAGGGTGAGGTGCTCTGCTAGCAGTTGAGGTGTGAACACCAAGGGAGGAGAAACTGTTTCTGTAGTTGGATAGCCATTCACAGTCTTTGTTTAATCCTGATCTGATGGTGTCAAATTTGCAAATGAACTGGAGCTCAGCAGTTTCTCTTTGGAGTCTGGTCCTGAAGTTTTTTTGCTGTAAGATGGCAACCTTTACATCTGCTATTGTGTGGCCAGGGAGGTTGAAGTGTTCTCCTACAGGTTTTTGTATATTGCCATTCCTGATATCTGACTTGTGTCCATTTATCCTCTTGCGTAGTGACTGTCCAGTTTGGCCAATGTACATAGCAGAGGGGCATTGCTGGCATATGATGGCATATATAACATTAGTGGACATGCAGGTGAATGAGCCGGTGATGTTGTAGCTGATCTGGTTAGGTCCAGTGATGGTGTTGCTGGTGTAGATATGTGGGCAGAGTTGGCATCGAGGTTTGTTGCATGGGTTGGTTCCTGAGTTAGAGTTGTTATGGTGCGGTGCGTGGTTGCTGGTGAGAATATGCTTAAGGTTGGCAGGTTGTCTGTGGGCGAGGACTGGCCTGCCTCCCAAGGTCTGTGAAAGTGAGGGATCATTGTCCAGGATGGGTTGTAGATCACTGATGATGCGTTGGAGAGGTTTAAGCTGAGGACTGTAGGTGATGGCCAGTGGAGTTCTGTTGGTTTCTCTTCTGGGCCTGTCTTGTAGCAGGAGGTGTACCCAGAAGCCTCCTGCTACAAGACAGGCCCAGAAGAGAAACCAACAGAACTCCACTGGCCATCACCTACAGTCCTCAGCTTAAACCTCTCCAACGCATCATCAGTGATCTACAACCCATCCTGGACAATGATCCCTCACTTTCACAGACCTTGGGAGGCAGGCCAGTCCTCGCCCACAGACAACCTGCCAACCTTAAGCATATTCTCACCAGCAACCACGCACCGCACCATAACAACTCTAACTCAGGAACCAACCCATGCAACAAACCTCGATGCCAACTCTGCCCACATATCTACACCAGCAACACCATCACTGGACCTAACCAGATCAGCTACAACATCACCGGCTCATTCACCTGCATGTCCACTAATGTTATATATGCCATCATATGCCAGCAATGCCCCTCTGCTATGTACATTGGCCAAACTGGACAGTCACTACGCAAGAGGATAAATGGACACAAGTCAGATATCAGGAATGGCAATATACAAAAACCTGTAGGAGAACACTTCAACCTCCCTGGCCACACAATAGCAGATGTAAAGGTTGCCATCTTACAGCAAAAAAACTTCAGGACCAGACTCCAAAGAGAAACTGCTGAGCTCCAGTTCATTTGCAAATTTGACACCATCAGATCAGGATTAAACAAAGACTGTGAATGGCTATCCAACTACAGAAACAGTTTCTCCTCCCTTGGTGTTCACACCTCAACTGCTAGCAGAGCACCTCACCCTCCCTGATTGAACTAACCTCGTTATCTCCACACTGATATATACCTGCCTCTAGAGATTTCCATTACTTGCATCTGAAGAAGTGAGGTTCTTACCCACGAAAGCTTATGCTCCCAATACTTCTGTTAGTCTCAAAGGTGCCACAGGACCCTCTGTTGCTTTTTTCATGTCTGGGTGGCCCATGCAATCAGGCCCCATGAGTGGCTGGGCAGGGCACCTAAAATCTGTGCAGCCTTCCTTCTGAACCCCTCTCCTGTGGATACATCCATCCCGCTCCCCCGGCACCAAGTGTGTGGAAAACGGGGCAAGAAGGGAAAGAAGAATGTGGGGCCAGGAGACATGCAGCGGGGAGGGGAGGGGAGTGAGTTGTGTCTGCACTGTGTTCTGCACTTGAATTTTTTGTGTTTTGGAAATGTTCTGTTACTTGGTTTTGGGTGGTGTTTTGTTTTGCTGACCTGTCTGACACTGGTTGAAGATCTACTGTTTTATAATATGTTTACAAATAAAACATTTTATAACATCAAGGATTTTTATTGCTATTACTGCATCCCATCATATAATCATGATTTGCAATAATAAAACTAAAAATAGGATCAGGAGCAATGATACATGACTAAGCAAACACTTCTCCTCCACACAGTTAGGTACAGCAATTCACACTTCAATAACTTCCTTACAAGATCCTATGCCGTGATTCATTGACCGCCCTCCTCCACCCAAATCATTACTCATCATGTCATTCATAAGTACATTGCATGGCAATCAAGCCCCCTAACACCCAAGCGCTGACTCTCCACAATTAATTAACCCTTTTCTCCCCACGAGCACATTCATAGAGGTGCTATTCACGCTCTTCCATTGGGCCATGCAAGTCCATAACGTGGACGCACAAAGCCTCCCTGACTTCTGTGCCTGGGTGCATTCAGCTCCAGCTGTGGCAGGTGCACTTTCTGGCTGAGGTACCGATCCAGCGGCCTCTCGCTGTCACAGGTCCATTCAGGGGGAAAAGGCCCACCTCTATCTTCACACAGATTGTGAAGAGCACAGCAAGCCACAGTGATGCGGACAGCGTTGAAGACACTGGTATTCAAACGGGGCTGTAGACACCTCCAATGGGATTTCAATCTGCCAAAAGCACATTCAGCAACCACTCTGCACCTGCTGAGAGTGTAATTAAACTGTCTTCTGCCAGAGCCGCTGACGTCAGGTACAGTTTCATAAGTCAAGGCAAAAGGGGTACATAGGGTCCCCCAGAATGCCGGTGGGGACAGTAACTCCATTTATGACACTGTCATGTGGTGGGAATAGTGTCCCAGCTGGGCCATGAATGTAGACTGCTGATCAGTGAAAATCCCTGGCATGGTGGACTTTCCCTGTGAGGCCCCCATTAAATCTCCCTTTGTGGTCCACAAAGTAGTACCCTTTGTGGTTTATATACTCATGTGCTCCTTAAGGAGGGCAAACTATGGGCACATGAGTCCCATCAATGGCCCCGGCACAGTTAGGAAACCCCATTCCCTCAAAGCCACCAATTGCCTCCGGAATAGTTTTAATGCCACCCACCTTGGGATAACAGCGGAGGCTAACAGAGGGAGTTTGCCTGGGAGTTCGCCTGGGGAGAGCCCACTGAGGCTTTCATCTTGCCGACTTCTTTGAGTAGTTATTGCAACAGCTGAGGAAGCTCTTAGAAGGAAGGAAATATGGATGATGAGCATTCAGCTGTTGTTACCTGCACAGGATGTGCCATGTTTGTCTTTCTTCCACAGGACAGAAGCGACTTTGTCTGTAAAAAGTGCAAGTTGGTCTCCATATTGGAAGAGAAGGTTCGAGGTCTGGAGAAACAAGTATCGACCCTGCATTGCATAAGAGAAAATGAAGATTTCCTGGACAGACGTTAGGATATGCTTCTATGGGCACAACATTCTGAAGAATCAGAGCAGGCTGTGCAGCGGAGACAGAAGGACAGTGAAGAAATTTGGCAGCATGTGACCTCCAGAAGAAGAAAGAGGAGCGTCCATGTACCAGCAATGCAGATACAGGGGAGCAACCATTTTCATGTTCTCTCCACAGGTACTAATGCGGAGAGTGGACTAGATGATACATCTGAGGGAAGGGAGCAGAAGGAGACTCCACCGATTAGAAGGCATGAGATGCACTGTTTTAGGGATGGGAGTTCCACGACCACCGCTCCCAAGAGAAGGAGGCGGGTGGTGGTGGTCGGGGACTCCCTCCTCAGGGGGACTGAGTCATCTATCTGCCGCCCTGACCGGGAAAACCGAGAGATCTGCCTGCTTGCCAGGAGCTAGGATTCACGATGTGACGGAGAGACTGCCGAGACTCATCAAGCCCTTGGATCACTACCCCTTCCTGCTTCTCCACATGGGCACCAATGATACTGCCAAGAATGACCTTGAGCGGATCATTGCAGACTACGTGGCTCTGGGAAGAAGGATAAAGGAGTTTGAGGTACAAGTGATGTTCTTGTCCATCCTCCCTGTGCAGGGAAAAGGCCTGGGTAGAGAATGTTGAATCGTGGAAGTCAACGAATGGCTACACAGGTGGTGTCAGAGAGAAGGCTTTGGATTCTTTGACCATGGGATGGTGTTCCAAGAAGGAGGAGTGCTAGGTAGATACAGACTCCACCTAACGAAGAGAGGGAAGAGCATCTTCACAAGCAGGCTGGCTAACCTAGTGAGGAGGGCTTTAAACTAGGTTCACCGGGGAAAGAAGACTAAAGCCCTGAGGTAAGTGGGGAAATGGGATACCGGGAGGAAGCACGAGCAGGAGAGCGCAAGAGGGGAGGACCCCTGTCTCATACTGAGAAAGCGGGACGATCAGCAAGTTATTTTAAGTGCCTATACACAAATGCAAGAAGCCTGAGAAACAAGCAGGGAGAACTGGAAGTCCTGGCACAGTCAAGGAACTATGATGTGATTGGAATAACAGAGACTTGGTGGGATAACTCACATGACTGGAGTACTGTCATGGATGGATATAAACTGTTCAGGAAGGACAGGCAGGGCAGAAAAGGTGGAGGAGTTGCATTGTATGTAAGAGAGCAGTATGACTGCTCAGAACTCTGGTATGAAACTGCAGAAGTGTGAGCAACAAGGGTAATGTCGTGGTGGGAGTCTGCTATAAATAACCAGACCAGGGGGATGAGGTGGATGAGGCTTTCTTCCGGCAACTAACAGAAGTTACTAGATCACAGGCCCTGGTTCTCATGGGAGACTTCAATCACCCCGATATCTGCTGGGAGAGGAATACAGCGGTGCACAGACAATCCAGAAAGTTTTTGGAAAGTGTAGGGGACAATTTCCTGGTGCAAGTGCTGGAGGAACCAACTAGGGGCAGAGCTCTTCTAGACCTGCTGCTCACAAACCGGGAAGAATTAGTAGGGGAAGCAAAAGTGGATGGGAACCTGGGAGGCAGTGACCATGAGATGGTTGAGTTCAGGATCCTGACACAAGGAAGAAAGGAGAGCAGCAGACTATGGACCCTGGACTTCAGAAAAGCAGACTTTGACTCCCTCAGGGAACTGATGGGCAGAATCCCCTGGGAGAATAACATGAGGGGGAAAGGAGTCCAGGAGAGTTGGCTGTATTTTAAAGAATCCTTATTGAGGTTGCAAGAACAAACCATCCCGATGTTTAGTAAGAATAGTAAATACGGCAGGTGACCAACTTGGCTTAACAGTGAAATCCTTGCTGATCTTAAACACAAAAAAGAAGCTTACAAGACGTGGAAGATTGGACAAATGACCAGGGAGGAGTATAAAAATATTGCTCAGGCACGCAGGAGTGAAATCAGGAAGGCCAAATCACACTTGGAGTTGCAGCTAGCAAGGGATGTTAAGAGTAACAAGAAGGGTTTCTACAGGTATGTTAGCAACAAGAAGAAAGTCAAGGAACGTGTGGGCCCCTTACTGAATGAGGGAGGCAACCTAATGACAGAGGATGTGGAAAAAGCTAATATACTCAATGCTTCTTTTACCTCTGTCTTCATCAACAAGGTCAGCTCCCAGACTGCTGCACTGGGCAGCACAGCATGCGGAGGAGGTGACCAGCCCTCTTTGGAGAAAGAAGTGGTTCAGGACTATTTAAGAAAGCTGGACGAGCACAAATCCATGGGGCTGGATGCGCTGCATCCGAGGGTGCTAAAGGAGTTGGTGGATGTGATTGCAGAGCCATTGGCCATTAACTTTGAAAACTCCTGGCAATCCTGGGAGGTCCCGGATGACTGGAAAAAGGCTAATGTAGTGCCCATCTTTAAAAAAGGGATGAAGGAGGATCCAGGGAACTACAGGCCAGTCAGCCTCACCTCAGTCCCTCGAAAAATCATGGAGCAGGTCCCCAAGGAATCAATTCTGAAGCACTTAGAGGAGAGGAAAGTGATCAGGAACAGTCAGCATGGATTCACCAAGGGCAAGTCATGCCTGACTAACCTAATTGCCTTCTATGACGAGATAACTGGCTCTGTGGATGAGGGGAAAGCAGTGGACTTGTTATTCCTTGACTTTAGCAAAGCTTTTGATACAGTCTCCCACAATATTCTTGCCAGCAAGTTAAAGAAGTATGGGCTGGATGTATGGACTATAAGGTGGATAGAAAGCTGGCTAGATCACCGGGCTCAACGGGTAGTGATCAATGGCTCCATGTCTAGTTGGCAACCAGCATGAAGTGGAGTGCCCCAAGGGTCGGTCCTGCGGCCGGTTTTGTTCAATATCTTCATTAATGATCTGGAGGACGGCGTGGATTGCACCCTCAGCAAGTTTGCAGATGACATTAAACTGAGAGCCTTGCATGGTGTCAAGTATCAGGGGTTAGCCGTGTTAGTCTGTATCTACAAAAACAACAAGGAGTCTGGTGGCACCTTAAAGACTAACAGATTTATTTGGGCATAAGCTTTCGTGAGTAAAAACCTCACTTCTTCGGATGCAACCGAATATTGTTGCATCCGAAGAAGTGAGGTTTTTACTCACGAAAGCTTATGCCCAAATAAATCTGTTAGTCTTTAAGGTGCCACCAGACTCCTTGTTGTTTTTGTAGATACAGACTAACACGGCTAACCCCTGATACTTGACACCATGCAAGGCACTAAATTTAGCCGTATGGAGTGGAAATCCATCAACCTCAACAAAAAACTTGCACAGATACAGACAGACATCATCTTCCTCTCCAAATGCAAACAGATGGACATCATACCAAAGGGACTGAAGGTAAAAAATCCATTGCAATCAACATACTACACTGAGTATGGTGAGAGACTGTGCCACACACTCTCAAAGAAACTGAGGAACCACCTGATCAGCATCCTGTACAGCAGACAGGAGAAGATCAAGAATGAGCTCTCAGAACTGGAGACTCTCATACAATACCAGCCTTCTACACAAACTTCCACATGGCTGGACTTTACAAAAATGAGACAAGCCATTTACAATGCACACTTCACTTCTCTACAGAGGAAAAAGGACTGTAAGCTATCTAAACTAATACCTGCCACTGGGGGCTATAACAATGGTACCCTCAACTCATCTAACAACATTGTCAATCTTTCCAACCACACACTTAGCCCAGCAGAAGAGTCTGTCCTATCTCGGGGACTCTCTTTCTGTCCCACCATCCCCACGAACATGATACAGTTCTGCGGTGATCTGGAAGCCTACTTTCGTCGTCTCCGACTCAAGGAATATTTTCAACGCACCACTGAACAGTGCACTGACCCACAGGAACCCTCCTACCAACACTACAAGAAGAAGAACTCTGCGTGGACTCCTCCTGACGGTCGAAATGACAGACTGGACCTCTACATAGAGTGTTTCCGCAGACGTGCACAGGCTGAAATTGTGGACAAACAACATCACTTGTCCCATAATCTCAGCCGTACAGAACGCAATGCCATCCACAGCCTCAGAAACAACTCTGACATTATCATCAAAGGGGCTGACAAAGGAGATGCTGTAGTCATAATGAACAGGTCAGATTATGAACAGGAGGCTGCCAGGCAACTCTCCAAGACCACATTCTACAGGCCACTATCCTCTGATCCCACTGAGGAATACCAAAAGAAACTACACCATCTGCTCAAGAAACTCCCAGCTACAGTACGGGAACAAATCTACATGGACACACCCGCAGAACCCCGACCAGGGGTATTCTATCTGCTACCCAAGATCCATAAACCTGGAAACCCTGGACGCCCCATCATCTCAGGCATTGGCACTCTGACAGCAGGATTATCTGGCTATTTGGACTCTCTCCTCAGACCCTATGCTACCAGCACTCCCAGCTATCTTCGAGACACCACCGACTTCCTAAGGAAACTACAATGCATTGATGTTCTTCCTGAAAACACCATTCTGGCCACCATGGATGTAGAAGCACTTTATACCAATATTCCACATGAGGATGGACTACAAGCTGTCAGGAACAGTGTCCCTGATGAGGCCACAGCAAGCCTGGTGGCTGAGCTTTGTGACTTTGTCCTCACCCACAACCACTTCAGATTTGGGGACAACTTATACCTTCAAGTCAGTGGCACTGCTATGGGTACTCACATGGCCCCACAGTATGCCAACATTTTTATGGCTGACTTAGAACAACACTTCCTCAGCTCTCGTCCCCTAATGCCCCTCCTCTACTTGCGCTATATTGATGACATCTTCATCATATGGACCCACGGAAAGGAGACCCTTGAAGAATTCCACCTGGACTTCAACAATTTCCACCCCACCATCAACCTCAGCCTGGACCAGTCCACACAAGAGATCCACTTCCTGGACACTACAGTACAAATAATTGATGGTCACATAAACACCACCCTATACCGGAAACCTACTGACCGCTATACATACCTACATGCCTCCAGCTTCCATCCAAGACACATCACACGATCCATTGTCTACAGCCAAGCCCTAAGATACAACCGAATTTGCTCCAACCCCTCAGACAGAGACAAACACCTACAAGATCTTTATCAAGCATTCGTAAAACTACAATACCCACCTGGGGAAGTGAGGAAACAGATTGACAGAGCAAGACGGGTACCCAGAAATCACCTACTGCAGGACAGGCCCAACAAGGACAATAACAGAACACCACTGGCCATCACATACAGCCCCCAGCTAAAACCTCTCCAGCGCATTATCCACGATCTACAACCTATCCTGGAAAATGATCCCTCACTCTCACAGACCTTGGGAGGCAGGCCAGTCCTCGCTTACAGACAACCCCCCAACCTGAAGCAAATACTCACCAGCAACTACACACCACACCACAGAAACACCAACCCAGGAACCTATCCCTGTAGCAAACCTCGTTGCCTACTCTGTCCCCATATCTACTCTGGCAACAGCATCAGAGGACCCAACCACATCAGCCACACCATCAGGGGCTCATTCACCTGCACATCCTCTAATGTCATATATGCCATCATGTGCCAGCAATGCCCCTCTGCCATGTACATTGGCCAAACGGGACAGTCCCTTCGCAAAAGAATAAATGGACACAAATCGGACATCAGGAATGGTAACATACATAAGCCAGTAAGTGAACACTTCAATCTCCCTGGTCATTCTATTACAGATTTAAAAGTCACTATCATTGAACAAAAAAACTTCAGAAACAGACTTCAAAGAGAAACAGCAGAACTAAAATTCATTTGCAAATTCAACACCATTAATCTGGGCTTGAATAGGGACTGGGAGTGGCTGGCTCACTACAGAAGCAGCTTTTCCTCTCCTGGAATTGACACCTCCTCATCTATTATTGGGAGTGGACTACATCCACCCTGATTGAATTGGCCCTGTCAACACTGGTTCTCCACTTGTGAAGTAACTCCCTGCTCTCCATGTGTCAGTATATAATGCCTGCATCTGTAACTTTCACTCTATGCATCCGAAGAAGTGAGGTTTTTACTCACGAAAGCTTATGCCCAAATAAATCTGTTAGTCTTTAAGGTGCCACCAGACTCCTTGTTGTTTTTTTAAGGAACAGACTGTGAACTGCCCTGACGTTCCAGAGACACTGTTTGTAATGTTCCCTGCCACAGAGCAGGTGATGTGTTTTCCTTTAACCTTTCCCATTTTTCCTTTTTTAAATTAATTGTTAATTAAACAACTTGTATTTGGTTTAAATTGTATGAAATGATCAGTGGGTCAGGGAGGTGCCCAGTGCAGAGAGAGTACCCTGGAGTGGGGACACCCTAGCCCCTGTCCTCGGTGATCACAGCAGGTCGAGCTCCCCAGGAATCCTGGGCCCAGACTTGTCGGGGTTTACGAGGACTCTGCCAGACAGGAGAGTGGAAGGGGAGTCCTCAAGGACAGGGAGGCCTCTGGTAAAGGAAGTGGGAGCGAGGACTCAGATCCTTTCACTAGCCCACTTCACCGGGGTGGTGCAGAAGCTAGGAAAGTTCCCCGCAATAGCGGGACCATTCCCGCACTTACATAAGGAAAAACTTTTTCACTAGGAGGGTGGTGAAGCACTGGAATGGGTTACCTAGAGACAGTGATGAACTGCCAAAATCTTAACAACCGGTTCCTTCACACCCACCACTGTGCAGACCCTCTCCCAGCCGCACAACTCCCCTGCTACACAGCCACCCCGCACACAACTCTGTCCACACACATTATACACACGTCCCCACTACTCAACACTCCCCGAACTACACAATGCACAATGCTCTGAGCCGGGGGATGGGGGAATGCAGAAGTGGGGCCGGGGGGAAACATCCTCGTGGGGCTAGGGGCCCCTTCAGAGCCTCTGGCCTGGGGCAAATTGCCCCACTTGCCCCCTCCTCTGGGTGGCCTTGGAGCTCGCAGCCCACCCCCCTTACCTTGCCGGTGGTTGCTCAAAGCGGCAGGACTCGGGAGCTCAGCTGAGCGGCCCAGCTGCCTGCTGCTCCGCAGGCTCTGCGGGGGGGGGGGGGGGGGGGAGGGGGGAAGGGCCGGCTTTAGAAAGTGCAGGGCCCAATTCGAACATTTTCAGCAGGGCCCCGGCAGGGATGACTTAAAAAAAAAAAAAAAACCATGTAAAAAAACCCCTTTCATTTCTTAGCAACCGGTTCCCTATAAAAAGTTCTGCTTTAAGGGATGTGCCACAGTATGTATTTTTTGTACCAATAGGGTTACCATACGTCCAATTTAAAGGAATTTTAAAAATTCCTCCCGGACGGTGATTTAAGAACCAAAAAGCCTGACATGTCCGGGAAAATACAGATGTATGTTAACCCTACCTAAAGTTCTTTTTTAAAAAGATGGGCCTGAACTAGAAATGAGCTCCGTTTCACATGTGTGGGTCCCCACCACTGTGTGCACATGTGTGGGTCCCAGCTGCTCCCTGCCCCCCTCATTGAAGCAGGTGTGCAGGGTTAGTGCCCTGGGAACTGCAGGGCACCACTGGACATGGAGCTGGCTGGAGGCAGGGTAGGGGCTGACTGGAGGTAGGGTCTGGCTGCAGGCAGGGCAAGGGGTGCGGGGCTGGCTGGAGACAGGGGTGTGTGGGGTGGGCTGGCTGGCTTCAGGCAGGGCTGCAGGGGGGGTGCGGCATGGTTTGGCAGGGCTGGAGACAGAGGAGTGTGGGACTGGCTGGCTTCAGGCGGGGGGTGCGGCAGGGGTTGGCTGGAGATAGGGTAGGAGGTGCGGGGCTGGCTACAGGCAGGACAGGGGGTGCAGGGCTGGTGTGGGCAGGGCAGGGGGTGCAGGGCTGGTGCGGGCAGGGCGGGGTGTGTGGGGGGCTGGCTGGCTTCAGGCAGGGCTGCAGGGGGGGTGCGGCAGGAGTTGGCTGGAGACAGGGCAGGGGGTGTGGCAGCAGGGACTGGCTGTGGGCAGGGGGTGTGGGGCTGGCTGTAGGCAGGGGGTGCAGGGCTGGCTGCGGGCAGGGGCAGGGGCAGGGCAGAGGGTGCGGGGCTGGCTGGAGACAGGAGCTGGCTGCAGGCAGGGCAGGGGGTGCGGGGCTGGAGACAGGGCCAGGGGTGCGGCAGGGGCTATGGGGCTGGCTGTGGGCAGGGGGTGCAGGGCTGGCTGGAGACGGGCTGGCTGCAGGCAGGGGGTGCAGGGCTGGCTGGAGACGGGCTGGCTGCGGGCAGGGGGTGCAGGGCTGGCTGGAGACGGGCTGGCTGCGGGCAGGGGGTGCAGGGCTGGCTGGAGACGGGCTGGCTGCGGGCAGGGGGTGCGGGGCTGGCTGGAGACAGGGGTTGGTGCGAGTAGGGCAGGGGGTGCAGGGCTGGAGACAGGGCAGGGGGTGTGAGGCTGGCTGGAGACAGGGGCTGGCTGTGGGCAGGGCAGGGGGTGCGGGGCTGGTGCAGGCAGACGGTGCGGGTACAGCCCACCCTGTATGGTAAGTGCCCCCTCCTCCTCCCTCTCCCACTGGGGTAGCAGCAGCAGCCTGGGGCTTGGGGGCTATTTAAAGGGCCCGGCGCTCCCCCGCTTCCACTGTCCTGGCCCTTTAAATAGCTGCAGGAGCTGGGGAAGCAGCGGGGCTCCAGTGGCTATTTAAAGGGCCAGGGCAGTAGAAGCAGCGGGAACCCTGGACTTTTTAAATAGCCCCCAGAGCCCTGCAGCCCTACCCCAGGGCTCCAGCAGTGGGGCTCTGGTGACCATTTAAAGGGCCTGGGGCTCCAGCCCCTGCTGGGAGCCCCAGGCCCTTTAAATTGCCCCCTGGGGAAGCCGGGCCACCCAGGTACAGCACACCAGCTCTTGCCGGTACACCGTACTGGGGCTTGGGTGTGGGGCCCTCTTAGGGGCGGGGCCCGATTCAGGGGAATTGGTTGAATTGGCCTAAAGCTGGCCCTGAAAGCGGGGGAGGTGCCGGGGGAGCCTCGGCCTCCCCAGCTGGGACTCCTGGGAGCTCAGGTGGGGGACAGGATGGTTCCACGGGCCAGATGTGGCCCACGGGCCGGATGTGGCCCACAGACCGGAGTTGTTTGCCCACCTGCCCGGTCCTTTAACACCCGGTTCTACACCGGCGTCTAATTTTAACAACCGGTTCTTGCAAACCGGTGGGAACAGGCTCCAGTTCACCACTGCCTAGGGAGGTGGTGGAATCTCCTTCCTTAGAGGTTTTTAAGGTCTGGCTTGACAAAGCCCTGGCTGGGATGATTTAGTTGGGAATTGGTCCTGCTTTGAGCAGGGACTAGATGACCTCTCGAGGTCCCTTCCAACCCTGATATTCTATGATTCTATGCAGTTGAGGATGAAAGCTTATCAGGATTCAGAAAAGAATTGGACTTTTAGATGGCCAATGGGAACATCAACAGTCAAAAGGACAGAATGTCTGAACACTGTGGTGAATACGCCAACCACTGACTGCTTAGGGGTAAGAAAGAAACATCCCAAGTAGGCATGTTATTGCATAATTGTCCATTATGAAGGTTTTACACCTACCTCTGAAGCATCTGGTACTGGCCTCTGTAGGCCAGGACATGGGACCTATGACCTGATCAGGTCTGGCAAATCTTATATTCCTAAAGTTCCCATGTAACCCCCCCTCCTTTCCCCTCCACCCCCCCCCCCGAAAAAGAACAAAACAAAACACAAGTACAATAGAACATGCTGGGGGTGTGTGTCAGTGACTATATGTGCACACCCTGGGTGTGCTAAAGCACTCTGCTGTTTCATGCCTCAGCACATTCAAGTGTGTGTGACAATCACAGACACTCTCATAGGTTGTTGCTGACAGATAAGAAGAACATTCAGATAAGTAAAAACTGTCAGGCTCAAAACAGCAGGGGAAATCTCTAACCTGCTACTCTTTGAAAACAATAATTAAGTAGTAGTTGAATGTGACCTCATCCATAATTTACTTGGGTTTCCAAAAAGCTTTTGATAAGGATTGTCATAAAAGCTTATTAAGGAATCTAACTAACCCACAGGACAAGGGGCAAAGTCTCGTTATGGAGTAAGCACTGGTTAGGCAATAAGGAAGCGCTGTCTGTCCTAGAAAGGATAGAGGTTAATAGGAGTTGGATTTAAGGGGTATGTACTGGAACCAATGTGACTCACACACTTAATGGCTTGAAGAGGAAATTTCCTTGAGTTGGTGACATTTATTTCAGTGATTTGCTGCCATTATTTTAACCAAATGTTTCCTTTGACCTCTGCTAAACCCAGCTGTGTGTGTGCTTACGAGAGCCTATTCAGTTGTCTACCCATTTAAAAAAAACATTTTCATAGCTAACGAGGGAGAACACACCCTTCAGCAAATAAACCTGGATTAAATGCAATTTCTGGAAATGCTCCTGCAACATTTTCAGCATGTGTTGATGCTTGAGAAGTTTGAGTTCCCAGGGACAAGTCATTTCTGGCAGGGATGAAGTAGCAGCAAACAGAGAAGGCTGGGAGATCACCCCAACTCTCCCTGACATTGGTGGCAGAATGCCAACAAGCACATCACCAAGGTACTTGGCTGAGTGGTTTGGAGAGCGACAGTCACTGCAAATGCCAGTTTGCTGATGGTGTTAGATTTCAGGAACCACAGAAGACTTTAAGTACCTCTAGCTGGATTTTCCTGAACAGGGAGACTGGGCAGTGTGATGAGGGATGACATTTCATTGTCATCACCCTAAGTCTGAAACCAAATTCATCTATGTTGATGGGCTCTCAGCTTGCAGGGTCCCTTAAGAGGGGCATTGGGCTCCCCATGGGAATGTCCTGATGCTGTGTAGGCTGGAATGCTTCCAGGTGGTGTTTTGAAAAAATCCATCCCCAGTGAGCCTTGGGAGTTAAAAATTCCTAGTTTATTAAACATACAGTGCACCTGGGCCCTCCCTCCTCCATCTGCCCCCCTGAAAAGCCCATATTAATCCACTCCAGATAACTTAAGCAGCTTGTGTGAGGACAGACTAAAGAGCCTGGTTTGGGATTTGCACCTGGGTTGTCCGGGTTCCCTCCCCACTCTGAACTCTGGGGTACAGATGTGGGGACCCTCATGAAAGACCCCCTAAGCTTCTTTCTATCAGCTTAGGTTAAAACTTACCCAAGGCGCAAATTCTTCCTTGTCTTTGGACGGTATCGCTGCCACCACACGTGTGTTAGACAAAGATTCAGGAAAAGGACCATTTGGAGTTCCTGTTTCTCCAAAATTTGCCGCCAAGCCCCTTCACCCCCTTTCCTGGGGAGGCTTGAGAATAATATACCAACCAAATAGGTAAACAAGGTGAGCACAGACCAGACCTTGCGTTTTTAGGACACTAAAAACCAATCAGGTTCTTAAAAGCAGAACTTTATTATAAAGAAAAAAAAAGTAAAAGCAGCACCTCTGTAAAATCAGGATGGAAGGTCATTTTACAGGGTAATAAAATTTAAAACACAGAGGATTCCCCTGTAGGCAAAACTTCAAAGTTACAAAAAACAGGAATAAATCTCCCTCTTAGCATAGAGAACATTCACAAGCTAAAAGAAAAGATAAGCTAACACATTTCCTTGCTATTACTTACAGTTTTTGTAATCTTGGATGCTTATTTCAGGTAGGGTTTTAGGAGATGGTTTTTCCTGCCCGAGAGAACAACAAAGAGAGCACAAACAAAACCTCCCCCACAGATTTGAAAATATCTTCTTCCCATATTGGTCCTTTTGGTCAGGTGCTACCCAGATTATTTGAACTTCTTAACCCCTTACAGGTAAAGGAGGGACTTTATGCTCTCTTTAGCTGTATGTTTATGACATGGGTCTTGGAGTTACTTTCCATTTTCTACCCACTCAGACTGACTCCTTCCCTCTGGGTCAGGTTTTACAGTCCTTGAACACATCAGCTGTATCCTCTCAGCCATTGCTTTTGATGCAAAAGTTTTCCTCTGTCCCATCCTATAAGTAGGCCAACTCCCAGCGGTGGCTCCAGCCGTGGAAGGAGGCAGATTTAGTGGCCACTGTCTACACTGTAATGTAAAGGTTAGTGGGACTCAAGTCAGCTGATCCGTGTCAGAGAATCACGGGCTTGAGCATCTACACTGATTCTTAACCCTACGTTCAGACTTTCTGACACGGGACTCTGGCTTCCATACTGGAAAATGCAGACATGAGTCAAACCAACAATATCTGAGTCCGTAGCACCCTCCTGAAATATGGCCACTCCAGCCCTTTGACCCTGGTGCACTGTGAGGAAACTTGGCTGTCCAACGTGCACGTTAGAGGAAGTTTGAACAGCCCACCAACGCTGAGGAGTCATTTTGGTCTGTGTGCTACCAGAACCAGCAACATGGAGGAAGAGGCACCTTTTGTAGAACTTCTCTTGCTTGCGCTTTCACTCCTGTGTCAGGAATTGGGCAGAGCTTCTGTGAGATGCTGGTGGACGTTTCAGCGCTGTTCTGACCCACCAAATGTACTTGTCAGATGTCAAGCGGGAGCGGAGGAGGAGGCAGAGGAGGAAGAGTACCTGGGCATGGCAGACTCACACTGGCAGATGCATAGCACAATCGGCATAGCCACTGATGCCCCCTACATAGACCAGCACTTCTGGGGCTGGGCCAAAAGCACAGACTGGTGGGATCACGTTGTCATGCAGCCCTGGGACGAGCAGCAGTGGGTCAGAACTTTCGCATGAAGAAAGCTACATTCCTGGAGCTTTGTGAGCAGCTTGCCCCAACCGTCCAGTGTAAAGAGACAGGTAGGAGGCCACTCTTGCTGGACCAGAAGCAGGTTGCTATAACCATCCGGTAGCTGGCTATCCCAGACTGCTACAGGTCTGTAGCCAGCCAGTTTGGTGTTGAAAGTCAAGTGGTGTAGAGCGGTCGCAGAGGTCTTGGAGGCAATCAGTCATGTGGGTTCATAGAATCATAGAATATCAGGTTTGGAAGGGACCTCAGGAGGTCATCTAGTCCAACCCCCTGCTCAAGGCAGAACCAATCCCCAACTAAATCATCCCAGCCAGGGCTTTGTCAAGCCTGACCTTAAAAACCTCTAAGGAAGGAGATTCCACCACCTCCCTAGGTAACTCATTCCAGTGCTTCACCACCCTCCCAGTGAAAAAGTTGTCCCTAATATCCAATCTAAACTTCCTCCACTGCAACTTGAGACCATTACTCCTTGTTCTGTCATCTGCCACCACTGAGAACAGTCTAGATCCATCCTCTTTGGAACCCCCTTTCAGGTAGTTGAAAGCAGCTATCAAATCCCCCTTCATTCTTCTCTTCTGCAGACTAAACAATCCCAGTTCCCTCAGCCTCTCCTCATAAGTCATGCGCTCCAGCCCCCTAATCATTTTTGTTGCCCTCTGCTGGACTCTTTCCAGTTTTTCCACATCCTTCTTGTAGTGTGGGGCCCAAAACTGGACACAGTACTCCAGATGAGGCCTCACCAATGTCGAACAGAGGGGAATGATCACGTCCCTCGATCTGCTGGCAATGCCCCTACTTATACAGCCTTTAATCAGTAAACTCGAATTGTAAACACAAAATACAACCCTTAGGGAAAAGAAAATAATTCTTTACAGCAGTCACCCTTAACTACTCACGGCTGGCCCTAGATAACTAACATTGCCTCACTGTCTGCAGTTTCCCCTAAAGTACAGGGATGTAAAGGGAATGGTTCAAATACTGAGGTAACTGCGTCTGTTTATCCAAGGCCTTGTGTACACGGGCAAGTTTCTACGCATTAAAGCAGCTTTCTGCGATGTAACTCCTGAGTGGTACACACTGCCTAGCCACTTTGTGTGCAGAAACTCCTCAGTTGCAGCGTTGCAAAAAAAAAACCCCTCAATGAGAGTCGGAAGTGGGGCAGAGACTCCAGCGCTGTATTGGCAGTGTAAAAACATTACAGCGCAGAAAGCCATCAATTGGCCTCCAGAAGTGTCCCATAATCGCTCAAGTGGCCGCTCTGCTCATTGTTTTGAACTCGGCGGGCTGCCCTGAAGGCACATGCCCGTCCCCTTTCAAAGCTCGATTTCTGACAGCAGCTGTATGCTGTACTGATCTGTTCTGGGACACACAGAGGCTGTGTAGAGAGCCGGGGAGGGAGCTGGGGGCTGATGTTGGGGTTTCCCCCCTCCCTCTGCCTCAGGACTGGTTACTTCCTGCCGCTGTCTGAACTTACAAGACAGCATGCTGACACACTCTCTGTTTCCCAAAACACACAGTCTCTGCCCCCCTCTATACATACACACACTCCCTGTCACACACTCTGCCCTCCCCCCCCCCTTCAGTTGAAAAGCAGCTGGCAATACAGTAGGATGCCCATGGAACAATGGGATTGAGAAACCTGCATCATGTGATGCTGTGCCTGCCCCATGAGGCATCGCAAACCCTTCCAAAAGCACTCTGCGGCCATTTGCACAGTGGGATAGCGACCACAATGCACTGCTCTCTTTGCCATTGCAAGAGCTGCTAACGTGGACGCGCTCCAACGTCACAAGGAGCACAGTGTGGACACGCAACAGCGGTTTAATTCCAGCGCTTTAATAAAAGTGGTATAACTTGTTGTGCAGAAACTTGCCAGTGTAGACATACCCTACGGAAGAAGGTTTAAAGGGTGACCACTGTCTGTGCACATTAATGACACGCACTTAGCAGCCAAAGATGCCTGTTCACATTGCATAGATAATGTCCAGCAGTGGACAATGTTGTATACCTTTCCTGTTAAACTACAGTACATTATTTTCAAAAATCAGGAATAAGAAGTGCCAACAAAAAAAAAATCTATCCGTTGATATTCCCTACTGAAAGGGCATCCCTTCAAAGAAAATAGTTTGCTACTGAAACAAACTAACAAAAGACAATTAAAAATATCCCTGTGTAATTTAAAGTTGTGATGAATTTGAGTGTTGGCCTGCTAAACCCAGGGTTGTGAGTTCAATCCTTGAGGGGGCCATTTAGGGATATGGGGCAAAAATCTGTCTGGGGATTGGCCCTGCTTTAAGCAGGGGGTTGGACTAGATGACCTCCTGAGGTCCCTTCCAACCCTGATATTCTAATTCACACATAGCAGCAAGCACATCATGTGGCAGTGCAAGCCTGAGATGTAAGTGATGTGATAGGTGGCCCTCTTAGTTCTAACAGAGTCTTTCCATGTACTTCAATGGGATTGGATCAGCCCTACAAAGCGCTTTTCATCCATGCATCACAAAGTAGAGTAGCATTATCCCCATTTTACAGATGAAAAACTGAGGCACAGGGAGTTGAAATGACTTGCCTGAAATCACACACTGGGTTAGTGGCAGAGCTGGGCCTACACCCCAGGCGTCCTGAGACCTAGTCCAGTGCCCTCTCCAGAGGACAATATTGTGTGTCAATAAAGGACATTGTTGTGACTGGTTTATTTATTTGTCTCTTTCAGGGGCCCCTACTCCCCTCCCCAATCTGTGAGGCTTCCCATGGATATGATCTTGGCCCTTTGCTCTTCCTACCGCATATCCTGTCTCTGGGTGACCTCATCAGCCCATGGGGCTCCAGCTCTCACCTCTGTGCTGATGAATCACAAATCTCTCTTTCTATCCACTCCCATATTTCACTTTACCTCTCCAACATCTCCTCTTGCATGCCTTGTCACCACCTCACACAGACAATGGCTCACTTTTCTTTCCTCCTGAACCTTCTCCTTTTCCTTCCTTCTACAGCCCTCCTTCCCCCTGCATCTTTCCCATCACTCTGGGTTACAATCTTCGGGTTATTTTTGACTCCCCCCTGTCCCTTGCTCCTCACATCCAGCTCATTTCCCATTTCTGCTGCTTCTTCCTCGTCAGCATTTCCAAGATTCGTCCCTTTCTTGCCGGCTCAGAGCTAAACCCTGGTCTACACTACAAGTTGAGGTCGAATTTAGCAGCGTTAGATCGATTTAACCCTGTACCCATCCACACGACGAAGCCATTTTTGTTGACTTAAAGGGCTCTTAAAATTGATTTCTGTACTCCTCCCTGACGAGGGGATTAGCGCTGAAATCGACCCTGCTGGGTCGAATTTAGGGTAGTGTGGATGCAATTCGATGGTATTGGCCTCCGGGAGCTATCCCAGAGTGCTCCATTGTGAACGCTCTGGACAACACTCACAACTCAGATGCACTGGCCAGATAGACAGGAAAAGCCCCGTGAACTTTTGAATTTAATTTCCTGTTTGGCCAGTGTAGCGAGCTGATCAGCACAGATGACCATGGAGTCCCAGAATCGCAAAAGAGCTCCTGCATGGACCAAATGGGAGGTACTGCATCTGATCGCTGTATTGGGAGACGAATCCGTGCTATCCGAACTCTGTTCAAAAAGATGAAATATTTGAAAAAAAATCTCCAAGGGCATGAAGGACAGAGGTTATAACAGGGACCCACAGCAGTGCCGCGTGAAGCCTACCAAAGAACCAGAGAGGCAAACAGCCACTCCAGGTTAGAGCCCCAGGCATGCCGCTTCTATGATGAGCTGCATGCCATTCTAGGGGGTGCCCCTACAACTACCCCACCCCTGTGCTTCCCTCCTCCCCCACCCCTCCTGGGCTACCTTGGCAGTTATCCCACCATTTGTGTGACGAATTAATAAAGAATGCATGAATTTGAAACAACAATGACTTTATTGCCTCTGCAAGCGGAGATCAAATTGGGGAGGGGAGGACGGTTGGCTTACAGGGAAGTAGAGTGAACCAAGGGGGCAGGTTTACATCAAGGAGAAACAACAGAACTTGCACACTCTTCTAACTGCCCTGGTGTCTGGCTGCGCATACTCAGCAGCCAGGCGATTTGCCTCAACCTCCCACCCCGCCATAAACGTCTCCCCCTTACTCTCATAGATATTGTGGAGCACACAGCAAGCAGTAATAATGATGGGAATATTGGTTTCGGTGAGGTCTAACCAAGTCAGTAAACTGCGCCAGCGCGCTTTTAAACGCCCAAAGGCACATTCTACCACAATTCTGCACTTGCTCAGCCTATAGTTGAACTGCTCCTTACTACTGTCCAGGCTTCATGAGCCATGGGAGCAAGGGGTAGGCTGGGGTAGGTGTGACTGCGCGGTGCTGCCGACTGGGAGAGCAGCCTGAGGCAGAAGCCTCCAGCTCGCATGATATTCCAGGCAGGACAGAATCTCCATTAGACGAAACTTAAAGAAGAGAATGACCTGGAGTAGTTCCCATTTTTGACCAGGGGCCCCCGACCGACCTCACTGAGGCCGGCCAGGAGCACCCATGTCTGCCCAGGCGCCCCGACCAACCTAACCGAGGTCGGCCAGGAGCAGCCATGGGACAACGACGACGGCTAGCAGTCATATTGTACCGTCTGCCGTGAGCAAGACAAGGCAAGGGGATGCTGCTGTGTAGTACTGCATCTGCCAGGAGACATACGGTGACAGTGAGCTGAGCGGGCTCCATGCTTGCCGTGGTATGGCGTCTGCATGGGTAACCCAGGAAAAAAGGCGAGAAACTATTTTTGCCGTTGCTTTCAAGGAGGGAGGGAGGGGGGCCTGACGACATGTACCCAGAACCACCCGCGACAATGTTTTTGCCCCATCAGGCACTGGGAGCTCAACCCGGAATTCCAATGGGTGGCGGAGACTGTGGGAACTGTGGGATAGCTACCACAGTGCAATGCTCCGAAAGTCAATGCTAGCCTCGGTACCGTGGACGCACACCGCCAACTTAATGCGCTTAGTGGGGACACACACAATCGACTGTATCAAATAGATTTCTAAAAAATCAACCTCTATTAAAATCGACCTAATTTCATAGTGTAGACATACCCTAAATCTCTTGTTCAGGCCTTCCTTATATCCTGCTTTGTTACTAAATCCTCCTGCTCTCTGGCCTCCCAGCAGCATAGACATTGCTCCCTTTCAGTCCATACCAAATGCTGCTGCTAAACTTGCTAGAAGATTTGATCAGATAATTCACCTTTTTGAATCCCTCATTGGCTTCCCATCTGACAGAATCTCATATTTAAGTTCTTTTTGTCCTCACCTTCAGACTCGGGGTAACTTGGAACCTCCCTACTGAGTGATCTTTGTCAAGTCTCTCTTTTCCCTTCCACCAATGCTCCCAATAAACCTGTTTGAGAAATTGAGTTTCACTTCTGCTAAAAATGTTGAGGTTTTGGAAAAAAAATGTGTCCTGAACTGGAACAAAAAGACTAAACCTCAAACATTTTTGTACAAAGGAACTGCAGCAATATTTTGTTTCCAAAACAATGAAATGGTCTCACAGTAGAAAACATTCCCAGCTGGATGCCAAGGAGCCAGGAGCAGGGGAGTACTGGTGCCACAACTGCCTGTCCAGCTTGCTGTCGGGGAGCTTGGGAACCCTGGGAGCCCCACCTCTGCAGCAGCTCACCTGGCAAGCTACAGGGGAGTCTGGGAGCTGGGGAACCCCAGTTCTCTAGCAGCCCACCTAGCAGTGTGGGCAGGAGGGTGAGGTGGCAGGAAACCACACAGGTTTGCACAGGAAGTTTTGCCAAAATCAACACATTCCTGCAGAAAACTCTGGTGAATCACCATTTTCCAATGAAAAACGGTTCGGTTGCAAAATGTCCACCCAGCTGCACTCCCCGCATCTGCCACAGGGTTGGTGCTCAGCATGTTAAATTGTCTGGAGTTGGACACCCAAAAACAGACACAACCAATTGTGAAAAGTAGGTCTGATATCATGGAGGTAGTTGGACATCCTGGTGGTGGGCACTGTATAAATATCCAGCTAGATGGGTTGTTAGGTGCAACTGGCAACACAAGGGAATCAGGTAAGAGGGTGTGACGATTTGGGAGTCTGTCTGTACAATGTATGGATTGTGTGAGATTCTCTGGGTGTATCTGCGTCAAGCTGCAAACTCCATTTGCATGCGAAGGCTAGTGGTCTTCTCTGTGTGCTTCTGCCTCTCTGCTGGTTTGGAATGCTAAAGGCGGGTGGCAAAGGGCTTAAGTGCTCAACCACTGAAGTGGAATTTCTCTAGACAAAAGACAAAATTTCTCTAGACAAACAGGAGAATGGGTTTGTCAGGAGAGAGATCCTCTTGCAATGAGGTCACTGTTGGGACTGATCAGAAGGCCAGCTGACAGAGGGAATGGAAGGTTATAAGAGGGCAGGAACTGATCTCTTTGGCTCATTCATGGGCCATCTTAAGATGAGGGAGGCTGATGCAGGACCCTGCTTCCTTGAACACAGATGGTTCCCAAGGACTCCTAAGGAATGGTGAGCTCACTCTGCACAGGCCGTTTGTTGTTTTCTGTATGGTCTGTACCCGCTATGTAGTTCTTGAGTGATTAAACAAAGAGCAATAATGAGTCAGACCCTGTGCAAAGTGTCTGTGTGTTATACGCTACACCCGCCACATGGCCCCTTGAAGCAGTAACCCAGCAGGCTCACCCCGTCAGTGGGGCTAGGGGAAAGGTGTGTTTAAGATATGGGGGTATCTCGGGGGTCAGCATTGGTCTTGGAGGGCTGCAGGGCTCCAGTTCCATGAAGCGGTAACAGACTGAGAGTCAGTGCCCAGGAAATGGGGAAGGAACCAGTGCTGCAGCCGGCTGACACCCTGGGAAGCTTAGAGCCCATGGGGGGAAATCACCGACTTGATCCCTCATTGCAGTCTGCAGGCTGCCAGCAGGGGGAGCCTGACCAGATCTGTGTGACAGTGAGCGATGCCAAGTTCATTTCCCTCTTTCCTCCAAAACTTTAACACATGGTGTCCATGAGGTTAATGTGATAGGGAATAACGAGTAAGAGCAAACCAGCTGCTCGAACACTAGTTACTGTCCCACACAACTCAACCTGGCTAGATTCCTTTGGGCCAGCATTGCACAAAGACATAGAGGAGCCAGTGGTGCAGAGCCAAATCACATGACATGAATCGTTACACCTCTGCACTAACTTTCAATAATCTGTGATGGGAAAATTCTCAAAAATCACACGCAGGCCAAATAACCGGGCTGGGCCTTTAGCCGTGTGCCCTGAGGAAGAAAATTCTCAGGTCAGATCTATACTACAGAGTTAGGTTGACGTAAGGCAGCTTATGTGGACTAACTATGTATGCCTACACATTACCGTGTTCCTCCCACCACTGTAACTCACCCGCTATGTTGACCTAATAAATCCACCTCTGCAAGAGGCATAAGGCTTAGGTCGACGTAGTTTGAGCAACACAGTGTCTGAATAGACACTGCATTACTTGCATCACCTGTTGGCTGTCAGCATTAAAATGTGTTTGGAAACTACAGGAGAAAGTCCCTGGTGATCTGCACAGAAACACTGATCCATAGTTTGAGTAGTTGGGCACCTGACACAACCTATAAAGAGGGAACATTGTGGCTCTGGAATTTATAGCTGGACTATTATCTTTGGGAGCTATGCACGATGTCTGAGAGGCAGAACTGCATGCTGCTGATAGCTGTGTCTCGGCCACTGCCATCATTAGTTGTTTCATGTGACCCTAGCTCTTTGTACTGTCTGAAAACAGGGCTTTTCTTTTAAAATGCTTATTGAATTTTAGGCAATACATTCACAAACAGCCAAACCTGAGAGCCATCACCCATAACTGAGTGTGACACTGGGGGGCCAGAAAGAGACGGGACTTGAGCACAGAGATCAGGGAATGACACAGGTTTCACGCTCCATTAACAGAATAACCATAAACCAAAGTAACTGAAACAAATATAAAATAGCAGCAGGTTTTAAATAACTATCTCTGCTTACCCGGGTGGTCTCCTCACTACCCACAGTCCAGAGACTGCTGTCGAAAAATCCTCGCCAGGCAGGTCTGTATTGGCATGGGAATTTTATGAATATTATGTATTAAAAAACCACAGCTGCAAACCTGGAGGCCCCCTGTGATGGACTGGGAATTTCTCATAATATTTTGTATGTATATTGTGTGTGCCTCAGTTTCCCCTATGTGCTGCATGGTTAATTAGATGGTGGGGAAAGTTTCTTGGGGCTTGTCTACACTGGCAATTTGCAGCGCTGCAACTTTCTCACTCAGGGGGGTGAAAAACACCCCCCTGAGCGCAGCGAGTTTCAGCGCTGTAAAGCTCCAGTGTAAACAGTGCACCGGCGCTGGAAGCCGCGCTCCCAGCGCTGGTAGCTACGCCCCTCGTGGAGGTGGGTTTTCAGAATGCTGGGAGAGCTCTCTCCCAGCACTCTGCGGTGACTACACAAGCCATGTTAAAGCTTTAGGGTTGCCAGTGTAGACTAGCCCTTACTCTTTGCAGAGTGACTGACACCCAGCTGCCTGGGGCCCCATGCCCATGGAGAGTCTGAGAAGACAACGGCCACTCCAATTGCCTGGACATTTGGTACCTAGCAACAAACAACCATGGATGGGCCAACCTCCTTAGGAAGCCAGTTGGGTGTGATCAGCTGGAGAACGAAAGGCTGAGGAGGCCAGGTGACTGTGTTTCCCTGGGAACAAAGACAAAGGACTGAGGAGGGACCAAGTCGCGTTATTGAGTGTGGGCTGCTGGAGGCAGAAGCGCCTGGACTGTGACTAAAGAGGGATCAGAAGGCTCTGTGCTCTGGGACTGACCCAGATGGACTATGGTATAACTATCTATTCTCTATGTTAACTAAGGACTTTCTATACTGTGTCCCAGACATCTAATAAACCCTCCTGCTTTTACACCGCTGCCTGAGAGCTACTCAGGTTAAGGAAGTTGGGGGCGCGTTGCTCCTTTTGGGTCTGCAAGTCTCCCTCCAGTGTCCAGCTCAGGTGGACTCACTGCAGGGAGCTCACAGCGTGAAGCAGGAGTGCTGAAGGCCCCGAGGTTCAGTCTAAGGAGGCAGTAAAGCCAAGTGACTTACCCTAGTGACAGAGTGGGACCCTACGGGGGCTGACAGACTGAAGGGATTCTCCTAGGAACTGTTCCAGAGCTGGACGAGAGCATCGGACTTTTGGATCTGTGACACCCTCACTGCAGGAAACCTTCCTGTGTTGCCTAGTAGTTTAAATGTGAAGCTCTCCCTTCTTTCATAGAGTCATAGACTTTAAGTCCAGAAGGGACCATTGTGACTGTGACAGATATGAAAATATCGTGGACAAACTTGATTTAATTAAGTACAAGTATCTTTGGAGTTCATTGTATTCGAAATGCAAATGTTTATGTATGATTGTGGGATTGTATGTAACTTCTTTTAAGCGGGGGGGGGCAAGTGGGGCAATTTGCCCCAGGCCCTGGGCCCCGCAGGGGCCCCCCACGAGAATGTCGGAGGCTCCCCCCATCCCCCGGCACCTCAGCGCACCGTGTCCAGGAGCCGCCCTGGACAGTGCTGCAGCTGCATGGCCTGACTAACTCCCGATGGGAGCCGCGTGGTAAGGGGGCAGGGCTCCGAGCTCCGGGCCGAGCGACGGGAGCTCAGGTCCCGTGGAGCCACGCCACTGCAGCGCTGTCCAGGGCCGCTCCTGGATGCGGCGCGCTGAGGCTCCGGGAGAGTGGGGAGGCGGGAGTAAGCAGCATGGTAAGCCCCTCTGAGCCGGACACCCCATCCCCCCCACAGCCTTGACCCCCAGCTCTGAGCCCAACCCCCCATAGCCGGACACCCCTCTGACCTCCCCCCACAGCCCTGAACCCCAGCTATGAGCCCAACCCCTCTGAGCCGGACACCCCTCTGACCTCCCCCCACATCGCTGACCCCCAGCTACGAGCCCAGCCCCTCTGAGCCGGACATCCCTCTGACCTCCCCCCACAGCCCTGACCCCCAGCTCTGAGCCCAACCCCTCTGAGCCGGACACCACTCTGACCCCCCCCCCACAGCCCTGACCCCCAGCTCCGAGCATGGTAAGCCCCGCTGAGCCGGACACCCCCCTGACCCCATCCCCCCCACAGCCCTGACCCCCAGCTCCAAGCCCAGCCCCTGTGAGCCGGCACCCCCCTGGCCCCACCCCCCCACAGCCTTGACCCCCAGCTCCGAGCCCAGGCCCTGTGAGCCGGCACCCCCCTGACCCCATCCCCACACAGCCCTGACCCCCAGCTATGAGCCCAACCCCTCTGAGCCGGACACCCCTCTGACCTCCCCCCACAGCCCTGACCCCCAGCTCTGAGCCCAGCCCCTCTGAGCCGGACACCCCTCTGACCTCCCCCCACATCGCTGACCCCCAGCTACGAGCCCAGCCCCTCTGAGCCGGACACCCCTCTAACCTCCCCCCACAGCCCTAACCCCCAGCTCTGAGCCCAACCCCTCTGACCTCCCCCCACAGCCCTGACCCCCAGCTCCGAGCCCAGCCCTTCTGAGCCGGGCAGCCCCCGACCCCATCCCCCTACAGCCCTGACCCCTAGCTCCGAGCCAAGCCCCTCTGAGCCAGACACCCGCGACCCCATCCCCTGCAGCCCTGACCCCCAGCTCCGAGCCCAGCCCCTCTGAGCTGGACCCCCCCGACCCCACCCTCCCACAGCCCTGTCCCCCAGCTCCGAGCCCAGCCCCTCTGAGCCGGACACCCCCCTAACCCCACCCCCCCACAGCCCTGACCCCCAGCTCCGAGCCCAGCCCCTCTGAGCCAGACACCCGCGACCCCATCCCCTGCAGCCCTGACCCCCAGCTCCGAGCCCAGCCCCTCTGAGCTGGACACCCCCCTGACCCCAACCCCCCACAGCCCTGACCCCCAGCTCCGAGCCCAGCCCCTCAGAGCCGGGCATGCCCCGACCCCATCCCCCCACAGCCCTGACCCCTAACTCCGAGCCCAGCCCCTCTGAGCCGGACACCCGCGACTCCATCCCCCGCAGCCCTGACCCCAGCTCCGAGCCCAGCTCCTCTGAGCCGGACACCCCCCTGACACCCCTCCCACAGCCCTGACTCCAAGCTCTGAGCACAGCGCCTCTGAGCTGGGCACCCCCTGACCCCATCCCCCCACAGCCCTGACCCCCAGCTCTGAGCCCAGCCCCTGTGAGCTGGGCACCCCCCGACCCAGAGCCCAGCTCCCCACCCAGCCCTGGGCAACAGCAGCGCCACCCCCAGGCAGCGACAGCCCATTGGCACCAACCATCACCATCACCCAGCAACAGCCCATTATGTAATTGCAAATGTATACATACCATTAAAGCATTTAATGTTTTTAAATAATGTATTTTGTGTATTTTCAAATTATTAAAAATTAATTTTTGAATGTATTTCATGGTTATTTTTTACATTTCCAAATACATGTTACTAGAGTATTGCAACTTTTTTTTATGGAAGGGGCCCCCGAAATTGCTTTGCCCCAGGCCCCCTGAATCCTCTGGGTGGCCCTGCTTTTAAGGGGTATACTCCAGTTATCCAAGAACTCAGCCTTTTGAAGCTTTGCTCTGAAGGGGGGACCCATGTGTGGCTGATAACCTATTCACAGTCCCTTCAAAGACCTCAACTGGATAAAGGAGGGACTCCCTCGTTCGTGAGGGTGCTTGTTCCGAGCTGAAGCGCCAATGAACTTGTGAATAAAGGAAAGCCCCCTGGGTGGAGTTTGAGGGACTATGGTGAACCGACCAAAGCCCTTGTTGGAGACAGAGGCTGATCTCTGGGGAGCTTATTAGCACGTGTGTAGGTTTTTTTTATTGTTTTAATATGTTTTCTTTTACCTTAAGAATAAATGTGTTTGTTTAGAAAGAGCTGTGTGGTAACTTAACTGTGGTAATTACACCATTTACTGTCTCTGAGCTCAAACGCAAAGCAGGCCTGCTTAGGCAGTCTGATTTTGCTGGACATCTCACAGTGTAGGCAGACCTTCAGTCTCGAACTGTGACCATCTATTCTGACCTCTTGCATAATACAGGTAAGAGAATTTCAGTCAGTGATTCCAGCCTCAAACCCATAACTCCTGGTAGAGCTACAGCAGATCTCTTACAACTTCAGCCAATCTTGATTTAAAGACCTCAAGTGACGGAGAATCCACTATATCTCTAGGTCTGTTGTTCCAAAGGTTAATTATCCTCACCGTTAAAAAATTGCGCCTTCTCTGTAGTTCGAATGGCTTCTAGCTGTTGCACCTTACTCTGCCCGGTAAATTAAAGAGTCCTTAATTATCAGAAATCTTCTCCCTGTGTAGGTATCTATAAACTTGCCTAAAACAAGAATGCAATGCTCCGCTAGTTAGTGGTGGCAGTATTGACTCTTTCTTGTCCCACACTAAGCAGGGTGAGTGAGTGCCAAGAATGTAAGAAAGAAGAAATCTGTTGGAAGCAGCTGTCTAATTGTGTTAATTAGCTCAAGGTTCTGCAGCTCCAGATCTGCATGGCCTCACAGCATCTGCTCTGCCCTCTCCGGTGAATGTTAAGGTCTTCGGCAGGGCAGTGACCTAGTATTGACAAACCCAAACATCCAAAAATCACAGAAGATTTTAATTCAAAATCATGAGATCAAAACAAAACACAGATTTGGGCTCTTTTAATTTGCCCGCTGACTTTTCAGTCTTTTAGAGGTCGTGGGATTTTAAGCTTTTTTCCCCGCTCTGAAGGCTAGACCGTGGTTCCTTTCCTCTAAATGGAGGCTGAGATTATCACATACCCTTTGACTCTAGGAGTTAACACCGAATAGTGCAAGAGTTGACCCCTACGCTCCAGTTGCAAGGAAAGCAGAAATTCTACTCTAATTAAATGCACATTCCTAATATAATCACAAGTACGAACATTGGTTTTCTCCAGTGTCCCCTCAGTGGTCCCAGTCCTGCTTTGACTGCTGTGAAAGTGGGAGATATTATGTTGCAGTAAAACTGATATGACTTCAGAAGCAGGATCGGCATTGCCACCTGTTTTATGTATTGGTGCTAGAGGGAAATTGCTTTGCTACTGATGGGGCAGTGACTACCTAGGGGAAAACAGCAGCCACTGGGAGCTCCCTCCACCCTCTGACACTTAAACCTGTTTTAGTGCCTGACAGGCTATGAGCCAGAGTCCTGCGGTTCTCTGCTAAGCTCTGCAGGGTCAGGGTGCTCTCCTCAGGTTCCTCTGTCAGCCAAGCAAGGGATGACTGTGGAGTTTTCATTCCCATCTGCTCTGCTGCCATGGCAGAGCCCAAGGAAGGAAAATGGGGAGGGGGAGCCTGACTGAACTTGGGTGCTACCAGGTGCCCTCAGCCTGGTCCAGCCGTTCCCCAGCACTCCCGCAGTCGGTGCTGTGCAGCTCTCCTGGGAGCCAGCGCCTTTCATACCCATACTAAGTTACTCTATGACAAGGTTTTGTTTTCCCCAGATATGGAGATCCACACAAGAAAGTGGGGTTCTTTCCTTACCTGCTGCAATGGCTAGACTGACCTCCCCAGACAATTTCTCTGCATCCCTGAAGGGCTCAGGAAGACATTTCAAGGAGATACTTGTATTTAATATTTTGTTCAGCTCGCAGCCTTGGTTCAGACAAAATCAACTGGAAACCACCTCTGCTGTTACAGAAACGAATGGAGGGGGGTAGTCGTGAGTATGTGCAGGGAGAGGGTGTGTTTGTTTGGGGGTGCAGGAAGGGTTTATCTGTGTGGCCAGACAGCTGCACTTTCCCCTCCCCTCTGCTGGATCCCACCCAAAGGACAGAGGCTGGGGGAGCAGGGGCTGGAAGGGGGCAGAATGGGCGGGGGGGGGGGAGATGAGATTGCTGCTGGATTTCCTACCCTCCTTGCCCCCCCATTTCAATCCACCAAAGCCTTCTCCCCCCACTTCTCCTTTAGGTTCTCTCCACCCACACACCCTCTTGCCCATGGCTCTCCCAACCCATCACCAGCCTCTCCTGCCCTCCTCCCCCAGAAGAAACACGGGGCGGGGGAGAATGAATGGCTGGTTCTCACCTGTAAAAAATGCCACATACAAATGTGGCCATTCTCTGTGGGGAATGGAGGGAAGTGTGTGTGTGTGGGGGTGCATGTATAGGAGATGCTGTCCGAGGGGTCTGGCCAGCACCTGGAGGGCCATGAGAGGAAGGATGTGTCTGGGTGTAGGATACTCCCTGGCAGGCAAAGCCATATGGGGGTGGGGTCTGGCATATAGGGAAGGTAGCTATATATGGGGGCTGAGAAGTGTTTGGGGGTGGGGAGTGTCTGTGGAGATGTGGGTATATGGAGAGTGTGTAATGAAAGAAGCAGAAGGATGTGTGAGGATGGCAAGGCTGGGGGAGTATGAGGAGGGAGGGGTGGGGCTGGGGCAGGAGGTCTATGGAGTGGAATAGGGTGTGGGGCTGTATGTGCTTGGGGATACAGGCAGGGCTGTATAAGGTTGGTATGTGTATGGGGAGACATGGGGTGGGATGTGTGTGAGGATGGGGTGGGGGTGCATGGAGAGGGAAGGTTTGTGGGGATAGGGGCAGGGCTTGTATGGGGAGGGAGGATTGTAGGGCTATATGTATGGAGCGGAGAGAAGTGGCAAGATGCATGGCCTATATGAAATTTAAAAGATGGGAAATTTAGAACCAAACGAAGGAAATTCTTTTTCACACAACTGTGTGATTAAACTGTGGAACTTGCAGCCACATGATGTTATTGTGGCCAATAGTTTAGCAAGATTCAAAAGGGATTTGATATTTATACAGATAACAGGGATAGAGGTGGGAGGGGCACATGTGGGGGGAGGACAGAGGGAGGGGGATAGAGTCAGGAGGGGTGCACGGCAGATGGGAGGAGGGGGGTGCATGGGGAGGGAAATGAGGGGCACGAGGGAGATAGAGGCAGGAGGGGCAGGGAGGGTGCACGGAGGGGGATCGCGAGGGGGATAGAGGTAGGAGGGGAGGGGCAGGGAGAGAGCAGGGGGCGCACGGGGAGGGGAGGAGAGGGAGGGGGCGCGAGGGGGATAGAGGTGGGAGGGGAGCAGGGAGAGGGAGGGGGCGCACGGGGAGGGGGCGCGAGGGGGCTAGAGGCGAGAGGGGAGGGGCAGGAGGCGCACGGGGAGGGGGACAGAGGCGGGAGGGGAGGGGCAGGGGGCGCACGGGGAGGGGAGGAGAGGGGGGGAGGGTGCTAGAGGCGGGAGGGGAGGAGCAGGGAGAGGGCAGGGGGTGCACGGGGAGGGGGACAGAGGCGGGAGGGGCAGGGGGCGCTCGGCGGACGGGGGCGGGGAGGAGCGCGGAGCCGCAGCCCCCGCACAGCGCCAGGCGGGCCCAGGAGCGGAGCCGGGACGCAGGAGGCGGGCCCGAGCCGGCCCCGGCGCGGCTGCAGCATGTGACCGGCGGGGTGGGGAACGGGGCTGACCCAGCGGCATGTGCCCGGCTGCCGGGCTCCAGCGGGGCATTTAAATGGCAGCGCCCGCCGGGCCTGCAGCAGAGCTCGGCCCTCTCCGCGCCCGGCACCATGAGATCCTCGCTGGCTCCCGGAATCCGCCTCATCCGGGCTCTGCCCCGGGAGAGCTGGTAAGCTCGGGGACCGGCCCGCTGCAGGGGCACCAGCGGCGCTGCGATGCCCCACAGGCCCGTGGGGGCTCCGGTGGGCGAGCGAGGCTGGTCCTTCCGCCGAGGCCTCGTAGCTAGAAGCCTGCCGCGGAGCCCCGGAGCCACGGGGATGGGCCGGTTCATCCCTGACCCCAAACCCCAAGTGGTGGCACTGTCTGTTCCAGGAAGACTGGACTGGGGTGGACTAGCCGGGCGCCAGGGAGGGGGCACTGCAGAGCTGGAGGGGAGCTCAGGGCTGGAATGGGCACCGGGTGGCACTGCAGAGCTGGAGGGGAGCTCAGGGCTGGCATAGGCACTGGGTGGCACTGGAGAGCTGGGGGGAGCCCCAGGCTGGACTGGGCGCGGGGTGGCACTGGAGAGCTGGGGGGAGCCCTAGGCTGGACTGGGCGCGGGGTGGCACTGGAGAGCTGGGGGGAGCCCTAGGCTGGACTGGGCGCGGGGTGGCACTGCAGAGCTGGGGGGAGCCCTAGGCTGGACTGGGCGCAGGGTGGCACTGCAGAGCTGGGGGGAGCCCTAGGCTGGACTGGGCGTGGGGTAGCACTGCAGAGCTGGGGGGAGCCCCGGTCTGGACTGGGCGCGGGATGGCACTGCAGAGCTGGGGGGAGCCCCGGTATGGACTGGGCGCGGGGTGGCACTGGAGAGCTAGGGGGAACCCAAACTGGACTGGGCGCGAGGTGGCACTGCAGAGCTGGGGGGAGCCCTGGTCTGGACTGGGCACGGGGTGGCAATGCAGAGCTGGGGGGAACCCAAAGCTGGACTAGGCGCGGGGTGGCACTGCAGAGCTGGGGGGAACCCAAAGCTGGAATGGGCACGGGGTGGCACTGTAGAGCTGGGGGGAGCCCTGGTCTGGACTGGGCACGGGGTGGCAATGCAGAGCTGGGGGGAACCCCGGTCTGGACTGGGCGCGGGATGGCACTGCAGAGCTGGGGGGAGCCCCGGTATGGACTGGGCGCGGGGTGGCACTGGAGAGCTAGGGGGAACCTAAACTGGACTGGGCGCGAGGTGGCACTGCAGAGCTGGGGGGAGCCCTGGTCTGGACTGGGCGCGGGGTGGCACTGCAGAGCTGGGGGGAGTCCTGGTCTGGACTGGGCACGGGGTGGCAATGCAGAGCTGGGGGGAACCCAAAGCTGGACTAGGCGCGGGGTGGCACTGCAGAGCTGGGGGGAACCCAAAGCTGGAATGGGCGTGGGGTGGCACTGCAGAGCTGGGGGGAGCCCTGGTCTGGACTGGGCACGGGGTGGCAATGCAGAGCTGGGGGGAACCCAAAGCTGGAATGGGCGCGGGGTGGCACTGCAGAGCTGGGGGGAGCCCCAGTCTGGAGTGGACACGGGGTGGCACTGGAGAGCTGAGGGGAACCCAAAGCTGGAATGGGTGCAGGGTGGCACTGCAGAGCTGGGGGGAGCCCAAGGCTGGAATGGGCACCGGGTGACACTGCAGAGCTGGAGGGGAGCTCAGGGCTAGAATGGGCACCGGGTGGCACTGCAGAGTTGGAGGGGAGCCCAGGGCTGGAATGGGTGCGGGGTGGCCCTGGAGAGCTGAGGTGTGGGGCTGAGCTGCTGGTCACGGTTGATTTTTTTTTTTTTTTTTTTTGGGCAGATGTCTGGGTGAAGGAGCGCTCGCAGCTCTTGAGTTTATTGCGTCTGTCACAAACTCCAAGCCCTGCCCCATGCACCAGCTCTCTGGCATCTGATACTTTGTCACTGAAACAAGGAGCTCACCCAGATCAGTCTGTAGCTAGAAAGTTCCCTGGGTGGTTATTTTGTCATTTGTGGACTTTCTCTTCCTACTCGGTTGGCACCTGTTATATTTCATGCTGAGCAATGGATTTCCCCAAGTCTATGCCAGTTCCTGCTGCAAGTTGCTGGTCAACTTGCTGGTGCATCTCTGTGGACCAACATTAAGTGTATTTAGGGCATGTCTACATTCAGGAGAGTTAATCAAAATGAACATAGGCCTGGTGTACACTAAAAAGTTAGGTGAACCCAGGATTGTCGCTCAGGGGTGTGAAAAATGCACACCCCTCAGAGACGTAGCTATACTCAATGGAAGAATTCGTCCATCAACCTAGCTGTTACCTCTCGTGGAGGTGGATTACCTACCGATGGGAGAAGCTCTCCTGTTGACATAGGTGGTGTCTGTACTGAAGTGCTACAGAAGTGCAACTGCGCTGCTGTAGTGTTTTAAGTGTAGACATATCCTAAAACTGCATTTGAAGTGGATTAGTTAAACTGCATTAAACTCCTGCGGCCACTCATTCAGAATTGATTGACGTGGCCCATTTTAATTAATTTGGATTAACTTTTCTGAGGTCGGCTCTACGCTACATACCTGTATCGGTATAACTATGTCCCTCAGGGGTGTGAAAAATCCTATCAATTTAGGCTGCGTCTATACTGCCACTTTCAGCATTAAAACTTTCAGGGGTGTGAAAAAACACCCCCCCCCCCCCCCCCGAGCGATACAAGTTTTAGCGCTGAAAAGCACCAGGCTCCCGGCGATAAAGCTATCACCGCTCGTTAGGGGTGTGTTTTTTTGTTTTTTTTTTTAACTCTCTCCCAGCGATAAAGCGTGTCTACACTGCCCACGTCACAGTGCTGCTGTGCTGTAACATGGGTAGTGTAGACATACCCATAGCTACTGCCTCTCAGGGAGGGGGATTAACTATGCCAACAGGAGAGCCCTCTCTTGTCGGCCTAGAGCATCTTCGTTAAAGTGCTACAGGGGTGCAGCTGCAGCATTTTAAGTGTAGACTTGCACTGAGTGTCTCTGTGTAGATAGTTCTTATGTGGACTATGGAAACCCCAACATAATGCTGGTGGCCAGCAATGAAACAAATATTTTTAAGATTATTTTTGTGGCTCTTTAAAATCTGCAAATCCAGTGAAAATAAATGTGAAATAACACTTTTCATAAAATGTTTGCTGTGTTCAACTTCAGAGGTTTATATATCAGCAGAACTTAGAACAGGGTGTAGTATGCATGGGCTCCTTACCTGAGGGGGTTGTGAAGGCTAGAACTATAATAGAGTTTAAAAGAGAACTGGATAAATTCATGGTGGTTAAGTCCATTAATGGCTATTAGCCAGGACGGGTAAGGAATGGTGTCCCTAGCCTGTTTGTCAGAGGGTGGAGATGGATGGCAGGAGAGAGATCACTTGATCATTGCCTGTTAGGTTCACTCCCTCTGGGGCACCTGGCATTGGCCACTGTCGGTAGACAGGATACTGGGCTAGATGGACCTTTGGTCTGACCCGGTACGGCCTTTCTTATGTTCTTATGGCTCTTAATACTTCACGCTTCCTATTTAATCCAAGGATCACAATGTATTGCGTAATTAATAAATCTTGCAGCATCCCTGTGAAATAGACTCATCTTACAAATGGGGAAACCGAGGCACAACTAGCCAGGGACTTGACAATGTCACATTTGTGACAGAGCTGATCTTAGAAACTGTCAGCCTCAGTTTTCTCTCATTTGCTTTAGCTGGACCATATGTCCTTTGCATGGAATAATTTTCACTGCTTGCTGTCCATCTTAATGTATCTGTCTTCCAGATGTTACTCTGTTAAGATAAAACAGTAAACTTTGTGGACTTCCGTTGGGGTGGTTTGCTGCAGATATCCTATTCTACTTTAAAAGTATTTCACTTACTCCATACATTTGGCTTTTAAGTGACATTAGTATCCATAGTCCTATTGTGACATTTCCTATAATGCTATATTGTATCACTGCAGTTCATGACAGTGCTTTGTAAAAGCCTGTCATTTGATATACCCTTATAAAGTGACAGGATTATAGGAGTTAAAGTGAACCTGTTTTACCTGTATCAGCTAAACCATGAGAGTGAAGCTTATTTGGCTTTTTCAGTTCACTAAAAGAAAATAAATCTCATCTGTAGCTGTTCCCCTCTTATAGCTGATTCTCCCCTGCCCAAGCCTCTCCTCTTTGGCTACAAGAAAGGTTCTTCCCCTGGGCATTGCGGTGTTGTATGGGAAGATGCAGCCCATGTCTCCGGGGCTGCCTTGTTAGTCTGCTGAGTTGCATTCCAATCCCTGAAGAATTCTCAGGGCTTTGTTGGCCTAAGCTTCAGGCTCTGTAGGGGGCTTCAGTCTGCCCTGCTCTGAAAATGAAAAGATTAGTGGGGCTACAGAGATAGAAATGGATGTCTGCAACATTCATTTCCCTTTATAACTGGGCAGGGCTGGGAGTGGGAAAGCTTTTGAGCCAGATAGGCAAAGATCTCCTGGAGGGAGACTTGGTCCCCACAAACAGAATGTTTACACGGCTCCTGGCTTCTCTTTTTACAGTCCGTTTCTGATATTCTCTCTCTTTTTTGAAATATAGATTGGGGGGGGGGAGGAGGCATGGAAGCCTGTAATTTTTGATGAACTCTCAAAGCAGCACAAGGAGTGGCAGTGCAGTTCCCATTAGGTTTAGTGTAGATAACCCCCTTACGGCCTTCTTTTCAAACCTGACTGTCTTAAGAGTCTGTGTGACTTTTTCTACATAATGAGAGCTTGAAACCTTTCAGTTCCTATTATAGCTATTAGTATAAATACTGAGTCATCACTTCCAGGCGGGGATAGTGGCTTGTGCCTCTTTGACATGTAATCTGGCATTGTCACATGATAGACACAAGATCGCTGAAGAATCGTGGAAAGTATTGCTTTCTTCTAGCACTGAGCAAGGAGCCCTTCTGCAGTAAAGAGAAGCATTCTTCCTAAAGCAACTTTGTCTTGCTCTGCTTCAGTTTAAAGCTTCTACTGACAATCTTACCAGCTACCCCTCACTTATCTCACCTAGCCTGACTTCTTGCTGCAATTTTAAAGAAACAGTTGACCTTCTCATTGTGCCCATCACCATTGTATCTGGATGGTCATGAAATCTGGTGCATGATAATGTACTGTAATGTCCCTTAGAAAGCCAGGATAGAGGTATGCATCCATTCTAGTGGTTACAATCTGTCAAATACATATGTATTGTACGTAATTACGTGGTGTGTTAGTGGTTCAGTGTGTAGGTAGGTACGAAGCTATGGAGCCTTTCACGCTTGCATCACCATACCAAACGCGTGGTCTGTGGTGGCTGGCTGGTTGCCTGTGCATAATGAGTTGGTTGTCTTGGTTCAACTCCAGATGAACTGGGACCCAGTAGTGAATACTATCAATCGTCCCCTGAGTGAAATCTTTTGGCAAATAGTAAATTAGCAGAAAAAAAATCACCTTTTCAGGGCAACCCAACTATTTGTGTATTTGGGTTGAATTCGACTAATAGTTTTGGGGGAAAAAACCCAGAAATGTCAAAATACTTTATTTTGACATTTTTGAAACAAAGTGTTTCAATATTCCATTTCAAAATGTTGTTTGGTTTTGGTTTTTGATTTTGGCAACCAAACCAGAGTATCAATTATTCATTCAACTCCACTGGGCCCTCTGCTGCTAGTGAGTGACTGGGCCATGGAGACAGCACTCTCCTCTCAGCTATAGAGGTGATTTCCCCCCTTCCCCCCAGCTCAGGGCCAAGGCACACTGGCAGTCTGGAAGGCTGCATTATTGTCACATTAATAAATATGAGGCGCTCCGACACTATGGGGATGAGCACCACAGAAATACCTAGAAATAAATACATCTAATGGATGTAACTGATCTTGGTTAGTCTCTGATTGCTAGTAAGGCCATCTGACTATGGGACATGTGTGTGCCAAGGCTTTCATAGCAAAACAGCACAAATGTCAATAACTCACTCAAAGCTGTTGCCAAGGAGTATCATTCACAACAGTCATTCAAACACTGTGTTTGAGTGGGCCTTCAAGAGCTAACTAACCATAATGCAGTCTGGATGATGCAAGTATTACCTGTGGAGTAGCGACAAGCTTTTGGGCAACTTAATTCTTGCTTTTCTATGGCTTTTTTAAAAATTCCTGTTGGCCTTTAAACTGCAGAGATGTAGGAAGAAAGGACACACCTCTGGATTTGACACTGGTGTGACTATTACTGGAACACTATGTCCAGATCCAGTGTCAACAGTCCAAGAAGGATGTTGATGATAGGAGAGGGTTCAGAAAAGAGCCATGAGAATGATTAAAGGATTAGAAAGCCTGCCTTATAGTGATAACCTAAATAGAGTGAGCTCCTTCAGTCTAACAAAGAGAAGCATAATGGGTAACTTGATCACAGTCTGTAAGTGTGGCTATGAGGAATAAATATTTTTGATAATGGGCTAGCAGAGAAAAGCCTAATGCAGGGGTTGGCAACCTTTCAGAATTGGTGTGCCGAGTCTTCATTTATTCACTCTAATTTAAGGTTTCCTGTGGCAGTAATACATTTTAACGTTTTTAGACGGGTTTTTTTCTATAAGTCTATAATGTATAACTAAAGTATTGTTGTATGTAGAGTAAATAAGGTTTTTAAAATGTTTAAGAAGCTTCATTTAAAATTAAATGCAGAGCCCCCTGGACTGGTGGCCAGGATCCGGGCAGCGTGAGTGCCACTGAAAATCCGCTCGTGTGCCGCCTACCCCTGGTCTAATGCTATTTAGTGGCTGGAAGTTGAAGCTAGACAAATTCAGACTGGAAATAAGGTGCAGATTTTTAACGCTGAGGGTAATTAAGTTGTCCCAGTGGTTACTAAGAGTTGTGGTGGATACTGGCAATTTATAAATCCAGTTTGGATGTGCTTTTAAGCTGCCCTAATTCAAAAGGAATTATTGTGGGGAAGTTCTATGGCCTGTGTTAAACAGCTCACACTGGATGATCACAGTGGTCCCTTCTGGCCTTACAGTCTATGAATCTCCTCACACATGTTGGGCTTTTGTACTGGGTTTCGATCCAGTGTTCAATTGATTTTATGCATTAAGCATAATAAACTCTTGGAAATGGGTCAGCACTGCAGTTAGATCGAGTGTGATATGTGCCATACAGTTCAGCCTGTACTGGGGGGGCGGGAATGGCAGAGGATGCTCAAAACACATACCTCATTTAGTGAAACTGGCTTTTGTACATCGTGGGATCAGGGTTCGTTCTTCACCTGGCTGCAGATTTGACATTTCTGCACCACAGAGTAGTGTGTGGGGCAGGTGAACCAGGCTGAAATGAAGAAAAAAATAGTGGTCACTCTGAATGCAACTCTGGTGCTTCCTGTGTACCTAGTGCATTCCCTTGAAGGGGCAATGGGTGTGGGAGTAACCCAGAAGGGGAAGCCTGGCTGGGTGGGTCCCAACAACAGACGCTTATGATATTGCAATTATTTGTCCAAATGATGCCAGTTTACAAGGATTGTGTGTTTAGATGAGCAAACAGTGGTGTGTGTGGGGGAGGTATTAATAGCTTAACTTGGACCCTCAGAAGTGATCAGGAGTGACCCTTCCTTCCCCTACTGCCCCAGTGCTACCATTGCCACTCCCTGTGTTCCCTTGCTTGGTTGGGGAGCGTCCGTGCTTGGTGCTTAGAGCAGCCGATCAGCCTCTCCTACCCCCGCCTCGAAAGGAGAGCGAGTGAGGGTTCAGCTGCTGGACAGCTGCCAGGGGACTCCCTTTCTCTGGTTCTAGAGGCCTCCTCGCTACTGGCATTTTTCTTAGCCTCTCCCGCTGTTGCTGTAGCCCAAGTGCAGCCCCACTGGTCATGGCACATGGTAGGTCGCTGCAGTATTTGGGGCTCATCCTGTTGCAGAGTGCACCAGCCAGGAGGCAGCACACAGGAGAAAGCTGATGCCCTCCTTCTCTCACATCAACCTTAGGGGGCAAAAGAAAGAATGGGGGTGGGGCTAGCCTAGAGGAACACGGAGTCTAGAAAGGTGTGGTTCTGTATTTAGAAAGGGGTATGAAGGTTAGAGGGATGGGGATGAAAATCATCTGTCCAGAGGAAAAAGTGAACCTACCTGCTGGGGGCAGGCGAGCAGGACAGTTGCTCTGGGTGCCAGCTTCCAAGGGGAACTGTATTGCTACCCCACTGGAATTTTTGTTCCACTCTGATTGACCAGTTGCTTTTGTACTGCTGATTGACTGACTGGCTTTTTCCCCTTCAGCTGTGTGTGCTGGATGCCCACACACATACCCAGGGGTCAGGCGCGATGGCACTTGGGTGGCTAGCTTGAGTCACCACTCGTGTCACTGCAGCCACGTTGCTATTTTTAGCATGCTGGTTCGAGCAGAGTTTAGTGCATCTGTCTACCCAGGCTGGGAAGTACCCTCCCAGCTGCAGTGTGGACGTGCCCTTTGGGAATGCTAGAGGCATGAAAAAACTACTCCGAGGAAGGGTGCCTAAATCTGGCCTTAAACGATTCTGAGTGTTTGTGGTGGACACTCCACAGCTTTGTGAGTCTAGAGCACAGTTTCTCAAATGCGGCCACCAGGTGGTTTCCCCTGTGGCCATGGCAGTTTCCTGTGCAGCATGTTCTTTGTTCGGCTCGGACTTGAAGATTTTTCGCTTTCCTCTCTACAGCATGGGATGTGGTTCGCCTGCTGGGAGCATTTGGGCATATCTCACCTAATCAATTCCTTGCACTGCAGGGGTCTCTGGCATCATAAGTACCTTGATTTCTCTGTTCTATCCCTGTGGCCCACAGTTTAAACTAAAACGTTTCAGTCCTCAGAAGACTAAAGTCTCTGGGCTTAACATAAGAGTATCTAGGTGGAAATTAATGACCTGTGAAATGTAGGACAGACTAGATGATCCAATGGTCCTGTCTGTCCTTAAATTCTAAAACTATGAATTTTAAAGTGGCTGCCATTCCTAACTCGGGTGCCCAGTTATATTCTAGATGTTTAAAAAAGTAAATTGAAAAAACAAATTCCATCATGACTCATGTGGTTGGCATATCAGCAGGGCTGGAATCTTTAGCTCCATCAAACAGGCCTCTGCCCCTTAAACTAGTGGAGTAATTGAAAGCAACATTAAACCCTCTATGTGGATTAACATGGGGGGTGGAGGGGGTGAGACACACACTTTGTGGAAGGGTTTCACAGATATTTGCTGACTGCAGAGGAGTGGTGACTCAAGAATCTTGGATTCCATTCCTGGCTCTGGAGGGGGAGTGTGCTTTGTGGTCACAGACTCTTCTGCCCTGTCCACTCCAACTTGTCCCTATCCCAGTCCTGTCTCTTCCCCACCATTGGCTTCTCATCCCAGTTCCATTCTCCTTGCCTATCCTATCCCACTCCTCAGGCTTCTCATCCTAGTCCCAGTGTCGTTGGCCAGCCAGCCCTAGTCTCCCCCTCTGGGATCCCCATCTGAGTCCCAGTCTCCCCCTACTCCCAGTATCCTTGTTCAGTTAGTCCCAGTTGCCCCAGGAGAGGCACTGAGAGTTAAAGTAACTTTGCTTGGAGGTGACAAATGCATGGAACTCTGTGTCCAGGTTCATGAGACATTTTTGAAAACTGATGCTACCTGGTCACCTGACATTAGTGAGGATTCGAACAGGACCCCAAGACTTCCCACCACTTTGAGAAATGGGAGCTGTGCACTTTCTATGGAAGATATGGCTAGCTCTTCAAAGTGTTTCCTCTTTCCAGTCAGCATTGCTTCAGTCGTGCCTAGGTTCAACATGGGCCAGCTGCTCTTCATAGGAGAGCTAATTTCCTGTTGGAATTCTGACACTTGAGTGTTGGTGGTGATTCCGTCAGTTGAGGTCGGTAGTAGAGTGTTATTGGCATCCTGGGGCAGCTAAGTCCATGCGTCTCTCTGTGCTCTCCCGTAGCTATTGAAGGGGAGTGGGATAGTATGGATCCTTGTGGAATCCCTTTGGGGAGGAGGAGCAGTTACCCATCACCATTCTCTGTGCTCTGGTGGAGAGAAATGGTTGGAACCAATTAATTGTAATTGAAGGCTGTCCCATAATGCAGACATACGGGGGACCAAATTAAGATTGCATCAGGAACCTTAATTCTGGCATTTCCTAACTTTTGAGTGCTTGATTTAGCAACCTTAATGTCCTTTGAATGGTGCATGTGTTTGTGCGGGTGCACGTGAATAAATGTTCTGGAAATGGGGGAGAAGGGGACAATGAGGAAGCAAAATTTGCAGATAGCACAAGATTATTTAGATTAGTCAATTCCAAAGAGAACTGTGGGGGAATATAGGGGAACCTAACTACCCATGATGTCCATTCCCTTGATAAATGCCAAGTAATGCATATTGGAAGGAAAACAATAAACTATTTATACACCTTATTTTATGTAGTTGTATTGACTCAGAAAAAGGATGTGGGTGTCATTTAGGACAGCTCAATGGAGACTTCTGCTTAGTGAGAAGCTGCGGTCAATAAAGCAAACAAGATGTTGGGATGCATAAGAAATAGGCTGCAGAATAATAGCAAAACTATTGCAATGCCCTTCTGTATATCAGTGGTGCAGCACCAGCTGGGTATTGAGTGCCGTACTGGTCACTTCATCTCAAAATGGATATTGCAGAATTAGAGGGGGTTTAGAGAAGGCAACAAAAATGATTCCGGGCCAGGAAAAACTCTAATATGAAGAGAGATTGAAATGACTGATTGTTACCTTTTTACACATGAGACAAGAGGGGACATAAGTCAATAAAATAAGCAATGACCTAGAGAAGGTAGACTGGGAGTTTTTGTTCACCCTGTCTTGTAACACAAGAACAAGGAGACATTCAATGAAATTAAAAGATAGCAAATTCAAAACGGATCAAAGGAAATACGCTTTCACACAGTGCACAGCTAAACAGTGGCACTCCATTGCCATGGGCTATCACTGAGGCCAGAAACTCCGTGAGATTCGAAAAGATCCCAAAGAGATCTCGTCAAACAAAATACTAAACTCATGAGGTGCTACTTTTTTGATCTAGTTAAAATGGTTGGAAGAGTGTAGGCTGGCCTGCTAAAATAGCAGGTTTAGTCATGCTGAGTGACGTAGGCATCTGAGTTGAACTTGTTAGTATTAGGAGTTATGTAAGAGAGGAAAACCTTGCAAAGCCTCTATGAACTGGGAACCTTAGGCTGCTAATACTTGTCTTTTTGGAGTCTCGCTCCTTTTCCAACTGCACGATTTAATGTTGAGGTTTCTACAGTAGAACCTCAGAGTTATGAACACCAGAGTTACGAACTGACCAGTCAACCGCACCTCTCATTTGGAACCGGAAGTACACAATCAGGAAGTACACAGCAGAGACAATCTTTCCCCCCAAACAAACAAACCCAGTACAGCACTGTGTTAAATGTAAACTACTATGCAGAAGAAAAACGATGTTTTTCTTCTTTTTTTTTTTTTTTTTTTAAAGTAAAGTTTCAAAGCTGTATTAAGTCATCTGGTTTCTGTGCGGAGGAAAGGAATTAGGGATTTCCAACTGTGGAGATGAGCAGTTGTCTAGCTCTCCTATGTGGAGGCTGCACTGCATGGTTACAATGCACTTGTAATGACTGATAAAATCGGTTGGGCTCACTGCTGTGGAGGCCTGATCCGAAGCCAAATGGAATAAGTGCAAAGTTTTCTATTGGGCTTTGGATCCGCTCCTACCCAAACCACAGTGTGGCTTCTTCTGATGATTCCCCGCCACTGGACGTCTTTGCGGCAATCTGCACTTGACGCCCGAGTGACTTGGATGCAGTGTGGTGGGGGAGTAGGGTTTTTTGTGTATGTAGCACATATTAATTCGTTATAGACAGAGCTCCCAGCCTGGTGTTTGTACACAGGCTTTATAGAGCTCCGGCATCTCCTCAATTTGTGGATCTGGCTCCTCATCCAGACAGAGAAATGCGGGGTTGATGTTCGTCCCAAAGCCTCTTGGCTCCAGTTCCCTCTTTTCCCAGCAAATACAGGACCTGCATATGCTTTGCCTGGGTCAGGTTTTTCTTGGTCTCTCTTGTATTGAGAGATCCTTGATTGACAGGCCTGAGAGATCCTAACTCCTGTTGCTCACCACATCATGGGCTTGCAGTTTCCTCTCTGAACTCTTCAGCCCTCTCTACTGTCCACTCTTTCCGCTAAAATAGCTGAATTCTAGATTGAGCAGGGGCAGCAAGTTCCACGAAAGGGCACTGTGCGTCCTCCATTAGGAGCTGCCTTGCGTTCTCCTCGGCCCCCTCCCCCAAAGGTCTTTACTTTCTCTTTGCAGGATTTTCTTGAACTGTGTTTTATGTCTAAGTCAGTTCTCTCTTAAGCAGAAGTGAAACCAGTTTGAGGCAAGAACAGAAGCTGCTCAGTTCAGAAGACTAATTCTCTGGGGGAAGGAAACCAAAAGCTACAATGGCCTACAGTAGTTCCCTGGCTAGGGAGGCACTCGTGTACAAGTCACTAGTGTCACATCTGTAGCTGAACTTACACAGTCCTCTGCTGTATGTTCTTAATCGTTCATACAGACTTGTCAATTCTATGTACTGCAGCACTGATCCTCCTCGGTGTCTGATCAGCGCTAAGAAGCACAGCCTGGTGACTGGTGGCTACGTGGCACTGCTTTGGCAGCTCTAACGCTTATTCCTGATTTCTTGCTCCCTTTCCTCTCCCTGGCTCTTCTTAAACAGAAACGAGAGGAGGACATGGCTTTTAACTGTCTCATGCTGCCTAAAAAGGTCCCCATGCGATGAAATTTCCTATTCAGTACAGAGCACAAGTTCCTTGCCACGCTCTGGCCCAGCACAGCCCCTGAAAGTTATGAGGATGCGATGCTGTTTGTTCAGAACTCACCTGCCTAGGGAGTCCCTTATCCATTACTAATAGCCCACGGAGTTGACCTACTTAGTGTGCCTTGTGAAATCTGCTAGATGGGTTTACATGTCTCGTCATCTTGACACTTTGGGACCAAAGGGAGCTGCAGATTAAACAGCTGTCAGCTTGTATCTTGAAGAGTAGATGTCCCTGGATGTGTCCATTTTCCCCCGCTCTCGGCACACCTGTGGTGCTGCCCTCAGTTTGGGATAAAAGTACCTGGGACTGGTAAATTGCTGAACAGGCTCCTGCCGTGTTGGGGCTGAAGCTCCCCCCTGGCTGAAGTCAGTGTGATTGTTTTCAGGGAGATCTCTATGCTAATGAGGGAATAGATAATCCCTGCCTTAGACACTGACCCTTGAGGAGCCTCTCGGACCCAGCATCTTCTCTTCCTCCTTCCCACAATACAATCGTCTTCAAGCCAATTTTGTCTCTAGCCATTCTGTGCGGGGCAGCTGTTCCAGAGGCAGCGCTGTGGGACATAAATGCTGAATCAGATGCTAAGAGGATGTTGGGGGTGGGGAGCTAGGGCGAGAGTCCTCGGCTGTTTAACGCTGAAGTTGTGTCTGTGAGTGGCTAGAGCAGGGCCTTAGTTCCCTATCTCTTCCCACCTCCGTTGCCCCCACATAAAGGCCTTATCTTCCTCTATGCTAAGCACCCACAAATCCCACCAAAGCCAACGGGAGCTGCTGGTGCTCAGTACCTCTGAAAACTGAGTCGTCAGTACTTACCTGCCTGCACCACAGAGCAGTATCTGAGATACTCAGACTCTGCATAAGTGGGGTATCAAGGGAAATCTACTGAGAACTGTTGGCAAATGTTCGTTTTTTATGGGGATTGTTACCCTTACCAGACTCACAGGTGGGCCAAGACTCCATTAAGTAAGGATCTTACACCAGCATCACCCCTAAAGCAGCCTAAGACCCGCTTGCGTTCTAGCATGATCTGATCTGTTTCACTCTCCGATGCATTCAGGGTTGTGAAAAAACAGACTTTTCCTAGGAGACAAAATGCCAGCGTGGTGGGTTTTGCTCGTTTTGTTGCATCTTTGTTTTATTTTTTCACTTTTTGAATTTCTTGTGTCACTTTGAATGATTTTATCGGCATATAACATACCTGAAAGTGTCCTTGGATGCTAGAAACATTCTCACTTCAGTGTGTGAATGGAAACTTTATTCGGAAGTTACAAGGGAAGTGATGAGACTTGCCAGGCTCTTATGCCCATCAGGAATGTGTCAAGCTGGCTAAGTCATTGCAAATTTTTGTTGTTGTTGTTGTCTTCAGATTGTTTAATGCCCTAATGGTGGCGTCTTCTTCCTGTAGTAAATGTGAAAGCTCTGGTCAGTACTGGTCACCAGTAATCCCAGATAACTCAGTCTGAATAGCTGACTCTCCAGGCCTGAAGTGGAAGGCACAGTGACCAGCATTTGAATAGACCAAAGTAATCAAACCAAAGAATTCTTTTGAACAAAGATAAAGCTCTTCCCAAGGTTGAGTGGGCGGATGGGAAGGACTCCTGCTAATCTCAGAGCAGAGATGACGTGTAATTGAATGAGATCTTGTCGAGTGAAGTGGAAAAGCAGAAAATGGAGTTAGGCGACTCTGCAGATGAGGTATTTTCCATGCCATTGTTTTTGGGATGAAGCTACAATGACAACTGATGTCATTGATCTAGACCTCCCTGCACTCCTCCCTCCCACCCCCATTTTTTCATTCAGGTTAGGGAAATTCCCTTATTTTGTGTGCAGAATTGTGGTCTGGGCATGGGCTGGCCTGCCTGAGTGTGATCCCTATGGACTAGGGTGCTGATTCTTGATCATCCTTCCTGCATCATGCTTAAGTGCTTGGTCCTGGGAGAGAGAAATATTCTCTGAATCTTTCCTTCCCTGTCCTGCCTGTTTCTCTGCGTATAGTGCACACAGCAGGGCTTGAGTGGGAACTTGGTTACAGGGAGGCAGTAATTCCACTGCTTCTCCCATGTGACACTGGAAACATATTAGTCATTCTGTGGTTCAGTTGCTTGTCTGAGGGAAATATTGAAATGGAAATATTCTCATTTCAATGGAATCTGCTCCAGATAAGCAGCTGACACATGAACCACCATCAAAGCCTAGGATTCTCTTGCAGATTTCTGCTGCCTTTACACATATCTTTCAGTAGCTCCCTAAATTTCTAAACTGTGCTTCCTGATAGATCATAGATTTTAAGACCAGAAGTGATCAGTGTTGAGCATCTAGTCTGACCTTCATAACACAGGCCACCGAACTTCCCTGAATTAATTCCTGTTAGGAGTCCCAATAGTTGTGGCTGAACAAAGCACATCTTTTAGAAAAATAGTCCAACTCGATTTTTTTTTTTTTAAACTGCTAGTGGTGGAGAATCCACCACAGCCCTTGGTAGGTGGTTCCAGCCGTTAATTACTCTCCCTGTTAAAAAAAATAAATACAAACTTTAACAATTGCTTCTTATTCCTATGGTCTGCATTTGCCCAGCTTCCACTTCCAGACATTGGATTATGTTAAGTTCTACCATCCTCTGCTAGACTGAAGAGCCCTCTATCTAATTTGTAACATCTTCTAGAAAGATGAATTAGCTGCTAGGCCCTCCCCTCAGAAATCCTGAGCTGCTTTATTTAGGCATTTATTGGAACCATTAAAAGCTTATAGAAAAGGCTGAGAGGACCTCTTAAAAACTACCTTTTAAGCTAATTTTTCTTCTCATGAACTAAGAACATAGGAGGAATTTTCCTGTTGATCAGTGTTGTGGCCATTCATTGACAGCTTCTTCTAATGTACAATGTAATCTGTTGTCAAAAGGCGGTGGGTACGGTAAGGAGTGATCCTGCACGTGTGGGAGATGGACAATTTGAGCGAATTGTGCTTTTCTGTCTCTGATTTCTGTGACTGCCCGTCAATGACCAGTCCAGAGTAATGGAATGACTAGGAACTGCTCTGTTCTCTCGAATTTTAAACAAACGTGTCCCGTGCTGTGAGGTGCTCTGTTCCATCCAATCCTACATAAAGGGGGTAGAAGGCACTTAGTATCTCACGTGATTGGCCCCACTGTTTGCAGCATTTTCTCTTACCGAATATGGCCATATGCTGAGAGCCGCTCCTCCTTGTACATTGGCTCCTATTAAACTGCAACGTATCTATGCCTTTTTATGTACACTTCTATAGTGAAACATGTGTGGACATTAAGGCTTGTGGGAAAAAGTTAAGGCTAGCGAAACAAGTGACTGTTGCCAGAAGGGCAGGGGCACAGTGAGGGGAGAACGTTGGCCTATCTAACACTTGAGAAGGGGGTGGGGGTGAAACTCATGACTCCAAAATGACAGGCTGAACTTTTCCCCGTCTCTATTGTTGAGATCTTCGGATATATAAATAATCCTTTGGTAAAGAAGGAAGATCCTACCAAAATAACTTGTTTCCTAAACGGCTGCTCTTAAGCTTGGTCATAGAGGCCATACAGGTCATCAGATGACCTGAATTGCATGAGTCTTCGTGTGCAAGGGAACTAACTAATGAAATCGCTGAATCAGTGATAATTATAGTTTGTAAAAAATCACATGGAAAACTAGGGAGGTATTAGAAGTGTGGAGGACAGCAAACTCTGTACCGCCTTTCCAGAAAGGCAAGAGCTGCCAGGATCACTTAACGTTCTGTATCCCCTAAGTCCTAACTCCTGTCCACAGTAGTGCATTTTTTTCTTAAAGAGGCTAATGGAGCCATGAACGAGAGGCATTGGGAATTTGGAAAGAACAACTCTTTCTGGATGCACTTGATTGCTTTTTTTGGTTGCTAGAACTTTGGATTCCCACTCATTCACCAATAGGTGAACTGCCTCTTCGTCATTCACTATGAAGCCTAAAGATGAGTTTTAAAGTCAGCTTTTGACTAAGTGGTGATTTTTTTAGAAATAACCCCAGAGTAGGTATGGATTTCTGAATGGCATTTGAGTAGAACTTGTCCACTTCCCTGCATTCTGACCCTGGGGGGAGTTCTGTAGTGTGGTAAATGTGGTGTGAGTCCAAGTATCAGGAAAATCTTCCTGACTGCCGGATGTATTGTGTTGTAGAATAGTCTCCTCAGGGAAGTGGTGAACATCTTCTTGCTTGGGACTTGTAAAACGAGACTGAGGACAGTGCAAGTACTCATGCCATAGGGAATATTTCTGCGCTGGGAGAGGGACTAGATGATCCAGCAGGTCTTCATCTCTAACTCTTGAGTGTCTGAATCACCTAATAAACAGCTGCTGGAGGAACCAGAATTCCAGCTGCTGTACTAGAACTGGGACTGTTAAATCTCCAAACTGGGCCAGGTGCAGAGAAGGGCTGCTAGGATGCTCATGGGAATGGCGAGGCTATATTAAGAACTTGGTTTGTTTAACCTAGCAAACCATGGGCTGAGAAGGGCCATGGTTGTGTTTAATAAATATATCAGGGGCTACACTAAGGAGGAAGAAGAGCTATTGAAGAATTTGGTACAAGAACAAATGGGAATAAACTGGCCAGAAATAAATTGAAGCTGGAAATGAGAAGCAGGTTTCTAGCCAGTTCTGGAGGAGTGCAGTTTTGGAACAGCCTCCCACTAGGAGCAGTGGGGACAAGAAACCTGACTGATTTTAAGATGGAGCTTGATCAGTTTATGAACAAGATTACATGTCAGGTTTGCCTGCCATAACAGGGACTTGACCTGGTGGCCCAGGAAGTCCCTTTAGTCCTACATTATGTTCTTAAAAATAATGTTGCACTAAGGCATCAGCCACTGAACCTGATCATGTTGGCTTTAAATGGCACCAGTTGGTCTGTCGTTCATGTGTGATAAATACAGCCCGTGTTCCCTCTGGTCTTCTAGTCTCTACCCTAGACCCGAGGAAGAGCTCTGTCTAAGCTCAAAAGCTTGTCTCTCTTGCCAACAGAAGTTGGTCCAATAAAAGATATTGCCCTCACCCACCTTGTCTCTTTAATATCCTGGGACCAATATGGCTACAAAACCACTGCAAACAATCTCTACCCAAAACAGGGCAAGAGATGGCATTTTCAAGAAAATAGAAGATTAGGGTTGGAAGAGACCTCAGGAGGTCATCTAGTCCAATCCCCTGCTCGAAGCAGGACCAACACCAACTAAATCATCCCAGCCAGGGCTTTGTCAAGCCAGGCCTTAAAAACCTCCACCACCTTCCTAGATAACCTATTCTAGTGCTTCACCACCCTCCTAGTGAAATAGTGTTTCCTAATATCCAACCTAGACCTCCCCCACTGCAACTTGAGACCATTGCTCCTTGTTCTGTCATCTGCCACCACTGAGAACAGCCTAGCTCCATCCTCTTTGGAACCCCCCTTCAGGTAGTTGAAGGCTGCTATCAAATTCCCCCTCACTCTTCTCTTCTGCAGACTAAATAACCCCAGTTCCCGCAGCCTCTCCTCATAAGTCATGTGTCCTAGCCCCTTAATCATTTTCGTTGCTCTCCGCTAGACTCTCTCCAATTTGTCCACGTCCCTTCTGTAGTGTGGGGGTCCAAAACTGGACGCAGTACTCCAGGTGTGGCCTCACCAGTGCCGAATAGAGGGGAATAATCACTTCCCTCAATCTGCTGGCAATGCTCCTACTAATGCAGCCCAATATGCCGTTAGCCTTCTTGGCAACAAGGGCACACTGCTGATTCATATCCAGCTTCTCATCCACTGTAATCCCCAGGACCTTTTCTGCAGAACTGCTGCTTAGCCAGTCGGTCCCCAGCCTGTAGCGGTGCATGGGATTCTTCCGTCCTAAGGGCAGGACTCTGCACTTGTCCTTGTTGAACCTCATCAGATTTCTTTTGGCCAAATCCTCCAATTTGTCTAGGTCACTCTGGACCCTATCCCTACCCTCCAGCGTATCTACCTCTCCCCCCAGCTTAGTGTTATAAGAACGGTTGTACTGGGTCAGACCAAAGGTCCATCAAGCCCAGTATCCTGTCCTCTGACAGTGGCCAATGGCAGGTGCCCCAAAGGAAATGCACAGACAGGTTATCATCAAGTGATCCATGCCCTGTCACCCAATCCCAGCTTCTGGCAAACAGAGGTTAGGGACACCATTCCTGCCCATCCTGGCTAATAGGTCTGTCAAAGGCTATCTTCCATGAATCCATCTAGCTCCCTTTTGAACCCCGTTATAGTATTGGCCTTCACAAAACCCTCTGGCAAGGAGTTCCAGAGGTTGACCGTGCATTGCGTGAAAAAATACCTTCTTGTGTTTGTTTTAAACCTGCTACCTATTAATTTCATTTGGTGGCCCCTTGTTCTTGTATTATGAGAAGGAGTAAATAACACTTCCTTATTTACTTTCTCTATACCACTCATGATTTTATAGACCTCTATCATATCCCCCCTTAGTCGCCTCTTTTCCAAGCTGAAAAGTCCTCTCCTCATACGGAAGCCGTTCTATACCCTTAATTATTTTTGTTGCCCTTTTCTGAACCTTTTCCAATTCCAATATATATATTTTTTGAGATGGGGCAACCACACCTGCACGCAGTATTCAAGGTGTGGGCATACCATGGATTTATATAGAGGCAATATGATATTTTCTGTCTTATCTATCTCTTTCTTGATGATTCGCAACATTCGGTTCGCTTTTTTGACTGCCGCTGCACATTGAGTGGATGATTTCAGAGAACTATCCAATGACTCCAAGATCTCTTTCTTGAGTGGTAACCGCTAATTTAGACCCCATCATTGTATATGTATAGTTAGGATTATGTTTTCCAATGTGCATTACTTTGCATTTATCAACATTAAATTTCATCTGCCATTTTGTTGCCCAGTCATCCAGTTTTGTGAGATCCTTTTGTAGCTCTTCGCAGTCTGCTTGGGACTTAACTATCTTGAGTAGTTTTGTATCATCTTCAAATTTTGCCACCTCACTGTTTTATCCCTTTTTCCAGATCATTTATGAATATGTTGAATAGGACTGGGCCCAATACAGATCCCTGAGAGACACCACTATTTACCTCTCTCCATTCTGAAAACTGACCATTTATTCCTACCCTTTGTTTCCTATCTTTTAACCAGTTACCAATCCATGAGAGAACCTTCCCTCTTATCCCATGACTGCTTATTTAGCTTAAGACCCTTTGGTGAGGGACCTTGTCAAAGGCTTTATGAAAATCTAAATACACTATATCCACTGGATCTCCTTTGTCCAAATGCTTGTTGACTCCCTCAAAGAATTCTAGTAGATTGGTGAGACATGATTTCCCTTTACAAAAACCATGTTGACTATTTCCCAACAAATTATGTTAATCTATGAGTCTGACAGTTTTTTGTTCTTTACTATAGTTTCAACCAATTTGCCTGGTACTGAAGTGAGGTTTACTGGCCTGTAATTGCTGGGGTCACCTCTGGAGCCTTTTAAAAAAATTGGCGTCACATTAGCTATCCTTCCGTCATTTGGTACAGAAGCTGATTTAAGTGATAGGTTACAGATGACAGTTAGTAGTCCTGCAATTTCACATTTGAGTTCCTTCAGAACTCTTGGATGAATACCATCAGGTCCTGGAGACTTATTACTGTTTAGTTTATCAATTTGTTCCAAAACTTCCTCTAATGACACCTCCATTTGGGACAGTTCCTCAGATCTGTCACCCAAAAAGAATGGCTCAGGTTTGGGAATCTCCCTCACACCCTCAACAGTGAAGACTGATGCAAAGAATTCATTTAGTTTCTCCACAATGGCATTATCGTCTTTGAGTGCTCCTTTAGCATCTCGATCGTCCAGTGGCCCCACTGGTTGTTTAGCAGGCTTTCTGCTTCTGATGTATTTAAATTTTTTTTATTTTTTTTTGCTCATCTGTGAACTTGCTGAGGGTGCAATTCATCCCATCATCCAGATCATTAATAAAGATGTTGAACAAAACTGGCCCCAGGACTGACCCCTGGGGCACTCCGCTTGATACCGACTGCCAACTAGACGTCGAGCTGTTGATCACTACCTGTTGAGCCCGGTAGCTTTCTGTCTACCTTGTAGTCCATTCATCCAATCCATAATCCTTTAACTTGCTGGCAAGAATGCTGTGGGAGACCATATCAAAAATCGCCCTCTTCCCAAGTGGTTGGGTCTCTATCTGTATACGTAGGGAGTGGGTGCTTCTGTACCATGTCCCCCTGCCCATTAACTTGCCCTGGTGGGACCAATATTCCACCTGTGTCACACCGTGTCTTAGTAAGTGTGTCATCCAGTGATCCCATCTTTGTCCATCAAGCTCCGTGCTAAATGCATTCAATCTACAAATTCAAAGCAGGCTCTTCTAACTGCCAGCCCTGCAAATTCAACCTGGCATCTGGGAGTCAAAGTGGGTACTGATTGCTTTGTGCATTAGCTGCAATAAAGGTTCCATAGGCTGAGTTCTGCACTCAGAGATTCCTGGGCAACCTTCTGGAGCTTGCGTAGGTGTGACGCTGGAACTCCACAAACAATTGTGTTGATGCACAAGAAGGAATAGATTTCCCCCCCCCCCCCCAATGCTCTGTGGAGCAATAGGAAGTAAAAAGCAATAAATAATTTTATTTTGTCACTCAGATCGGATTTGATTCTGTTGCACCCAGGGAGCAGATATCTGAGGATAGAGGGTGCTGTTTTACATTAGGCCTTTCTGTGAACTGCATCCACACCTGGGAAAACATGCCGTGAGGTCAGGGCAAAGCTCCGGCTTGAAGTGCCAAAGTTCCGTTAGTATGGACAGTCTCATTCCATTCCATTGGCTCCCCAGATTCCCCTGTGTTAGGAATACTTTCTTATCTGGTAAGTATTGCGAGCAGCTTGGGTACTCGGACCAGAGCCAGACCCTCACATCCTCAGCCGTGAAAACCGATGCAAATAATTCATTTAGTTTATCCACAATGGCCTTCTTGTCCTTGAGTGCTCTTTTAGCAACTTGATCGTCCATTGGCCCCACTGATTGTTTAGCAGGCTTCTGATGTACTTAATTTTTTTTTTTTTTTTTTTTTTTGCTATTACTTTTTGAGTCTTTGGCAAGCTGTTTTTCAAATTCTTTTTTGGCCTAATAATATTTTTACCCTTCGTTGGCCAGAGTTTATGCTCCATTCTATTTTCCTCACTAGGATTTAACTTCTACTTTTTAAAGGATGCCTTTTTGCCTCTCTGCTCTTCATTGTTTGGCCACGGTGGCACTTTTTTGGTTCTCTTACTATGTGCACTTCCTTATAGGACATCTCTGAAAGCCAGCCTTTCCTCTCTGCCCACATAGCCAGATGCCTGTCGAGGCCTCAGTGTGTCCCTCTGTGGCTGCTCCACTCCTACTCCCCTTATGTCTGTATGTGCTGTTGGTGCTGAAATCACCACCTTGGCTTGTTGCTTGGACCCTGTCAGCCCCCTCTGCATCCTTCCGCTGCCGCCCATTTACCTATACAAGCTTCTTGCCTTCACCTTTCTTAAGGCCCTTCATCACTTAATCCCATCCTGCTTAGCTGATCCAATAACTTAACACATCATGGATCCCCACCTTCCTTCTGGCAGAGCTCCCAGGCTTCACTGCCCATCAGTCAGCTTCTCCCTTACCCACCTCCGGGCTGTTTCCCATTGTCCCGTGTGGTTGGAAGGGTGGGGGGAATCTCCCAGGTAAAATCCAAGCAGCCTCTATCCAAACCTTCTCAGGTTGCTCCAGACTAACCCTTGCCCTGATGGTGATCAAAGGTAGGCAGGTGACAAGCTGTGACCTTTCTTTCTGTACTCCCTTCCTCCCTAGCTTTATCCTCCCCCGAAATACCACCCATCTGATGGGATGACTTGTTCACCAGGTTCTTTTGCTTGCTCGCATCCTCAATTCTGCCCCCTCCCCTTCCCTTCCCTTCTCTTGTTGTGCCTTTATGTTGTGAGCCTTCAGGGCCGAGATTGTCTTTCTTTGTTTGGGCAGCACAATGGGGCCCCGATCCTGATAGCCTTTGTGTGCTACTGAAATATAGATATTTATTTTTACAAGCAAAAACCAAAGACAAACAGACAAAACCTGTTCAAAGCTATTTAGGTTACTACATCAAGCACTCAAAAGTTAGGAAACACCAGAGTTACAGTTGTCCACATAACCTTAATTTCATTCTCTTGTGCATCTGTCCTCACTGAATGAGGCAGGGTCCTGTGGAAAAAAACTAGCCTGTAATCATGGAACTAAAGACTGTATCATAGTGCAAATGCACAAGGACACCAAACTAAGGTTGCTTGGGCAGCAATAAATCTTGCATTTCCTAATTTTGGGGCGCTTTTACTCTGTAACCGAAATGTTCTTTAAATGCAGTTTTTTATTTAACATGTGTGTGTGTGTGTGTGTGTGTGTGTGTGTGTGTGTGTGTGTTTTTGTTTTAAAGTTGGAGAGGAAAAAATAAAAGCAAATGATATAGCTATGACTATAACAGTCTCTCATGATGAATCATGAGTGGGCTTTGAACTTTGGGCCTTCTGCAGTCCAGACTTCTATCACCTGAATTACTGGACTAGCTAGCAGCAGGAGAAAGCTGTTTTCTCTCAGAGGTGTGGACTGCTGGCTCTGGGGAGTGTAGGAGGATGGGGTACACCTCTCTCCCCACCCCTGGAAGTTGGGGGCGCACCGGCTGAATGTGACAGAGGGTCCTGTGGCACCTTTGAGACTAACAGAAGTATTGGGAGCATAAGCTTTCGTGGGTAAGAACCTCACTTCTTCAGATGCAAGAAGTGAGGTTCTTACCCACGAAAGCTTATGCTCCCAATACTTCTGTTAGTCTCAAAGGTGCCACAGGACCCTCTGTTGCTTTTTACAGATTCAGACTAACACGGCTACCCCTCTGATACGCAGCTGAATGTGGTGTCCCCAAGGGAGGGAGAAATGGGTCCCTGGGGCCAGATGCTGAATCCAGGCTGCTCTGCTCTTTTCCCTCCCCTCCACACGCATGTTCCCCACCCCCACATCACCAACCGTCAAATTTTACAGCTGCTCTTGCAGCTCCAGGCCCTCTCAGCATGTCTGCTGCCACTGTGGCATTGTGAATCGGGTGTTGGCAGCCTTCCTAGATGATACCTGATGACAACACTTCCCTGACGAGTGTGGGAAGGGAAATGGAGACTGAACGGTTTATAGCTCATACATTTCAGTTCAGCATTTCATGGGAGAAGGAAAAAGGCATTTGTGTCATGGAAGGAATTTCTACTGCTAAATATCAAAGGCTTTCTGCAAATGGGTGTGAGAACGTCTCCGAGTCCGAAGAATCCCTTAGAATGGGACCAGTTACGGAATTTAAATATAGAGATTGCTGGAACTAACTCATTCCACCTAGCATCATAGGTGGGTGGATTAAGCCCATCTGTGTCTCTTTCACCTATGTAACTTCTATGGCCCAATCCCACCAGTATCCTGCCTCTGCAGCCCCAGGAGTGTGATGAAAGAAGTGGTGCACCAGTCACCTGAGGGTTTCTGGAATGGGGTGGAAGCTTGTTTCAGACCCACTTAAGGTGGAGCCAGTGCCATGTTCAGGCCACGCTCCCCTGGACCTCTACATATGGGAAGTGGAGTTCTTCCAGCTTGTGGGTGAGGGTTGTGGATAGGATCCTGCCCATGTGTCCGCAGAGTCTCCTTGCTCCATGATGGTGGGGAAAGGGGTCAGGCTTGTCCCCAGCTCTTACCTGGCAGAGCAGTGACTAGCACCGACTGTGACTGCGCTATCCCTGACCCTGGTGCTAATGATCTGGCTCCTCTCCATTTTAATGCCTTGTCTCGCTCACTTGTGCTGTTTCCTGTTCTTCCCCCACTCAGGTATCGGGGGCTAACGCTTGTGCTGACATTCCTGTTTTATGCCAGTTTCCATCTCTCTCGCAAACCCATTAGCATTGTGAAGGTAAGTGCTGTACCTGGAGCATAACACGTAGTGTGGCCCTATGCTCATGACTTCTGCTTCTGTAATTAGTCCTGTTCTGGCCAGCTCCCCAACCCACTGTTAATGCATGAGTCTGATGGTATTGCAGGCCTCCGCCCCCTCCCCCACCCCCCCATGCGCCAGTACCTGCACCCTGCCAGTGGCCTGGTCTCACCATTACCTCCACAGCCAGCAGTGAGCTGCTTGCAGCCATTGGCCTGGTGCACTAGTGTCTCATCCTAGTGCGCTTTATTAAGAGATGTTTGGGCGAGGGTCAGGAAGAAAAGTTCTCCAGATTCTCTCTTTGGGCGGCTTCTCAGATCCTCAGTCACTCTGGCAAGGCTTTTCCCTTGAGGAGGATCTGTGTCGTGTAGGTTCAAACCTTCACACAGGGTTTCACACCATTCCTGGTGCCTGAAACGTGGACCAGCAGCATCAGGGAGACTTCAGTCAAGGTATCCTAGGTACCAAGGGTGCTTAAAAGGCACTAGCTGGTGGGGGCGGGGTAGCCAGAGGGCATGGAGAAGCAGAGAGCACATGGGGGCGGGGGGGATGTCTGGGAGGTGCTGGGTTGGGGACAGGCTGTGGGGTGAGCAGTGAGAGTGTGTGCAGGAGGGAAACAAGAAGCGGGAGCTGCCTCTTGGTCTTGTGTGAAGATGCCTTTTGAAGGAGACCTGGACTCTTCAGCCTTTTCTTTCCTTGTTCGGTCCACAGAGCGAGCTGCACACCAACTGCACTTCTCCAGGAATGATTCCCCCCAATGGCACCAACAGCACCACGTGGTGTGACTGGGCTCCCTTTGGTAAGAGCTTCCTGACTGAGTGCCGTGGGCCTCCCACCCAGCTCCTCTGGACGGCTGCGCTCTGAGCTGCAAAGAGCGCAGGCGAGCACAGCTCCCTTCCCTCGTGTGCTGGGGGCAGCCAGGACAGCTTCACCTCTGAGCTCAGTGCCCAGGTAGCTGCAAGTCACTTGGTCCAAGGTCTCCAGGAAGGTGTTTGGGTGGGAGGCTCTACTGGCTGGGCAGAAATTACAGAGACTGCTCAGACTGCCTGGCTGGGAGCCCTCATTATCTGCCCCTAGCCTGTCCATGTCCCTCTGCCACACTCCCCATGCTGCTGCTGCCACCCTGGCTTTGTCGGAGTGCTGCTTGGGTAGCCCTTGGGGCCAGCAATTTCCAGTGCCTGTTGGGGCCCCAGCCCCTTCTCCAAGAGCAAGCCATGACTGAGCCTGTGTGCCTCCGCCCTAGACTGTGACCCCAGGAAGTCCGATCAAATATTAAGAATTGGCAGTGCTCTGGCAAATAGACTCGTAACGTGATTAATGACCTTCCTCAGGAGCCTTAATGTGTTTACAACGTACTTATGAGTCTCATTAGCACGTTAGCTGAGGGTCGGGTTCCCGGAGCACCTGGGTTTGGCAGTTGCTAATCAGAGCCAATTGGAGGCCATTAACCAGCTGAGCAGTGCCCAGTGTGCTTTTGCCTCATGTCCCCGGTACAAAGGGCAGGTGCCTAGTGGAAAACAGGCATGTAACAGAAGCCGCCAGAGCTGGCACCATAGTGGGGTGTCCTGGCATTCAGAGAAGGTGTCGTTTCTGAAAGCAGTGCGGCTTAGCACGGCCTAGAACCATGCTCCTCGACCTTTTCAGGCTGGCACCCCTTACTCAAAATAACGTTTTTGAAACTCTTACATTTACTGTAAAAGAGTGTGAAAAGCATCGCCATGCGTACAGCGCCACGCCAATGGAATGGAGTGGTCGGTGCATGCTGAGAGGTTGACCGAGAACACTTCCCCTTGAAGGGTCAGGAGGTGTGGGAGAGAGAGCCTCTGTGCTTTAGACTGTAAGAACATAGTCAATGCCTCATTCATTTCCTCTCGCATTGGTTGAGAATCACTGGCCTGGAGGAATGAGCTCAGGAGACAAAGTCCCAAGTTTGAATCCCAGTTCTGCTGCATTGTCCCATCCCCTCTTCGTACCTTCAGTCCCCTTTGGTAGATGGGGATAATTATACTTTGTTTTTGGGAGTGTGAGGTGAAGAGCAGTGAGGTAATGTTTAAATACCCAAGGTTCTGCTCTACTCTTAAAAATCTGATCCCTGAAGCAGTGAGTGAGGCACGCGGCAATTCAGCTCTGAGGGTCTCTGAGCCTTGCTGGGAGCACAAAGCGGTAACCTGCATTGGGGCGGGAGTGGGAGAGAGCAATATCCCCTGTGGATGTGAATGAGATGCAGGGCTTCTCTAAAATATATAGGCTTAAACCCTGAAAATATAGCTAGCAGCAAGCCCACCTTCCAGGTCTCGAAGCATCCCCGCGGTGCTGAGGTGGGGAGAGTGGGCAGAGACTGCAGTTGGGAGTCTTGCTATTCCAGCCTGTTGCAGGCAGAAACCAGCATGTTAAAGAGCATTGTCACCTGTTTTCCAGATCAGGCTAACTACAAAGAGCTCTTTGGTGCCCTGGACAATGCCTTCTTGGTTGCCTATGCCATTGGAATGTTTATCAGGTATGGACTTCCGAGCACCACCAGCATGTGGGGAGGAGACGGTTACATCTCAAATCCTCCCCCAGATGCCTCACTGTGATCACCTCCATTCCACAGACCCCATGAGAGCTTTCCAACTGCATAGCTGCCAACAGGTGTACTGGCTCTTGCGTCGGGTGGTATCTTTCCCTGGCTCAATGATGGTGTCTTGGACAAAAGCTGGGCCAGACAGTCTGATTCTGGCTTCCTACATGTCCCTGGTAGCCTCAAAAGCACAGGACATGTAGCATAGCCGATGTTGCTACCTTGCACCCCAGAAGTGGCTGCATTTCAGTGATGCATGAAGCTGATGTAAACCATTCTGGAATGTGTTGGGTGAATGGTGCTGTATAATGCCAATGACTGATTGTTAAGAAGTGGAACGTCCCTTAGGGAGCTAGACCCTGGCAGAAAGCTGCAGCACCAGTGCTCTTTGGTCACGTCTCTTGTCCAGCAAGACGAAGGGAAGACAAACTTTGAACTGGCCTCCCGGCACTGAGAATAAATTGATCCCCATTTCTCTTGCCTGCTTCAGCCCAGTGATTCCAAGCGCCCTAGCTGACTGGTCTGTACAGACCCTTCCCTTTCCCTTAGACTCTGGCTTTCGCTGCCAGTGGAATCGGTGTAGCCCTAGCTTGGAATTTCAGCCACCTTGTTCTGTTCCTAGAATGCAGACTTTTCCCTCTATTGGAGCTTGCAGTTGGGTTATGATGATGATTTTGGGTGGCGTTTGCCCTTCCCCTACCCCGGAAAATAACCCTGTGGGGATAAGAAATGACTTGCGCTCCAGCTTGGTAAATAACATCCATCACAGGTGCTACAGGCTGTGGACACTTTAGCAGGTTTCTTATCAGTTTGCTGTTTGTGACGGCAGCTTCAGGGGTTTGTATCTGAAATGTGTCCAGCCTGTTTGAGAGGTCAGGTTGGTTTCTGTGTTGATCTGGGCTGAGTGGGATGGCGAGGTGGTCTCCGGTCTGGGTGCAGGTGGGAGGAGACCACATACTAGGTCTGTCCTGGGGACGCTGCATTGGGTTGGTGATTTACGGCACCTGGCCTCAGCCAGCACGGCACATAAATGATAACTTGGCCCAATGCCTGTGAGATATGACTTCAGCACTGGCCAGCACTCCACACCGAGACAACCAGAGCCATTGAGAGGGGAGGGGGACTCGAAGAGTTGAACATTAGGAAGGTACCATGGTGAAGAGATAGAAGGCCGCATCTAAGGCTCATTCTGCTCGGGGGTGAGAGGATCAGGGTGGCATTTTGGGTTTGGTTCTGGGTTTTGTTCCTGCTTGGGAGGAAAGTAGCTCTGTGTCTCTGGAGTTCAGACAGCCCCCTCAGCCTCGCTGCATGCAGAGATGGGCCTCGCATTTCACAGAGCTGGGAAGCTGTAGCCTTCCATAAGCATGTCCCAGCCCTTGTGTAAAGCATTGCTGAGCTGGCAGGGTGCATGTGGGTGGCTGTTAATGCTCTTTCCCCTCCTCTGTGCAGCGGCATCTTTGGTGAGCGCCTCCCACTGCGCTATTACCTGTCGGGAGGGATGGTGCTGAGTGGACTGTTCACTTCCTTGTTTGGCCTGGCCTACTTCTGGGAAATCCACGTTCTCTGGTACTACATCCTCATCCAGGTAAGGAGTCCCTGGCCTTCACCTACCATCTGTTCTGAAATGCTTAACTGACCACAGCGTTGGGTGCAATCTATTGGCTGGATTTTCACTCTGTGGAAATCCCTTGTGCAGAGCAGGGAGTTCAATACCTCTGAAGAGTCTGCATGCAATCAGCAAGCCAAGAGTTTCTTTGGAACACCTCTGCAGGTACATGGTGCTTCTCAGCCACTTGGAATCTTTAAACCATATTGGACTTCCTGCTATGTGCTAACTCAGCCACAAGTGGTGGGGCTCAGTGCAGGAGTTACTTGAGGGAAGCTCTGGCCTGCCTTGTGTAAGAGGGCAGAATAGTTTATCATAATGGCCTGAAATCTGTGCATCGGCAAAGCTGTAATTAAATGTCCTGGTTTGATGGGAGCGGCCTAATGTGTGATCATTAAAAAAGGCTGAGTTTCCCGAGGGGAATCCTCAGCATCCTTTGGAGTAAAGGCTATTGTGTGAGTTTCTCAGTAACTTCGGGAGTTTCTCTTTGTCCTGCCTGATGGGTTCTTTTCAGTACTTGCTTCTGCAGCCTTTGATGTGATCATAGAATCATAGGACTGGTAGGGACCTCGAGAGATCATCTAGTCCAGTCCCCTGCACTCGTGGGAGGACTAAGTATAATCTAAACCATTCCTGACGGGTGTTTGTCTAACCTGCTCTTAAACCAGCTTGGGGTTCAGTTCCTCTGACCAGCCCAGAGAGCCAGGAATGCAAAGCCAAACCACAAACCTGTTCTGTTTCTCTTCCCTCCCTCCCACCCAGTATGAAAGAACAAGCAAGGTAACAGATACTCTTGGCATGGCCAGGCATCCGCCTATGTGTGCAGAAACTTTCCATGGTGACCTGAGTCGGTGTGACGTCTGCAGTGGATTCTCCAGGAGCTCTCTCTAATGTGATTGTTCCAAAGTGCTAGCAAGAACAGGGCACTTCCTAGGACACGTTAAGAAATGGGAGGCTTGAACTGCTCCCAAACTTACAGCAGCCAGGCTGGAGCAGAATGACCAGTATGGAAAAACTAGCAAGTGACTAGAGCTGGCACACTGTTACCTGAGGGAGACCCAGGCTACAGAGCAGTGCAAGGCTGCGTCTCCTTCAGGATCAGAGAGATGTTCATCTCCTCCACTCTGATTTCATCCAGAGTAGGCCGCACAGATATTCTCTGCAAGCTGATAGGGCCTGGAGGAAAAAAGTGTTGTCCCTATTCTTCAGATTCCCTCCTAACACCCTCTTGCTATGAACCACTGGAAGAAACCAAAAGCTAAAGAACTCTGTTCAGAAGAACGTTGCTATCTCAGGCACTTCATCTGGACCCCAGATGGTGCACCCCAGACCCTTCTGTGCCAAGTATTCTCATTCCTGCTCAGGTAGGAACAGGAAACGGATGGGCCTATTAACAGAAAACAACCTGTAAAAGTTCCCTAGATGTGCTAGGTTACAGGAGTGTCGGGAAATCTCCCTGACCCACTGGCCCTGTCTATTGCCAATGGAGAGCAAGTAGCAGGAAATATGGCTATTTCTGAACACTGATGTCCCAGATGCAGCCCTGCAAATCTCTGCTTCACCAGGCAGCCTGTACCAGAGGCAATTGGCACAAGTGCTGATGAAATGTAACCTACTGGCAACAGCCACGTTTCCTGAACCTGTAATTGCAGGCTCCTGTTCCAGTTTCCTGCTCCAGTTTCTCTGATAAGAAATATGCCGTCAAACCTGCCACTTTGACGTGGGGTGCAGCAAAACCTGACTCCCAAAAATATCCCAGCTGCGGACTGCGGCGCCGTCCCTCACAGTGGAAAAACCGTGACTTCCAGGGCTGCGGTGAAGCTGCTCAGATTGCCGCAAAGCTGCTGCTGCTGGCAGGGATTCTGTTCTCTCAAGCAATGCCAGGGAAGCATTTCACAATGAGCTGGCTATTGGCGGGGCCCTGGGTGGGGCCCTGGCTGTTACTGCCTATTAAAGGATGAATTCCCAACCAGCAGTGCAGACCTTTAATTGCAGCTTTGGAATCCAGAGGGCAGCTGCCTGGGCTAAAGGCCTCATTTGTGTACTGCTCACGTTTTGTGTTTTTGACATGCCAGTGCTTCCTAAGTGGACGTTTAGGCTGGGGCAGACGGGCTGGGTCGTGGGTCAGGATTTTGCGCTTCAAACATAGGCCTCCTAAGTGCAGAGACCCCTCCCCCCCCAACCATCTCCTACTCCCAGTGCTTTCAGACACCTATTTTCATGTCTCAGGGTGGTTCTGGCTTTATTTACAGGAGTGACTGGGATGCCGAGCATGACTTGATGCACCTTCTACACTTTAACGAGCTTAGCCTCACAGCCTCCCTGTGAAGCGGGTCAGGTTTATTAACCCCATTTTACCAATGGAAAACGAGGGAGCAGAGAGAAGTGGCTTGTCCAAGGTTACACAGCGAGTTAGTGGCAGACTGAGAACCTTCTCAGTAATCTCGTGCCTTAGATCCAAGGCTCTCCTCACTCCCTAGGTGGGGAGGGCAGTTGGAAAACGCTGTGGTATTGAAATAGGGCAACTTAAATGGAAAGTTCTGCTGCTGGAATGACTTTCAGACAGAAATATCACCGAACGCCTGAGAAAGCATTGCTAGGCACTGCAGGGATTCCCAGCCTTCAGGTGGGGTACATTACGTTCCTGATGCATGTAAAATGGTCCAGCAGGGAAAACTTACCAGCTACTCACTGAAAAGCGTGGGTGCTTTCAGCATCCCAGACATACTGGAGCAGTCAGCCCTGGGCACAAGGGAGGCGATATTGGAGCCAGGGATTAGGAGTTCTAATCCCAGCTCTCTCTTTGACTCGCTGCATGACCTTGGGCAAGTGACAAGCTCCCTGCTTCTGCACACCTCCAGCCTACTGCATGGGGTGAGGGGTTCTGAGGATTAAGGCCACAATTTTCAAAAGCAGGAACCTAAAGTTAATCTGCCAAATCTGTATTTGGGTTCTGGAATAAATGTCCTGGCTTGTCAGAAGTGCTGAATTACCAGGGGGCTGTTGGGTGCTCAGCATGTTTGAAAATCAGCCACTTTGTTTAGGAGTCAAAATATGTACTTGGGATCTGAACTTCAGGCTTCTGGTTTTGGTCTGACCATTTTGGAATCCGGGACTGGTGTTTTCCAAAGAGCACTGCAGTGTTTCTCTTCAGTGAAGGAAACAGCCTCTTCCACTACAAGCAGAGCTCCATGGAGACAACAGGAGCTAGTGGATGTCATGTCCCTATGCAGTGAATGCCTGCAGCTCCATCCAGATGGAGGCCTACTTCCTATGGTAGCTCCATGAATGTCCTTGTAGCGCTTCTGAAACCTGCCCTGCATAGTTCCCTTTACTGGATGGGTGAAAGTGTACCTGCACCACTCATTGGCCTTCCCTGCCACTGCATGGAGAGGGTGGGACTGGCATGCCTTTAACTTGGGCACCACAGATAGAGTTTCTCCTTCTCCTTTGGTGGGGAAGCTGGCTGGGGTGAATGGCCTGAGCATGGTCAGGGTGTAAGGCACTGCTTTCTTTCTGATTCGGGTGGTGGATATGTGTGGTGGGCTAATGAGAACACCTCCCTCCTAGAGGAGGACTGAACTTTCCAGGGACGGGGGCAGGGGATAGCCCAGTCTGACATTGTGACTCTGTTGCATGGCATCTTGACACACCTGCTCTCTCCCCACTAGATCTGCAATGGTTTGGTGCAGACGACTGGCTGGCCATCCGTGGTGACGTGCGTTGGGAACTGGTTCGGAAAGGGGAAGTGAGTCTGTTTCTTCATCTCTTAAGCTTTTTGTTGTGGCTTCTCTCAAGTGTTTGTTGCTTAATCCCATCCCCTGAGGAAGTGCCTGATTCACACCCTGCCAGTGGCAGGAAACGACACCCAGCACAGAAACCTGTGCACTAACTTTGGTTTATGGTCATGGTGGCGCTGTCGAGGCCTGGCCTGAAACTCACACAAGGTCCTACAATACAGCTTTTTTGTGTGGCAGGGGAGACCCTAAAATGCTGAGGCTTCCCAGCGAGGATGGTAGCACCATTAAAGAGGCAGCTACCCTGAGCCATTTGCCAATGTAAGCTCTGTGCACACTGCATATCTCCCTGTGTTCCTTCCACTCCACATAGCTGCCCGTCAGTGCTTTGGGGCAGAGATTCCTGAGGTGTTCCAGCACTCAGGGTCTGTCTTGGTAAGTCATCGGTGCTGAGAAGAATGTTTGTTTACCCACCTTGTTTTATATGTCAGCAACTAGTGATCATGTGTGTTGCACCTGCTGGGCCCTCTGTCATGATCAGATGGGGTGATGAGCACACACTTCGCTAACTGGTCACGCAAGAGCCCATCTCTGCCATTGCTCCCCATGGTGCCAGCCCCCCACTTGTCCTCACTGGCCATAACTTTGGATTTGGAGAATTTTCTTCCTTCCCTGTTTCTGTGGCTGTAAATCGGCATATTCCCCCCCCCCCCCCCTTCCCCCTGCTTGTGTTCGCTGCTGCCAGGAGCCCCTCTGCTGCAGTCCTCATCCAGGCCTTCATTTCCTCTCCCTTAACTGCTGCAGCTCCCTTCCTTAGCATGCCCGTTTCCAGCCTCTGCAGAATGCAACATCCCCTTCTGCGCATACGGAGCAGGAGCCCATCCTTAAACGCTTACTCATTCGTGTGGGAGCCAGTTCTGTGGTATCCCTCCTTGTTTTTAAAACTCCATGGACTCAAAGCTGCCCAGCTCTCCTCTGATCATGGGCCTCTTACGTTGCTTCACAGTCACACCATTGTTCGTGCTTCTCCTTTGCTGATACTGCCACCTGTAGCAGCCTTCCTGGATCTTTGCCTCTCTCTGATTTTACAGCTGAAAGTCCGTAGCTGTGACCGTCTCTTCTGGCTTGTGCATGTCCTCTAGTTTTGGCTTTTCCTGGATTACTGCTTTAACTGTATCTCTGTTGCTATGCTCTGATGTGTTTGGGCCCTCGCGGTATATAGGAATGGTGCTACCCAGAGTGAAATTGCTGGTTATGAACTATTGGCCCATTATTGTCCATTTCAAGCAATAGTGGGAGCTGCACACAGTCACATCACTAATGCATGCCCTTACCTTGGAAAAACATGAGCAAGGCTCAGTCCCCAAATTTGTGGGCCCTTCCTCCTAGGGAGGAGGATATACAGCAATGGCGTTCTCATGTTCCCTCTTGGGTTAGGTTGGCCCAGTCTTTGGTGCAGGGTACTTCTTACTGGACTCTGCCATGTTCATGCCCACTGGCCAAATCCCCTTTGCTTCCCCCCCCCCCAAATTGGCATTGCTGATTGGAACAGGAGAGAATGTGCCCTGGTCCCTGCACGCCCATTTGCCCACATCAGCTGAGCTGGGAATCCCGTTGAGCCTTTCTTAGCTGCTGCGGTATAGGGCCTGGGTGTGGAGGAAATGGCAGGACATTGAGGGCCTGCAGGGAAGTGTCTCATATCCTCTAGAGTCTATCCCAATAAATGGTCATAACTAGCAAGCACTGCAGAAATGCTGTACTAATGGTTTCTCTCTCTTATCCTTCATCAGGAGAGGGCTGATCATGGGCATCTGGAATTCCCATACCTCGGTAGGAAACATCCTGGGGTCCCTGATCGCTGGAGTGTGGGTTTCGTCAACCTGGGGCCTGTCTTTCATCGTGCCTGGGATCATCATTGCAGTCATGGGAATTGTCTGCTTCTTGTTCCTCGTTGAATGTGAGTGTGAGCTGGGCCTAGAGGCTTAATCACAAGCTCCTGCTGGAAGCCTAGCTGTGCGGCAGCGTTCTGCTGGCCTGGGGGGCGGGGAAGGTAGATACAGAACGTGGCAGAGAGGGAGGCAGCTTCCCAGTAGCCTCTGCAGGGAGAACAGTACCAGGTGCAGCATTGCTGACCCCATGCCAGCCCTCCATAGTGACGAGGAGAGAACTGGCTGTATTCAACATTTAGGGCTGGCATCTAAAGCCCTTCAGCTCTAGGACACTGGCGTAGCTGGTGAATGGCGCTGAAACCTCCCTTCAGTATTGGCTTGACCTCTGGCAGGGGGCTGTCCCCTTTGTGCTGGTGTCTGAGAACCCTCCAGCGAGCAGGTTCCCTGGCAGGAGCATTGGTGGAAATGGCAGATGGAACCAGTTGGTGCTGGAGCATATCCATGGGCTATGGATTCAGGCTATCAGAGTACTCTTCCCCAAAGCTGCTAGTCTCATGGGTGTGTTTGAGATCAGTGTTAATCCGAGCTAGCTGGCAGAGCTCGAACTGTGAAGAGCAGACTCTTGATGGACCAAAAACTGATTATTCTACAATATCTCGTTGAGCTGATGAATTCTGAGTGAGGATAACCTGGGCACAGGCAATCTATGGAAAGAGCCAAGACTTGTTACTGAGCTAAAGACCCTGGTTCCAAAGTCCTTATCTGATGGCTGTACAGCGGCCTGTGTGGAATCAGTAGGTGGTGTCAGAGCGGTTCTCATGCACAGAAGTCAGTGTTATCTCTTGACTTTAGGGCTTGAAAGGCTTGTCTACCTTTTGGGGGTCCATATGGGACTGTCCTCTGTAGTACAGGGCTGCGTGGCCATGTGTAGACTCTCTGGGGAAACACTAGAAAATGATGGGCCGATAATAAGCATGAAAACCGTGGAAAGGGGTTTGGCTCTCCAGGGAACATGAGGTCCTAGAAGAGCCATGCCCGAGGGGAGTTACTGCAAAATCTCTTATCCCTCGTAGCATGTGCACCTCGGGCCCTGGCAGTCTCTCTCCAGGATGGCACACGCTGCTGAGCTGCTGAGCGTCTTTCCAACTGGCCTGCAGAGCAGTAAATCGGCAGCATGGGAGCTCGCCATCGGGAAAGCTGCACTCAGTTGGGGCCCACTTCCAAGCTTAGCATGTCGCAGCTGCTGTGTGGGGCTTTAGCAGCCATGTGAATCCAGGAAGCGGTCTGCTGTAGGGCTGAACTCTTACAATGGAAGGAGGGCAAAGGAGCCTCTTGACATCCAGAGAAGTGAAGCAGGGACAGCAGTGAGGAGAGGGCAGTTCCTGGGAGCTCATATGCCCCGTTGCAGCCACAAAGATCTCTGCTGGAGGCATGGTACCTTACAGTGTGGACCGCTTTCAAAGCTCTTTGGGGTACATGGGGGTCACCTGAGGGAAAAGCCTCCCAGTCAGATTCCATGAGAATCCTCACGCGGTGCGCTGCTGTGATTGCTACCCACTGATGTATGGGGACCCCAAAGCTAAAGGGAACGTTGGGCCAGGCCCTGACTTACAAAGGGATTGAGGCACCTAAAGATGCAGAGCGGTGCCTAGTGGGATGTACAAAAGTGTCCAAGTTAGGCACCTCTGGAACTCAGGGGATGTTGTGAAGGCCAAAAGTATCACTGGGTTCAAAGAAGAATTAACTAAATTCATGGAGGATAGGTCCATCAACAGCTGTTAGCCAAGAGGGGCAGGGAGGCAACCCCATGCTCTGGATGTCTCTAGCATGTGACTGCCATAAGCGGGGACTGTATGACGGGGATGGGTCACTCGATAAATTGCCCTGTTCTGTTCACTCCCTCTGAAGCACCTGGCGTTGGCCACTGTTGGAAGACAGGACACTGGGCTAGACGGACCTTTCGTCTGACCCAGTCTGGCCGTTCTTATGTTCTTAGGTACCTCTCTGCATCTTTAGGTGCCTAGATACCTTGTCAATCTGACCCTTTGTGTCTCTTGCCCCACGGGGCTCAGACAGCTCAGAGCACCTTTAAACTTCAGACTAGGAGCTCTTTGAATGGAAACAACAAATAGCTATTGCCATCTAGTGGCACGTGATGATACAACTGCTTCCCTATCCCGGCCACGCTATTGCTCTGCATGGCTGACCTGAACTGTGTCCGCTAAGTTTTTACCGCCAGTGCTCTGGTCTCTGAGCTCCCCTAGAGGTGTATAGATCTGCTGCCCACCAGCCATGCTCCCCATAAAAGCCAAGGCCCTCTCCCACCCATCTGTGCAGCTGGAAAATGGAGGGGAAATGATCCCCTTGGGAACACTTAGGGTCTCCCAGATCACTTCACTTTAGGAAATAGTCACTGGTCTCTAAAGTCGTCACCTTTACTGTGAGCTGCAGCCGAGCCTTGGCTTTGCCGTCACTGCTGAATCTTGGACCTGCTTTTCAGATTGCCATAACTGGGGCCTTTTATTCTTCAGGTCTTGTAGCATAAAATGTTGGGGCACACCGCACAAGGGTTTGCACTCTCTTTTTCCTAGTTGGGGGACTCCTGAGTTAGTGCACAGGAAAGCTCTTGTCCTGTGGGGTGGCCTGCACACATGCTACAGACTAGGGACTGCTGGATTAGCTTCCCACACTGGCTGTTGTACGTGTGCTGAGGTAACGGGAGGATGCAATGGGGTTGTTGGGGTGTGTGTGTGTGTGTGTGTGTGTGAGTCACGTGGAATCTCTCTCTCTCTTTCAGATCCTGAAGACGTTGATTGTAACCCACCTCTACACCATGTAAGTTAACTTCCTTTCCAAGCTCTCTGAGGAATCCAGGGCTAGGCGGTGTTTCCTCTTCCCATATCAGCAAGGGCAGTGCCATTTCCAGGGAACACGGTTCCAAACCCCAGCTTCCAGAAGGTTTCCCATTTCCTTGGTGTGGGGCTAGCAATTCACTCTGCTGTGGTACAGCAAAAGCTCTGATGTGCAGCCATGGGAATGGCACAAGTTAACCAGAGAGGCAGAATTGCTCAAGGATGGTGTTCCTGATGCTTTGGCTGTTGAAATCTGGCTCGTGTGCTGTTGTGTAGCTCACTGGTTGGAATCTATAAATAACCTGTAACAACATATTTCCCCAGGACACCTGTGTGGAGCTGCATTGTAAAGTTCTTGGCATGTCCCCTGTTCAGATGCCTCGACGGAGGCACATTGATCCCATGACACAAGTGGGGCTCTGAGCTTTCCTACTTTCATTAGCCATGTGGTCTCCCTCGCTAAGAGCACTTTGCAGGGCTAGAGACACATCACTTAGCGAGGGTGCCAAGCTGCTCTGCGTGAGTGGCACTGACCGGGCAGCTCTTTGGCAGAACCTAAGAAGGGCTGCTGACAGCTGCTTGACATTATTATTTTTTATGAACTTTTTTCTAAAATGAAACTTCATGGAAAAGTTGGTTTGTTTAAATCCACCTTCTCCCTCCACCCAGCCTCATGCAGCCTTGATAGAAACTGAATCTTTCCGTTTCCTCCCTTTTCTCTTCCTCCCTCCCCTCCCCCGGAACAAATAGAAAAGCTGGGGTGGGGGGAGGGAAGGAGAGGAAAAATGGAGTTTGTACTGTTGGCAAGTTTTCCTCTTGAAACTCGGACGCAGCCTGATATGTGTCCAGCACTCAGGCAGTGGGATTAGCGGCACCGGCTGCAGGCAGGTGTAACTGTCAATGCACAATTCATTCCTGACCTGAATACCCCCGCGTTTGCAGTACCAAGGTGTACTGAATAAACCAGTGCACCTTGGTACATTGTTTTAGCCATGGCCTGCCACACTTCTGCTCTATTAGGGCTCGTCTACCCAGAGAAATGTACTGGTATAATGACACTGCTTTATTCAGTACAACTTCCTGTGTGGACATTCTTATTGCACTGTGGCAATAGAATTATACCAGTATAGTTCTGCTGGTAAACGTCCCCATGTAGACAAGCCCTTAGTCCTGTCAATCTCTTAAACCCAGAGCCAGGTTACATAAGAATGGCCATACTGGGTCAGACCAAAGGTCCATCTATCCCAGTATCCTGTCTACCGACAGTGGCCAATGCCAGGTGCCCCAGAGGGAGTGAACCTAACAGGCAATGATCAAGTGATCTCTCTCCTGCCGTCCATCACCACCCTCTGACAGACAGAGACTAGGGACACCATTCCTTACCCATCCTGGCTAATAGCCATTAATGGATTTAACCTCCATGAATTTAAGGCAGCGTGGAGTCCTTGGCACAGCCTTAGCTTGGCATTGGGACCTTGCCCTGCCTGGGGCAGTGTTGGCAGGGGCTGCCCATGTGAGCTGGCTGGAGTCAGGCAGGGCTACCACCCTCCTTTCTGGGAAAACTGAAAATCACTGTTCCGTCTTCTGGGGACCTTGGGCTGCCTGAGCAGCGAGGACTCTGCCTCCACGACCCTGAGCAAAGAACTTCGGGGAATGGGCTCTGCTGACATCACCCCACGAGAACTGATGATGGGGTGGCAGCAGTGAGAGCCCCTGTTCTGGTGGTGATGGCAGGGCCCCCCAACCCCCACCCTGTCCAGCAGTGGCTTTCACTGTTAACAAATCCATTGCGATGAATGGCAAAGCTCATTTGTCAGCTATTGTTTCAGGCTGTCTGCAAACTCCGGCAGGTGTCACTGCCTTGGTTCAGCTTGGAAACATGACCCAAGTGTCTGCAGCCATAAGGGCTAGAAGCAGTTTTTGGTGTGTGTTTGTGGTTTTTTTTGTTTCTTTTTAAATGCCAACTGAGGTTTGTGATCCCAGGAGTGAGGGCCCTATAATGCCTGTCCCTGAAACAGCAGGCTTGTTACGCAGTTGTGTGGCTATGCAATACTTCATCCCATTATACTGATGGGCCTGAGCATGAGAATAAGTTGTACCTGCAACCAAGGGGAGGGCTGGGCTCGACAGGTGTGCCAGGCCAGGGTATGGACACCCTCTGCTCCAGCTGCCTGAGTGTAAACTGCTGGGCTAATCTGGTTTCAGACGGAATCGGAAGAATCGGAGGAGAAAGACCCTGAAGTGACGCTCTCCACTGATGATGGGAGCTGTAGCCGAGAGAACACTATCGATTCTTCAGAGTATGCCAAAGAACCAGCCGAGCAGCCAGAAGCCATCAGCTTCTTAGGAGCCCTCCGGATACCTGTGAGTAGAAGAACCAGGCAGCTAGTGGGTCCAGAGTATTCTGAGCAGGGGGCTAATGTCCTGTGGGATTTGGGATGCCACTTACTGTACACCGGCACCGACTTAGGTGAAATCCAAGGTGTGTAGCTGAACATGAGAATGGCCGTATTGGTGGAGGGATAGCTCAGTGGTATGAGCATTGGCCTGCTAAACCCAGGGTTGAGAGTTCAATCCTTGAGAGGGCCACTTAGGGATCTGGGGCAAAAATCAGTACTTGGTCCTGCTAGTGAAGGCAGGGGGCTGGACTCGATGACCTTTCAGGGTCCCTTCCAGTTCTGTGAGATAGGTATATCTCCATATATTAAATCTAGCCCAGTATCCTGACTTCCCACAGTGGCAAGTGTCAGCGGGGAATGAACAGAACAGGGCAATTTTATCTAATGATCCATCCCCTGTCATTCAGTCCCAGCTTTTAGCAGTCAGAGGTTTAGATCACCCAGAGCATGGTTAATGACCATTGATGGACCTGTCCTCCATGAACTTATCTACTTCTTTTTTGAACCCCATTATAGTTTTGGCCTTCACAACATCCCCTGGCAACAAGTTCCACAGGGTGACTGTGCGTTGTGTGAAGAAATACTTCCTTTTTTTGTTTTAAACCTGCTGCCTATTAATTTCATTGGGTGACCCTGGTTCTAGTGTTTATGTGAAGGGGTAAATAACACTTTTTCTCCACACCAGTCAAGAATTTGTAGACCTGTTTCATATCCCCCCTTAGTCGTCTCTTTTCCAAGCTGAACATTCCCAGTCTTTTTAATCTCTCCCCATATGGAAGCTGTTCCATACCCCCAGTTGTTTTTGTTGCCCTGCTCTGTACCTTTTCCAATTCTAATGTATCCTTTTTGAGATGGGGTGACCAGAACTGCAGGCAGTATTCAAGGTATGGACATACTGTAGATTTATATAGTGGCATTATGATATTTTCTGTTTTATTATCTATCCCTGTCCTAATGGTTCCTAACACTAGCTTTTTTTGACTGCCGCTGCACATTGAGCAGATATTTTCAGAGAACTATCCACGAATCCAAGATCTCTTTCTTGAGTGGTAATAGCTAATTTAGACCCATCATTTTGTATGGATAGTTGGGATTATGTCTTCCATTGTGTTACTCTGCATTTATCAACGTAGAATTTTATCTGCCCTTTTTTTTTTTTTTTTTGCCTAGTCGCCCAGTTTTGTGAGCTCCCTTTGTAGCTCTTCCCAGTCTGATTTGGACTTACCTATCTTGAGTAATTTTGTATCATCTGCAAACTTTGCCACCTCACTCTTTACCCCATTTCCCAGATCATTTATGAATATGTTGAACAGCACAGGTCCCAGTACAGATCCTTGTGGGGGCCTGCTATTGCCTTTCTCCACTGTGAAAACTGACCATTTATTCCTACCCTTTCTTTCCTGTCTTTCTAACAGTTACTGATCCATGAGAGGCACCTTCCCTCTTATCCCATGACAGCTTACTTTGCTTATGAGCCTTTGGTGAGGGACCTTGTCGAAGGCTTTCTGAACGTCCAAGTACACTATATCCCCTGGATCACTCTTGTCCATGTGTGCGTTTGACCCCCTCAAAGAATTCTAATAGATTGGTGAGGCATGAATTCACTTTACAAAGGCCATGTTGACTCTTTCCCAACAAAGCGTGTTCATCTGTGTCTCTGATCATTCTGTTCTTTAGTGTCGTTTAAACCAATTTGCCTGGTAGTGAAGTTAGGCTTACTGGCCTGTAATTGCCAGGGTCACCTCTAGAGCCTTTTTTAAAAATTGGTGTCACATTAGCTATCCTCTAGTCATCTGGTACAGAGGCTGATTTAAGCAATAGGTTACATATCACAGTTAGTAGTTCTGCAGTTTCATATACGAGTTCCTTTAGAACTCTGGGATGAATACCATCTGGTCCTGGTGACTTATTACTGTTTAATTTAACAATTTGTCCCAAAACCTCCTCCCCTGACCCTTCAGTCAGAGACAGCTCCTCAGATTTGTCACCTTAAAGGAATGGCTTAGGTCTGGGAATCTCCCTCATCATCTGCAGTGAAGACCAGTGCAAAGAATTCATTTAGCATCTCTCCAACAAACATGCTGTGTTAAGGCCTTGAGCATCTCGATCGTCCAGTGACCCCCACTGACTTTTGGCAGGCTTCCCGCTTCTAATGTTGTTACTTGTTTGTTTTGTTTTTTGTTTTTTTTTCTGTTCGTTTTTGTGTCTTGCTAGTTGTTCTTCAGGTTCTTTTGTGGCCCGCCTACTTGTACGTTTATACCTTGACTTGCCTGAGAGCAAGTCTACACTGCAAAATTAAGTCAACCTAAGATATGTCATTGTACAGCCACCCAAGTAACTAAATTGCTTTTGCACGTCCATGCTACTCTCCTTGTGTCGGCGGTGTGCGCTCTCACCAGGAGTATTTGCACCGATTTAACTGTTAGTGTGGAGCATTGTGGGATGGCAACTGAAAGGCTGCACCAGTCAATGTAAACAACACAGTGTCTATACTGGCACTGCATCAGCCTAACTACATTGACCTCAGCACTACGCCTCTCACCAAGGTGGAGTTATTAAATCGGTGTAGTGGACGAGTTACACTGGTGGGAGCTACATTTTAGTGTAGACGCTTACAGAGTTCGATCAATGTAAGCTGCCTTACATAGAACTCTGTAGTGTAGACCAGGCCTGAGTTTATGCTCCTTTCTATTTTCCCGAGTAGGGTTTGACTTCCAATTTTTAAAGGGTGTCTTTTTGCCTCCAACCACTTCTTTTACTATTTTTTTTTTAATTTGGGGTATGCATTTAATTTGTGCCTCTATTATGGTGTTTATAAAAGTTTCCATGCAGCTTGCGGATAGTTCACTCTTGTCACTGTTCCTTTTAATTTCTGTTTAATTAGCTTCCTCGTTTTTCTGTAGTTCCCCATTTTGAAGTTAAGTGCTACTGCAGTGGGATGTCTGTTCAAACCATGTGGTCCTCTGAACCTGTCGGCTTTGGCCCAGCTCTTAGTTTAAAAAAATCCTCTACAAACTTTTTAATGTTCCATGCCAGCAATCTGGTTCCCATTTGGTTTAGATGGAGCTCATTCTTCCTGTATAGGCTCCTCCTTTCCTACAAGCTTCCCCAGTTCCTAATAAATCGAAGTCCCTCCTCCGAACACCATCATCTCATCCATACTCTGAGACCCTGCAGTTCTGCCTGTCTAACTGGCCCTGTGTGTGGAACTATGCTACCATGGAGGTCCTGGACTTTAATCTCTTATCTAGTTTGGTTTCCAGGACCTCTGTCCTACCTTTCCCTATGTCACTGGTACCCACATGTACCATAACCACCGTCTCCTTCCCAGCCCTGTACATACATCTGTCTAGATGTCTCGAGAGGTCTGCAGCCTTCACACCCAGCAGGCAATTCACCATGCGGTTCTCCTGGTCATCACAAACCCAGCTAGCAATATTTCTAATGATCGAATCCCCCAGTACTATTACCTGGCTCTTCCAGGTAATTGGTGTCCCCTCCCCTGGAGGGGTATCCTGTGCGAAAGGATACCATGACATCATCTGGAAGGATTGAGGAGATGCTTACTAGCAAAAGGCAAGGACTAGCTTTGTCTTTCAGCCAATGACCAGAGCAGACACAGGCAAAACACTGGCCTGTCAGACTCTGACAAGACGGGAGCCCCTGCCTCCTAGAGGGGGAGGAGTTAACCTTGGGGACCCAGTGACTGACCGGATTACAGAGCAGGATGCCCAGCACCCTCTGCACAATGGGCCTGAGTCTCTGGTCCTTAAGAGCAGCCCTGGCTGTCCACGGCCCCAGTGGGAGGGGCTAGCCCCGAGGGTGTGCACCACTCCCTCCCATCCCCTCAAACCAGGGTTCTCCTAGCTGCCTGGGGGGCTCTGTCACCACTTGCTACCAGGCCTCCCCGGAGGGGCCTTGGTGCCTTCCCCGACCCGTCTGTGTTCCATGTGGCCTCCATTACTGCAGTAACTGAGCGCCTCACAATCTCCAGTGTATCTTCTCAACCCCCTGTGAGGCAGGGTAGTGCCACTGTCCCCATTGTACAGAGGGGAAAGGGAGGCATGGAGACACCGCTAGGGTTGCCAGCGTCAGTTGGATGTATTCCTGGAGGTTTCATCACATGACATTAATCATTAATTAATGATTAATCTCTGATCCCTGGAGACTCCAGGACAATCCTGGAGGGTTGGCAACCGGAGACACAGCCCAGCAGCAGAGAAAAATCAAGTATTGTTGTGCTTAAAAATGTATTTCAATTCAATACATTTATATTTTTTAAAATAAACCTATTGAAAATTAAATTTTGAAATTGCTATCCTATACTAAGGCCTAAAAATGGTACAATCTGTTAAAATTTCAATAAAATTCAAGCAGGCCATGTTCATTGCTGAACTTCTAAAGAAAGTCAAAGCACTGACTTGGGGGAAGTCCCTGGCCAAGCACCTGGAAGCAGAGTTTGTTGACGTGCTAAACCAAATTTTGACAGCAGTAGCCGCTTCTGCACGTGCAGCGAGAATACGTTCCTTTCTTCACTTCAATGTATTCAACAAGCTCAGTTCCATGACTTTTTCCTTCAAAGTTGAGAAACCAGTTGGGAGTTAGGAAAGCTTGTTTTCCTCCTCCGGTCTATGAATAAAAGTGAGGTGTGAGTGGAGGAGGCCTACTGTTCAAAAATTCAGCAGGACAATGCTCCACTGCTCTTCTTGATGTTTATTTTAAGGAAGGTGACTAGTGTGCAATGGGTGTGTCTGGTGCGTCCGAGAAATCCAAATGGTGGGCCGTTTCCCTGGGAGCTTGTAACTCCTTGTCTGATGGTGCTTCGGATAACATTCCCTCAGTGTCTGCAGTGTTCCCTATCAGCCATATGCTTCCCGAACACCTAGAACTCTGCAGATACTGTGGTGAAGCTGTTTAATTGTCCAAGGTAATGAGTGAGTTTAAGATGATCATTAGCACCACTGATGCACCCGACATATGGGATTGGGATGAAAGCAAACCGGGAGAGAGAAGAGGATGGAAGGGGGAGGATAGGGGTCCCCTCTGTGCCTTGGGGTTTTCTGACACTGACCCTTCTCCCCTCCATCTCCTCCCCAGGGTGTGGTGGAGTTCTCCTTATGCCTGCTGTTTGCAAAGCTGGTCAGTTACACTTTCCTCTACTGGCTGCCTCTCTACATTGTGAATGTTGGTGAGTCACAGGAAGCTACTAATGCCCATTTAACCACTTCACCGGGTGTGCCCTGGATGGAGGGTTCTCATTCTCCTGCCAGGAGTGCACAGGCGTCCCGCAGAGAATCTTGCTCATTTGCTCCTAGGAGCAAGAAAGTGTTCTCTGCTTCCTCGTAAGTGTTCAGTCTCCTGGGAAAACCTGTCTGTGGTTCAGGAGTGTGTGGGACCTCAGCTGAGGGACACAGACGTACACCACAATGGCAGCTCCGCTCTTGCGGCCAGCTGTTCTCAGTGATGCCCATCATGGTGCTGGGCAGGTCCATGGGGTTTAGATGCAAATGTTGCTCCAAATTGAGCAAGTGACAGTGCGTCCTGTGCCTGCGTCTAGGGTGCAAGGTCCGGCCAATGGGCTCCTAGTGAACAAGGTGTCTTCCTGGCCATCCACAAGAGCTACTTCTGGCTCCCAGGAGATCCATACCCAGCACCAGTGGATGCCTGTCTCTCAGCCCCAAGAGCTCCGGCTCCTGATGGCAGGAGAATAACCACACAGCCAGAGCTCAGGCTTGCTCTGAACTTCTGACAAGTGAATGTCTCTGTTGATGTCTCTCATTTCATTGCAGCTCACTTCGGCGCTAAGGAGGCTGGGGACCTGTCCACGCTCTTTGATGTTGGCGGCATCCTAGGTCTGGCATTCTTCATTCTTGCTTGCTGTGTTGCCGTTGTGGACCGGGAGGGATGATGACTTGTGGCTAAAGGAGAGAGGAGTTGTGTTCCTGGCGGGACCTTGGCCAGTTCAGTTATACCTACACTGTCAAATGTGTGTCCTGATTTGGATGCCTATCTTGAGATGAGGCGTGACTGCCAGAGGTGTTCAGCACCCACCACTCCCATTGCTAGCTGGAGTCGAGGGTGCTCAGTGCCTCTGACCACGAGTGTCCCAAGTTGGCCGTAGGCGATGCGTAGGGCTCCCTGTCCTCTCCCTGGGCTTTATCTGAAAAGTGGGAGTAACGTTTGCCTTTCTCACCGGGGCAGGGGGCTGTAAGGATTGACTCCTGTTTGTAAAGCATGTTAAGAGCCGTGGATGGCCTGTGCTAATAGAAGTACCAGTTATTAGCATGTATTTTTATTATTGTGCTCACTGATTGACTTGTCGTGACAGCTCTTTAGAATCCAGGCCCTTGCTGCATATGTCTGTTTTCCAGCTCACTGAGTGAGTCTCCTGGAATTCTCTCCTCTGCCTGGGGTCTAACCGGTGACCAGACGGTAACATCTGTCTGCAGGGCCCCAAGCACCTTCCTGAAATCGTGTGGGAAGGCAACAGTGGGACAAACTCCTGCTCTGACAAAATACAAAGTATGCGACTTTCTCATGCAGGAGGCATTCTGGCTGGTCTCATATCGGACTACACTGGCGGCAGGGCCACCACGTGCTGTGTGATGCTGATAGTGGCTGCTCCTATGGTGTGTATTGTGATGGAAAATGTTCGCTTGTCCTTGGTCATGAGGGTTTGACGTGAGCCTCCTCCCCACGTGCGCCCCTTTGAGTCGTATGCACTTTCCTGCAACGAGTGGCCAGATGGACCCTTGTGCAGGGAAGTCTGGAACCTGGGGCGGGATCAGCGTGAGTCACAGCTTTCATGTCTAGCTCTTGTTCCTGGAGGAGGATATTCACGCTGGAGCTTTTCCTAGACTGTAAGGGGCTCCAGCATCCTCCACAGCTGGGCACAGGAGGCCATGTGAGAGGCTTTCCTCCACCCCCTGCACTCTGCTCACTGTCCCCTCCTGGACCTCTGCAGTGAGGGTGCCACCTCCACCTCCCTTGGGAGTCTACTCCACTATCCAGCTGCTTCTTCCTAAACTTTTACTCCATAGCCTGATACCAAGTGTGCTTGGTCTGCACCCTAGAGACTAAATAGCTTCTTGGTTCTGCCCTGTACTAGCTCTTGTAATGTTCTCCAGTAAGAGACAGGAGCTGTAGAGCAATTCTCTCAGGACTGCTGCTCCTCTGCCTAGTCAATGTGGGTCTGAAACAGAAAAGCTGTACTCCCCTATTAATGTTCAAAACTCCTAATGTGTCATTCCAAGTGAGGCTGGAATCAATCACTGAATAGGGACCCATCTACTCCCTTTAGCTGGGGTAGAAAGGCACCTTCAGAGTCTTGGTTTCTCCAAGAGGAATGGAGGGTGGGAGCAAAAATGAATGAATCCGGGAATAGCCATCCCTTTTGTTCTAAGGCGCTGGAGTTCTCTGCAGCACAGAGGCGCTCTTGGTGCAGCTGTGAATCAGTGAGGTGCGGATGGCTGTCCTGCTGCTATGGAAATCTGGCAGGAGGCTGGCATCTGACTGCTCCCTGCTGGAGCTCCTCCTCTGTTCGAATGCATGGTGGCTCAGGCAGGGAAAATGGGGCACCCTCCTGGCTACTTTGCACAGCACCCAGTAACAGCCAGAAGGCTGTTTTTAAACTCTGGCTGCTCATCCAGGCGTCCAGGACTGTCAGACCCAGCTGCACAGTGCTGGGAAGATGGGCCTGTTGGCAGGTATTGTCTGGGCTGGTGGCAGGTTATGGTACCTCTGGGTCACCAGATCAAAGCAGCCAATGTTGATAGTTGCTGAAAATAATCCAACCCCCCATCACAATGGATAGAGCCCTGCAAATCTATGGATATCCACGGGCTATGTTTGCAGATCGGATGCAGATACTAATTATGTATCTGCGCAGGGCTCTAACAACGGGACTCCTTCTGCCAGCCCAGAAGTGCCCTGTGGGTTCTGAAGTAAAGGAGGAGTTAAAGTTAAAATGTTTATGGCTTTTCCCTCCATGGGTAATATTACCCCCCCATGTCTGTGCTGAACTCCACTTCAGTTTGACTTCACCGTTCACCCCTAAAAGCAGCTCATTGGACCAAGTTGCAATGTGAACGCACTCTGACTCTTAGCTGCAATTCTCTTCCCAGCCCAAATGCCTCTGATGCCGCAGTCTATCATTAGTGCAAAGCTGCAACAGTGCGTCCATGTCTAGGAGGTCAGAATGCAGGCTCTGAGGTCCTGGTCCTTATGCCATGCTAGAGCAGTGATAGCACCACAGAGACACATTATTTTGTATTGCTGGATTTCACCTTCTTCCAGACTCAGGATTCACATGGCCCACCAAATGAAACTGAATCTCAAAGACAGCTATGTTTGGCTAGCTGTCCAGTTACCAGCTGCGGATATTTTATCTGGCAGTCGAACCACAGAGCTGAAGGCCAAATGAGAGATTCTGGCTCTGTTATTCCCCTTCAGTCCGGCCCTCCCATAAATACTTGCCAACATCTGCTCTGGCTGACTTACTCAAGTCGCACTTTCTAGAAAGACTAAACATTTTTCAAACCAAGAAATAATTGAGTGCAAGCAGTAAAACGTAACCTCCTGTTAAAAGCACATCACTGAGTGACCAGCAGGTGTCTCTAGAACACTTCCCATAACCCTTGGCTTCAGATGTGATTGGCTGGGATGAACACTGGCAGGATTGACACTGACTCATGCTCTGGGGACATGTGGCAATGTCCCCCTTCCCCCCCCCCCCTTCTCTCAGCAAGCGAGGATGGAAGTAACACTCTCCTTAACATGCCATAATGGGCCTCTTTTCCCACACTCAACTCCTAAAGAGATCTCCCTTCAGGATAATGGCTCTTAACCAATCTAATGCTGCCTTGGAACTAACCGTGCCCTCTGATCATTGAATGACCCACCCGCTCATACCTGGGTATGTCTAATTGGCTCTCCTCACCCTCTCTGCTTTACTCTTGTCTGGGAGAAGGGACGAGAGACGGGTACAGAATCAATACTGCTGCGTCCTCCACCCTGACGCATCTGGTTCCAGGAGTTAAGCATGAGAACTTAACTGCTGGAGTGCAGGTTAGGTTTACCCAAGAGCCTTCTTGAGCCGAGGCCAAATTCTGTGAGCATTTCCTTTTGCGCTGAGAGGGAGCCATGCACATGTGCATGTACTGCCCCAAAATCCCCCAGCCACAAACTAGGTCTAAATGAAGGACCTCAGTGTGTATTTAGGCAGCTAAGTAAATGGACTGACATTCAAAGAGCATGAGCACCCCAACTTCCGGCTTCAGCGGGAACTGCAGTACGTACTCTGTCCCTCAGAGAATGGATTTAGCACCTGACATTAGGCCCCCAAGCTAGACAGTGGTGGCCCCTCCTTTGTCTGAAAGGATCCAGATGTGGACTCGGGGTCTTGCACACCACTGCAAGCTAAAATGGGTTAGCTGGGAAAGGGGACAGAACCAGCATCCAGGCAGGACTAGCTCACTGCACCTTGCAACTCGTCTGGGACCCAGGGACACTCTGCTTGATCTCAAGAGGAAGGCGAGTTCCTTCTTGAATGGGGGGGGGGGGGGGGGAGGGGGCGCAGGACTTGTGACAAATCACTGTCTGTGGTCCGGGATTGTCCATGTAGGGTTTCCATAGAAATAACCCTGATACTTGTACCCACTTGTTATAGCTGCAGCTAGGCCATGGCACTCCACCCAGCTGAGGTCTATGGAGGAGAGCAGAAATTAGCTAAGGGGTTTGGTAATTCTAACCTGCTGGCATAATCCGTTTCTCCTCTTTGCTTCCAGCTATTCCTGTACAATCACGTTGGCCAGAATGGAATAGGCAGTTCAGTAGGTAAGTAGAACTCCAGGCTCTTTGGAACAAACCAGTGAGTTTGTTCACAAGTTTCTGAGTTTCTAGATGTGCCTCTCTGGAGGCAAATAAACCCTCTAGACGTGTTCTCCCGTCTCCTCCAGAATTATCTGCCCTAGGGAAATCTTAACTGGTAGACCATGGACTGTAGTTATGTACACTGGGAGATGACGTCTGATGCTAGAGGGCTCTTTAATCTAGCATCCAAAGGCAGAAGTCGCTTCCAGCCATTGTACCTTAAGTTGGTGAAGTTCAAACTGGAATAAGATGGCTTTTTTACCAGGGAGATTGGTTGACCATTGGAAGAATTCATCTAGGGATGTGGTGGAATCTCCAGCACCTGGACATCTTTTTAAATCAAATCATGGCCCCAACAGTTATTGGGCTCAATGCAGGAATTGCTGGGTGAAATTCAGTGGCCTGTAGGAAATCGGACTCAGTGATCACAGCGCGCCCCTCGGGCCTTAGCAGCAAAGAGTCCTGTGGCACCTTATAGACTAACAGACGTATAGGAGCATGAGCTTTCGTGGGTGAATACCCACTTCTTCGGATGCATGGCATGCCTCTGGCCTTACAATCACAACTAGTCACTGGTGCCACACGGTTGCTATTGCTGTTATTTTATAAAGCTCCCCTCTCCACCCCCCGCCAACACCCCATTTCTGCCTTCAAAACCTGTTTGCATCAAGGTCCCTAGCAAACCTTCCTTTGATCCAGGCTGTTCTGGGCTGAACCTCACTCACTGTCACCCTTGTCAAAGCACCGAACTATGGCTGAGAGCTGCAGAATAAAGTGATGCTGTCACCGCCCAGAATGTTCTCTTCCCATCAGCACTCAGCCTTCCCCAAGCCTCGGCTTATTCTTCTGTCCCCACTGTAGTCCCGTTCCAGGCCTTAGAATAGCAAGGGGGAGCGGAGATACAGTGGACCCCAACTAGTCTTATTTCATCTCCTTGCCCTCTCCCCAGGACTCAAGCTCCAATCACTTTATCAGCTAAGTGGCTGAAATGGAGGTCACAGCATCACCAAAGTCGTGTTTGTAAAAGTTTGTTCCTGCCTGCAGGCACTAGGGAAGCAGAGGAGGGAAGACGTGACATTCTGCAAGGGAAGAGTAAATGTGTAATGCAGAACCCGTCCTGCAGTGACCTCCAGAATAGTGTGTTGGAGATGGAGAGGGGACTCTTAACCTAACAGGGCCTTCCTGGGCTGCCTGTAACTCCAAATGGCTCTTGCTTCCAATTCCCTTGCTCCCATGGTGACCCCGTTGTCCTGCTATGAACTCAGTGGCAGAACTGAGAGTTCATAGACGTTAGAAGCACACGGTAGATCCTGCCAGTACAGGGCTGTTCCCTACAGTAGAGTGTAGCAAATCTCTGACTGGATCGCTGTAGGATCTTGGCATACAGCAGGGCCAGCTGTGCTGTAGTATTGATACTCTTTTTCTTTGCAGCTATGCTAATTATATGTGGTGCCCTGGTGAATGGGCCTTATGCTCTCATTACGACAGCGGTTTCAGCTGACTTGGTAAGAATTACACTGTTTGTTTTTTCTTAGGGCAGGTCTACACTCAAAACACTGCAGCACTTTAGTGAAGACGCTACCTACGCTGATGGGAGCAGCCCTCCCATCAGGTGTGGCTACTCCACCCCCTCCAACAGGCGGTAGCTGTGTCGGCGGGAGCAGCCCTCCTGTTGGTGTGGCTTCTCTTTCCCCCCCCCCTCCCCTCCGACAGGCAGTAAGCTGTGTCGGCGGGAGCAGCCCTCCCGTCAACGTAGCACTGTCTACACCAGGGGTTAGGTTGGCTTAACTGCATCACACAGGGGGGTGGATTTCTCACACCCCTATGCAATGTAGTTACGCGGACTTAATTTCCTAGTGTAGACCTGGCCCCTCTCGTCTCACTTGAGCCTTTTTCTTATTTTTTGCCTGGCTCAAAGTTTGAGGCTTTCCATTCCAACTGCAGCTTTTTGTGCACCTCCCTCCACTCAAAGGCTGTTCTGTCTCTTCTGAGCTTCGCCGTAGAGGGTTGTTACTGGTGGATCACGTGCAAATACCCGCATCTTGGGCCTCTCATTAGTGCAAATCCCTCCTCCCCTCCCTGGGCTAGGTTTGCACACAGCACAAGTGCAGGAAAGTCTTCTCCTCAAGTGTAAAGCTGACACCTGGGTTGAGCCCTCCTGGCGGCAGGGGGACAAGGGCTGGGACGCTGCATTAGAAACGTGGAGGGATTTAAGTGACGTGGTACGGAGAGAGTGCTCAGACATCTCCGAGGCAGTTCAGAAAGATTTTGTGGTTTTACGCACTCCGCTGGCTGTAAGAGTCCCTGAGGTAAATTCTCCAGAGCAGCCAAGCATAAGAAGGTGTTTGCTAGTATCGGGTTTCAAAAGATTTAGTCCAGTCCAAGTGTTCCTCAGTTGTGCAAGGATATTTTCTGTTGCTGCTGCTTTTAAGACTAGAACGTCGTCTTCCCAGTCCTGGCACACGCTTGGGCTGACACTCTTCAGATCAAATGTAAGACTAGCTGATAAACAGCTCTGTGGTCGGACAGCACAGAGTCCCATTCCTTGCCAGGGCCCCACTGTCAGCAACTGCCCAAAAGTTCCTCTAACAAACTGGAAGGCCTTCTGAGGGACAGGGGAAGCTGTCTACATGCTGCTCGCTTTCTCCTCCAAATGACCTTCTCCTTAGGAGCTTCCCATTAAGATTCTAATAGAGCGGGGAGGTAGCACCACTATACTTAAGGTGTTTTTACAGCCTGCAGTCGGGCTTGCATCAAGCTAATTCCCATATACTTCAGTGGGAGCAAAATGGACCCAGTACAATACGCTTTTGAAAATTCCATCCTTAATTCATAGGGAAGTAACTTCGGGTTGTTTTTTAAAGGTAACACTTTCAGCTTGTTCAAATTGAAGATATTTCTACCTGCTTTCGTAACTGGCTTAAAGATAGGATTTTGGGGGTGGGGGGGAGGAAAAGAAGGGACTTAAAATCTAACTCCGGTTGAATTTCAGTGATATTTGGGCACCTGGCTCTGAAACCTCTTTGAAATCCCTAGCCTTAAAAACTTTACAACTGCGGAGTTAGTAAAATCAGGTGGGATTAAAATCACTGGATTTTTAGCTCTCGCAGGAAGGGTCTGTTTTATGTTTGTGCAGTGCCTAGTACAATGGAACCTTGCACCCGATTGGGGTCATTGGGCACTACAGCAATGGAAGTCCTCAGTTATGATCCTATTATCCATTCATCAATCTTACTATCAACTCAGGCAAACTACGGAGGTGCCACCCCCACCCCTCCTCCTCCAAAGATTCAATACAAATGTAGCTGAAACACTGTAAGTAACAGCAGAGAATCTGACCCAGTCTGGCCCTTGTGTTGGGCAGCCAGATGCAGTAAATCTGCAAAGAGGCCAGCAAAAAATCAATTTTCCCTCCCAACCTTCAGCCTTCAAAAATCCCTCCGCTCCAACCAGCACAAGCCAGGACTCCAGAGAGGCCAAAGCAGTTTCTCCTTCAGGCAGAGCAAAGTACTTCAGCCATTGTGAGCTCTAGTGCTGCTCGCCTGCCTTTGGAAGGTGGCTGTAGGAGGCAACATGAAATGTGCAGAAAATCAGACGATTGGAATGCTGCCCCCTCTTGGTACATGGAAGGGGAGCAAGTTCCCAAAGATGTCGCTTACTGGTCTAAGAATCTCCCTCTCCAGGGCAAGTATTCAGGAAAGGGGTTTCCCCTCTTCAGGAAACTGTCTCCCTAGAGGGTGTGTTCCTAAATCTGCCTGTCACCGAAGAAACCTCTCTGGCATTTTGATACCAGCATTCCTCGCTGGAAGCTGGAGACAGGTCCTGGACTAACCCAGTAACCAGAATGAGTCAGGGTTCAGGATGCACTGAATGGATCACAAATTGTACCCCTCATTTTTACTCCAGTATTTTTTACTTCCCCTCCCGCACAGGGAACTCACGAGTGTCTCAAAGGAAATGCAAAAGCCCTGTCCACTGTTACAGCCATAATTGATGGGACTGGATCTATAGGTGAGTAGGGTTGGCTGTACTAACCAAGGGGGGCAAACTGTTCCAAGAACTCCATACAGTAGCTGGAGAACCTAATTCAACCCCCAGCTCTCCTGCCCCCAGTAGGGTCTATGTTCCTCTTGCCCCCAGGGTCCAGCACCCTTTGCCCTGCCAGTGAGCTGGGAATGGTCCAGAGCCAGCCTGCTTTACTCAAGAGAAGGGAAAGGGAGAGAGAGACTCTTTACTTCCCTCTGCAGGGATGGTGATTGGGTCCCGTAAGCTTCCGCCAGCCATTCTCGGGCAGGCAAAGAGACGGGAAGGGAGGGGATAAGACCCAGGGGAACAGTTGGATTCCCGCGGCCCGGGGGGTGGGAGCTAATGGTGCAGGTGCTGCAAGGAGCTTTTCAAACTGCCAAGTAGAATCAAACTCTACTGCTCAGAGGCCCCGGCGATTAAATGGTCCCCAGCGCCCGATAAATAACCCTGCTGTGGGACTGAGCTAGGCAGTGAGGCACACCCAGGCTGGGGCAGGAGGAAAGCTACTGCCGGCAGCTCCAGCTCTGCCTGTGGCTGGAGCCAGGGGAGTCCAGGCACACTCGCTTCCTGAGCAGGGCTGGGAGGCTAGTGCTAGCCATGTGTGGAGACTGCTCGGAGGGGAGACCTGGGGCAAGCTCTTCCGCTGTCTTCTGGCCCTTGGGAAGTGGGAGCTGGATCTGCAGGCCCAGCTGCAGCATCCGGCGAGTCTGGCCAGTGCCTGATAGCAGGGGCAGTGGGAGAACACAAGGGGGCATTGCTGACCAGCAGCGGCTGCCAAGATGGGAGTGGGAGCAAGGTGAGAAACTGGCAGGGGAGGAGATGACTGAGAGCCGGCAGAGGAGCTGGAGCCTGCAGCCTTCAAGCACTCCAGCACGTGTGCCAGAACTGACATGGGGGCTGGGCATGGGTTTTCTGCCCTGCATATGCCAGTGGCCAAAGGCTGGCTGCCCGGGATGGTTCATGGCCGCTAGTGATCTGCTTTGTTTGTCCTTTGCAGGTGCTGCTCTGGGCCCCCTGCTGGCAGGGCTGATCTCTCCCACTGGCTGGAACAATGTCTTCTACATGCTAATAACAGCGGACATCTTGGCCTGCCTGGTGGGTTTCTCTTGAGCCTGGGATGGCTTCTTGATGCAGATTAGGGGATTGGTGTGCAGCTGGGCCAGGGGGTGTGTCTGATTTCACAAGCTAAGTGTCTGGCCTGGCCTGCATTTGGATGGGTAGCCGCTAAGGAAAGGCCAGGATCTGTAGCACTTAGTGCTGGGGCCTGAGTATTTGGTGCTCTTCTCTCTGAGGCAGCAATGAATTCGTGTCCCAGCATCCTGAGGGGGTAACATCGTGTTTGACGGACAGCACCCAAAGCCCTTGGCATGCTTGTCAAGAGCAGAGGGAGGAACTCCGGTGCCGTGACCAAATGCCAGTGGGGTTAATTGCATTTGTCTCCCAGTGTTACTCCTGGAGTGTCAGCTGGATACAGGACTCTTCATTTCCTGCCCTAAACGCTTGTGTAGTGCTGCCGTGCACATGTCAAACAGCAACTGGTCCCATTTCAGAGCGGGGAGCATTTCCATAGCTTAGAACACGCTCAAGATAACAGGCAAAAGCACTCTGTAAATAAGACTGTCGCCTGCATGATGAAAGTGGGGGGCTCTGTGTAAAGCCAGGCACAATGAACAGCCTCTTCCGTCTAGTGCTGCTTTTATGCACAGCCATTGTGAAGTGGTTCCTAGATTTGTTACACAGCCTCGGCTCTGAACCGCTTTGCTCTTCCTAATTCCTTTGCGCTGCACTAGGGCATCGAAAAAAAATCTGCACTCTTTTCTTCCCCCTTCTTCTCTGAGAGCCAATGCTGCTGTTAACTGGCCAGCGGTCGCTGAAAGGGGCAAAGTGGGCAGGGCGCTGGACTGGAAGTGGGGATACCTGGGTTCTATTCGTGGCTCTATCACGGACCTGTGCACAGCACCTAGCACCACCATGGGGCCCCTGTCTGGGTTGGAATCTGTGCCCTTGCAGTATTCCTCCTCCCCACCCCCGACGACACCACTGCTCTGCCTTTTCGCTGGCTTCCCACTTCCATAAGGAGGTAACTCTGCTGGAAGTGAGCCTGGCTCACTGTGACTTGCATCTGCACCTTTCCATGTCATTGCTGGACATCCTTCTCTTCATCCGGAGCTTTTCCCCTCCTGTTTTGTCAGATTTGTGATTGCAGGTGTGCGTGTTTTGCTTTGCGGGAACATGCTAGAAAACAAGACTTTGCAGGAATAGTCATGGAGATGGCAAATGATGTCAATGTTTCAGAGCATTTGCAGAAAGCAAAGCCTGTATTTAACCAAGTGTTGTCCTTGGAAACCTGAGGTTAGGAATATGCTCATCCAATCAGGGGTTAGATATAGACCCTGTGACTCCTTTTTCCCATCAGAATTTTGACTCTTGAATACTCATAATGAAAATGCTCTCAATTGACAAACAAAGAATTATTCCCTGGATCTGTGGTGAATAAATAATACATTTATAGACGATACATGGCCTGACGAACTAAATTCAGACTAAATCATTCATCCAGTTGTTTGCCTACTTCTCATTCACTCCAGGGACAGGGAAGGTGGGGGGACTGTATCTTCAATACTTTCCCAGAGGCTAGAATCATAAGTCCGATATTCATCTTGAGTGTCTTTTCCCTTCCAGTTCCTTTCCCGGGTGGTGTATAAAGAGATTCGAGGATGGTGTGGCTGCTACACAAGAAAAAGAGGGTATGTGCTCCTAAAATCCCAAGTTTGTCGTGTATTCCTATGACTGTTCTCAGATCTCCTGTAACACTGGCAGAGAAGCCCCCACTTCCAGCGGTGTGTCCTGACCTGGCAAAATATGCAGGTATGGTACATGCTGAGTGCACATAGGAGTTTTAGATATAAAGTAGGTGCCATTGAAAAGGGAAACATACTGTACTTGGGTAATTTATCTCTACTGCTGCATTCCCTGCATTTAGAATGGGAAGCACCCCAAATGCTGCTATAAATGTTTTGTCTTTGTCCAGTCTTTGATGGAACCCCCTGTACAATGAATGCCTCCCCACCCCCTTTCCTATCCCCCAAGCATGCCCAAAGGGACACCTAGAGCCTGGGCCACAGAAGAACCCAGGGAGCGTTCTGACTGTTCTAATGACCCAAGAGTTCTACCTCCAGCCCTGCAAAACCCTATTAATGTGTTCTAAATGAATTGTCCTTGTGTGTCTTCTTAGCTCTTCTGTGGCACTAACACATGCAGTAGTGTTGGATGGGAAATAGTTTGTATTGTGAGTATCTCTGGTATTTTGCTGCTGCCGCTAATTCCATCTGCGATTTATCCTGATTTTTCTTGCTTGGCATTTGTGGGGTAAACATGAAGGTGTCTGTTCCGTGGCTAACTAAAGAAGAGCAGAGACCCAAGGCACAGTAGTCATACAACAACAGACTTCTAAGGGAACAGCTTCCAAAGATGGGATCCAATATGTCCATCTCCAATGCCTGACTGGGACAGCGGCACGTGCTGTGCTCTGGGTCATATTGCAGAGTAGTGGGGCTAACTGACCAGAATACTGTCTTGAAATGTCCAAACGCACACTGATCTGGACACCAAATGTTTAGTCCTAGAGTATAAGGCCAGAAAGGACCATCCGATCATCTTGTCTGACCACCAACTAGTGTGTTAAACTAACAAACTACAAGTGGCAAAGTACATAGCCCCACTGCTCCTGTAACCTTGCCAGTGAATCTGATGATAAAAATATAAATGTAATGATGTACCAATCAAAGTAATTTCCAAGCCTGTGTAAAATGAAGGTAATAATCATGTGTCTGAATCAGTATTGTCATAAAAATACTCTTGTCCTGGAGTCGAAACAAATTGACGAGATTGTAGACTGCATTTCTCAGAGGCCATCTTTGCTTTTGAACTGACAATCCCAGGGCAGCTCGTGGTGGTGTAGGGCTGCGCTTTGCCAAGGTGTGTTCCTGCCGTGCTCTCAGGAGCCTGGTACACTATATCTTGATTATGTTTACAGGTAAACAGCTTTTTTGGTAGCCATGTTCTGGGCCCCTGTGTTACGGTAAGTCTGGCCCAAGTCTCCTCCTCAGCCCTCGTGCAGGGTAATAAGACTCCTGCTTTCATGTCTCGGCTACCTTCTCACAAAGGGCCCAGTTCTAGCTTCTCCAACCTGCACGAGCTCCCTTTGGAGTGATGGGAGTGACGTGTGCCGGCAGAAATGGGCCCCAGGGAGAATGCTGTGAGTGGCTCTGGCTTTGGGAATGTGCCACTCTGTGCTTGCTGGGTCCACCAAAGGGTGGCAAACCTGCTTCCTTTATGTTGGTCAGTCAGGGTGATGCTTCAGGCTCTGTTTAGAGCCCTTTGGTCCAGTCTGATCCCTTGGGAAGGGAATATGGTGGGCTCAGCCAGCTAATGGCAGCTGGACCTCAATTTATATCTGGCTGGTTCTGCCTTCTTGAGAGAGTCTCCTCACTAGCAGCCTGAAAGAGTAGGGCTATAGCCAGGGTGCCTCTTGCTGCATTTTATGAGACAAGGTTCCCTTTCTTTGGGGCTTGTGAGGCTGGGAGAACTGGGCCAGAAAGCTGTGGGTTCAAGTCTCTGCCGTGTGATTCTGACTCATCCTCAGGGACGTGGGCATGGCAACACCTAACTTTTAGGCACCTAGAAACCCCTGGAACAAAAACAGGATCCACAAAGCCTGAGTTAGGTGCTAGTTTCCCTATGCAATGAATGGGGTGGGGGGAGGCGCCTAAGAATGGGACCAACAAAAGCCAGCCTCTCCTCCTCTGGATCTGGTCCGACAGTAACATCCCGTCCGCCAGCCTTTGGTGGCTGGGCTAGGAAGTGGGAACAGTCAGTTCTGTTCCCAAATTCCCTCTCAGCAGAAGGTTCTAATGTCTAAAGCTGAGGCCCAGGTGGTCACTGAGGGCTGCCTCGCTGTCTGCATAGTCACTGCAGTGCTGGTGTCTCCTTATGTTGGGACCCCCAGCCTCTGGAAGGTGCTGCAGCCACCTCAGCCCCTGGGTGGTCCTTGCGTGTCCCTCTTGGGTTGTTTCTTAGACTCTCACCATTGAGAATCAAATTAACAGCTGTGAGCTGCTCTCTGGGACACGCACTAGGCTCTTGCGTTAGCAGGAACCAAAATGGGGGTGGTATCTCTGCTGCCTTCTCACCTGCTTGCTCCCGTTTCTCCTTCGGCTCTTTCCCTTGCACCAGGACTCCGTGGCTCTAAAACTCGGCAGGTGAGGTGAGCTGGGTGAGGGCCATGCAAAGGGGCAGGATGTAAGTCCTAGTGACTTGGCTTTGGATTCTGGCACACTGCAGTTCTTGAACAATCTCCATCGGAGCAAAGTTCCATCTGTCCCTGACTGGATCTGAGCACCTGGGAAGCGGTGGCTATTAAGGCTTAAAAGTGCTTCGGAAGCGTATTGAATGTAATTAAACTCATGAAAATAAACTGTTCCTTGGCAGGCGCCTGCCTGGCCACCCTCCGTGGGCTGTGCTCTAATCGTGGTTCTTGTTCTCGCAGATTTAAAGAATTTTGACCTGACTCCCTGTGACCAGAGGCAGCGGAGTGCAACAGTGACGGGCTTTGCTGGCAGACCCCACCTTTTGATGCTCTCAGTTTAAAGTGGGAGGCATTATGGAGGCAAAATGAACTGGGAAGATGAGTAGTTCTCTAAAACCCAGCCACCACGGACTCTAATCATTGGCAGCAGCTTTATCCAGGGCGATGGAGCAGAGAAGATGGTGTATTCTGGCCCATGACTGTTTTGTGAGGCATAACTGGGGCCTCCGTCTCTTACCCACTGCCTCTGCTCCTCTTCCATTATTCCTTTTATTATTAAAATGGTGCTAAACCTGTGTTGTAGTGGAGCTCCTCTTTGTCCTGGGAGTGGAGGGAAATGTTCCCAAGGCCGCTGGGCCCCAGGAGCTGCAGAGACTGGCTTCCTTCTGTGCGATGTGCTAGAGCTTCTGGCCCTTGCCTTGTCGAGATCAGCAGTTCTGTCTCAGCACCAGCTGGTTCTCAAACGAACGACAATCCTCAGGTTTGAGCCCCACTTCTGGCCTTTCAGACGCCTCTATCGTCATTTGTTTGCAACATTGATTAACATACTCAGCAACTGAGCTGAGAACTTGCCAGTTCCTGTGGCTGGATTCTTTCTCATTCTGGACAGTTTAACACAGTAGGTACTAATAAATGGATAGTGATTAGCTATCAAACAGGTATTGCGAGCAAGAATTTTGTTTTTGGGAACAAGACAAAGGGTTGTGTCAATGCTCTTGGCTCTCTGAGGTCATAATACAGAGTAGTGCTAGACACTAGAACGCTGCCATTTGCACTGAAAAAAAGACTCGTTTAGTTTAGTCCAGGAATCCCGCTTCTAGATTTTTCTGATAAACACAAACTAAGTTTTATTCTGTGCTTTGCTGTTTCCAGAACCACTCTTTTTACACTAGAAGGAAGCAGCATCTTTCATAATGGTACCGGTTTATAATTTTAAAACCTTGTATGATAGTTTGTAGTTCAGAAACTTTGAGTGAGATGATAATCTCATCCGGCCTCTGCAAAGTGAACTAGATTCCTATCCTTTGAAATATCTTAATCTACATCTCCAGGCCACTGACAGTTGTTTTAAGAGTAACTTTGATAATGTTTGTAAGGACACTCTGTCTGGGTTGTTACACCATGCTTATCACTGTTCTATTCAAGTGCCAAACATCCCTGTGAGGGGGATGGGGGGGAAAAAAGATTCTCTCTCTCTCTCTCCTACAGCCTCTGTATGTCCAGAAACAGCTGACTAACGTATTCCTCCTCTTTCTTAAAGTGTCTTTAGGAGCATAGGTGTAGATTGACATATATTTGCGGGGGGGGGTTCAATTCCAGCCAGGCCAACGGGGCCATGCATGAGGGATAAATTCCGCACCTGCCCCAAGCTTGCAGTTTGGGGTGCAACACTCCCATGTCCCCCCAAACTACGCCCATGTCTAGGGGACATTGTGCTAGAAAGAGAGATGCAAGGGGAAGAGGAGAGTGGTGGTGGGGGAGGGAAGAGCCCCATTAAATCCAATATGCCAGTCTGTGCTAGCTAAGTACTTAAGTACAGGGCTTCTATATCTTAACAATGTAACACCCATCTAATTCTCAGCCTTCCAAAAAAGAATGAAAAACTGGTAAGTTGTCTTCATGACCAATAGCCTATTAAATCGTCTTTTATCAATCCACCCACCATCTCCAGTAGTGCTGGGTGCATCACTCACTCTAAAAAGACAGATCCTTGCTGCTAATGTCTTAGTCTAACCAGCTGGGTGTAACATTCGTTCTTAATGAGTAAGGCAGAGCAGGACAAGCTCCTTGTTGGTTCTGATTCTTCCCCCCGCCTCACTTGAGCAGTTTTATAAGAGCAAAGCGATAGGCCCTTGATTGTGTAAAGAAAAGGGATAAAGTCCTCTCCAAATGCCCTCAGTGCTGCTCCGGGAGAATTAGTCTCTCAAAAAGCCATCCACTTGTAAGCAGATACATCCCTACTCCTGTGCTGGGAAAGCAAGAGAGACTTCTGTTAGGTACATCTACACTGTAAAGAACAATCCGCGGCATAGAGTGTCAGGGCCTGGAGCAACTGGGTTAAAAATAACAGTGCAGAGGTTCCCACTCTGGCTCTGAAACGTGGCAAGGGAAGAGGGTCTCGTAGCTCAGGCTCCAACTCAACTGGCACCCACTTACGCTGCTGTTTTTAGCCCCGCAGTCTGAGCACCACGAACCCAAGTCAATTGATCCAGGCTCTGGGACTCTGAGCTGGGGGGGTTTCTTTGCAGTGTAGACATAGTATAGCAAAAGGGTGACCCATGGAAGCGCAGGCAGAAATCCAGTCATTCAGGAACCAAACATAAATCCCAGTGCAAACATGGAACTGCCTTCAGCAGAAGAACTAGCCGAGCATGCTGGGAAGAGAGGGAACGTTATTATCTGGCAGTTGCCTCCCGTGGGCCAGGGTTAGATCCACAGAGGGCCTTTGCTGCTTAATGAGGCCCTGACCTACCCTCGGCTCAGCTGCTGCCAGCCCCTGTAGGCACTTTTGTTTCTGGTGGGGGAGCTTGCACAAAACTGCTCAAATTTTGATGCCACTGAGTTACTTAGGTCCTAGTTCAGGCCTAAGCCCTGGTGGGATTCTCAGATTAGGCGTTCCCCTGCCTAGCCCAGCTGTAGGGTCCAATCCATGAAGCCTTGTCAGCACACCTAACCTGTACAACAGGCACTTCGGGGCTCTGTGTCCGTCTGTCCAATCATACCCACTAACCCTATGGTCAGGGCACTCATCTGGACTGTGGCAGACCCAAATCCCTGCTCTAACCGTGAGGGATCAGGGACTGGAACGCAGGTCTTCCATATTGCAGAAGTGCTCCAACCACTGGGCTCCAGGATATTCTGCGATGGGGTCTCAACTCTGTAAATGATCCTCACATTCAGCGATCGACCTGGACTCCTCAGCACTGCTCAGGGGCTGACAATCGCTGCTGGCAGGCGTCCTCTTCCTGCAGGAGTCAGGCTACTCCTGAGGAGTGACAGCACCAAGCTGAGGGATGTTGCTGCCAGGCACATGGAGGCCAGTTCTCAGGGGGGCCCTGCATGCAGGCCTGGGACTCACCAGCCCCCCCACACCAGTCCTGCCCTTACAGTGGCTGTCTCCAGCTCCTCCAAAATGACTTCTCCCCTCTCCCAGCGCTCCCGGGGGCGGCATCTCACATCCTGCTGGTCACCCTTGCTCTTCTTCCAGGGCTTTGACTTGTCAATCATGTGAGTGTACCCCCCACCACCTCCAGACATGGCCCCTCCTCTGAGCAGGAGGCTGGTGGCCATCCAGGCATGCTGCCATCCTCCCCTGAGCTCCAGGGGCCGTCCCTCGACATTGTGGCTCTCCTCGCTCCCTCGGGGCTGCTCACCGTCTCTGAATCTGCCCTTGGCTGCCTTCTCCCAGGGACAGTATGTGTCTCCCTGTGCAAGCAGTGCACAGAGCCCGGGGCCAAGCTGAGCTCCCAGGGGTACGGATTTATAATTGATATCAATTGGACCAGGAAGACTCTGCATCCCAGGCAAGTGCCCTAACCTGGGGCAAGTGCCCTTCTCTGTCTGGCCATATTGGTATTGAATTATACGCGGTGGGATAGTGTCAAGCCCCTGAAATCTGCTGGAAACCAGAGTGGGGATCTGCCTAAACTAGCCAAGAGGAAATGCCAAGGTGAGGGGTGATTTAGGCACCTCAAAGGGAGTTAGGCACCTCCCTCTGCTTGGGATTCACAACTGTGAACCCTGCAGCTCCTTCCGATAGGAGCCTAAGCCAGGTCAGACAACTAGAGCATGCCCCCGTCCTGCGTTCAGCCCGTAGCCTGGTGGTCAGGACGCTCACCGGGGCTGTGCATTTTCAGCTCCTCACTCGGCCTGATGTGGAGCAGGACCTTGGGTCTCCCCTATCCCCGCAGAGTGCCCTGCTCAGCAGGCAATTGTCCCCTTCCCTAGCACACTGAGTATTTATACAAAGTGGAACCACTTCAACAAGAGCCCTCCCCCCCAACAGCCTGGGGAGCAGGGCACTCAACTGGGATATGGGGGACGCAGGGACATGAGCCACATCGAGCAGAGCGGGGATTCAAACCTGGGTTTCCTGTCCCACCCTGACCCTGGGCTGTTAGGTACTGTGGGCCCTAAAGACCTACATTGGCTGACTGTCTTTTGTGCAGTGCCAGCGCAGGAAACATGCTCTGAACATACTTACCAGACCAGGCCCTGTAGAAGAGCGAGGCTGAGAAATGCCTGGTTTGAGAATCCCACCGGCAGTGAACAAGGGTTCTGAGCAGCTTGGTGGTTCTGCATATGCCCGTGATGAAAATGTGGGCACCTAGTGCCCCTTGTCGGCCTAAATGTGGGCACCCCCAGGCTAGGCAGCAGCTGTGCAAGGATTTTGAGGTTCTCAACGGTGTCTAAATCCCCAATTCAGGGGCCGAGAGTGGCAGTTAGACATCTAAGGGCATGTGTGGAGCTAGCCCTAAGACTTTCACAAGCAATCCTTCAGAAGGGTTTGGTGCTCAGAGGTGGGTGCTGGACCCTTTCTGGCCATTGGGCCCTTTAAGTTGGGGCCCTCACAGGGATGGTAAAAGGCACCTACTCCAGTCCCCTGCACTCATGGCAGGATTAAGTAGTATCTAGACCATCCCTGGCAGGTATTGGTCTAACCCGCTCTTAAATATCTCCAGGGATGGAGATTCCACCATCTCCCTAGGCCAGCGGTTCTCAAACTGTGGGTCAGGGACCCCACAGCCCTGGACACAAGGAACGCGAAGGACCCCAGAGCCGGTGAGTCCTGTTCATACGGGGGCAGTCGCGTGGGGAGTAGCCTGCCCTGCTTCTAAGTAATGCCAAGCTCAGAAAGGTCCCACTGCTCATCTACGTTCAGCGAAAGGACTCCACTGGCCCCTTGGCAGAGGTGCTGCTTGGCAGCACACGCGAGAGTGGTGCACGGTGCTGGCTGCAGCAGGTTTCTGGCAGCAAATACTACACAGTCTCAGGCTTGGGCACCTGCATTTCACCTAACACCTGCCGCTCTGCTGAGTGTTTGGGAGCTTGCCCTGCTGCTGCCCGGAGGGCTTCCTGCACAAACTCCCTGCACAAACTCTGCCAACGCTGACATTTCTGGAACTGAGTCATTGGATTATAAATTGGCTGATGTTTGGAGTGCCGGCGACTGTAACTCCTAGCTCTTCCCCAGCCCTTCCCATCCCTGGATCTCAGTGCGCTGAATGTGGGAGTGCCTCTAATTCCCCCAGCCTCATCCCCCCGCACCCTCCCAGCCGCAATGAGCTGGATGTCTGGTCTCCCTCTCTGCCCTTCCGAGCTGCCAGGTAAGAAGGCAATAATGCTATGCAGAGCTTCTCTGAAGTCCCCAGTGATTCCCCAGCCGCAGCAGGCCGAAAAGGCTTGAGATCCCCACCATGCTGATGGTGAAATCGGAAAGTTCCAGGACTCGCCCAAAGTGACACAGTATGTAAGTGTCAGGTCCCAGCACTGAACTCAGCTCTGTCAACCACAGACTAAGTCCTAACCCAGCCACCACAGGCAAAGTTTAGCCTCCTCTCGCCCTTGCTTTCCCTCCCGGTAAGAAAAGAGGCCTGGCAGAATCACTGCACCGTGCTTTGTCAGCCGCAGAGCTCCAAACCCAGGCTCAGGGGGAGAAGAATGACGAGCCCTGTGTATAGACAGTCTTCCCAAGCACATAAGCCCTGTCTGCAGTAAGGAAGTTGGCAGCGGTGCAGCTACATGGATGTAGTTAGTGACCCTGCTGCAAATCTCCAGTGTAGACATGCTGCACGGGTGCAATGTGGGGCTTGCACCTGTGTCTTGCACATCACTATGGTACAGGACAAACCTGCACCGGGTATGGCTCACTTCGCCCCAGGGCAGTGCGTCCATCTCTGTGCCCCCACAGCTACACTGGACAGGCTCAGAGCACCACTCAAACCCCGCTCCTGCCACTCGCCCCCAGCAAGGGCTCTCGGCCTCCCAAATCCGTGATGCTTCCCACCCGCTCCGTTTCAGAGCCAGGGAAGTGCAGGTACTGGCTCAGGAACGTTTGAGTCTCTTGTGCCCCTTGTTCTCCCACGGGCTGGGCCCATTTGGTCTCAAACTTTAAAAAAACAAACCTAACTTCCTCTTCGGGGCAGAGGTGTGGCTGGGAACCATCAGCCGGAAAGTAGGAGGCTCAGTGCCAGTGCTACAGCCCGTGGAGACCTACAGGGAAGTGGGCACAGTATGACAAGGATGCCAATTGCAACCCTTTTCATGACTGTGGGAACAGTGTGACCAGCCCATAAATAGGCTGGTGACCCTTTAGAGTTGGGAGGGAGGGAGGTGAAAACAAAAGGGCAAAAAGCACCTGTTGCTCCAACATGCCTGCACCCACTTGACCCTCAGAGGGACATGGACACTGAGCAGTTCCATTGCCACTGGACACAGAGCAACAACCAGCTTGCTTGTGTTGGCTGAGGGGCAGCCAATGGTCAGAACCCAGGCCTCAAGGCCAGCACCAAGTCAGCTCCCATCTTGGCTCTGGTGCTGATTTGCTCAGCTTTCGCCTGTGTAAACTGGTCTAGTTCCACACCCCTACCTTGCAAAGGGGAAGGAGAGTTCATTGGTTGAAAGGCTCTGGATATGTAACATGCACCCCCATTGCTAAGAGTTATTCTGCCATGGTATGCGCCTGGCACTGACGTTCAGCACTTGCTAGCGATGGTGCTGGTGAAGGTAGAACAGTCGGCAGCTCAGGCTGGAGCAGCTGCTGACGGCTGGGGCACTTACCTGGGCTGTGATGTCCGGAGAAACACCAGGAGGGAGACCTGCCCCGTGGGCAGCCTTGGGGAAGGAAGCCCATTCGCTAGCTTTAGCTCCCAGAAACCATCCCACACAGGCTGCATTTGGGACACCCGCTGATGAAACGTTATCCTGGGGCTAGTGCTAAGAACAGCCTGGATTAACTGTAAACCAGGTGCCTGCCTCTCAGGGTACTGGGCACCTCCCAAGGAACTTGACTGCTCCATCTCACTGACAACTCCTGTTTGCCACTAGCTCAGAAAACTCAACCAAAGCCTCCAGGAAGCGACAGGCTGGTCCCTTTCCCAATGGAGCCTGAAGTTACTCACAGGGTGGACCCCGTCTTCATGGAGAGATGGTCTCCTGGCCCCCCTCCTCCCATTCCGGCTCCCTGGTCTGGCCCCACCTCCCCCAGTGAGGGGGACATAACATCACAGAGACGGGACACCATGGAAAAGGCACACCGGGAGTGTTCCATTTCCCACAGCTCCTTTGAATGTGATTTAGCAGCTGGTTACAAGGAGGAGCCAGGATCACATGAGCAGCCGGCTCTGTGCGGGGTGTGGGCCATCTGAGGTCGCAGCCCTCACCTCTCCCACCAGGGGCCATTGGTGACTGCATTTCCTGGGACTCTCCAGCCTTCGCTAGCCGGCTGGAAAAGCACTTGTGATGCAGTACGGTTCCTAGCTTGAGAGAGGGGAATAGGGATGCTCACGCCCTGGGAGAACTGGGGACACTCCATGCTTTCTGGCAGGTCTGTTCCATCCACCAGAGCCAGCTGTGCCTACAAGGAAGTGCTATCACTCTGCGGTGGTGGGTTCTCCCCACCCCCAGATGTGCCGGGGTTGAGGATCTCTCCTCTGTCAGGAACTCAACCGGGTCTGCTGCAGCCAGTTAGACGTTTACAACAACCAGGTAGGGAATCAGCTCAGTGGGATAGCTGTGGACCTGGGGGTGTTTGCAGCTTTTGTGTACGTGCGCCCAGTCCCCTCCAACTCGCACAGCCAGCTTTCACTTCACAGATCCCCTCATGGGTGACCCTGGCAGAGCTACAAGATCACACTGGTGAGCTATTTGTTACCAGGGGAGACTCAGACAAAGGAGCAAAGTTCTGGGCCCGTTTCACGAACACACTGTGGCCCTGAGGAAGGGTCTCAGCACTGCTACTGCAGCTCCAGCCACGGCTCCCAGAGGAAAGGGTTCATGAAGCACAGATTCCAAGGCCACAAGGGACCATGGTGATCCTCTAGTCTCACCTGCTGTATAGCACGGGCCAGAGACCTGCCCCAAATAATTCCTAGAGCAGAGCTTTTAGAAAAACATCCAATCTTCATTTAAACATTGGCAGTGACGGAGAATCCACCACGACCCTTGGTTCCATTGGTTAGTTACTCTCACCATTAAAAACTCATACCTTATTTTCAGTCTGAATGTGTCTAGCTTCAACTGCCAGCCATTAGATCGTGTTAGACCTTTCCCTGCTAGATTGAAGAGCCCGTTATTAAATGTTTGTTCTCCATGTACGTACTTAAAAGACTGTGATCAAGTCACCCCTCAACCGTCTGTTTGTTAAGCCAAATAGATTCTGCTCCTTGAGTCTGTCACTATAAGGCAGGTTTTCTAATCCTTTAATCATTCTCATGGCTCTTCTCTGAACCCTCTCCAATGTATCAACATCCTTCTTGACCTGTGGACCCCAGAACTGGACACAGGATTCCAGCAGCGGATGCACCAGTGCCAAATACAGAGGTAAAATAACCTCTCTGCTCCTACTTGAGATTCCCCTCTTTATGCATCCCAGGATCGCATTAGCTCTTTTGGCCACAGCGTCACACTGGGAGCTCAGATTCAGCCGATTAGCCACCACGACCCCCAAATCTTTGTCAGAGTCACAGCTTCCCAGGATGGAGTCCCCCATCCTGGAAGTATGGCCAACATTCTTTGTTCCGAGATGTATACATTTACATTTAGCTCTATTAAAATGCATATTATTTGCTTGCACCCAGTTACCAAGATAGCTCTGAATCAGTGACTGTCCTCTTCATTATTTATCACTCCCCCAATTTTTGTGTTATCAGCAAACTGTATAAGTGATGATTTAATGTTTTCTTCCAGGTCATTGATCAATATGTTAAATAACGTAGTCTCAAGAACTTATCCCTTCAGATCAGTTTGTTTAAAACAAACAAAAGGAAGTATTTCTTCACACAACGCACAGTCAACTTGTGGAACTCTTTAATAGAACATGTTGTGAAGGCCAAGACTAAAACAGGGTTCAAAAAAGAACTAGATAAATTCATGGAGGATAGATCCATCAATGGCTATTTGCCAGGATGGGCAGGGATGATGTCCCTAGCCTCTGTTTGCCAGAAGCTGGGAATGGGTGACAAGGGATGGATCACTTGAGGATTACCTGATCTTCTCATTCCCTCTGGGGCATCTGGCATTGACCACTGTCAGAAGATAAGATACTGGGCTAGATGGACCTTTGGTCTGACCCAGTATGGCCGTTCTTATGTTCTTATGACCCCACTAGAAACAGACCTCCTCAATGATGATTCCATGTTTACAGTTACATTTTGAGACCTATCAGTTAGCCAGTTTTTAATCCATTTAATGTGTGTCATGTTTATTTTATATTGTTCTAGTTTTTTAATCAAAATATCATGTGGTACCAAGTCAAATGCCTTACAGAAGGCTAAGTATATTATGTGAACACTATTACCTTTGTTGTATCTCATCAAAAATATATATCAAATTAGTTTGACAGGATGAATTTTCCATAAACCTGTGTTTCTACTGTTCCCAGATTTATTGAAAATTAACATTAACAGTCCAGCCAGCTACTCAGCCAGCTCTTTTAAAATTCTTGGGTGCAAGTTATCTGGAGCTGCTGATTTAAAAATGCCTAACTTTAGTAGCGTTTGTTTACTATCCTCCAGAGATAAAAGCAGAATGGAAAGAATGTTATCCTCATCATATGGTGAGAGTATATCATGTTTTTTCCCCAAATATAGAACAGAAATATTTAGTGAACACTTCTGCCTTTTCTGCATTGTTATTGAAAATTCTACCATTTCCATCTAGTAACGGACCAGCACCATTGCAGGATTCTTTTTGTTCTTAATATATTGTAAAATCTGCTTCTTATTGTCCTTAACTCTGTTGGCCATAGATTTCTCCATGTGTCCCTTGGCTTCCCTTATTTATTTGCTACAATTCATGTCAGCTTCTCCTTTCTTCCATTTTTTACAGCTGCCTTCACTTCCTGACTAAACCAGGTTGTTTTTTTAACCAGCGCGGCCTTCTTTCTCAATGGTGGGATTGTGGCTTTTTGGCCATTTAATAAGGTGTTCTCAAATGATTCACAATTATTGTTCACATTTTTCTGATTAAATTCTACCTCCCAGCTGATCTGGCTCATAACTGTTTTCAGCTTTGTGCAATTGGCCCTATTAAAGCACCAAGTATATATATTACCTTATTCTGCTTGCACATTATAGATGTGATCAAGTCATGATCAGTTGTATCTCAGCTACCATTAATTTTTAGTTCTGTGAGCCATTCCTTTTCATCCATTAGGATAAGGTCTAATAAAGAATTGGCTGGAACACTTTTTGTGTTAGGAAATTGTCATCTATCCTGTTTAGAAATTCCAACGATGTTTCACTACTGGCAGCATAAGCCCTCCAGCTTATGTCACTCAAATTGAAGCCCCCCATGACCATGTAGTTTTCCCCCTACACATTGTAGATATGTGCGTAAGGAGCCAATCATCCTGTTCCCTGTGTGTTTTGTTGGTCTGTAGCAAACAACAACTAATAGCTCATCTTGTGCTTTATCTGTTAGGACATTGATCCATAAGCATTTAAAAAGCAACAGAGGGTCCTGTGGCACCTTTGAGACTAACAGAAGTACTGGGAGCATAAGCTTTCGTGGGTAAGAACCTCACTTCTTCAGATGCAAGTCTTCAGATGCAGACTTGCATCTGAAGAAGTGAGGTTCTTACCACGAAAGCTTATGCTCCCAGTACTTCTGTTAGTCTCAAAGGTGCCACAGGACCCTCTGTTGCTTTTTACAGATTCAGACTAACATGGCTACCCCTCTGATACATAAGCATTTAAGTTCATCTTCTTCTGAGTTATCAGATACTCGAAAACAGGTAATGCCATTTTTGACAGAGTGCTTCTCCCCCGCCCCTTTTGCCCACTCGATCCTTCCTAAATAAGTTATACCCATTGATTTTAACTTTCCAGTCATGCGAATCATCCCACCAGGTTTCAGTAATACCAGCTAGACTGAATTATGTTTATAAATGAGCAATTCCAGTTCCTCTTGTTTACTACCCAGGCATTAATGTGTAGGCAATAAAAGAATTTCTTCTCTTCACATCTTTTAGTTCCTTGATTAATTTTGTTCTCAACATCTCGATTTTGTACTGAATGCTCAGAGCGTCCCTCTTTTTACCATCCCTTTTGCTATTGGTTTAACCCTCTCCCGACTACTCTAGCCAGCCTGTCTCCGAGGAGATTGGTCTCCCATCTACTGAGGTGGAGACCATCCAAACTAGATATCTCCTGCTCCCCATAGAAGATGGAACAACGTTCCACACAACCCAAACCCTCCACTGCCAAGAGGAACCACTGCCAATGGATCCTTGCCCATCGACTTCAGAAGCCTGTCCAATGTGGTTGGTGCAGGAGACGTCTGCAGTTGGCACAGTGGGCGGGAAAGTTCTATACAGACTCCCACAGGTGCCCAGCTGTTCTCTGGGAGCTCATATGCCATGAGGTGAAATTAACTATTTAGTATTATTATTATGTATTATTTGCATTTCAGTAGCACATAGGAGCCCCAGACATGGATCAGCTCCCTATTATGCTGGGGGCTGCCCAAACACAAAACAAAGAGACAGTTCCTGCCCCAAAGAGCTGACAGGGGAAGTATAAGACACGAGACAGCCGAAGGAATCAGACAGATGGCGGAGTACAAAGAAACAATGAGACAATGTTGATCAGCAGGATGGCCAGGGTCTCAGCACACCTGCAGCCAGCCATCACCACGTTTTTTTCTAGGCATCATGGCAGAGGAGAGTTCAGAGGAGGGTTTTGAAGGAGGATAATGAGGTAACTGTGAGTATTCATGGGGAGTGCCCATAGGCGCCGACTCCGTGGGTGCTCCAGGGCTGGAACACCCATGGGAAAAAAATTAGTGGGTGCTTAGCACCCACTGGCAGCTGCCCTCCCCCCCCCAGTGCCTCCTGCCTGCCATGATCAGCTGTTCCAAGGTGTGCATGAGGTATTGGGAGGGATGGGGAGGAGCAGGGACAGGGCACACTCGGGGGAGGGGGCAAAACTGGGTGGGAAGAGGTAGGGCGGAGCGGGGGTGGGGAGAGACGGGGCAGGGGTGGGGTTTGGGGGAAGGGGTGGGGTGGGGGTGGAACGGGAAGAGGCAGGGCAGGAGTGGGGGCTTGGGTAAGGGAGTTGGTGGAGGTGGGGGAGGAGCAGGAGGTTGAGCACCCTCAGGGCCAGAGGAAGCTTCCCAGACACATGGGGCAGCCGGGGAGAAAGCACAAAGGTGAGCAATGGAGGCTGCGCTGAGGGCCGCTTGGAGAGGAGCATTGATAGCTCGATAGTGGATGAAAGATGATAGGTGGGTAGGGACTGAAGTGAAGAGAAGAAGCTCATGTTTGATGCGGGAGAAGGGGGAGCCAGTAGAGGGTTGCAAAGAGAAGAATGACAAAGCAATGGGCTAGGAGAAGGATCTTTGCAGCAGCATTCTGGCTGGAGATGAGTGGGACAAAATTCAGAGCTGACCTGAGAGCCAGCTGATCAGGGCAGTTGCTCAGGGCCCCAAATCAGCATCCACACCTGGGGCACCACATAACTTGGCTGGTCTGGCCTGCCAGTGTTTTTGTTTGGTTTGCTCTGCTGGCCTGATCAGGGAAAGGTACCAAAAATGTTTTCTGCCCTGGGTTGCAAAATACCTGGGGCTGGCCCTGATTGCATTGGTTACGGCCAGAGAGCAAGATGTTGCAGTAATTGAGATGCAAGCTGATGAGAGCCTTAGGCCTGGTCTACACTACAAGTTTAGGTCGAATTTAGCAACGTTAAATCAAATTAAGCCTGGACACGTCCACACGACGAAGCCCTTTTTTTCGACTTAAAGGGCCCTTTAAACCGATTTCTGTACACCACCTCCGACGAGGGGATTAGCGCTGAAATCGGCCTTTCCGAGTCAGATTTGGGGAAGTGTGGACGGAATTTGACGGTATTGGCCTCCGGGAGCTATCCCAGAGTGTTTCATTGTGACCACTCTGGACAGCACTCTCAATTCAGATGGACTGGCCAGGTAGACAGGATAAGGCCCGCGAAATTTTGAATTTCATTTCCTGTTTGCCCAGCGTGGAGAGCCCAGGTGACCATGCAGAGCTCATCAGCACAGGTAACCATGATGGAGTCCCAGGATCTCAAAAGAGCTCCAGCATGGACCGAGCGGGAGGTACGGGATCTGCTCACCATATGGGGAGACGAATCAGTGCTAGCTGAACTCCGTTACAGTAAACAAAATGCCAAAACATTAGAAAAAGTCTCAAAGGGCATGAAGGACAGAGGCCATAACAGGAACGCACAGCAGTGCCGTGTGAAAATGAAGGAGCTAAGGCAAGCCTACCACAAAACCAGAGAGGCAAACGGAAGGTCCGGGGCAGAGCCGCAGACATGCCGCTTCTACGGTGAGCTGCATGCCATGCTAGGGAGTGCAGCCACCACTACCCCAACCTTGTGCTTTGACTCCATCAATGGAGAATCACGCAACACGGAAGTGGTTTTGGGGGACGAGGAAGATGATGATGAAGACAATGAAGATAGCTCCCAGCAAGGAAACGGAGAAACCAGTTTCCCCAACAGCCAGGATACATTTTTCACCCTGGACCTGGAGGCAGTTAACTCCGAACCCACCCAAGGCGCGCTCCCAGACCCTGAGGGTGCACAAGGCACCTCTGGTGAGTGTACCTTTGTAAATATTACACATGGTTTAAAAGCAAGCGTGTTTAATGATTAATGATTAATTTGCCTTGGCATTCGCAGCCAGTGCAGCTACTGGAAAAGTCTGTTAATGTGTATGGGGATGGAACGGAAATCCTCAGGGACATCGCCAGAAAGCTCTCCTTGATGTACTCCCAAAGCCTTTGCAAAAGGTTTCTGGGGAGGGCTGCCTTATTCCGTCTGCAATGGTAGGACACTTTACCACGCCAGGCCAGTAGCACGTAGTCTGGAATCATTGCATAACAAAGTATGGTAGAGTATGGTCCCGGTGTTCGCTGGCATGCAGACAACATCCATTCCTTATCTCTCTTTGTTATCCTCAGGAGAGTGATATCATTCATGGTCACCTGGTTGAAATGGGGTGATTTTATTAAGGGGACATTCAGAGGTGCCCGTTCCTGCTCGGCTGAACAGAAATGTTCCCCGCTGTTAGCCACACAGTGGGGGGGAAGGGTGAAGTGATCATCCCAGAGAATTGGGTGTGTGTGGGGGGGGGTTAGTTGGGTTTGTGCTGCATGTTAACCCGGAAACTGCAGCCCCTCCTTTTACATTGCAAACCCATTTTGTCAACCCAACGGCCGCTTGGTATGGGAAATGAGGGCGCTGCTGTTTGAAACCATTCCCACATGTTATGAAGGTTAAAAAAGCCAAAAGACTGTGGCTTACCATGGCTGCCTGCAAGCCGAATTCTGTTGCCTGGCACTGCATGAGTGATCTCTCACACCAAACCGGCAGGCCCTCAATATAAGAGGAAAAATGAGACCTTGTAATGAAAGCACATGTGCTGTGTAATGTGAACAGCAAAATTTAACGTGAAAGAGTGTACCCATTGTTCTCTAATATGTGTCTTTTTAACCACCTCTTGCTTTTCCTCCACCAGCTCCAAATGTTTCTCCTTCGCAGAGGCTAGTGAAGATTAGAAGGAGAAAACGGCGGACTCTGGATGACATGTTCTCGGAGCTCCAGATGTCCTCCCACGCTGAAAGAGCACAGCAGAATGCATGGAGGCAGACAATGTCAGAGTGCAGAAAAGCACAATATGAACGAGAGGAGAGATGGCGGGCTGAATCGCGGTCTGAAGAGAGCAAGTGGTGGGCTGAAGAGGATAGATGGCGTCAGACTGCTGACAGAAGGCAAGAGTCGATGCTCCGGCTGCTGGAGCATCAAACTGATATGCTCCAGCGTATGGTTGAGCTGCAGGAAAGGCAGCAGGAGCAGAGACCGCCACTACAGCCCCTGTGTAACCAACAGCCCTCCTCTCCAAGTTCCATAGCCTCCTCACCCAGACGCCCAAGAACGCGGTCGGGGGGCCTCCGGCCACCCAGCCACTCCACCCCAGAGGATTGCCCAAGCAACAGAAGGCTGGCCTTCAATAAGTGTTAAAGTTTTAAAGTGCAGTGTGTCCTTGTCCTTCCCTCCTCCCCCACCCCACCCGGCACTTTTCTCCTCCCCCACCACTCCCAGGCTACCTTGGCAGTTATCCCCCTATTTGTGTGATGAATTAATAAAGAATGCATGAATGTGAAGTAACAATGACTTTATTGCCTCTGCAAGCGGTGATAGAAGGGGGGGAGGGGAGGGTGGTTAGCTTACAGGGAAGTAGAGTGAACTGGGGGGGGAGGTTCATCAAGGAGAAAGAAACAGAAGTTTCACACCATAGCCTGGCCAGACACAAAACTGGTTTTCAAAGCTTCTCTGATGCACACCGCGCCCTGCTGTACTCTTCTAACTGCCCTGGTGTCTGGCTGCGCGTAATCAGCGGCCAGGTGATTTGCCTCAACCTCCCACCCCGCCATAAATGTCTCCCCCTTACTCTCACAGATATTGTGGAGCACACAGCAAGCAGTAATAACAGTGAGAATATTGGTTTCGCTGAGGTCTATCTGAGTCAGTAAACTGCGCCAGCGCACTTTTAAACGTCCAAATGCACATTCCACCACCATTCTGCACTTGCTCAGCCTGTAGTTGAACAGGTCCTGACTCCTGTCCAGGCTGCCTGTGTACGGCTTCATGAGCCATGGCATTAAGGGGTAGGCTGGGTCCCCAAGGATACCGATAGGCATTTCAACATCCCCAACAGTTATTTTCTGGTCAGGGAAGTAAGTCCCTTCCTGCAGCTTTTGAAACAGACCAGAGTTCCTGAAGACGCGAGCATCATGTACCTTTCCCGGCCATCCCACGCTGATGTTAGTGAAACGTCCCTTGTGATCCACCAGGGCTTGCAGCAGCATTGAAAAGTACCCCTTGCGGTTTATGTACTCGGTGGCTTGGTGTTTCGGTGCCAAGATAGGAATATGGGTTCCATCTATTGCCCCACCACAGTTAGGGAATCCTATTGCAGCAAAGCCATCCACTATGACCTGCACATTTCCCAGAGTCACTACCCTTGATACCAGCAGGTCTTTGATTGTGTTGGCTACTTGGATCACAGCAGCCCCCACAGTAGATTTGCCCACTCCAAATTGATTCCCGACTGACCGGTAGCTGTCTGGCGTTGCAAGCTTCCACAGGGCTATCGCCACTCGCTTCTCAACTGTGAGGGCTGCTCTCATCTTGGTATTCTGGCGCTTCAGGGCAGGGGACAGCAAGTCACAAAGTTCCATGAAAGTGCCCTTACGCATGCAAAAGTTTCACAGTCACTGGGTATCATCCCACACCTGTAACACGATGCAGTCCCACCAGTCTGTGCTTGTTTCCCGGGCCCAGAATCGGTGTTCCACGGCATGAACCTGCCCCGTTAACACCATGATTTGCACATTGCTGGGGCCCGTACTTTGTGAGAGGTCTATGTCCATGTCCATTTCTTCATCACTCTCGTCGCCACACTGCAGTCGCCTCCTCGCCTGGTTTTGCTTTGGCATGTTCTGGCTCTGCGTATACTCCAGGACAATGCACGTGGTGTTCATAGTGCACATAATTGCCACGGTGATCTGAGCGGGCTCCATGATCCCAGTGCTAACTATGGCATCTGGGCTCAAAAAAGCCACGAAACTATTGTCTGACAGAGGGAGGGAGGGGTGACTGACGACATGGCTTACAGGGAATTAAAATCAACAAAGGTGGCTGTGCATCAGGGAGAAACACAAACAACTGTCACACACAATGGCCCCCCCAAAGATTGAACTCAAAACCCTGGGTTTAGTAGGCTGTTGATTTCACGGAGGGAGGGGGAAGCAAATGAATACAGAACAAATCTGGTCCATCTATCTTTTACATCTTAGGCTGGCAGCAGACGGTGCAGCATGACTGATAGCCATCGGCATCTTCTGCGTACTTGGTAGAAGATGCTGCATTACGACTGCTAGCCATCATCATCAAGACGGTGCAATAGGACTGCCGGCAGGACTGAGTCTCCAGGAGACAAAACATATCTGCCCAGGCACCTCTGACCAAACTCACTGAGGAGTACGACGACGACGGATACCAATCGTAATACACCATCTGCTGCCAAAAGGCAAGGAGCTGATACTGTATAGCAATGCAGTCCCACGTCTGCCAGTACCCAGTATGCTGATGACGGCTACCGGTCATACTGCACCATCTGCTGCCAAAAGGCAATTAGCAGCTGCTGTGTAGTAATGCAGTACCACGTCTGCCGGCACCCAGATGACATATGGTGACAGTGAGCTGAGCTGAGCGGGCTCCATGTTTGCCGTGGTATGTCGTCTGCACAGGTAACCCAGGAAAAAAGGCGCGAAACGATTGTCTGCCGTTGCTCTCACGGGGCGCGGGGGGGAGCTGATGACATGTACCCAGAATCCCCTGCGACACTGTTTTTGCATCATCAGGCATTGGGAGCTCAACCCAGAATTCCAATGGGTGGCGGAGACTGCAGGAAAAGACGGTTACTCACCGTTGTAACTGTTGTTCTTCGAGATGTGTTGCTCATATCCATTCCATTAGGTGTGTGCGCGCCGCGTGCACGATCGTCGGAAGATTTTTACCCTAGCAACACCGGCGGGTCGGCTGTGGAGCCCCCTAGAGTGGCGCCTTCATGGCGCTGAATATATACCCCAGCCGACCCGGCGCCCCCTCAGTTCCTTCTTGCCGGCTACTCCGACAGTGGGGACGGAGGGCGGGTTTGGAATGGATATGAGCAACACATCTCGAAGAACAACAGTTACAACGGTGAGTAACCGTCTTTTCTTCTTCGAGTGCTTGCTCATATCCATTCCATTAGGTGACTCCCAAGCCCAACTTAGGCGGTGGGGTCGGAGTGAGACATTGCTGTGTGCAAAACTGCTGATCCGAAGGCAGCATCGTCCCTAGACTGCTGCACTAGTGCATAGTGAGCTGTAAACGTGTGGACTGACGACCAAACCGCAGCTCTACAAATGTCCTGGATCGGAACTTGCGCCAGGAAAGCCGTCGAGGAAGCTTGGGCCCTCGTGGAGTGAGCGGTGAGGTGTGGTACTGAGACACCTGCCAGGTCGTAGCAAGTCCGGATGCAAGACGTAATCCAGGAGGATAGGCGTTGTGAGGAGACCGGTGAGCCTTTCATTCGGTCGGCCACTGCAACGAAGAGTTGCGTCGTCTTTCTAAAGTGCTTTGTGCGGTCAATATAGAAGGCCAGGGCCCTTCGCACGTCCAGGGAATGCAAACGTTGATCCTGGCGAGTAGCATGTGGTTTAGGGTGAAAAACCGGGAGAAATATATCCTGGTTGATATGAAATGGAGAAACCACTTTAGGGAGAAAGGCAGGATGTGGACGAAGCTGCACTTTATCCTTGTGGAAAACTGTGTAAGGGGGCTCGGATGTAAGCGCCCTGAGTTCAGAAACGCGCCTTGCTGAGGTGATGGCTACGAGGAAGGCTGTCTTCCAGGACAGGTACAGAAGTGAACAGGTGGCCAGTGGCTCGAATGGAGGACCTGTGAGCTTGGAGAGAACCAGGTTGAGGTCCCACGTCGGAACGGGGTGACGTTGTTGTGGGTACATCCGGTCTAAGCCCTTGAGGAATCTAACGACCATCGGGTTAGAGAATACCGAGGACGCGAGTTCCCCTGGATGGAAGGCCGATATAGCGGCCAGGTGAACTCTAATTGAAGATATCGCCAACCCTTGCTGTTTTAGGGAGAGGAGATATTCCAAAATGAGAGGGATAGGTGCGTGCAACGGGGACGTGGCTCGCTGTTCGCACCAACAGGAGAACCGCTTCCACTTGGCCAAGTATGTGGTCCGTGTTGAGGGCTTCCTACTGCTCAGCAGAATCTGTTGGACAGAGTGAGAACACTGTTGCTCTGCCTGGGTGAACCATGGAGCAGCCACGCCGTGAGGTGGAGTGATTGCAGGTCGGGGTGACGCAGCCGGCCGTGGTTCTGCGTGATGAGATCCGGATACAACGGAAGCGGGATCGGTGTCCGAACCGAGAGTTCCAACAGCGTGGTGTACCAATGTTGTCTCGGCCACGCTGGAGCGATCAGAATTACCTGTGCCTGGTCTCTGCGCAATTTGAGCAGTACCTTGTGGACCAGAGGAAACGGAGGGAAGGCATAAAACAGGTGGTCTTTCCAGGGAAGGAGAAACGCATCCGAGAGGGAGCCCGGAGCTCGACCTTGCAGGGAGCAGAACACGTGGCACTTCCTGTTGTCTCGAGATGCAAACAGGTCTATGTGGGGAAACCCCCACTTCTGGAAGACGGAATGTATAATGTCCGGACGGATAGACCACTCGTGCGTTTGAAAGGACCTGCTGAGCCGGTCCGCCAGAGTGTTCTGGACTCCAGGGAGGAACGATGCCGTGAGATGGATTGAGTGGGCGATGCAGAAGTCCCACAGGCGAATGGCCTCTTGGCATAGAATTGACGAACGTGCTCCTCCTTGCTTGTTGATGTAAAACATGGCCGTGGTGTTGTCGGTGAGAACTAACACACAGCGGCCACGTAGGAGATTGAGAAATGCCTGGCACGCCAGGCGCACCGCCATCAGTTCCCGAACATTGATGTGCAGGGCTAGCTGGGGTGCAGTCCACAGGCCCTGTGTATGGTGCTCGTTGAGATGGGCGCCCCAACCCAGAGATGAAGCGTCTGTGACCAGGTGCAGAGAGGGTTGTGGGGCGTGAAACGGCATCCCTTCGCAAACCACATTGTGATCTAGCCACCATGTGAGGGAGGTCAGGACCGAGTTCGGGACTGTGACCACCATATTCAGGCTGTCCCGATGTGGGCGGTATATTGATGACACCCAGGTCTGGAGTGGGCGAAGCCGAAGTCTGGCATGCCTGGTTACGTACGTGCAGGAAGCCATGTGACCCAGCAGGGTAAGGCACGACCTCACCGTGGTAGTTGGGAAGGCCTTGAGTCCTTGAATGAGGCTCGTGATGGTGCAAAAGCGATCGTCTGGCAGGATGGCTTGTGCGCGTCTGGAGTCTAGAACCGCGCCGATGAATTCTATTCTCTGGGTAGGTTCTAGAGTGGATTTGTCCTTGTTGAGTAGGATACCCAACTTGTTGAATGTGTGCACTATTATGTGGACGTGATCTCGAACTTGTTCTTTGGTGCGACCGCGTACCAGCCAGTCGTCTAGGTACGGGAACACCTGTATCCCTTGCCGACGAAGGTACGCTGCCACAACAGCCATACATTTCGTGAACACTCTTGGGGCCGAGGATAGGCCGAAGGGAAGGACTGCAAATTGATAGTGCACTTTGCTTACTAGGAATCGCAGGAAGCGTCTGTGAGGCGGGTAAATTGCGATGTGAAAGTATGCGTCTTTCATGTCGAGGGCGGCAAACCAGTCTCCAGGATCGAGGGAAGGGATAATGGCCCCCAGAGAGACCATGCGGAACTTCAACTTTACTACGAATTTGTTGAGTCCGCGCAAGTCCAAGATGGGTCGCAGACCTCCTTTGGACTTGGGGATGAGGAAATAACGGGAGTAGAATCCCCTGCCCCTTAATTCCACTGGAACCTCCTCTATGGCCCCCATAGCGAGGAGCGTAGAAACTTCCTGTATAAGAAGTTGCTCGTGAGAAGGGTCCCTGAAGAGGGACGGGGAAGGGGGGGAGGAGGGGGGGATAGAAGAAAACTGGATAGCGTATCCCCTCTCCACCGTGCGGAGGACCCAACGGTCCGAAGTTATAAGGGACCAAGCACGGTGGAAGTGGGAGAGGCGATCCCGAAAGGAGGGGGCTGGATCCTGGGGGATGACTGGGGCGCCGTCCTCGACCGCACCTTCAAAAGTTCTGCCTGGGGCCTGAAGGTGGTCGAGGTGGCCCTTGGTTCTGGCCGGGTTGAGGGCCGGTCCACCTTCTTCTACCACCTCGCCCTCGCCTCCGGGCCGAGTCTTGTCTCTGACGAGGCGGGGGGGGGTAGAAGCGCTGAGGTTGCGGCCTAAATGGCCTGCGCTGGGGGCCCACAACATGCATCCCCAGGGAGCGCATGATTGTTCTCGAGTCCTTGAGGCTCTGCAGGCGGGAGTCCGTCTTATCTGAGAACAATCCATGCCCCTCAAAAGGCAGATCTTGTAGGGTTTGCTGCAGCTCCGGAGGCAAACCCGAAACCTGAAGCCAGGAGATCCTGCGCATAGCGATGCCCGAAGCCAGGGTCCTCGCCGCTGAGTCTGCAATGTCCAAGGAGGCCTGCAAGGAGGTCCGAGCCACCTTCTTGCCCTCCTCTACCATGGCTCCAAACTCTTCCCTGGACTCTTGGGGAATCAACTCCTTAAACTTCCCCATAGAGTTCCAGGAGTTGAAATTGTAGCGGCTCAGTAACGCCTGTTGGTTCGCCGCTCTCAGTTGTAGCCCTCCGGCTGAGTAGACCTTACGGCCAAACAGGTCGAGCCGCTTAGCCTCTTTTGATTTAGGCGCTGCAGCCTGCTGGCCGTGGCGCTCTCGTGCATTCACTGATTCCACCACCAGTGAGCACGGTTGGGGGTGGGTGTACAAGTACCCATAGTCCTTAGAGGGGACAAAGTATTTTCTTTCCACCCCTCTCGCTGTGGGTGGAATGGAGGCAGGAGTTTGCCATATCGTATCCGCATTCGATTGGATCGTGCGGATCAGAGGTAACGCCACCCTCGATGGGGCATCTGCTCCAAGGATGTTCACGATCGGGTCGTGCACCTCCACTATCTCCTCCGCCTGCAGGTCCATATTACGGGCCATCCTACGCAGGAGATCCTGGTGAGCCCGAAGATCTATCGGAGGGGGACCCGTACATGAAGTGCCCGCCACTGCCTCGTCCGGAGAGGAGGAAGAGGATGCCTCCGGTGGTACCGGATCCAAGGGGGGGTCCTGATCCCCTTGCTCTTGGGCCGGGGCATCACCTGCACTTGGGTCCCTGGTGTCGGGTGGCGTGGACACCGAAGCCTCCATGCCTCCTGGCGGAGGCCGAGAGATGGTGGATTCTGGGGCCCTTCTAACCGAGTGACCCGAGCGAGAGGTCGATGGTATTGGAGCCCCTTGTTCTTGGTGGTATGCCCACGGGGTCCAAAACGACCAGTGAGATGGTCCATGAGATTGGTCCTCTGCCATCTCCTGCCAGTGGCCGAAATTTTGTTCATCGGCGCGCCCTTGAGGGGGGTATGCCGATCTCGACAAGTCCTCCGAGGAGCGAGACACCGATCTAGACGGCCATGGCGGTGCCGAGAGAGATGAAACCATCCCGGTGGGCTGCGGTGCCGCACGGTGCCGGTCCGGAGATGATCTATCTCCGCGCGGTGCCGGCGATCGGTGCCGGGACCGCGACCGGTGCCGATGACCTCGTCGGTGCCGGGAGTCGGATCTGGACCTCGACGAGGACCTGGAGTATGCCCGGTGCCGGGAGCGACCCCTCGACGTCGAGCGCCGACCGTAGCGGTGCCGAGAACTACGTCTCGACGTTGATCGGTGCCGACGATCATAGCGGTGCCGAGACGTGGAGCGGTGCCGCGAAGTAGATCTTGGCCGCGAGTACGACCGGTGCCGAGACGATATTCGGCGCCGGGACTGCGAGCGGCGTGGGGACCTGCTTCGGGACCTGGACCGGTGCCGAGGTTCCAGCCCCTGTGATGGTGGGCGCATCAAAGCAGGTTTCCCCCTCGACTGGACCGGGCGAGTCAACGGTGCAGTCGGTGCCGGTGGCTGAGGCGGTGCCGGCTCCGTGAGAGCTATTAAGTCTCTCGCCGCCGCGAAGGTCTCTGGAGTCGACGGGAGGCACTGTATCACCGCCGGCCTGGGGGGAGACGCTATTTGCACCGGACTCAACGGCCTCGGCGCCGGAGTCGACGGTGCCGGAGGCAACTGTTTCCGTTGCTCCACCGGTGGACGCGGCTCTACCCCCGACACTGGGGGAGCTGGCGTCTTCGGCACTGATGTCCCCGTCTTATGGGCTTTTTTATGCCCTGGGGATAAGGACCGGCGCCGAGGCACTTGCTGTGTCTGCGGTGCCGACGAGGTCCGGTGCCGGGGAGGCTTGTCTGACGCCACTCGCGTGGTCGTCGCAGCCGGTGCCGCCGGGGCACTGCGCACCGAGGTGCTAGGTGCCGGGGCCTTGCTCGTGGAAGGAGCGTCCGGGCTAAGAGCCGCCTCCATCAGAAGTTGCCTGAGCCGAAAGTCCCGCTCCTTCTTCGTTCTCGGACGAAAGGCCTTACAGATTTTACACTTGTCTGTCTGGTGTGACTCTCCCAGGCACTTCAGACAAGATTCGTGCGGGTCGCTCGTGGGCATAGGTTTAGCGCAGGAGGCGCACAGCTTGAAGCCGGGAGCGTTGGGCATGAGCCCGGCCCCGCGGCCGGGGGAGAAAGGGGGGAGACGACCCCCTTAACCCCCTGGACTATTTAGAACAACTTTACAACTACTTAACTAACTTACAACAAACTCTAAGACTATAACTATAACTACAACTATGATACAACAAGAAAAGCTAGGGAAAGTGGAGAACAGCTAAGCAGCGCTCCACAGTTCCAACGACCGTCAGGGGCGGTAAGAAGGAACTGAGGGGGCGCCGGGTCGGCTGGGGTATATATTCAGCGCCATGAAGGCGCCACTCTAGGGGGCTCCACAGCCGACCCGCCGGTGTTGCTAGGGTAAAAATCTTCCGACGATCGTGCACGCGGCGCGCACACACCTAATGGAATGGATATGAGCAAGCACTCGAAGAAGAACTGTGGGATAGCTACCCACAGTGCAACGCTCCAGAAGTCGACGCTAGCCTCGGTACTGTGGACACAGTCCACCGACTTAATGAACTTAGAGCATTTTATGTGGGGACACACACAATCGACTGTATAAAAACGATTTCTAAAAAACCGGCTTCTATAAATTCAATCTAATTTCGTAGTGTAGACATACCCTTAGCTGGTGGGTGGATAGGAATGGCCGTATCTTTGGGTGCTGTTGTCCACAGTGACTGAGACAGGAGGTAACTGGGAGGGCTTGGGGGAAGATTAAGAGCTCTCGTTTAGCCATCTTGAGCTTGGGGTGATGGCTAGAGATTCACAAGGCAACATCAGAGAGACAGGCAGAGATTTTCATTTGGACAGAAGCAGCCAGGTCCGGAGCAGAGACAGATCTGTGAGCTGGCCACATAATGATGGGAGTTGAATTGTTTGCAGATGAGATTACCCAGCAATCAGGTCAGCCTGGCTACAGGCTTTCCTGCACTTGAGCTCAGAGCCTCCACTCAGACAGCTGCAGCGTCAGCCCTAGGCTAAGGAGTTCTAGTCAGAGCTCCCCAGACTGCTCTAGTTCCCCACCTGTAGAACACCCACATTGGTCCGTTCGTCCTGGAGCCTAGAGCAGGTGCTCTCCTATCCATGGCACAGATGCCCGGGGGCAGAAAGGGCACAGGTTTGGATCTCACCACAGCCAAACGAAGACAGTCAATGAGCATGTACATTGTGTCCAGCAACAGATGTGAAATGTCTGAGTAGCAACTTTAACGTGCGGAAAACAAAACTGCAGCTTGGAGCAAAAAACTCAGATGTGTTCCGTCTGCTGAGCCATGAGGTGTGTGTCCCAGCCTGTTCTCCAGCCAGCCAGCACATCAATGAGGAGGTCAGGCTAATTATCCAGGGGATTGCTCCATTGGTATTGAGGCTGCCCGTGCCATGCATTGTGTTTATGTACAGTATAAATCTGAACTCTAATTGACTTCACCTCCTTGGAACGTAAGGCAAGAAGTAACATCTGTGCCTGATGTTATTTTATGAAGTGCTGATTCCATCAGTAAAGAAACAAAATACATGTAGTAAAAGCAAATCCCTGTAAATCCCAGCAGGGCTGCGTCCAGGCCCCACTGAATGGAGCGCTGGCAGAGCAGGCAATCAAGGGCTGACTTCAGGAACTAGTCTGGTGACCACATGGCTCCTTGCATGAAGTGGAGATGTCCAAATGAAGAGAATCTCTGTGAGGTCAACATGACTCGAGCCTTAGCCAAAGAAAGCTCCGAAGGAAACCTCTCTTGCTGTAGAATGTGATTGACTGGAAGAGAGAGCACATATCTAAACACATACTGAAAACCCCCCCGCCCCCGCCCCTCAGGGCAGTGTGCCTCTCCCATGGCAAAGCCCAAGCGTTCAGAATCCCTCTGCTCAGTTGCCCTGGCTGCAAAGGAATATTTCAAAAGTGACTCCGATGACCCACGCTGCTTGGGTCTGCGCAAAACCTGAGAGGGGGCAGCTGCCCCGGGTGTGACCCACACTGCCTGAGTCTGCGCAGAGCCTGGAGCCTGGGCCGAGCACCCTGAGAGGGGGCAGCTGCCCCGGATGTGACCCACACTGCCTGAGTCTGCGCAGAGCCTGGGCCGATCGTCCTGAGAGGGGGCAGCTTCCCTGGGTGTGACCCACACTGCCTGAGTCTGCGCAGAGCCTGGAGCCTGGGCCGAGCACCCTGAGAGGGGGCAGCTGCCCCGGATGTGACCCACACTGCCTGAGTCTGCGCAGAGCCTGGAGCCTCGGCCGAGCACCCTGAGAGGGGGCAGCTGCCCCGGATGTGACCCACACTGCCTGAGTCTGCGCAGAGCCTGGGCCGATCGTCCTGAGAGGGGGCAGCTTCCCTGGGTGTGACCCACACTGCCTGAGTCTGCACAGAGCCTGGATTGATCGCCCGGAGAGGGAGCAGCTGCCCCGGGTGTGACCCACTCTGCCTGAGTCTGCACAGAGCCTGGGCCAATTGTCCTGAGAGGGGGCAGCTGCCCTGGGTGTGACCCAGCCCACTGAGCAGGGGCCACTATCAGGCTTCCTGCACTGCATCTGTAACCCAGCACAGGCATCGACCTGCCCCAGTGACAGCTCTGGCCTGCGTCCTGGCGTATGTTGTGCAGTGCGCAGCACCCCCCAAGAGCAAGCGTTGGTTTTGTAGGCAGCACTCTCTTTCCTTCAGCCTGCCCCAGGCGCACTCCCCCACCATCCAGCAACTGCTCTGGGGTGACTGAGCCTTCTGCTGCCAGGTGCTCTCTCATCAGGGTTCAGCTTCATAAGCCAGGCGAGGGGTGGGTCTGGCCACTCACACAGCAGTGGGCACAGATACCCCATCGATAGCCATAGCATGTGGGGGGACCAAAGCCCCTTCTTGTCCAAACAGTTAAATGCCAGATCTCTGGAATGCTCTGGCACCATGCGCCTGGCCAGTGCGTCCCATGCTGTGTCCATGAACCGCCCTCTGTGGTTGAGCAAAACAAGGGAGCAGTATTCTTTCCAGCTGCCATATTCCTGTGCCCCTTGTGCTAGGCAGACCATGGGAACTGGAGTGCCAGCAAAGGCCCCTTCACCATGGGTAGTCAATAGCAGACCACGGACCAAATCCAGACCGCCAGACGCTTTTGAACAGACCCTGAAATCTTTCCACTTACTTATTATCATTATTATTGTTGTTATTGTTTGAATTTTTCTCTGGAGTGTGGACCTTGACTATACCTTGACCAAGAAATTTGGACCTTGACAAAAAAAATAATTGACTACCCCTGCCCTACATGGCTCAGGACGGCCATCTGCTCAAAGCCAGCCAGTATTTCAGGGCCCTTAGTAATCACCACCACCCGTGGGCAAACCACAGGAATAATCACCTCCCAAACCTCCATCACCACAACATCGACAGTTGGCTTGTCACCACCAAACTGACCAGCCGCCGACCTGCAGCAGTCTGGGGCAGTCAACTTCCATACGGCAATGGTGACCCATTTCTGGACTGGTCTGGCCTCCCTGCGTCCTGGGGCTCAAGGGTCAGGCAAGCTCCTCACATGGTTCCTGTTTACTGACCTGGTGGGCTAAAAACACTTCCACACATGGGCCGAGGACAGACAAGTTCTCCCCCAATACATTACAAAACAGTTCAGAGAGTGGCTTGGTTTAAAAATTGCCGGTTATGGGGAATCTGCCACAATCATTGGCTGTAAAAAAAATTGTGCCTTATTTCCAGTCTGAATTTGTCTGGCTCCAAATTCCAAAGATTGGACCTTGTTAGGCCTTTGCCTGCTAGAGTGAAGAGCCCATTATAAAATTTCTCTCAAAGTAGGTACTTAAAAACTATGATCAAGTCACGCCTTCACCTTCTCTTTGCTAAGCTAAATAGACAGAGCTCCTGAAGTCTCATGGTAAGGGACTCCAACGTTTCTTCATCCTCTTGAACTGTGGGCACCAGAACTGGACACGGGATTCCCGCAGCAGTCACACCAGTGCCAAACACAGAGGTGAAAAAACCTCTCTGCTCCTAATCAAGGTTCCCCTGTTTATACATCCAAAGATCACACACACTGTCACATTGACAACTGACGTTCAGCTGATTGTCCCAGATGATCTCCAAGTCTTTTTCAGAGTCGCTGCTTCCCAGGATAGAGTCCCCCATCCAGTAAGTATAGCCTGGGTTCTTTGTTCCTCGATGTACATTTACATTTGACCCTATTAAAACACACATTCTTTGCTTGTGTGCCGTTTACCAAGTGATCCAGACCGCTCTGTATCAGTGACCTGTCCTCTTCGTTATTTACCATTCCTCCATGTTTGTGTCATCTGCAAACTTTATCAGTGATGATTTTTTGCCTTCTTCCAAGTCATGGATAAAAATGTTAAACTGCATAGGGCCAAGCTCCGATCCCTGTGGATTCCCTGTTTGAGTTACCTTTTGAGACCTGTCAGCCAGTTTCTAATCCATTTACCAGGGGCCACCATGTTCATTTCACACTGTTCTAGTTTCTTCATCAAAATGTTGTGTGTTAACGAGTGACATGTCTCACAAAATTATAAGTATACTGCATCAATTGTATTACCTTTTGTGACGAAGTTGGGGATTTTTGTAGTGTTTTATATGAATAGTGTGTGCGTGCCTCAGTTTCCCTGTGTGCTGCATGTTTAACAAGGTGGTGAGAGAGGGTTTGTTGTTGCAGAGGACCCTGTAGACAGTTGGCTGCGAGTGGAGGGGCTCTGCAGCGAGTGGCTGCCAGCGATAAAACAAGGGAATTGAAGGAATCAGCAAGGAAAGGGCCTAGAACCAGCTCCCTAAAAGGGACCTTGCATGTCTGTGCAGGGAGAGAGAGTTGAGCATTGGGAGGCTCACCCAGGAGCTGCTGATTGCCTCGCTGGTAGAGAATGACCAATCCAAGGAGCAAGTTCCAGATCTCAGCGGGGCTTCTGGGCTGCCCGGAGAGCCTGGGAGTAGCAGGTGGGCAGCTGTTGGGCTAGTAGGAGGGAGTCCATGGGACCTGGCTCCCCAGCCAGGATGGGGGCTTCCCAACCTGGGTTCCCCCCAGTGAATGTGAAGGGATGGAAACTGGAACTGAGAGTGAAGGAGCTGGAGCCAGAGGAGCAGAGGCTAGCTGACTGCTTGGAGCAGTGAAAACATGAACTGGAATTGGAGGAGAGGCAGGCCAAGAGGACCTGCTGTGGAGTAAGTGGGGAAGGACACCAAGCTGCCAATTCGGCAGGAAGCCTAGATTCCAAAGTGTGCCCCGGTGTAATGGGGGAGATATATCAATGCCAATCTCACTGCCTGTGAGAAGGCTGGTGATTTGAACCAGGTTGACCCTGTGGACAGGCACAGCTGTCTCACCCACTGCTTGGTCCCAAGGCCATAGGGGTGTTCAGCCAAATGGACAGTGCAGAGACTGAGGACTATGAATGTTCTAACAGGCTTTGCTGCTTTAGTTTGAATGGACCCCAAAGGCCGATAGGAAAAGATTTCGGGCATCACGAGAAACCCTGGGCATCATGTACAAGGAGGTCACCACCCTGTTGGGGGAATAGTTCTGCAATGGCAGGGGGGAAAGGATGTGGGGCCACTCCCGTTGCAGAGGATGTGTATAATCTGGTTGGACTGGGGCAACTGTGGGACATCTGCTCTCAGAAGCCCAAAGCCCTCAGGGTGGAGGTATGCTGGCAGACTTGCAGTTATGGACAGCAGATGGGGTAGGGGAGAGAGACACTTGTCGGGGACTTGGAAGGGGAGTTGCCCAGAGACATCTCAGAGGTGAGACTCCAGGAAGCCCAATGAGGGGGTGCCCACGAATGCCGGAGCTGGCAGACCCCCTCCCTGGGATCTGCAGGACCTGAGATGTCATTACTTTGGACAAAAGGACACAAGGTGGTATCATGCCCAACGGCATGAAATTTTTGCCCAAGGGAACCCTCGAAGGGTTAACGGGCGAAGGAAAGACAAGTAGACAACCTGTAACACAGGCTGAGAGAGTGAGCTGGGAAGCGGTCATCCAGCCAACTCCTGGGGCAGAGCTGGCCAGGGGATGGGGGAAGACGAGTCGATCAGCCCCGATGTGCACTATTGGACGCTCAATGCCATCCCCATGTTCGATGCCTGCCCCATGCCCAGGACTAACAAAATCCTAGACAAGGGCGGGGGAGGGGGGGGGGCGCGTTACCTCACTACTGTGAATCTCACCAGAGGCTATTGGCAGGTGCCTTTGCACCCAGTTGCCGGGTTGAAATCTGCTCCCATCACCCCTATAGGGCTCTGAGTTCCTTTTGGCCTCAAGGGGGTGCCTGCCATCTCCCTGTGCCTGGGGGATCAGTGACTGAGCGGGGTGGAGGACTGTGCCTGGCGTACATTCATGATATCTGTGTCTTCAGCCCGCCCTGGGAGAACCGTGTGTCCCAGTGAAGAGGGGGCTGGGATGCCTCCAGGATGCAGGATGGATGATAGAGGCCAGAAAGGGTAAGATGAGGATGGCAGAGGTGCGTACCTGGGCCACAAGGTGGGAAGCAGCTGCCTAAAGCCAGAGCCAGCCAAGGTGAAGGTAACCAGAGATTGGCCCATTCCTCAAACCAAGACACAGGCCCAGGCCTCTAATGGGATGGCAGGGTACTACTGAAGGTTTGTACCCCACGTTACGAAGACTGGTAAGTTGGACAAGCCAGACAAGGTGGTCTGGACCGAGTAGTGCCGGGGGGCACGCTGTGCGCTGAAGGAGGCTCTACCCCAGGGGCTAGGGCTGGTAAATCCAGACTTGGACAAACCCTTTAGGGTGTTCACCGACATGCCTCAGATGCAGGGCTGGGCGCAGTGCTGATGCAGGCCAATCCAAAGGGGAAGAGACACCCCATTGTGTACCTGAGCAAGAAGCTGCTCCTCTGGGAGCAGAACTACGTGGCCGTAGAGAAAGGAATGCCCGGCCCTGGGATGGGCTCTTAAAAAGCTGCAGCCATATCTATTTGGACAGTGCTTTATGGTGTACACTGACCACTCGCCCTGACGTGGCTGCACCAGATGAAAGGGGCCAATGCCAAACTCCTAGGGTGGAGTCTGATCCGCCAGGATTATAATATGGGGGTGTCCATGTTAAGAGGAGCGTGAATGTTATAGCTGATGCTGTGTCCCAGAGAGGGGGGCTGAACTTCCCCAGGTCACCGGCTGGAGTGACCCCACTCAGTTCAGACTCGAAGGGGGAGAGATGTGACGAAGTTGGGGATTTTTGGAGTGTTTTACATGAATAGCGTGTGCGCGCCTCAGTTTCCCTGTGTGCTGCATGTTTAACAAGGTGGTGAGAGAGGGTTTGTTGTTGCAGAGGACCAGGTGTGACCTCACCCAGCAGCTGGGAGCCTCGGACGACAACCTGAAGATGGGGAACCCTAACAACTGGTGACCTGGTGACTAAGAGGCCCACCCCAACTTGGCAGCCAGCCGGTTCTGGCCTGCGGGAGGACAAAGGGCTGAGGAGAGAGGATCCCGCTGACCTGATCAACCAGTTCCAGCCAGAGGGGAACAAAGGATGGAAGAGAGAGGGCCCCAGCGACCTGTTTACCTGGGACAGAAGACAAAGCCCAGGGGAGGAGCTGTTGGGGGAGATGATATTGGATGATCGGCTGGAAGGAGGGGGATGCTGGACTGGTCAGAGAGAGAGAGCAGCCAGAGCCTACCTGCATGGGGGACAGACCTAGATATACTGTGTTGAGGGAGGCTAGGCCTGAGAAAGTTTCCTGTACTGGGTTCAGATGCTCAATAAACCTTTCTGTTTTACACTGGCTGAGGGTCACTCCCGTCTAGAGATCAGGGTTGCTTTATTCCCTCTGGGCATGGAGGCCCAGGGGGTCCAGAGCGAGTTGACTCCTTGAGGAGGCGCCCAGTGAGAGAAGGCTTGCTGAAGGCTCAGAGAGGTACATTTCCAGGAGACGGAGGAGTCTATGGCTTAACCCCTGAGAGAGAGTGGACCCCCAAGAAGGGCTGTCGCACTGAAGGGGGTTCCTCCCAGGGACCGTATGGAGCTGGGAGAGAGCACGAGTCCTGTGAGTCCATGACACCTTTATCAACCAAACTTGTAATCACATAAAAAAAAAGAAATCAAGATAGTTTGAGCGGATTGATTTTCTATAAACCCATGCTATTGGCATTAATTATATTACCCTCCTTTAATTCTTTATTGATTGAGTTGGATATCTATCATTCCATTATTTTGCCTGGGATCAATGCTAGTCTGACAGGCCTACAATTACCCTGAGTGTCCTATTTACCCTTTTAAAATACTGGCACAACATTAGCTTTCTTCCAGTCGTTTGGAACTTCCCCAGTGTATTAAGACGTATTGAAAATCAGCATCAATGGGTGAGCGAGCTTCTCAGCCAGCTCTTTCAAAACTCCTAGATGCAAGTTATCTGGATCTGCTGCTTTAAGAGTAGCTGCTGTCAACATCCTCCTTAGTCACTGTTGGAATAGACAGTATTTCTCACCATCATATAACATAACTACATTATCTCGCATTTTCCCAAATGGAAAACAGAAATATTTATTGAATACTTTGGCTTTTTCTACGTTATTGTCAGCTCTACCATTTCCACCTAGTAATGGAAAAATACCATTGTTAGGTTTCCTTTTGCTCTGAATATTCTTAAAATGTGTTTTTATTGTCCTTAACTTAGCTAGCCATAGATAATCCTTTTGCTTCCCTTAGCAATTTTCTACAATGCTTAGCATCTAATTTATATTTCCCCCCATATGTTACATATTGTATTTTTCATAGCTGCTTTCACTTCTCCTCTAAGCCAGATTGTTGTTTTTTTAATCTGTGTAGCCTTCTTTCTTGCTTGAGAAATTTTGGCTTTTGGGCATCTAGTACAATGTTCTTATACAATTCCAAAATATTCAAAATGTTCTGATTAAATCCTTTCTCCCAGCTCATTTGACTCGTCACTGTTTTCAGCTTTGTGAAACTGGCTCTTTTAAAGCACAAACGTAGCTATAATTATACTGGTTTGGACATTATTCTGTTTGCACATGACAAATGTAATCAAGTCATGATCACTGGCACTTAAGCAATGATCGATAACCCCAAGATGCTGCTCCTTAATAAAATAAAATAATATGAAAGACCCAGCTCTTATCTAGCTGATGAAAAGCACTAGACCTCAACGTGTTTTACAAAGGTCAGTAATACTATCCCCATTTTACCGATAGGGAAACTGAGGCAGAGAGCGGCGCAGTGACCTGCCCAATGTCACCCAGCAGGCCAGTAGTGTACCCAGGAATCCTTCTCCTCTGGTTTCTACCACAATGCCCCCCGTTACATGATTCCCAAGCAATTAATCACCCTAGGAATGTGCTCCCTTCCCCTGAGCCCGCAACTCATGGCTGACCCCACATGCCTCGAATGGCATGTGATGCAGAATGTGTCTGGTGGGATGCTGCCCCATGGGCCCAGAGGATGTGGCCCTGCTGGTTTCTATCCCACAGGGTGTCTCTGATGCAACACCAGCTGTGACGCCCCCTACAGTCGTGCACGGAGGGGGTTTCTCTCTGTGCAGCTCCAGAGGGTGCCCACTGCTTCGCTTGCTAGGAAAGGGAACAGTGAAGGGAAGGCGACAGAGTGGGGGCACTGCAGGGGTCTCTCTCTCTCTTTGGATCCCTAAGATTCTTTCTGGCTCAGTCATTAGCCACGGGGCTGGATGCAGGATTCTCCAGAGGCGGTTGTCTGGCCTGGGTGATAGAGGAGGCCAGACTGGATGGGCATAATGGTCCCTTCAGGCCCCAGGACTCTACGTTTATGTTTTGTTTTATGGCGCCAGAACTCTCTGGTACTCAGGGGGGTGAATCCCCCCAGGCAGAAAGGGGCTGCTCAGAGCCATGGCAAACACTACACATCTCCAGCCAAGACCTGCCTCTGCAGAGCTCACAAGAGAAGGCAGAGCTGAGGGCTCTCACGCCGCTTTCCCAGGGTCCCAACATTTCATTTCCCTCGTCCACGGGTTTGGATGTGCTTTATCCCATCCCTCCCCTGTGTAGATGCCTCTCAGGGTCTCTGGTTCCTCAAGGCCCTGGGCAGCTGTGACAAAGGGCTCCTCCCCTAGCTCCAGGCAGGAGATGATGTCAGGCTTGTGAATGGGAATCCCTACTCTGGGAAAATCTACAGGTAAGGTCCCAGCCTGCCAAATGTCTGAGCATTCATCGTTCCATTATTTTAACCCCAGCCACCCTTTCCATGCTCACAAGGACATAGGATCCGCACAACTGGGGAAACACCATGGAAGCCTTCTGGGATGGTGAAGTGTCTGCGTGGGGTGTTGATGTGCCCTGTTAAGACACCAGAGCCTCTGATAAATGCCAATGAACCCTCTCTCTCCAACTCAGCGGTGTAAATCCAATCCCTGCACTGCCACTACTGTCCCCCGTCTGGGGGCAAGTTATGACTGGGGGGGGCACAAGCTAAAGGGGAGGACATGTGACCGCCCCACATGTCTCCCCTACCGAGTGACACCCCCCACCCAGCCAGGGCCACCGTATTCTTCCCGCCCCACGTTACCTGCAAGGAGGGAACTGGGGGGGTTCTGTCCTTCTCTCGCTGTGCCTCCCCCCTCCCTCAAGCAAATTCGACCCACTCTCCCTGGCAGCCAGGCAGGGAGCGGGACAGAGACGCTTCTGCCTGAGAGAGCCTGGCTGGGAGGCAGCCTGGGCTCGGCTGCAGGGAGGAGGGAGTGGGGCTCCGGCTCACTCGGCCCCTGTCCCTGCAGCAGGGCCCGGATGGGGGGCGGCCCGCTGCCACTCCAGTTACCAGGGACAGGGGTGAGCGAGCCAGAGTCCCCTCCCCCCCACAGGCTGCCCCCCATCAGGGCCCTGCTGTGGAGGCAGGGGCCGAGTGAGCTGGAGTCCCCTCCCTCCAGGGCCATCCTTAGGATTTATGGTGCCCTAGGCGGGATTATTAAACTGGTGCCCCTGTGCCTGACTTGCTCTTAACAACACAAACATAAGCTTACAGTATTGGAAACCAGCTCTCGCCCTCGGTTTTACAATTGTACTTCTTTTTTCTTTCTTTTTGTGTGTGTGTTTTTTCTTAATAGTTATATTTTAAACCTTTTTAATATATTTTACTTGTATTTCCTTTTTTATTTTATTGTTGCCTCTGCGTGGGTCCTAGAGAAACAGCGGCTGAAAAAGCCCAGGGCAGCACATGCCTCCATGAACTGGGAAGAGCCTGATGGAACCAGAAGCAGTGCAGAGGTCTAGGCCCTCTTCGGAGGGGAGGTCCCAGCTAACAGCTGGGGCTTCAAGTGGAACTGTTGACAATGCCATTGGAGGAAGACAAACCTAGGGTTACCATATTTCAGCAAGCAAAAAAGAGGACGGGAGGAGCCCCGCCCTAGCCCCGCCCCTGTCCCCCCACTTCCCGCCCCCCCAGAACCCCCAACCCTCCCCCCGTTCCTTGTCCCCTGACTGCCCCCTCCTGGGACCCCTGCCCCTAACTGCCCCCCAGGACTCCACCCCCTATCTAAGCCTCCCTGCCTCTTGTCCCCTGACTGCCCCAACCCTTATCCACACCCCCACCCCCAGACAGACCCCTGGGACTCCCACGCCCCATCCAACCACTCCCCACCCCCTGACAGCCCCCCCCCAGAACTCCCAACCCATCTAAACCCCTCTGCTCCCTGTCCCCTGACTGCTCCGATCCCTCTCCGCACTCCTGCCCCCTGACAGCCCCCCCCAGAACTCCCAACCCATCTAAACCCCTCTGCTCCCTGTCCCCTGACTGCTCCGATCCCTCTCCCCACTCCTGCCCCCTGACAGCCCCCCCCCAGAACTCCCAAACACCCCCTCGCTCCTTGTCCCCTGACCACTCCTCCTGGGACCCCTGCTCCTAACTGCCCTCCAGAACCCCACCCCCTACCTAAGCCTCCCTGTTCCTTGTCCCCTAACTGCCCCCTCCTAAGACCCCCCCCAACTGCCCCCCAGGACCCTACCCCCTACCTGTACCCTGACTGCCCAAAACTTTCTCCACTCCCCCCAAAAAGCCCCCCCCCGAACTCCCGACCCCCCCGTCTCTTGACTGCCTCCTCCAGAACCTCCCTGCCCCTTCTCCTGCCCCCTGGCCCCCTTACCCCACCGCTCAGAACATGGTGTTGGGCTCTGTGCGAGCCGGACACATGGCTGCGCTCCCCAGCACAACACACAACCCGGTCCCTGCCCCTGCACAGTGCTGCGGGAGCGGGGCGCTGGGCTGCCGGGGAGGAGGAGCTGCCGGCTCAGAATGCGAGGGGGGGGGAGGGGAGAAGGAGCTCTACAGCTGCTCCGGAGTCCAGCCCGGGACTTTCCTGCAGCCCTCCCAGCCGCTCGCTCTGCTCTGCCTGGGGGGGAAATCCCGGACATTTTGAGTGATTTACAAATTCCCCCCCGGATGCTATTTTTAGCACAAAAAGGAGGACATGTCCGGGTAAATCCGGACGAATGGTAACCCTAGACAAACCACTGTCTCCCTCCTTGCCCCATAGACTGATTCGAGAAGAGCTCCCTGAGGCAATCCTCCCTGGGCCTTCCTCACCCCCGACCACCTCCGGCTGGCACTTCTACAGCAGGGAGCGGTGAAGGGTAAGGAAGAAGTCCCTAACCATTTATGATAGGACATGTCCAACTGCTTGTTACTGTAATGTAGCGGGTTGGTTACCCGCTCCGGCCCTGACAGGGTTAAGGCCAGCCCTGGGAGAGGGCTGGGGCTGTAAGGAAAAGCCCAGGCTGCTAAGGAAAGCAGACACAGCTGGGGGCCACGCCCCAAACAGAGCACAGCAGGTCCTTATAAAAGGGCTGCTAGCTTGGAGCTAGACAGTCTCTCTCTCTCCAGTCTTGGAGGGAGCAGGGCCTGGCTGTTGGTAGCAAAGGTACTGGGAGTGACGCAGGGCTGGGGAAAGGCCAGAGGAGCAGGGGCGCTCCAGGCTGGCGACTCCGCAGGCTGCAGGGCCTGGTCCTAGGCCCACCCCTGAGGTACTGGGTGGTAGAGGAAGACAGCAGGTCCTACCCCGTTGCCTGTGATGAGTGGCATATACTGCAGTGTGCCCCAGGGAGTGGGGGCTAGTTGATGACTGGCAGTAGCCTACGACTGAGGCGAGGTGGGGATAGTGGGTGGGGGTTCCCCGGGAGGGGAGACCCTGAGACTGAGGGATGTATGGCTAAGGGGCAGCACCCCAGATAATGAGGCACTGGGATCTGGGAAGGAAACGGGGGCCCAGCGGCAGCGAGACGTTGGCCTGCAGAGTGCGCTCCAAGGCTGGAAAAAGAGCTAATTCCCAGGATGCCAGCAGGAGGCGCTGCAGGGCTGAGTCTTGCACCGTTACACTGTTTTATTTACTATATGATTCCAAGGTGTTAAATCAGGCCTGAGTTAGGCGGCACAAGCGGAGACACACTTCTGATAGCTCTCCATTTACCAGTGATTAAAGGTCAACACGGGGAGCCCTCACGCCCCCCCCCCCCCCTGGTGGGCTGCATTAACCGGTTTGGGCTGGTTCAAGAGTCAGGGAGATAAGGAACTTTGAGGTGGACAAAAGGGAACTTGTGAGGAACAGGGGATGAGAGCCACAGGGCTGCAGACTGTGCCCCCTCAGGCCCAGTGGGTGGGTGCCTGGGATAAGCAGAGACTGTCTACGCTCTGGGTCAGACAGATCTGCAGATAGACTCTTTGTTGTGTTAAAAGCTCTTTGAGCATTATGCTGCGTTCACACTGCTAAGACTGAACAATACTTTGGTTTGAAAAGGCTGCCGGTGGCACTGAATTCATTACTAGTCCCAGCTCCCAGAGGGAAGAGCTGCAGGGGCTGAATCCACTTGGATCTGCTGAGCAACCCTGGCTGGTACACGGGGGCTGCAGCCCAGCACCCTGTCTGGAGACGTGCAGGTTTCTTCCTGGGGGAAGTAAAGGCTTGAGGCCTAAACCCTGGAGGAGGGGAGCTCTGAGAGAGGACCGACAGAGGGGCAGGAGGCACAGCAAGCTCTGAAGTGGGATCAGATTCCCGGCTGTAGTGCGTGTAGAGCAGTTCTCAACCTATTTACTATTGTGGGCCGCATCCAGTACTATTAGTATGGCCCTGAGGATGTCACATGGGCCTCAACTCTGTGCTGATTGGTCCACAAGCAGCCCACAGGCCACAGGTTGAGAACCACTGAGTAGCCTTAGCATAGTTTCCTGTTACTGCCAATGTGTAAAATTAAAAAGAGTGTGTGAGAGCGAGAGCTGGTGCCCTATAGACTGTGGTGGTCACGCCAGACTGGTGTACATTTGTTAGCATTACACAGTTCGCTTTCTCCAGGGGGAGGTGTAATGCCAAGCAGAACACAAAGCAGCATCCTCTCAGAGCCATGCCAAAGCTCCCCTGGGGTGGCACTGTTACCTTACATGTGGATTCACATGCTGGCTATGAAAAGAGGACCCAGTCTGGCAGCCTCACCAACACAACCAGGCCCTCCCCTCGGCACTAGGGTCAGTCAGGTGCACTGAGAATTCACTGAACAGGACGCTCCAGTCCAAGTCCCACAGCATCCCCTCTTGTACGAAGTCTCCGCAATGGCATCTGAGACCTGAAGTTGCTTCCAACCCAGCATCTCTTTGATGGAGGATACACTGTCGTCCTGTGCAATAAGGGCACCCGCAAGAGAACACACTGCAACAGTCCTGGGAGTTACTAACTGCCCAGAAATCAAGGAGGGTGCGAAAAAAGAATGTTAAATTCTTTGGTCGCTAGATGGTGCTGCTGCTGTGTGACATGGAGCTTCAGAAAGGTCCCAGTGTGGCTTCCTGCGAAGGGCACCATTTGTTTATGGCTTTTGCACTGACATTTTAATTGCAGGACTGGGAAGGCTTGTCTGTAAGAAAGCTCAGTGCTTTTCTCTTTTCTGTTTTGATTCATTCCTCTCCAGTGCGAGATCTTCAAAACACCATGTATCTCTCACAGACACACACACACTCACACAGCCTCATGGCCATAGTCAGCATTGTAAAACCTCCCTACAAATGTCTAATCATGGGGGGGGGGGGGGGGGGGGCTGTTAAGAAGCAGTGAGAGTCTTAATGCTCCAGATCTGAAAAGGCTTGAGGTGTGTATTTACTGATAAAGAGGAGAACCGCCTGCCTTTTGAGTCAAATCACTCCCCAGCTCACGTTCACGTTTAACGTTAATTTTATTATTATTTATACCAACTGAATACTCTGCATTGAGGCAGAAGGAAAAGATGCAAACATTAGACATCAATCAGGCATATCTGAAATATTATCCATATGTCCAAGAAAGAATTCCTGAATAGATCGGCCTTGCCAGCAATAACAAACCCGCTCTTGCAGGCTCTGACAGATGTAGTAGGGTTCAGCAGCACGTTTGCAGGCTCAGATAATGCCCCTCACAGAACTATTGGCAAATGCTGCTGCTGGAAAATACAGCAATGAATTGTAGTCATGCGTTGTACACTAAGTGATAACAATGACATGGGCCAGATTTCACTGGGGTTACACTGGTGTAAACAAGAACAATGTCTCCTAATCAGCGCATAGCGTAACTTCATAGCAATGGCTTTTGGGCCATCATGACCTAAGAACTCCTCAATGCCAACTGACAAGAGGGTTAAAGGAATGTCCTGATTCTGGTCTCTACAGTATGGTTCAGCAAAGAATGTCGTGTGAGGGGTTAACTGGAAGCCAGGATCACTCAGGCCATTGTTACTATTGTGCAAGGGATGTACAAATACTGTGCAGGGAGCTGCGTGCACGCTGGAAATGTGTCCTTGGAGTCCGTATCACAGCAGCAGTGAAGAAACAGGTTTCCTGTCACACAAAAGGTGTTTATTCACCTGTCTCTCTGTTGAGATGTAAATTAAGTGTCTCATTCACAATGGAGCTCCCATCACCCATCTAAACTGAATGCAGAGGAAGGATTGTAAGAATTTCAGCAAGGTATTAACAGGTACAGAGACACAGTGGGGGAAGGGAACATTATCTTGAGATGCACATCAAAGATTTGCTAGACTATATTTGGGGAACAAAGAAGACACCCTGCACCTAGGAAGTAAACAGGCAGTGTGTTTACATTAATGAAAACAGGATCACAACCGGCCTTGGTTGAAGATACTGCAAAAGGCTTTGCACGAGATACACTTCATTAGACAGGAGGTTAACCTAATAGTTAAGTTTAGGGTATGTCTTCACTACCAACGTGGCTGTGTAGTTAGAGCAGCAGCTGTAAAAAAAACATCCCCTGGAAGGGAGTAGCTGGTGAACTGTCTACACTGCCACTTTACAGAGCTGAATCTTGCATCACTCAGGGGTGTGTTTTTTCACACACACCCCCCGAGTGAGAAAGTGAGTCTCTAGAAAGCATGTTATGTAACCCTTATGTTTCCATGATCCTTACTCACTATCTCTTGAATTGTGACTCTTGGATAATAAATGTATTGTTGTTTTTACTATAAGTATATCTCAGTGCTGTGGCATTAAGCAATGTGCTGTTCCCGAGTTGAATCAGGCAAGCTGGTCAGGGGCACAATTTCAGATTTTGGTGGAGGGGGGCATCTTTAACCGTGAAAACACCTTAGGCACCTGAAAACACTATTTGGAACACTTCAGCAGTGTCCTTTTGATATGTGAGAACATACACTGGTTTTTGCAAGGTTTCCATATAAAGGAAAACAAGACAGAAAATATGGCTGAAGACTTGATTGAATAGCTGTATGTCTAACTAGTCCTATTTATCCACGTCTTCAGCCAGATTGTTTGTTTTAAAATACATACCAGATAATCAGTAAACAAACCCAGTGATAAAGTATACCGATTTAAGCCCACTTCTCCAAACTGATTGATGCAGGCAAGCCTCTGCACATGTGTGGTGCACCCCATCAGCCTGTATTAGCTTGTATCATTAGGGACTTATAACCATGCTTGAATTAGCATCTGTTGTGCCACTGGCACTGAGAAGAGTACAGTATGGTCGAGTTGACTGGGAATTCTTGGTTCCATTTCTGGCTCCATAACTCACTCACTAAGTGAACCTGGGAAAATAATTTAGTCTTTCTATGCTTTGATGTCCCCCTCTGCAAAATGGGACTAAACAATAAATCCCTATCTCGCAGATTAATAAAGACTAAGTTAGGACAGTGAAACTTCATTAATTATTGTGCTTTGAGATCTTCTTATGATGCTATGGAAGTGCCTCCTATCTAGAACTGGCCGGACATTTTTCAACGAAACACTGTTGTCAGAACATGCTGATGGTTGAAGCCAAAACTTTTCACAGGAACTTGCCAGTTTCAACAAACGTTCATCAGCAAGGGTTTCTCAGGTCCAGGATGGAATTTCTGGGCTAGAAGAGTGACCCAGCCCATCAATAGCCAATAGGCTGGTGGCTAGCGTACTGATTCAGCCCAGGGGCTTGAGCCGGAGTCTCCCACAAGTGCTCTAACCATGGGAGTATTAGCTATTCTGGGGTGGGTGCCTCCCTCTCCCCACCCCACTTGGGTTTTGCAAGAAATTTCAAAATGCCTGTTTGGTCCCAAGAGGAAACGCTCTGAAATCTTGAAGTTTTGCAGGATGGGAAAACCACTTCCCACCCAGCCCTACCTATAACTTCCAGAGTAATTCCTGTCTGTGGTGCATACTCGAGCAGAGCGGGTTCACTGACTAATGCACTAGCCCCAAAGCCCCCCTCCCAGGGGGTTGTTGGCAGGGCTTACACCACACCGGGGTAGGACACACCAAGAAAACCAAACCCAGCCAGCATTTGAACACAGCCCCCGTCATTCAAGCATGCAGCAAACCCCAGTGTCCTGTAGATGACAGACGCAGGGAGGGAACGCTCCAGAGCTGGTTATTTCTGGAGCGGATAAGGCACAGAGCTCTTCCAAGAAAGGCTTGTCTCTAGGAGCAGCCCACCTGCATTGGTGACTCACAGGAGAGCCCCCCCCCCTTCATCAGCCTCCTACCTACTGTCCTGGGCACAAGCAACAGTCAAACTGACACCCTTCTGCATGGTGGGAGGAAAGGGGCAGTTATTTGAAACTCCCCTTTCCAGGCATCTACCCCAGGAAGTGGGACTGAGGCCACTAATCTCCCTTAGCTGTCAGCATGGTGGGGGTGGGTAGGGGGCAGGGCAGGGTCAGTGGGTCACTCACCCAGCAAGCAGCAGCAGCTAGTGGCAGCAAAGAGACAGCGGGCAGAGAAACAGCAGTAGATGGGAGCCCGTTGCAGAAGCAGCAGTGGAGGTGTTGCTTGGTACCCCGCTCCCCCTTGGTGAGAGGTGAATCCCGTGAACGCCCCTCTGAACGCTGACCAAGGACAGCCAATTGTGAGTGGGTGCAGGAGGGAGAGCAGGCGTGATGTGTTAAAGGGACATTCACTCATCAGACTTTCCCACTGCCAGGTGGGAAACTGAGGCAAAGGACACTGTGGAGTCTTCTTTGCTTATGGTAACATGCTTTTGAATGTGGTTGTGGTGTTTTCCCAAATTAATGCTGGGTTCCCTCTCCCTTCTAATAAAAGTTTTCTATTGCTATACACAAACTTTGTGCTTGTGAGAGGGGAAGTGTTGGCTCTGACGGGCGCTCAGGGGCAGTGTTACATGTGCCCAGGGTACTGGGTGGGGGCTCAAGCCGGTTGTGTGTTGTATTGTTAAGAGGAACCGCTGGATATTGAACCTGACCCTTGTTGCTGCCAACTCTACCTGCCGGAAGGGTTATACTTATAACCAACCTATAGTATTATTACAAAAGCATGACTGGGTCATAGGCCAACTCAGTGCACTGCCTAAGTAGCCATCTTTCTCCAGTAGCTGGGGCATGAAGAGTGATGGTGCCTTGAAACAAGGGGCTTATTCTGGAGGCTAACTGAGGGCTTGTTTGGCCTGTGGAGTCTCCGCTACTGGTGATGATGTGACAGAAGGGAACAGCTCCGCTTGGCTGTCAGACTCAGGCCAACAGTTATAACAGCAAATGGATCCCATTCCAGGGAATGCACAATCCAGGGCTTGGTTTCACCCATTCTCTAGCAACAAAAGCCAGGCCAAGTCGGTTCAGGCGGGGTCATAGCTCTGAATATGGCAGGAGAGCGTTCAAGCACCAGGGCAGTAGACAGGAAGTCTGGGAAGGTGGAGAGGCTGGGGGAATTCAGAGGGGTTTGGTGGCAGGTGTGGAGACTGTGTGCAGCACGAACAGGAATCCCAAACTATTCCAAGCTAGTTCTTTCCTGCGTTGCCTGCCTTTCTGCTCGGAGCCCTGGAGCACCTCTCACAGGCCACTGGGGAAAGGCCAAGCCAAGCTGGAACTCAAGGCAGTGATTCTCCAATGCAGTTCCTGATCATGGCTCTCAGCTCTTTGGAGGAGTCTGGTGGCATTGACCAATTGCACTTGGTCCCTAATGGGTTTTGCTGTTTCATCACCAACTACTTTCCCTAGGCCATGGCTGGAACCAGTATTGTTATCTTGCCCACATGGTTTTCAACAACTTTTCATTTAGTTGAGTAAACACGGCAGCCCTGTAAGCAGCATGGGGCCAGGCCTCGTCTCTATTGCACTGTTTTCAAACAGATGTTTAGAAATAGCCAAACATCTGGCTTTGGTTTCAGTTCCAAATCAGTAGTGTTTGAGCCATACCTGCACCCTTGACCAAGTGTCCCACTGTCAGGGCGAGCGAAAGCCCCCTCGCCACGCCCCCCCCCCCCCCGGCGATTATTATTCACTGGAGCACATACATTATGAAATCACGTATCAGACATTCTCATCAAATGGGAACAAATCCATGCAATTCCCATGAAACTTCTCTCTATTTGAATATGTAATATTGTGCTGGGAGATTAACCTAAAAGCAGATTAATAGACAACTCACCTCATCTGGGATGAAATGAGTGCAAATAATGCCTCTTCTCTGTGTTTGTGTAACTGGAATTTTTCATATGATCCTGCTTGTGTTTTCAATACCTTACTGCTTGGAATTCTTGTGCCATGACCCTGGGCCAAGGGCAGGAACTGAACATGATCGTTTTCACTCCCAGACACTGACTAAGGATTACAATGTGTAGGGAGAGCAAGAGGTCTGGGGCCAGGTCAGAAAGTGCAGCACTGTAGTGTCTAAACTGGAGCTGCCAGGAGAGGGAAAGGACGGGCAGGCGTAATGATCCTGTACCTTGGGCTATCACCTTCAGTTATGGGCCCTTCCATACACGAATGGTGCAATCTCAGGGGAACTCAAAGGTGGGAAACAAAAATGATTAATAATCCCAAGAGACTGATTGATGAGGAGAGATTAAACATCCTGACCCCTGCTGCTCCATTCAGCCCTCCCCACCCACTCCTCCCTTTCTCTGACTGGAGCAGGGAGCTGGTCTATGGAACTTTGGGGTAAGGGTCTATTTTGGCTGGAAAGTCTTCTATGGCAGCATTTAAAAATATTATCTGATATAATTAATCTAGGAATGGCAATACCGAGGATGTTACAGGACTGCCCGGGGCCCCGATCCCTAGACCCTCAGAGCCCCGGGCCGGATGGGCAGCTGTTCCATGGACCCTCAGAGCCATGTGGGGTGCTGGTCTCTTGACCCTCAGAGCTCAGGGTTGCGTGGGGTGATTCCAGAGGGCCACAGAGTTTAGGGCTGTATGGGGTGCTTCTCAGACCACCAGAGTCCAGGGCTGCCCCAGGCCCTCAGAATCTGATTTTGTGATATGCTGTGGAGTAGAGACGGGGAGTTGATGGCAGGTGAGAAAACGAGGGGTTGAGCTCCCCCTGAAGTTCCAGGTCATTGCAACCCTGAGGAATAAAATGAGTGATCTGGGGTTTCCATGTGAAAACACAGAGCCCAGCATCTCTCACTCACCCTCCCCACCCATTGACACTCATTACACACACACAACACACACACTCACATGCCCAATGTCACTCATTTTACACACAGACACACACATGCCCACATGCCAGGCCGGGCAGCTGCACACGTATCACAATTTTCTTTGGAAGCTACAAACAAGAGGCTGTGATTGTAGCTTAGTCATCGCTATGCAGCATAGAAACCATTCACCCGCCAGCCCCTCCCTCCCCTTCCCCCCCTCCCCCCCAGCGCTGCGTGCAGTACTACAGTAGAACCTCAGAGTTACATAGACCTCGGGAATGGAGGGTGCTCGTAATTCTGAAATATTCGTTACTCTGAACAAAACGTTATGGTGGTCCTTTCCAAAGTTTACAACTGAACATTGACTTAATACAGCTTTGAGACTTTACTATGCAGAAGAAAAAAGCAGCTTTTAAGCATCTTAATTTAAATGAAACAACCACAGAAACCATTTCCTTACCTTGTCAAATCTGTTTTTAAACTTTCCCTTTTTTTGTTAGCAGTTGACGTTTAACACAATACTGTACTGTATTTGCTTTTGTTTGTCTCCGCTGCCTGGTGGGGTACTTCCGGTTCCAAATGAGGGGTGTGGTCGACCAGGCAGTGCGTAACTCTGGGGTTCGTAACTCTGAGGCGCTACTGCACATCTCACTGTGCGTGGTGCCCAGCCATAGGGTCCATAGCAGGGCCCATGGTTTTTCATGGGCAGTTGACAATCCCTCCTGCACAGCACTCTCTGTAGGTAGCGTATTCACTCAGTAAACACTAGGGCTCCGTGAGCACTTTGGAGTCAGGCGCAGTGCGTCTACATGGGAATCAAAGACCCGCAGCATGGCTGCGGCTGGTCCGGGTCAGCTGACTCGGGTGTAGGGGGCTCGACCGGTGGGGCTACAACTTGCTGTGTAGACATTCAGCCGCGGGCCGGAGCCCAGGCCCTGGGACCCTTCCCCCTCCCGGGGTCCCAGAACTCGGGCTCCAGCCTGACCCTGAACATCTACACAGCAGTTTACTGCCCCACAGCCCAAGCCCTGTAAGCCCGAATCAGCTGACCCAGGCCAGCCATGGGTGTTTGATTGCTGTGTAGATGTCCCCTAAGAGACCCTAACTGGGCTGGAGCTTGGGCTCGGAACCCTGGGCTTGGGCTCGGAACCCTGGGCTTGGGCTCGGAACCTCTGAAGCCAGAGCTCCGCCCGCGCCACACCGTCATAGCACTGTCTACACAGCTGTTTTGCGAGCACTGGCGGGAGCCCGAGTCAGCTGACCGGGGTTGGGAGGTTTGTGTAGACATGCATCCCTTAGCCATCAGCCATACTCCCACCAGACATGTGCTGGAGGGTCACTTGGTTTCACTTTTTGGTGTTTGTGCTGCTGCTGTACGAGGAGGATACGAGGAGAATGGCTATTGCTTGAGGCATTTCTGGCTGGACCAAAGCAGGAAATACCAGGAGTCTCCCAAGAGAGCCTGCGGTCACGAGATTTCCAGCCCCTGAGCCCCATGCTGGAGAGACAAAAGGTGCAGAGACACTTTGGGGGGCTTATCCAACCCAAATCTGTGAGATTCACCCCTACTGATAAAGAACCCACAGCTCCCAATTCCTCTCCCCTCTGGTGGGGCTCTGTCAATAGAGGCAAGACCGTCTGTTGTTCTGGGTGCTGATGCAGTCGGTTCATTCAGCTTGCTCACAGCGGGGGCATCTGCCGCTCTGGAGCCAGCCCTTGCTGTGGAAACTGTGAAATTAATTCAGTAGCTGCATGCACATCTGGCAGAGGGGGCTGGGGCAGCGTGGCTGTGGGGTGCCAGTGGGGCACTATATCAGCCCTTAGGACAGGACGGATCATCTGGTGGCTGTAAATCTGCTTGAAAAAGCCCGTGGAGCTATACACACTGATATATGTTAGGTTGCACAGCTCTGGCATGTGAGAAAGCTGCGATAGCAGAGGCCCCCTCTCCCACCTCCCCTCTGCTCCCCACTCCTCACCGACCAGCTCCTCATAGCCTTGCTCCTTAATTGAAACCGTACTTTAATTCTGCTCCTATAAATATTAATGGGGTTCTTTAGAGCCCCCAAGCTGGGATCACGTGGTGTGTGGTACCCAGCGCAATCATGTTTTATTGGTCCTTCCATATGGACCAGGAAACGTGCACAAAGGGGAAAACGCCACGGACGGGAGGAAATTTACTCTAGACTCAAGTCTGCAGAGGAATGACTAGGAACTTACAGCCTGAATTGCCAGCCGCAAGGGTGACATTCTTGACCCTCCGGCACTCACACAGCACTGTATTGCATCTTATTTTTCAAGTGCAAATTGTGGCAGTTGCCGGTGCTGCTGCTTTTCTTATTCCTATGCCAGAAAAGCATCTACCGTTATCTGCAGAGACGTCCACTTTTTACAGAGGCCCTACAACAGCTAAGGCAGTTGGCTTCATATTTCCTCATTCTTCCCATCCCTGGGGGATTAGTACACAGGCACTATCTTTGCAGCAGGGACAGTTCAATAAACTCTCTACACGGCTTCACTGAACTGTCACTCACTGAAACAGAAGGTTAGACCAAGACTCATGAGATGGCCAGCACACTTTGGCCAGCACAGCAGCAGAGATCTGTCCTAAATTCGCCCCCCCCCCCTTTTTAGTGACTCATAATTTTCCCTAGATAAATTTCTTTGAGGCTGAAATGATTTACACTTGGCTTCAGCCCAAGAGAAACTGTTTCTAGAAAATCTGTGTAGAACCAGTTGAGTAGTTTTGTCCTTTCTTTTTCAACAGGGGGGAAAGGCACTACATTTCCCTCTTGGTTCTGGTCAGACTTATTCTCACAAACCGAGTTCACAAAAATGACTCAAGCAGCGCTAGAAACAAATCTGGCTCTCACTGACACTTAAAAGGTAGTGGCAAAGGAGTGGGGGATTAGTTCATGCCCTTTCCCCACTTTTGCTTCTCTAGGACAGAGAGAGGCAGGAAGTCTTTAACAAAACCCAGAGAGAAGGAAAGAGGGGCAGGGAAGAGATTCTGCTCTTTTCTACAATAGAAATTCAGGTCTTGTCCACCTTGAAGCACTCTGCGGATTATGGCATTGCAAGGGCCAAAAGGCTGTAACAAAACTCTCTTTGTCTTTGTTAACACCAGTCTAACCAAAGAACGGGTTGGAGAAAGGATGTCTTTGTTAAAGATTCAAACACACGTCCATGCAGTGTGTCCAATACACATGTTCCGCAATCTCCCCTAGGTCCTTCAGAAAATCCAAGGTCCATCAAGGCTCACATTCAGAAGTAAATAGGCAGCAAGTTTAAAACAAACAAAAGGAAGTATTTCTTCACACGAGTCAAACTGTGGAACTCTTTGCCAGAGGATGTTGTGAAGGCCAAGACTATAACAGAGTTAAAAAAAAAACTAGATAAGGTCATGGAGGATGGGTCCATCAGTGGCTATTAGCCAATAGCCAGGATGGGCAGGGATGGTGTCCCTAGCCTCTGTTTGCCTGAAGCTGGGAATGGGCGACAGGGGATGGATGATTACCCCTTCTATTCATTCCCGCTGTCGGAAGACAGGATACTGGGCTAGATGGACCTTTGATCTGACACAGTATGGCCGTTCTTATAAAACCAGGGGAACTCACCTGGACAAAGCCCACATTTCAGGCTTTTTTTTATCCTTCATAAACGAACAGAAACAGAAAAAAGGGCACCACTCCAGTTCTAGAAAGCCTCTTCGCAGGTCACCTTTAAATGAGCTAGGTGGGAAGCCAGCTATTTCAGGGGTTGCTGGTTCTGTGAGCTAGGGGCAGCAGTTTGTCACATACACGGTATTACTTTGCCACTTGATTAACTCGGTGATTTGTCTTAATGTCTCTATTCCAAAATTAACATGGAAAATAAAGGCAAAAGTGAAATAAAGGTGAAAATAAAGGCAAAATGCAATATTATGTTTGAAATCTGGAGCAGGCAAAAGACAGGACATTTTACAGCAAAATCCAGTTGCTCTGACACAGGCCCTGGGGAGGGGGCAGCGTGGAGGGGATTGTGGGGCCATGATCCTGACTATTGATTTTGCCCAGCAAATTACATGGAGCACAGTAAGTGCTACTGAACGCTGACCCTGTGCAACCAAACAAGGTGGTCTGGCAACCTATGAACTCCCACACCTGAATGGCTGCCACACATAGGCAGTACAAAGTCTACCCTCAGTTCATTCTTGTTTAATCTCCCTCACAGCAGAGTGCAAAGTTTTAATTACAACTTCAGCAAATATTTGTTGCAAGAGAGTTCTACAAAGAGCTATCTGGATCCATGTAGACCATTGAGCTAAAAGCTGGGGCTTCTCCAAGTGGCAGAAAATGTAATGATCTGCAAAGTGTATGCCCCTAATAAAGGAAGAAACAAACAATCAAGATGGAGATGTATTTTTAAAGGCCTCAGATGCCTTCTGGAAAACATCACATGGAAATCAACCCTGAGGTGAAACAACTACAACAAGCCGCACAGAGCAGCTGCTCCTTTGCAGAAGGAGTTTATACAGATTAACAAACTTGTGGAGATGGGAATCTTAAAGAAAGTTATATGACTGACCAACTTTCAGCACTATGGTAGCTATAAAAATCCAGGCAAACTGCTCACACCTCACTGAAGCTCTAAAATGATTCTGTTATCCTTTACTAATAACTGAGGAGATCCAACCCAAACTCCTGAAGGCACAGGTTGCAGTCCATCTTCAAAAACCCATTGTTATCAGCAGGGCTGGCTCCAGGCACCAGCTTGGCAAGCAGGTGCTTGGGGCGTCCGCGCCGTATAGGGGCGGCACGTCCAGCTATTCGGCGGCAATTCGGCGGACAGTCCCTCACTCCCGCTCGGAGCGAAGGACCTCCCGATGAATTGCCACCGCAGATCGCGATCGCGGCTTTTTTTTGTTTGTTTGTTTGGCTGCTTGGGGCAGCCAAAACCTTGGAGCCGGCCCTGGTTATCAGCTCATGAACATCTTCAAAGAGTGTTGATGACAGTTCACAGTTATCACTGGGACATTCAATACCGAGAGGGCCTCTGATGTTCATTGCAGAATTTTAGTCCAGCGCAGCCGTGCCACAAAAGACTGTGAATACTGGGACCCTTGAAATCTTCAGCATGCACCAAGATGGAATGACGCTGGACAAACTCAGACTGGAAATAAGGCATACATTTTTAACTGTGCAAGTCATTAATCATTAGAACAATTTACCAACTGTCATGGTGGATTCTCCATCATGCCAATGTTTAAATCAAGATGGGATGTTTTTCTAAAAAATCTACTCAAGGAATTATTTTGGAGCAGGTCTCTGCCCTGAGTTATACAGGAGCCAGACGAGAGGATCACAATGGTCCCTTCTGGCCTTGGAATCTATGAACCAGGAACTTGAGCACATCAATCAGACAGAGTTCCTTCACGTGATATAGAGAAATGGCTTCTGCAAATAGACTTGCCCAAACAGACACTGCACCTCAGCTACTCAGAACAGTCGTTATACTGGGAATGCACAGGCAGGAGGTAAGGAGAGCCACTTAGCATCCATACTGCCTAGAGACACACATCCCAAAATGCTAATCCACATACTGGGGCTGAAGTGAGTCTATGTGAGGCCTGATATGTCCTGTATTGGCCAAACATGAGCAGTGAGGTCAGAGACTCCATAAGCCAGTGCAATATCTGCAGTGAAATCCTCTGATGAGTTAGGCATGCAGCAGTCTTCCCTCCCTAGCATAACAAATAAGTTAACTGAGAAATTGCATAAGGTTGCCTCTGGCAAACCCAGGAATAGAAATTAGGTCTCTAATATGGCTGAGCCAATATAGCCACTGGGTCTTGGAGCTCAACCATATGTATGGGCTTGTGTCCCCCACACTAGGAGGGAATGGGTCCTTGTCCCCTCTAGTGGCTGGTCCACAAGGCATATTTGAGTCTGGGTCTGTCTCCAGCTGGAGGATTGATTAATTTAGTTCAGATTGTAGAAATCTGTGCCGGGACTTTGAAGGTCCAGTGCCAAGTCCTGTTAATGACCCATGTGGGTCTTATAGTTGCACATGAGAGAATTTCTGTATTTCCACTTTTCTTTTGGGGGAAAAATGGTTTATTTAATTCACAGAGTAAGAAAACATCCTTTCAAAGCGGTTTATGGTTAGGAACCATTAGAATTTGTCAGTTATGGTGTGATATGCAACAACCCAGCTGTTCCACACCGTGGTCATTTGTCACAAATATCAGTTGCTTGAGCCACACATTGGGAGGCATGAAGGTTGAGAGGAATGATGGCAAAGACTTTAGTGAAATGGCATCCATCTTCCCAGGGGATAACTTGTGGCACCCACTCCCCTGAAAACAGCAGCCATCTTTGCTAGGAGCAGCCTCGTTTCACATGGCAAAACTTTAGTGATATGGTGGCCAGCTTCCCTGAGGGCAATCTGTGGCTTTGCAGACGGTGGCCATCTTAACTAGTGGCATCGCTGCCCCCCCACTAGCAAGACCCTGGCCATCTTTCCTGAGGGCATGAGTAGCTTCAATTCCACTACAGAACTTCACTTCCATTGTAAGTTAGGGGAAATAGTGGCTGTTTAGACGAAGGGAACATTGGGAAATATAGGAAAATAAACTTTGCTTGATTCCAACCTAATTTCTTTAAACAAATATACATCCAGCATCTCCTTGCAATGAGAGTGAAGTATGGAAAGTGTGAATGAAAACAAACCGGCCATTTGTGAGCAAAAGGCATGCAAAAAAAGGGATCAACAGATAAAAAAAATCCTTTTTATTACAAATGATTGGAAACTGGGATCTTTAACCCACACTAAAGAAAAGAAAAGCATTTCCTTGAAAGTCCCCAGAAAACTCAATCCTCATCACAGACTATGTGCTGCTCATTTGGGAATTCCACATTTCACGGGAAAGAATGCAAAATCTCTCTGTCACCTGCATGTAATGTAGCCTAGTCAAATTCATGCCAATAAAGCCTTTATACCACTCAACAACGACATGAATTCCCTCTATATAATCTTAGAGTATAAACCCCTAGTCCAGGAACGTGCCTGCAGATACAGAACCTGGTACCCCGTTGGCGCTGCCTAAACGCTAGACAGTATGAATGATAAGATGACAGACACAGAGATTAGATCGTATATCCAGCACTGCCAAACCCTGGACCCCACTCAGAAGTTTCTTGGGCTGTTGAATCGTTTTAGCTACCTCTGATTTACTTGGTTTCCTGGTAAGTCTTCACGCTCCGAACCAATTGGAACGATTTCATCCTCAGCAGGGTTGGATTTTCTGACTAACAGAAATGTGAGCATCTGGTTAAAACATTGAAGTCCCGTCTGTGCTTCCCTTTTATGGGCGATTTTATAGCTTCTGTATAATCCATTAGGTTACGAGCTGCCCTTTGATCCTTGTTTGCCCCTCACCTTCTGTTTCTGGTTGATTTTGTCCCTTGCTGGCCACCTCATCTCTGTGCCGCTCACACCATTCACCTCACTTAGAGATGTTTCCTTTGGGCTCCCTGGACTGGATTTTCAGCACTGCTAACAGTTACTTCCATCACTCCAGCTAACGCCGGTGCTGTGCCGGGGGCCTATGATGCCATGTGCCCCATTAAATACACTCCCCCATCCAGGAGCCCGCAGAGCTGGCTGGGAGGGGATCCCAGGCGACCAGCCTAGCCTGGAACATCCTCAGAGCCTGGGTGGATGGAAATAATCCACTTGGAACATAGGGTGCAGCCTCCCTCCTGCAGCTGCAGGTGGATCTATGGAGACACCAGCTGGCAGCTGCCCAGACAAGACGCAGTTGTGATAGGCCTCCTGGTGCCCAGGCACATTGGCAGAGGAAGGGAGTGCTGGAAACTATCCACCTCAGCACCCCTGAGCAAGAGCCAGCCATGTGCTGGTGTGTGTGGGGGGGAGGGTGATGACACTGAGATGGCTGCACTAATGGGAGCAGCGTCTGTATCTACCGCACAGGAATAGCAGGGGAAGGAGTGCTTCCCAGCAGCCAGGAGGCATTATGCCTCTCAAGACATACACCTCCACCTGGGCACGCCTGCTCATTCTACCCAGCATGGCTCCGCCTTGCACTGAGCCTTTGGTCTTTGTGGCCCAGAATTCTTGCAATAATATTGTAGGGTAAGCGGCTAAATACAAGTTCTCCGTTATTTCCTTGATTAACCGTTCTCTCCCTACTCTGCACAAGCGTGCTCCCTCCGGGCTTAGCAAATTCAAGGGAGCAAGCCAGCGTGTAGTGAGGGGCTGAAAATTGGCTTGGTTAAAATAAGAGGAACGCCCGAAACCCATATCAAGTCTGAGGTCCCATTGTGATGCAGTACCTAAGAGGAATTTTTAACAGTGAAGGGAAATGGAATGATGGTGGATTCTCCATGACTTGAAAATTTTAAATCAAGACTGGACACCTCTCACAAAAAAGATACATTCTAGCTGAAGCTGTGAGCTTAATGCAGGAATCACTGGGTGGAACTGTCTGGCCTGTGTTATGCAGGAGTTCAGACTAAATTGTTATATCCTTGGGGGCAACAGTTTTAGGAAGAAATCACTGGAGACACCGAGAGCTGTAAATCTTGAAAGCAGCCATTTATTGCCACACACTGAACTAACCAAAAACCAGCCAAAACTGGCTGGGCTATCCCCTAATAATCTTACTCAGTTGCCATAGCAACACACGATTCTATTACCACGACAACCAAATACACAACATATTCCTTCCCCCTTAATAAGAATGTCCCCTAAATAAAACAAACACTAAACTAGAGAAGGAGGGTAGACTGCCTCCGTTCCTGGCTAAACCCCGGGGATTATTTTGCCCCATAACCGTGGGTTCACCCTAGCTAAAGATCCAGCCATTGAGGAGGCCTTCTGTCTCTAGGTGGATTACGGCAGATTTCTGATGGTGTTGCACCCGAAAGTGTCTTGGGTGCGGGCCTGACAATGGGCTCAGGGTTCATAGGGCAAACGGGTGAGGAAATGATATCAGCTCGTGCCGGGCAGAGGGGTGTCTCTGCCACCAGCAGTAATGGAGGGGAAAAGTTAGGAACAGGTGACGCTTCATTTGATGTCTCGCCGGAGGTGGTGAAGTCACGCAACTCAACTGAAGATGTGTCCTGAGGACTGGTATGACCTGGCAGCAGCTGATTTACATGTTGCCGCCAGGTGAGATCCTCTGCAGTCCGGACTGTGTAGGAAACAGGTCCCGTTTGAGCGATGACAGTGGCAGGGACCCATTTAGCTCCAGAAGTATAATTCTGAGCCAAAACCGGCTGTCCCGGGCTAAAGGTTCGGTCTTTTGCTCTGGGTGCACGCCTGATGACTTGATCTTGCTGCTGACGTTGCACAATTTGTCGGGGTTCAGAAGGTTTCAGCAGATCAAAGCAAGGGCGCAGCTGTCGCCCCATCATTAGAAAGGCCGGGGATGCCTTGGTCGTAGCATGAGGTGTGTTTCTGTAGGATAGTAAGAAGGTTTCCAGATGCTTTTGAATGGATGATTGTCCCCTTGCCGATTTCAAAGCTTGTTTCATTGTCTGCACAAATCTTTCAGCTAATCCATTGGTGGATGGATAATATGGTGCTGAAGTGATGTGGTGTATCCCATTTGCCTTCATAAAATTTTGAAACTCCGGAGAGACGAACTGCGGTCCGTTGTAGTTTGCAAGTTGTTCTGGCAGACTGAAACCACTAAAGAGTCCTCATAGTTTTTGGATAGTACTCTCTGCAGTAGTGGACTGCATTATAGAGACTTCTGGCCATTTAGAATGGGCATCTACCACCACCAAGAACATGCTTCCTTCAAGGGGGCCAGCGAAGTCAACGTGAATACGTTGCCACGGGTTTTCAGGCCAGTCCCATGGGTTTAGGGGTGCCCACTGGGGTGCATTCCTCACACCCTGACATGACATACAAGCTCTTGCCTTCTCTTCAATAGCACTGTCTAATCCAGGCCACCAAAAATAGCTTTGTGCAATTTCCTTCATGCGCACTATTCCACAGTGACCGGAATGTAGCTGTTCTAACATCTGTGATCTCAGTGGGGGTGGGATAATGACTCATCTCCCCCACAACAAACAACCGTCCTCCTGGACATGTAGGTAACAAGGTCGGGTGAGACCAGAGAGGTCCGTCGAGATGTTCCATGCATCACCAGGTCCATAACTTGGGACAATACTGGGTCAACTCAAGTTGCCTTCTTTACCTGAGTAGCAGTGATGGGTGTATTCTCTACCTGTTCAAAGTAAATGCAACCTCACAGGCGTCAGTCCACTTCCAGGCCTTGTTCTGCCCAAGGAGTTCGTGAAGTGGTTTTAACAGTGTGGCTAACTGTGAGATGAACTTTCCATAATAGTTCAATAGTCCTAGAAATGAGCGATGCTAGCTAACATTTCGAGGAGGGGGAGCCTTAACTTTTGCAGCGGCCTTACGAAGACCTGTAGCATCAATGATGTGTCCCAAATATTCAACAGAGGGCTGGAAGAATTCACACTTGTCTTTGCGGACTCATAGGTCATACTCTTCCAGTCTTTGTAGGGTAGCCTCTAAATTCTTTAGGTGATCCTCCTCATTCCTTCCAGTGACCCAGATGTCATCCAGATAGCACTGGACTCCTGGCAAGCCACACAAGATCTGCTCCATAGCCCTCTGGAACAGGGCGGGAGCAGATGTTATTCCGAAGGGTAGGCAACAGTATCGATAAAGTCCCTTATGCGTCACAATAGTCAACAGCTCTTGGGACTTTTCATCGACATGCATCTGTAAATATGCTTGACTCAGATCAATCTTACTGAACTTTTGTCCCCCAGCCAGGCCTGCTAAGAGGTCATCGACGTGGGAAAGCGGGTATTGCTCTGCACACAACACTGGGTTGACAGTGACTTTAAAATCACCGCAAATATGGAGGGAGCCATCTTTCTTCACTATTGGAACAATAGGAGTTGTCCATGGGCTATGGGTAACTGATATTAGGACTCCATTTGTGACCAGGCACTCCAGGTCTGCTTCGGCCTGATGGCATATGGCATAGTTCTGGCTTTCAGATATTTTGGTTGACTGTCAGGTTTAATGTTCAATGTCACAGTGATTCCCTTCATACTTCCCAGATCCTCTCCAAAAACAGCAGCATGTTTCCTTAGTAGAGCGGGCAGACTGGTTTCTTCTTTAGTCACTCGGTGCACTTCTGCCCAGTTCAGCTGGATCTTCCTAAGCCAAGACCTACCCATTAAGGCTGGGTAATTACCTCTTACCACAAACAGTGGCAATTTAGCAGCCTGTCCATTGAGCTCCACCTTAACATCAGTAGTGCCCAACATGGGCACAGCTTCTCCTGTATACGTCTTCAGAACAGTTTTTGTTGCTTTAAGCAGAAGATGCTGTAGCTTTTCTTTATACACAGTCTCGGAGACCAGCAAGACGGCTGCACCGGTGTCCAGTTCCATGCGTATAGGTTTGCCGTCCAAAAACAGGGTTACCCAGTATTCATGTGAGCCCACTGCCAAAGACAAAACGTGGAGTGGCTCTTCTTCTTGTGATGAGGTGTCTCCTTGGTCATCTTGGGTCTGCTCTAGGGTATGCAAATTTCCCTTTTTGGTCAGCCAGACCACAGGCCTCTTTTTCTTTTGTTTACAGGCACACTCAATGTGTCTCTTTTTGCCACAATGTCGACACACCAGGTCCTTACACCAGCATTCTGATGCATGGTGACCCACCTTACCACAGCGGTAACATTCCTGACTCCCCACAGTTTTGTGGGTAGGTTCTTGTGACACCTTATGCACCCTAGGGGATGCACCGATGGATTGTGCCTCCTTTGTAGCCAGTTCCATGGGGACAGCAATGTCAACAGCCTTCTGTAAGGTAAACTGAGCCTCTGTCAATAGGCACTTCCGTATAGCTTCACTGTGCAGGCCACACACTAACCTGTCACATAGGGCATCATTTAGTATCTCCTTAAATTCACAGTGTTCTGCAAGCTTCCTCAAAGTTGCTACAAATTGTACAACTGTTTCGTCTTCTTTCTGGTCTCCTTTGTGGAACCTAGATCGTTCAGCAATTACCAGTGGTTCTGGAGAAAAATGGGACCCCAGGATTTCCACAATGTCACTGTAAGATTTAGTCTCTGGCTTAACAGGATGTATGTAGTAAGCTGCGTAGCAGAGAGTAGGTCTTAGCCCTTACAACACTTAAGAATATTGGCACCTTCTTCTCTTCTGTAATGTCATTTGCAATAACAAAAAGCTCAAAACACTCAGTATATACACGCCATTGCACTATAGTCTCCTCAAAAGGTTCCAGAGTCCCTGTAAGTGTAGCCAGGGTTTTAGTTTGAGTTTGCACAGTCAGTACAAACAAGCCAGTTCTCACCCCCTTCCAGCAGCAAAAAAGGGTTGTTGGGTTTTTTTTGTACCTTAACTTCTACTTCCTTCTGTTGCTGGGGCAGCACAGACATCCCATCCTCGTCACCACGTTGTTATATCCTTGGGGGCAACAGTTTTAGGAAGAAATCACTGGAGACACAGAGAGCTGTAAACCTTGAAAGCAGCCATTTATTGCCACTCACTGAACTAACCAAAAACCAGCCAAAACTGCCTGGGCTATCCCCTAATAATCTAACTCAGTTGCCATAGCAACACACAATTCTATTACCACGACAACCAAATACACAACATAAATGATCATAATGGCCCATCCTGGCCTCGATCTATAAAACCCCCACTATTCTTCCACCTGCCTTCAGACAGAGGGAAGATGGGAACAGTCCCAAGATGTCCCTGGTGAAACCCACTCAACTCCCTTGGCAGGTGTTCTGTGGAGAAGGAGGCCGAGTGGCCTTGGGTTTTCAGGCCACGGTACCCTATACTGTTATTTCACGGGGTCTTCAGGGAACCCACTGGCACTGGGGAGCTTGTCAATTTGCCATCGTCTCCCATTGTTCTGGCTTTTTACAAGTGAAAAGGCACCTGGGATCTTACACCCCGAGATTACAAATGACCCTCCCTCTTCTCACCCCAAGGGAGCAGCACGAAACCCTGGGACTGTCTCAGCAGAGCTGTGGCTGCGCTGCCTGGGAACTCCAGGCAAGAATTAAATAAAGCAAAGCTCATCCCCGGTGGCCTGTGAGGGGTTTTGGCTGAAGAGCCACCACTAGGCAGCTGACACTCAGGGCCCTGACCCAAGGACGGTACAGCCAACGGAAGGACACCCATTCACTGCAATGGGCTTTGGCTCAGGTCCTAAGTCCTCATCCCTCCTGGCATTCCAGTGCCGGAGCACAGCAGGGACCTGGGTCGAACCACAGTCGGGGTAAGAGGAAGGCAATGCTGGCTGGCAAGGGGAGCTGTGCCCAGCTCTTGGGGTGGAAGTGGTGTGCAGTGTATTCATCTCTGCCCCTGCACCCTCAGAAACTGAATCCATCCCCTGGGACATGCAACTCACTCTCTCTGGGACTGAACATGAAGGCCACCCAGCAACCCCAGCCAATTCAGAACCTCTCAGACAGAGTAGGCAGATATGCACTCCTCATGCAAGTACACTACCTTTGGCTCTGGTAACCAGGCCAACCTCAGATGCTATTCAAGGTCCTAAGGCCCTGAATGGACCTAGCTATCAGTGACCACCTCGCGCCACACCTGCCATTGTAACACTTAAGTGTGGCAGATTCACTTCAGCAGATGGTCCATAGGGTCAAAGTCGTGGGGCCCAGGCAGCTCTTTTCAGGTGAAGGCACATGGCTGTGAACTTCATTCCTCCTCCCCTTCGTAGGTTCCCCATCAATATACTCAGGCTGCTCCCTGTCTAAGTGATGAAGATGGAGCTGCAGGAGAAGAGCAGAGAACAAGGCTCTGGCTACAGGGCTTTGGTGTAAGGTGTGCAGGTACCAACAATGCCGTAACTATAGTAATAAAAGCAGTGAGAGCCAGCGACTGGGGGTCAGGACTTATGGATTCAATGCCTACCTCTGCACTTAAAGTTCCTCAGCTGAAAGTCACCCATTAGTATCAGATCTATGGAAATATCAGCAGTGACATTTGAAATTCTGTGGAGCTGAGGCTGTTACATTTTCATGAAAGTGGGTCGATTTAGTGACAAGCCTGAAAAAGTTGTGACAAAAAATCACAGCTCACATTAATTATTGTTACATGGGTGTGATGCATAAACCTCATCCAGCCATGCTCAGTCACAAACATGGGCATAGGATTAATAAATTAAATACTCAGGGACAAATATTTTAAAAAACCTAAAAACTGCGCGCACACACACACACACACACACAGCCTCAATATCAGGTATATCCATCAGGGGCCTGTGGAAATCAGTCATGTGCACAGGGGGCATATATCCATGGAAACATGTCTTTCAGGTCTGCAAGTCATCTGCCAGGTTTTTATTGTTTGGCAAAAAGTTGTTTGTGATCCAAGTGGAGACACTGTGGAGACACATCAGGAGCAGAGCATATATCAGTGGAGACTAGATACCCCAGAAACTTTCCTAGTCCTTTTCCTTAGAGATTGGAGACATCTACAATGTAAGCCAGAAAACCAGACAGCCCCCTCTAAGGCGGACACTCAGATCAGTTTGGTATTTTTGGAGATACTGATGGGTCACTGAATTGAACACAAATCAAACTGCCTTGTGATCTACACAGACCACTTCTCCTTGGAACCATTGTTTTAGCTGTTAAGAACATAAGAATGACCATACTGGGTCAATATCCTGTCTTCCGACACTGGCCAGTGCCAGATGCTTCAGAAGGAATAAACAGGACAGGGAAATGTATTGAATGACCCATTCCCTTTTGTCTAGTCCCAGTTTCTGGCAGCCAGAGATTTAGGGACATCCAGAGCATGGGTTTGCATCCTGACCATCTTGGCTAATAGCCATTGGTGGACCTATCCTCCATGAACTTAGCTAATTCTTTTTTGAACCCAGTTATACTTTTGGCCTTCACAACATTCTCTGGCAACGAGTTCCACAGGTTGACTGGGTGTTGTGTGAAGAAATACTTTCGTATGTTTGTTTTAAACCTGCTGTCTATTATTTTCATCGGGTGACCCCTGGTTCACGTGTTATGTACAGGGGTAAATAACACTGCATTACTCACTTTTGCCACACCATTTGTGATTTTATAGACCTCTATCATATCCCCCCTTAGTCATCTCTTTTCCAAGCTGAACAGTCCCAATCTTTTAAATCTCTCATTATATGGAAGCTGTTCCATACCCCAATCATTTTTGTTGCCCTTCTCTGTACCTTTTTCCAGTTCTAAAATATCTTTTTTGAGATGGGGCAACCACATCTGCATACAGTATTCAAGATGTGGGTGTACCATGGATTTATATAGTAGAATTATGATATTTTCTGTCTCCTTATCTATCCCTGTCCTAATGGTTCCTAATACTGTGACGAACTGGGACTGTTCTTAATGTGTTCTTTGAATGCTGAGTGGGGAGTGTTGGCCTGGGAAGGTTGTAGGGGAATTTGGCTGGGACTGTCTGCATTGGGGGATGGGAGGCTGGCCTTGAGGGAGGATACCTGAGCATGTAACATGAGAGCCCAGGAAGGGGGTTGGAGGCTAGGTGACACCTCTGCCCGGGGAAACTGGACAAAGGCTGGGGGAGGAGCCGGGGAGAGGCGGGGTGAGAGACGCTGGAGGGAGTTAGAGTTTCAGGAGCTGGCTGGTATAATGGAGGGGAGCCCAGACAGGGCTCTGACACCCCAATGGGGCTGTGGTGCTCCTGGGACCCTAACTGGGGGGGGGGGTGAATCGCAGGAAGCCAGGGGTGCAGGGCCTTGTCTCCCCCCACACTCCGTGACACTGCCGCTGCACATTGAGCAGATGTTTTCAGAGAACTATCCATGATGATATCACAATTTCTTTTCTGAGTGGTAACAGCTAATTCAGACCCCATCATTTTGTATGCATAGTAGGGATTATGTTTTCCAATGTGCAGCGCTTTGCAGATTTTTCATACTGAAGTGTCAGAAGGGCATCCCTGTGTCTAGGCAGTTCCCGAAACCCAAGGGATCTAGATAGTCCCACCCATCCAGAACTGACCTTAGCACCATCAACAACAGATTTGGTCAACCAGTTTTTGAAGTAAGGAGCCCATATTAGGTGGAAGGGCTGCAGAGTCAAGGACTTGCAGGCTTTACAGCTTGTGACGATGTCTCCACTACAAGCTAATCTTCATAAGGGAGTTTCTTTCTCTTTGAGAGTTGACAGTGGAGTGGTTTCTACTTTGAAATAAAGAGTAAAATCTTCCATAGTCTTTTTTCCAGATGCCCTGCTTTCCTTTCTCCTCCGTTCTCCAGGAGAATTACGGTAGCAAAATCCTTTCCAGTTCCCAGCACGATTTCCATGTCACCTAGATGATGTATGGGATGATGATTCAGCTCTGCAGTCTGCGAGTACCATACTCCAGAGACCTCCCCTTCCTTCGCTCTGATCCTTAATGCTCTGCACATCAAGCCTGGTTTCCTAAGCAGGATTTAGTGCTGCTTTCTGAGGTAACACGGTTCACGTTACTGGGCCTGCTGACAAAGAAAAGTTCTTACCCCAGCACAGCTGGGCTCCTCTGCTGCAAAGCACTCAAACAACCAGGGGTGGTCTGGGCTCTCGCTGCCGCTGAAGCGGGAGCCATACAAGATGGAGCTAAGATTCTCACCCACCTTCTCATGAGCTATGTTTTACAAACTAAGGTTGAGATGTGCAAAGCATTCTAGGGAATTTAGGGCCAACTTTTCAGAAGGGCTCAGGGTCAAACTTTCCAGATCTCAGCACCACACCCAGGGCCAGATAGTCAAAAGAACTCAGCACCCAACATGCAGAGCTCCTTGAAAATCTAGTCTTAGTGCCTAAATCCCCTAGACTGCTGTGAAAAGCCCAAACTGACGTCTGAGACTTGATAAAGAGACAGTCATTTTGCTACATTAGAAAGTTGACTCACCTATTTAGGCACATGTGTCCATATGTAATTTTCTCTCCTACCAATAAAACTCTCTGAATTTTCTAGTACAGTTATTCCCCTTTTTTATGTACCTGTGCTGATATAAGCAAACCTCCAGCTGCAATCCCACAATGCAACATTCCTTTCCCAAGCCATCCGTCTGGAAGCCCTTTTGAACTTCACTGCCTAGGCGTCACCGTGACCGTAAGTCCACGCTTTTAAATGCCCAGCTCGGTATTCACAGCCACGTCCATTCCAAAAACCTGCTACCTTTTTGTTGAAAGAGTGGCTCCTAGCTCCTGGCTTGTGCTGCGGCTTGGTCCCGATGGTAGGTGCTCATTGCCCTGACACTGTAGGAAGAGGGGTGTGTGAAGGCCCAACGACTGCTCTCCTGCAGGACCAAGGCTCTCTGCAGTGACTTGGCGAGACTAGGGCGCGCAGGGAGGAGTCCCAGTGCCATGCAAGGAAAAGGAGCTGAGGAAGAGACACCAGAAGGTGAAGCGGAACAATATGCATTCTAGAGCTGCCCACGTGGGTCAGGAAAGGATCCTGGCTAACTCAGGGGCCTTGTTAGATGCAGAATCAGGGCTGCTAGGTGCTAAAGCTTGGAGAGAAAGGAGGAGGTTCGTGCCTCTGGGGTGCATGGAGGGAGCAGTCCCTGAGGGAGTTTGCTCTTCAGGTTATGTGTAATACATAAGCCCTGGGCTCTGGAAAGTCTTTCACCTTTACAAAACTCAAGCTGGCTGGAGCCATAGGCTCTCTCCTGCATTAACAGCCCCTTCGTGTTGTTCTGGTTGCACAAAGGAGCTGGAAGCTAGCTGAGAATTCCTGCAGCATGTACCCAGCCCTTGCATGACTCCCCCATGGCATAGGGGGCAGGGAGGGAGTGGGGAGGAGGTATGGCCGGAGGATGGTATTCTTCAGCGAACCTCAGCTGGCCTGCAGCCCTTTGCTGGTAGGGTCGCCAACAGTCCTGTATTACAAGGGACAGCCCTTATTTTTCATCTCTGTACAACAAGATCAGGAGTTGCTGAGTGCAGCAAAAAGCAGCAAGAAATACCCTGGCAAATGTCAGAGAGTACTGTATTGTTATTATTAATAATAATTATGATGATAATAATTTTGAGAGGAGGGGTGGGGTGAGGTGCTAAGAAAACAATCCCCTATTTTTGAAAAACAGTGTCGGAAGCCCTACGTGCTGGCAAAGGTTTAAGGAAGCCACATTTGGGGAAAAGACTGGGGACGCTTGCTGTTGCATAGACATTTATGCAAATTAGTTCATTTCTATATTTGCAAATAATTTGGTGAGCTTGTCTGGATTCAAACTCACAATCTATAGGAGACAGGCTCAGTAGCCCATTAGCAATGCCCTGACACCGCTGAGATCCAGTGAGTGATAACCAGGGAACCTAGAAATCCGTTTGCCACGGAAAAATACGGAAAAACATGGAAAAACGTAGAATTGGCATTTTAAGAGAATTTTTAGTTTTTGCATTTTGTGAAAAAATAAAAACATATATTAACTATTAACTATATTTTACTGAAAATACCAGTGTCACTTATTCAGTGCACACAACCTTCCCATCTTGGGGTTGATTTTTGAATGCACTTTAAATTTACAGTGGCACCCCATTTATCTGATGCTATCCAGATCAGATAATCAAAAATTGGGATAATCAGGAGAATTGGCAAAGAGCTTTCTATCCCTTATTTTAAGATGGGTGGGGGGCCTCCGGCTGCCAGCCCCAAGCAGCTGGTCATTTGGTTAATACAGAGAGCCAGATAATGGAGGTGCGGATAAACGGGGTGCTACTGTATATCAATAAAGCATGTTCGACTGACACCTATATATATTGTGGCTAGGGAAACTAAAGTTCAGCATTTCATTTGGAAAGAGTCCAGCGGAGGGCAACAAAAATGATTAGGGGGTTGGAGTACATGACATATGAGGAGAGGCTGAGGGAACTGGGATTGTTTAGTCTGCAGAAGAAAAGAGTGAGGGGGGATTTGATAGCTGCTTTCAACTATCTGAAAGGGGGTTCCAAAGAGGATGGATCTAGAGTGTTCTCAGTGATACCTGATGACAGAACAAGGAGTAATGGTCTCAAGTTGCAGTGCGGGAGGTTTAGGTTGGATATTAGGAAAAACTTTTTCACTAGGAGGGTGGTGAAGCACTGGAATGGGTTACCTAGGGAGGTGGTGGAATCTCCTTCCTTAGAGGTTTTTAAGGCCCGGCTTGACAAAGCCCTGGCTGGGATGATTTAGTTGGGAATTGGTCCTGCTTTGAGCAGGGGGTTGGACTAAATGACCTCCTGAGGTCCCTTCCAACCCTGATTCTATGATTCTATGATTTTAATCATGGAAAAACACAGATTTTTATGTTTTTCTATAGGATAATTTTGGTTATTTTTAATCACGGAAAACTAGGATCCCTGGTGATAACTTAAGATGGAGTCTCCAAGACAGACAGATATTACCTACACCCCCCCCACAAACTCTGAAAAAAAAACTGTTCAAAAAATATTAAGGTTGCAAAGTCAAGCGCTCAAAAGTTAGGAAATGCTAGAATGAAGGTTGCCCATGTAACCTCCGTTCAGTCCCTCTGTGCATAGGCATTATGATGCACTCTTTTATGACACCATCACATACTATTTTTAGTCCTACAGGGTGTGGACTTAGGAGCTTAACATCCATAGCACCACCTTCAACTCCTACAGCGAAAGGAGAAACTGGGAGATGAGCTAGGCTGTTATCATCGGTGTGAACCAATCCTTAGTGGGGATCCAACATACAATTCGTCAGCTGGTTATACACCTGCTTGTGGAATATTGGCTATCAGCATTCCGGGGTTCTTGCCCGTTTTTGGCAGTGGGCGGTGGTCAAGTGGTAGGAACAAAGAAATTAAGAGCTAGGCAATAGTCACTGTGGCAAAGCGGTTAGAATTCTATGCTCCTGAAAAATTATTGTAATGAGTCCCACAATGGGGGTCGTTTTTTATCAGCCAGAACAGAATAAACATGAGCCCAGTGCTGATGTGACAAATGTGACATCTGGAGGAGTTTGGAACAAACACAGAAACCTTAAATAAGCTTTTCAATTGAGCGCATTATGAGGACATTTGTTAAACACGGAGCCTCCTCTTTTTACTATGTCAAAGAGCTCTTAGAATAGTCACACTGCAAACCCATACTTTACAGAGCGAGGGCTTCATTTCACATGCTAATTGCTGGTTCACATTAGCCAATTGTTTCGAAGATAACATTTATGGGACACGCACAGCGTGTTTGGAATATTTATCATGCTTCATAATATTCCTCCCTCCCAAGTTCCTAGGGCTCCCACAGATTTTAGTGGAGTTTAATATATATTTTCTATGGGCAATACAAATCACTGGCCTTGACAACCAGGCTTTTTATAACTTGTGTGTCTTCCCAATAGTCCTATTTGTCTGGTGGAGGCAAGGGAGAATGTGTCACACATTTTTGCAGGCGTCCTAGTGCAAGAAATGTTAGCAATATAATTTCAGCAAATTGTTCCCGGAGTCCTTGGAAGGCTTCACATTCTGCACATCCTACAGCATCGCTATCGCCTAAGGCCCTGCTCCTGCAAAGGGGCATGCCCCCATGGAGTCCTGAGGAGTTCGGTGAGGCTCCTCAGAAGCATGAGGATCAGTGCTGGCAGATCTCTGCAGGCCTGCTGCCCAACACTGGATCTGCTACTTGAGTTTCAGTGGCAATCTCTAACTGCCTGCTGCCTCAGCACCCACAAGAGAAAGCAGCTCCACGAACAGAAGAACTTAGGGCCAGTCCCGGCCTCTGTCTGAGTGGTGTTCTGTGAAGCTTTGTGGTGGAGAAGGGCGACAGCGGCCTCAAGAATCTTTTGTGCCCCCCAGTCCTGGTGCAGATGGGCTGCAGGGGTGGTCCCTGGCATAAGCTGCTAACAGTCCTGAAGGGATGTTATGGCATCTGGGGTTGTCAGAGCACAAGGATGCCATGACCTCATATCCTTCCCCACTCCCATGCCCCCTGTGCTAGGGGCAGGGAAGAAGCAGGCCTACATCACCGGAGGATGTCTCCTACCCAGAATAGGGAACTCCTGTAGGCCTAGGTTGCCAAAGAAATGGCTTTTGGTTCAGCCCTTTACTTGTCCTCAGGGCTGTGGTGTTTTTTGTCCGAGGAAATGAATGGGGGGAAAAATTCTCATCCAAACCATGGAAAGGCCACAAACCTATACTGTTTGCACATGTGCCCTCAGGACCATTTGTTACTTGAGAGTCACAGCATGGTTGGAACAAGCCAGAGAAGAGGAACATCTCAGAAGCCCGTATGCTATTGGAGGCTTGGATCACAGGACTATCCTTGACAGTGTAGCAGGGTGGTCACTCGCTCCTGCCCTGAGGGGTTTAAAACAGCCCAGGAGAGGGCTGTGGCTGGGGCAAGCAGTTCCCAGGCTGACTGGGGAAGCAGGCACAGCTGGGGGCCACGCCCCAAACAGACCTCAGCTAGCCCTTATAAAAGGGTTGTGAGCCAGAGGCTAAAAGAGAGTCTCCTCTAGCTGTGGAGGGAGATGGGTCTGACTGCTGGGGAGTGTACCAGGATACCTGGAGCAGGGCTGGGGAAAGGCGGGAGGAGCTAGGGAGCTCCTGCCTGGCAACTCCCCAGGCTGCCAGCCTTGTGCAAGGCCAAATAGGTACTGGGGTTGCAGGGGCAGCCCAAGGGTAGGCGGAGGCAGCAGGTCCAAACTCCCCTTGCCTGTGATGAGTGGCTTGTACACTGAAGTCTGCCCCAGTGAACGGGGGCTAGATGGTGATGGCAGGCTGCATTAGAAGAAAATGGCTTATGTATCAGCTGGTAAAAGGTGGAACACGTGCTGCATAGAAAGGGACAATGAGAAGCCAGTAAAACTAGATGTGTAGAGTTAGTCTGCACAATAGTTCAAATAACTCGGTTCAGTGTTGAGCCAGGATGGAAATGTGGATGCAGATGTTGGGAGACACGTGAAGAATACTTGGTGCAAATGGAGGGGAGTTGGTGGGAATTCTCTGTGACAGGAATATGCCAAGTAAACTAAAGACCAAAGGTCCACCATAATGGTCAGAACACTGGCCAATGAGGAAGAGAGAAGAACAATTACTCCACATAGAATAAGACGAGAGCTGATAGGCTACGCAGTGAAACAGTATGAGCCATAATGCAGGTCGCCCCACCACAGAAAAGCTGAGGGAGTATCAGTTGAGATTGTCGGGTCATGTGAGATGATGAGACACCGGATATTTTGGTCTGAAAGTGCAAGATCTAGTAGTCACAGGACAAAGACCATGAGGAAGACCCAGAAAAGGTGGTTCGAGATGATGAAGGAGACCATGAAGAATGCTGATGTCAGCTTAGAAGATGTACTGGAAAGGAGTGCTTGGAGGCAAAGAACTAGAGCCGCTGACCCCAGCTAATGGAGCAAGATGAGGAGGAAGATGAAGTACTGGTCATCTGCAGCACACTTTTAAAAGGGAAACTGAGCCACAGAGAGGGGAACATGACTTGTACACAGTGATTCAGTAACAGAGATGAGAAAGGAACCCAGATCTCTTCGCTCCCAGGCCTGTCATAACTGCTGAGCAATGCTACTGTCTCCTGTCAGCATGCTATGGGAACAGAGCACCTGTGGTGTGTGGCCTTCAGGTCAAACATAGCCTCTGGAAATCATGGGTCACAGATTCTAAGGCCAGAAGGGACTGCTGGGATCATCTAGTCTGACCTTCTGTATGGCACAGGCCAGATAACATCCCTGAATTAATTCCTGTTTGAATTAGAGCAGATCTTTTAGAGAAACATCCAATCTTGATTTAAAAATTACCAGTGATGGAGAATCCACCACCACCCTTGGTAAATTGTTCCAATGGTTAATTACTTTAACGGTTAAAAAAGTATGCCTTATTTCCAGTCTGAACTTATCTAGCTTCAACTTCTAGCCACTGGATTGTGTTATACTCGTGTCTGCCACATTGGAGAGCCCATTGTCAAATTTTTGTTCTCCAGGTAGGTACATATAAATTGTGATCAAGTCACCCCTTAATCTTCTCTTTGTAAGATAAACAGATTGTCTCAAAGAGCTCAGTCACTGTACACCATGTTTTCTAATCCGTTAATCAATCTAGTGGCTCTTCTCTGAATCCTCTTCAATGTATCAACATCCTTCTTGAATTGTAGACTAATTTATGAGATCCATTGTATGACAGGGTTGCTTGTGATGGTGAGGAGCAGGGCTCAACAGCCCTGGGTTTCAGCCGCCCACCTGCAGTGGTCAGAGAGGGTATATTCTCCCTCCCCTCCCCCCGGTGCGTTCCAAGAGGGGTTTTTTAATCTCCTTCCTCTGAAGTGTCAGGGATGGCCATGGCTGGAGATGGGACATTGGGCAGGGTGGGTCAGGGCTCTGAGGAGGGACTGAGCATTCTCTGTCTCAGGTGCTTGGCTGGCTGGTTCTTGCTCACATGCTCAGGGTCTAACTAATCACCACATGTGGGGTTGGGAAGGAATCTTCCTACAGGCCAGATTGGCAGTGACCTTGGGGTTTTTCACCCTCCTCTGCAGAATGGGGTGTGGGTCACTTGGCAGGATTATCTAGGTAGATTTCACTTAATCATTTCCCTGTCCTTGGTCCCCCCTGTTGTCTGCCTGTGGCACATAATAGTCTAGGCTCCTGTGGGCTCTAATATTTTGGTCTCATGGTGGTTGCTGTGTCTAGTGTGAGGGGGCTGGGTGGTGTTGTGGCCTATGATACACAGGGAATCAGACTAGATGATCTGGTGGTCCCTTCTGGCCTTAAGCTCTATGACCCCATGATGCTAAGAACTGGACACAGTATTCCAGCAGCAACTGCGTCAGTATCAAACATAGAGATAATATATAAAACCTCTCTCCTGCCACTTGAAATGTGCCTGTTTATACGGCCAAGGATTGCATTAGCCTTTATGGCCACAGCATCACACTGGCAGATCAAGTACAGCTGATTATTCACCATGACCCCCAAGCCTTTTTCAGAGACTCTGCTTCCCGGGACAGGATTCCCCATCCTGTAAGCCTGGCCTACGCTCTTTGTTCCCAGATTTATAGCTTCGCATTTGGCCACATGATATTTGCTTGCACATTGTTTGCTTGCACCCAGCTTACCAAGCTCTACAGAGTGATCTGGCCCAGTGACTTGTCCTCTTCATTATTTACCCCCCCCCCCCAATTTTTGTGTCATCTGCAAACGTTGTCAGGAATGATTTTATAGTTTCTTCCAGGTAATTGGTAAAAAAGTTAAATAGCAGAAGGCCAAGAACCTCTGCCTGCAAGCCCCTACTGTAAACACACCCGCTTGCTGACGATTCCCTGTGTACGATCACATTTTGAGACCTATCAGTTAGCCAGTATTTAATATGTGCCATGTTGATTTTATATCATTCTCATTTTTCAATCAAAAGGTTACGTCAAGTCAAAGGCCTTACAGAAGGCTAAATACATCAACACTGTTACCTTTAGGGTGACCAGATAGCAACTGTGAAAAAATGGGACAGGGGGTGGGGGGTAATAGGTGCCTATATAAGAAAAAGTCCCAGAAAACAGGACTGTCCCTATAAGAACGGGACATCGGGTCACCCTAGTTACCTTTATCCTCCAAACTTATCATCTCACCAAAAAAGCTATCAAGTGACCCAGAACAGCCCAAATGAGGCAAACGAACACCAGAGACTCTCCAAGAACTTTATCCCCCTTGTCTAGAGGGTCCGAGCTGTGGGGCAGCTCAGGCTCCAGGCCCAAGGAGCCCTGTGGACAATGCTGTCCTGCCCCTGCCTTTGCATTGCTGCCAAAGGGGATTTAGTACTAGAGTCTGCCAGCCCCACCAGAGACTCCCTTTGAGTGAGATGTGTGCATGCATTTATGGGAACCCACCAGGTCTAAGGACTTGGCAGGTGAGGCCCCAGCTGCCCTTACCTCTGGAGTGGGCGTTACACCAACATTTCTATAGCTTACATCAGGGGTCGGCAACCTCTGGCACGCGGCTCGCCAGGCCGGGCCAGTTTGTTTACCTGCCGCGTCGGCAGGTTCGGCCAATCCCTCGGCCTGCGCCACTTCCCGCAGCCCCCATTGGCCTGGGATGGCGAACCGCGGCCAGTGGGGGCCGTGATTGGCTGAACCTGCCGACGCGGCAGGTAAACAAACTGGCCCGGCCCGCCAGGGTGCTTACCCTGGCTAGCCGCGTGCCAGAGGTTGCCGACCCATGGCTTACATCCTGATTACAGCAGCTTGTCTGAGTCCCTACAGCTTGTTCCTGGCTTTAGCCACTAGATGGTGCCAGAGTCAGGATTTTCACTAAAGGGATAAAGCTCCCATTTGTCCCTCTAGTGCTCCTGTGCCCAGTGCATTGGACTCAGTCAGGCCTCTCCATGGAGGCTGCTGCCCAGACAGCACCAGCGAGCTACGGAGCAGCCCTTGTGCCTTGTTTTAGTTTTCTGCAATGAAAGAACAAGAGGTCGGTGAACCCCAGGGTATCCCAAGATCAGGCCCAGGGGTCAGGCCCAGGGTCAGCAGATGCCCGCGCAGGCCCAAGCAGACAGGGAGACCGTCCTTATTTTAAGAGACGTCCCTTGACCATTTTATACATTAAATTGAAGCTGATGCTAATTGCATGGTACACTTGAGGGCAGTGTGGGCAGAAATGTGCGCTTGGGAGACAAACACAGTTTACTACTGGAACTGGGGTTTCCCTAAAGTGTTCCTTAAAATAAAGCCTGGTCCCTTAATTCCATCCAGCAAAGGTCGTCGCCCGCCGAGGGCAGCAGCAGTGGAATGCAGAGGGTTTGGAGGTGAGGAACAGCTGCACCAGCCAAGTGGCCTGCTAGTTTCCACTGCCCAGTGTCGCACTCACCTTCCGGTGCCTCATCGGTCTGGGCAGCCACTTCACGCCAGATCACAGTAACACTAATGTGTGGTGGGTCTGCCACATGCTCCACCCCCTCAGCTGTGCACTGGCCAAGCCCCCCAGCCAGAGGGCAGCCCTGGCAGCAGAGGGCATGAAGAAAGCTACATTTCTGGCGTTTTGTGAGCAGCTTTCCATGACCCTTCAGTGTAAAGATACATACATTAGGTCACCTTTGCTGGACCAGAAGCAGGTTGCTATAACCATCTGGTAGCTGGCTACCCCAGACTGCTACAGGTCTGTTGCCAACCAGTTTGGTGTTGGAAGGGCGACTGTGGGTAGAGTGGTGGCAGAGGTCTTGGAGGCAGTCAGTTGTATGGGTTATCCTAAGGTGACTGGAATTAAAACTATTCCGGAGGCAATTGCTGGCTTTGAGGGAATGGGGTTTCCTAACTGTACCAGGGCCATTGATGGGACTCATGTGCTCACAGTTTGCCCTCCTCAAGGAGCACATGAGTATATAAACCACAAAGGGTATTACAGGTCCTCGTGGACCACAAGAGATGATTTAATGGGGGCTGCACAGGGAAAGTTCATGCTACCACGGTTTTTTACTGATCAGCAGTCTACATTCGTGGCCCAGCTGGGACACTATTCCCACCACATGACAGTGTGAACGGAGTTACTGTCCCCACCGGCATTCTGGGGGACCCTTTGTATCTAGTTTTTGCCTTGGCTTATGAAACTGTACCCTGATGTCAGAGATGGTTTAATTACACTCTCAGCAGGTGCAGAGTGGTTGCTGAATGTGCTTTTGGCAGACTGAAATCCCATTGGAGGTGTCCACAGCCCCCTTTGGATGCCAGTGTCTTCAACGCTGTCTGCATCACTGTGACTTGCTGTACTCTTCACAATCTCTGCAAAGCCAGAGATGGGCCTTTTCCCCTTGAATGGACCTGTGACAGCGAGAGGCCGCTGGATCTGTACCTCAGCCAGAAAGTGCACCTGCCACAGCTGGGAGCTGGATACACCGAGGCACAGAAGTCAGGGAGGCTTTGTGCTTCCACGTTATGGACTTGCGTGGCCCAATGGAAGAGCGTGAATAGCACCTCTATGAATGTGCTTGTGGGGGGTGGAGATGGGGCTCATTGATTTAGTGGAGGGGGGGGTGTTCAGTGCTTGGGGAGAGATGGGGGCTTGATTTCATGTAATGTATTTATCAATGACATGACCACTTATGAAATGGGGCATGGGGGGAATGATTCACAGTATCGATTCATATTAGGAAGTAACTGAAGTGCGGATTGCTGTACCTAACTGTACAGAGGACTAGTGTTTGCATACTAATTCCTAATTGTCCCTGATCATGTGTTAGCTTTATTATTTTAAATACACATTGTCTGACGTGGTACAGTGATAGCAATACACTTTCTTGAAGGCATACAAATCTTTATTTATATATGTGTTATAAAAGTACAACCGGTGCCCATTCCGAGCCGGCGAGCCACCATTACCACACCAAAACACCAGTAACAACAGAACCTTACAGGGAAAAACCACAAAAACCACTGGAAGAACAAGTGTGAACAGTGGAACCAAGTACAAGACAGAACCCCCTGCCGTGGCATGTCCCCTGGGCCCCCATTCTCCTTTCCTTTCGTTCCCCATTTGCTGAGCACTTGATGCCAGGGTAGGGGCTGGAGGCATCCACAGGGGAGGAGGTCAAGACAGAGGGCTGCATGGGGCTAAGTTGCCCTGCCCAGCCGCTCATGGGGCCTGACTGCATGGGCCACCCAGGCATGGAGTTTCTGGACTGCATCCCAGGATACCAGGCAGGTATCTCAGGCCGTGGTGTGGATAATGGAGCAACAGCTGGTACTCTTGTAGCTATTACTGAAACAGCTTCTCAGCTCTGTCCTCCCTTATACACCATTCCTGTTCCAGGAACTGCAAAGCAAGTGCCATAGCAAAGGCTATGCAGTGAGCTGGAGCCTTTCCTCTGGTCTCCCACCAGGCCTTTCCTCTAGCCACAAGTTCCTTTGTTTGTGGTACTGGACTTGTTGGTGGCTCTCTGCAGAACTTCAACCATCAGTTCATCACAGAAACATTTCCTCTTAGAATGGTCCATGATGGGCCAGCCTGGTACTGCACTGTGGGTGAGCTGTGGAGGTTCTGCAGCCAATAGAGGGCGAGGGGCCTGGAACACGACAGGACACGAGGGTTATTGTCTCAAATACCCCCGTGCAGGAGCACAGAAAAATCCTTGTGGAATTTCAAGGACATACAATGCTACTTTTCCAAACTGAACTTCAATATATTGCGAGAGGGATGCACAGAAGCCACTTGACACAGCCTGGTTAATCACAGCGAAAGAAGTGCAGAGACAATGAGAGGCTTTTTTTTTTCTTTTCTAAAAAACTGCAGAACTACTTGGCTTGGCTGGGTGTGGGGGTGGGCAGGGTGCCATCAGTGGCAATGCTACAAACGCTTTTTCTATCATTTCAGGCCTTCCACATGTTGGAGGGCAGAACAGTTCCTGTGCTGCCCGGCTGGCAGAGGGAGATGTTATTACAAGCTGCTGGTGGGAAACCTGCAGTGTGTGCAGCTGAAGTATTCGAACGTATAGAGACTGACCAGCACATTGAGTGCAGTGGGCTGGTCAGCTACTAAGTTGACCCTGGGAAATACACCCTTCCCTGCAAAGTGACTACCTAGCTGGGGTTCCTGCTTCAGGAAAAGTTTCTATCAGCACCTGGGATTGGTTCAAAATTCATGAGGGAATCAACAGGATGCTCCATTAGCTTCCACATGGCTTAGCCTGTTATGGCTGCATGCAAACACACACAACTCCACAGTCCTCTCTCTTATACCCCACCCCCCATGGCACATTTCTGGATGCCTTTTCAAACCCCAGTCAAATTTGGGATAACTGCTTTTGTCACCTGTAGACTGCATGGACTATCTTTACCTGAAACGGACTAGATTTGTGCCACCTCTCCCCTCCCCCACAGTTCAGTTTCCAGGGGCTCTTGACGCCACTGAGTGGTTACAGAATGGCGTACTTACAGGCATGGCAATGTAAAGCTATTATTTTTAGGAAAAGGGAATGGCCGGACCAAAAATCTCCGCCTTTCCAGTAAAAATTCACTTGGAGGAGTTTTTACTATTTGCATTTCCCGGTCACCATTTTGAACTCCATGTGATGGGGAAGCCACGGCACTGGGATTACAATCCGCCATTGGTGGATACATACTGTTTGCTGGGGCGTCTCATAACTTTCGCATTGGTTAACAGAGCAGAAATCCCTGCCATGCCTATATTAATAATAATAAACGTTAAAACAGGGTCAGAAGCCTACCAGGCTCAGGGGCAGCTTCTGTCCCATCTGTGTTTGCTGCAGGCTCTGCAGCGAGCTGTTCCTCGCAGGGGACGACGGGACATCGAACAGCTCTTCCAAGTGTGACCCCAGGATGTGCTGCTGCTGTGTGGGATCAATTTCAGTAACAGTCTCTTCACTGCCCTCATTTGGCACCTGCTCCTGGCTCCCATCAGTCCCCATGCTGGATTCTGGGGCCAGCAGGGCACCATCCTGGCTAACCAGGTCGTCAATGTTGGCTCTGTGCTCGGTGCAATACCCAGCACACAGTCAAACTCCTCAGAAAACAGGCACAATGTTGGTGAGTGGCCCAAGGTGGGATTCTGGTCTCTGGTTTTCCAGTACTCACTCTTGAGATGCTTAATCCAGTCCCTGCACTGCAGTCAGGTCAGACCCTTAAGGCTGTTTTATTGACACACCTCTCATGTTATTGACAAACCTCCATTCGTAAATGCAACACACAATTCTAAGCTGCATTACCACGACCCAGTGAACCTTTCTGCCCAGGGGAGGAGGTGACAATTCAGGAGGAGTTGGCGGCTGAGGAGTTTAGCACAGAGATTCACATAATCAGCCTTTTGTATTTCAAGGCCAGCTTGCAATGTGTGTGGTAACAATATATTTCATTCAATTAATTAGCTTGGAACTCATTCAGGAATCCAGCTCTTTGCCTGCAGGCAATAATGTGAGCTAATAGAGATGAGTCCAGCAAACACATCAGTATCATATTCTGAAAAGAGGCTAATGTACAAACAGGCTGTTTCTCAGCTCTGTCAGACGTTTTGCTCCCTCCGTTGTCCTCTAGCTCCCAAGGGAGCCCAAACTTTGACTCTTGCTGTCAGCCGGAGCACACACAGAAACAGGAGCTGCTCTTGCATCAGGGACTGTCGCTGTGAAACCTCCCCTACAGGGCCAGTGAGCCCCAGCTGGAGACCAAGATCTTAGGTGGGATAGCAGTTGTCTGAGGAAGAGTTTGCAGGAGCAGGGCCTGGCTGGTCATGGCTAAGTGAGCAGGAGCGTCATAGCTCTGCACATAGTGCCCAGAGCACATGATTCTCTTATTACAGGAGCTGGTTTGGGTTTGGCGTGGGGGGGGAGGGGAGGTACAGTCTATTCAGGGTGCGCTACACCAGGGTTCCTTCCAAAGAGGCTGGAGAAGGCTGGCACAGGCACTTCTCTTTTTGCAGCCCTTCCGTTTCGGTCTCTGCTGATCGTCCTTGGTGCGAAGTTCAGCTTCTCAGCAGAAGCCTAAGAACAAAGTATAGGCAGGGGTGCCAGGGGACCGAATCAAGTTGAATTTAATCCTTCCTCCATGGCAGAGTAATACCTCCCCTGGCCTCCCCACCCCCTGGGGGATTTCCTTCCATCCCCCTAAAAGACTAAAAGACCTGAAGAATTAATCAACTTCTAACTGGATAAATAACCAGCATTTAGACTACAGGAGGAGGTGCCACTTGCCAGCAACGTCACCTGGGTCAAGAGAGAATTGGTACCAGAGATCCAGGCAAAGTGGGGTAAGGAAAACTCCGCAACTGCTGTGCGTACCCAGCCTGCTGGTAGATGATGAGATGGGCATGGAAAAGGGTCCTCTTTCCAGCAGAAGGTTTCTAGCAGAAGATTAGCAATCCAGTGATCCATCCCTGCCTTTGTCTGTAGTATTATAATTCCCTTTCCCAGTGAATTTGGATTTTTCTAGCACTGCACAGGTAAAATCCTCTCTCTTAACCCAGTGCACGGGTCTGCAGGGCCTTGGCTACGCACACCCCTCTTCTTTTAGGGCCTGAACCTCCACCCAGTGGAAAGATGACTTCTCTTACTGAGTGCAGCGTGAGTTAGATCAGGCTCTTGGAGCACAATGTAGACAGCTCTTTAGAGGTGTCCTCCAATCTGAATGGCCAGTGAGTTTTCACCCTCAAAATACCTACCTGGACCCTCAATCCCTCATAGAAGAGGGAACATGAAAATGATCCATTCACAGACAGCGATTTGTTTTTCATGTTTGTTCCTTTACAAAGGTGATGGGTGCAAATGATAGATGATATGTGTCTCTTCTGATGCATCCAGAAGGAAATATAGCAGCTGGGAAAAAAGAGTCTTTTTAATTAGGACAATCAACACAGTGTAAATAATTAAATAAACTGACTAGTTAATACTGACCCACCACTTCACATCTTCAAAATACTTATTATGACACTGCTACATTAGCTAGTATTATCAGAGCGTCAGTGCCAGGACCCTTCCACACTGGCCCAATGGCAGGTGCCCTTGGTTTGGGACACAGCCTCATTCACTGTGCAATAGGTGGTGTGGTGAGTGAGGCAGGAGCCCACCAGTCATTGACAGTAGCTCTCCCAAGATCTCTTTAGCAAACACGAAGACGTCACACATCTGCATCTTGGGCGGTAGGAATAACAGGCCATAGTACGTTATACAGGATTACTTGACAAAGTCTGTGACGATGGATCCCAATGGGGCCAGAGAAAGTCGTCCTCACAGACTTCTATTACTGACTCAGCACAGCAGGTTCGGCTTCCCTTGAGCCATCCCCCTGGCCAGTCTGTCTCCTCAGTGCACACAAACTGCTATGCGGGGTGTGACGTTACACCCCATATTCTTTGTGGAAATATGCTTATAATATGGATATGGTATAACTGAGCTATATTTTATGCAAGATGGGTCTTATCATTGGAAAGGTTATAATTTACTGAATGTGATTACCCGATTTGTATCATTTCTGTATCTAAAGTTAGGAATATTGACTATGTAACAATTACAGCTGTGTGTGTATTTGGGAGACACCCACCAGACAACAGGCTACTTTGATGGGCCATTAGGAAGAAACAATAAAACTTTGAAGATACTAATCTCTCTCCTTCCTCAGAGGGGTCCTGGGACATAGCTGTGACACTACTAGGTCAGGTGGTCCTGTCACGTGGTACTAAACCCCATCTTGGACTTCTAGTAATTTTCCACTAACAGGAGAGGGAGGTCAAGACTGGGAAACAAAAGATTCCCACCTTATGTAAATCTTATTTAAGGCTGTGGAGTAAGGCAAACAGGACAATTCTCCTTTGCCTTCCTGCCCAAGAAGAAAGACGGCTGAAAGTATTTGACGAGACAAAGGAACTGAGCAGTGGGAAAGGCAAGGGCTGAGTCCAGACTAAGACAGGAGTCTAGTCTGTAAAGAGGAAACAACTGGAACTCTAAGCTACAGAAACTCTGCAACTTGCCTAAAACAAGATTTAGGGTGAAAAATTACTTCTTGAAACCAGTCTCTTTAAGATCTTAGCTTAGTATGCTGATTTGGTTTTATTTGCTTGCTAGTCTGCTTTGTTCTGTTTCCTGTCCCTTATAATCACTTAAAATCTGCCTTGTATAGTTAATAAACTTGTTTTTGTTTATTATTAAATCAAATTTGTGCAATTTCTAACTGAGGGAGGCAAGAAGTTGTGCATATCTTCCTCCACATTGAGGGAGGGGGCAAATTTATGAGTTTACGTTGTATAGATTTCTCTACAGCGCAAGACAGTATTATTTTGGGTGTACTCTCCAGAAGGGAGCTGCACTTGAGTGCTGGGCGATTTCTTAGCTGAGTCTTCTCATAGAGAGCTGTTTGCAGACTCTGTGTGATTCTACAGCTGGTGCGTTCCTACCTGTGTGTATGCCTCCAGAGGCCGGAGAGCCTAATTCAGCAAAACAGGGAGAGGGAGCCCAGGCTAGTGGGACAGGCAGGCTCAGTGAATTCCCAGTACATCAGGTAACGTCCCGGATGGGGGGGTCCAACCCATCACACAGGGGTTCCCCACCCTGCTGCCTCCTGGCTTGCTGCTCCTTCTGCTATTTTAAAAGCAACAATTCCCCCTCAGAGTGGTTTATGTAACTGTCTGTACGATCCATGATCTGTACTGGGAAGCTGCTGGTCAAAGTCTGTGGCATCACCATCCAAAAACACTGTGCTGCTTTCGCATCAGACCACTCGTTCACTGCGATCAACAGCTCAAAGGATCTTAAGTAGTCAGATTCCAGTGTCATTTGCATGACCAGCACATCTCTTCTGGGGCAAAAGTACTTTTGCCATCTTGAAGCCACTGCTACCAGCTTTATTACTTGCTATAGAAATCCAAAGATTTATTGAATACTGCAGGTAACAACTCCAGCACACACAGGCAGGAATTGACTTCCGACTACACCCCCCAGGTCAGATACCACACAACATACAAGACAGCAGCTTAACCCTAACTACTGGTGGAGGTGCTGTATACACTCATCATTACACATCTCCTGATCTGAGTCCTTAAAGGGACACTAGTGTCACAAGTGATGCCTACAATCCCTACAACTGAAAAAGTTTAGACGAAAAAAATCTCTTTGTTTTTTCAGCGTGTTTTCTTTGTGCATCTTATAGTATTGAGTGTCTGAGCAGCGTCCTGGTTCACTGGTCTGGGCAGTGAGGCCTGGAATCGGCAGCCATTTACGCAATGAGTATTGAAACCAATTGAAACCTTTCCCTTGATTGCAATGGTCTCTGGATCAGACTCTGAGTAACTTGACACTGCCATAATGGGCAAAGCACTTTCTGCTCCAAAGATGGACAACTCCTGGGCCATGTGGGCTGCAGTGTTTCTTTTCAGGCACAATGAAATGGTTTGTTTCTGAGGAACTTGTTCACAGAACGAAAGATCATTTAAATATTGTCTGATTAATGAGGAAAAAAAATCAACTGGATCATGTGGAAGTGAAAAGTTCCTAAAGAAATAGCAAAACCGTGGCTTTAAATTTTTCAGGCATGCTTTACCAGCTGCTGCCCACTTTGACAATCAGCCCTTGACTGAGAGCCCAGAGCCACTCCTCCCATTTGAATGGACATGCTCCAACCCACCTGGGAACTTGGGATGCTCCCAGCCTCAGCCTCATCTTTGTGAGGAGCCGCCCAAGCACCTTGGCAGGTGAGCACAGGACTAATCCTGGCAGTCCTGGTTGGGAACCAGGGTACTAAACTCTGGAGAGTTTCTGTGTAAATGTACATCCCAAATCAGCCCTTCCTTGTTTGCTGTGAGACATGTCCACGTGCATAAATATTATTAAGAGGATAATTTAAATATGAATTTTGTTTCAGGCATCAATTCAAAGTCACCAAGACATTCAAGGGACTCATGTTGCATAAATGATCAACATGTTCCTTAACATCACTGATGCCATTGAAATCCCTTTGATCTCAGCTTTAAGGTATGAGCAGGATTAGTATTTATGTAGTTGGAGTAGTTTGGATTCTCCTTTTAGCATCTACAAGGAATCCATGCAACTGAAGTTTTATCTAGACAGCGTTAAGATTCCTACGTGCTTGAACAGTTTCTGGCCCTGGATTCATAACTGCATTATCAAACCTGAAGGTTTAAGATGATTGCTCTTTAATGCCTAGGTAGCATGAAACAACTTTCCCAACCTGTAAGCCTTTTTGAGATTTCAAAAAAATTTCCAGATTAGATGATCATGATGGACTCTTCTGGGCTTAAAAAGCCTTATGGGCTCTCCTCCCAAACTGGATTCCAAGCTGTTATGCAAACATGCAGGCCCGCTGACAGAAATTCCAGGCCCCAGGGCCAGGGCCATCCCTAGTGGGGGCGGGGCCCAGGGCAGAAGTGATGAATCCTTTTAAATCACCCTGGCCCCTGAGCAATTGCCCCCTTTGCCCCCCCTCCGACGGCGGGCCTGCAAACATGCTCCTGTTTTCCTCTGCATTCCAGCTGATTTTCTGATTTACAATCGATTCAGGTCTTTCTGGTTAGTCACATGCATGTTCAGCCTTCAGTTTAGCATTTTTGCTTTCTTAGAGAATCAGGACCCTCTCTTTAAAACTAGAGGAATCACGTGGAGTGTTCACCCTAATCATTTTAACACACTCTACATGTTGAAAACCTGAGATTTTTCTTTAGCTTCATAGTACTGGCATTTTGTCCAGGTACAAGCACAGGTCCTGTACCTCACTGCACTTATGGGAAGTTTAATAGAGTTGGCCCCTCTCACTGTTTGGAGTCTGTTATGTCACAGTGGGAATCACAGACTCTCTTCTAACACCAAATAAGGAACTTTATCAGAATCAAGGAAACGGTCTTATTGCAAACATTGTTCCAACTCTGACTCTTCTCTACCCTTATGCTGCCACTGCAGAATATGGCACCTTCATGATAGTGGTAACTGTGTGCGGTTACTGCTCCTTTGAGGCCTGGAATATTCTGGGGGGCCGAGTTAAGAAGGCATTTCAGGTGGAGTTGGTGAGATGTGGGTTGGCCTGGTCTGCAGCGGGAATCCCAGAGACAAGGGCTGGGGATAAGTTCATACCTAGAGACCCACTGGCTGGGCCAGCCTCACTCATTTAGGCAGTTCATTTTCTTATTATTATTCCCATCCAGGCAAAGACACTGCAGTTCATTAAAAATGCGTGATTGGCTTATTGCAGCAGCCAACATGCTGCAACAGACAGTGTGACCAGAAGAGGAGACCGGAAGAGGAGAGGCTCTGGCCCTGCCTCTTCCCTTCTGGCTCTGGCCCTGCCCTTTCATCTCCCCAGCTGCCAGCTTTGTCCCACCCCCAGCATTTTGGGGAGAGTCATGTGACCCTTCGGGTCCCCTTCCCTCCCCCCCAGGGTCCCATTGGCTACAGCGCTTACTTCTGAGCAAGATACACACTGTACGTGTTTACTATAAGATCTTTTAATGCACTGCCTGGAATGGCTGTTGTAACACAGACCAGTCTCTGGTATGCAGCAAGGTCAGACTTAAAGCAAAGAAAATACACAGATCTAAAGCAAAAGGCCGTCCTCGTATTAACATCAGTACCCACAGCAGTACAAGAACATACAACAACAAGCCCTTGCCTCCAGTGATTGTGCCACAAGCACCTAGCTGAAGTGGGAGAAACTGAAGAACACCATCTATGATGCAGCTCTGACAGTATTTGGGACGAAGGAAAACAAGACTCACAACTAGTTTGATGCATACCAGTTTCATAAAGGTCAACGCACAGCCCAAACCAAGTACAGGAGAGACTCAAATGAAAAAAAAAACGTACAAGCTTTGAGAGCGACAAGAACCACGGTACAACAAACTGCTCAACATTGCACCAATGACTATTGGCTGCACTTATGTGAAAGCATCCAAGTAGCGGCTGATACAAGCAAAATCAGAAACATTCATGATGGGATCAAGAAAGCCTTGGGTCCAACTTCAAAGAACACAGCCCCATTGAAATCAACAAGAGAGGAAACAATGAACGACCACACCAAGCAGACGGATCGCTGGGTAGAACACCACTCTGAGCTTTACTCGTGTGAAAATATTGTTATGGACTCAGCCATCAACACCATCGAAAGCCTGCCTGTTATGAACCAACTTGACAATGAACCAACTGTCGAGGAGCTTACCCTTGCCATAGATGACCTCCCCAATGGAAAAGCCCCCAGAAAAGACTGCATACTGTCAGAGGTCATAAAATGCGGAAAACCTAACCTATTGCAACACCTTAATGAGTTGCTTTGCCTGTTCTGGAAAGAAGGCGAAGTACCACAAGAAATGAGAAATGCCAACATCATCACTCTTTATAAAAACAAGGCTGACAGGAGCAACTGTAACAACTATCATGGCATTTCCCTTCTTAGTATCATGGGGAAAAAACTTTGCCTGAGTCAACCTGAACAGACATCAGACAGCTGAGACAACTACAAGAGAAACGGAGAGAACAAAAAAAGCCCCTTTACACAGCCTTCATCAATCTCACAAAGACTTTTGACCTTGTCAGTAGAAGTGGACTACTTGCACTTCTAGAAAAGATTGGATGTCCCCCCAAAGCTCTTAAGCATGATTCAGTCCTTCCATGAAAACAAGTACAGCACAGTCCAATACGACGTCTGTCTCCGAGGGGCTTTCCAAATTCATAGCGGGATCAAGCAGGGCTGTGTACTTGCATCAACTCTGGGATCTTCTTTTCCTTGCTACTGAAACAAGGTTTTGGTTCCTCAACTGAGGGAATCTACTTGCACATAAGATCTGATGGGAAGCTATTAAATCTTGCAAGACTCAGATATAAAACCAAGACTCGAGAAGCCCTCGTGCAACACCTTCTCTTTGCTGATGATGCAGCAGTGTCAACCCACACAGAAGCCCATCTCCAAAACCTCATGGACAGTTTTTCCAATGCCTGCCAAGACTTTGGGCTTACTATAAGCCTAAAAACGACTGACATAACGTGCCAAGGAGTTGAGGAAGCACCCTCCATCAAGATCTGCAATTATGAACTTGAAGTGGTGAATGAATTCACATACCTGGGGTCCTCTATCACAGTCAACCTCTCACTTGAAACAGAACTCAACATCTGCATTGGAAAAGCCACCACAACAATATCAAGACTGAGCAAGAGGATGTCATAAATATAAAGGGAAGAGTAACAACCTTCCTGTATACAGTACTATAAAATCCCTCCTGGCCAGAGGCACAAAATCCTTTTACCTGTAAAGGGTTAAGAAGCTTAGGTAACCTAGCTGCACCTGACCGGAAGGACCAATAAGGGGACAAGATACTTTCACATCTAGGGGTGGGGAAGGCTTTGTTTTGTCTGTTCTTTGTTTGTCTGTTCTGTGTGCGTGCCGGAGACAGATCAACGAAGCAAGCAATCCAACTCCTATAGAGTTAGTAAGTATTTAGCAAGGAAATGTGTTAGATTATCTTTTGTTTTGGCTTGTGAATTTCTCTGTGCTGGGGGGGAATGTGTATCCCTGTTTTTTCTTTTTGTAACTTTAAGGTTTTGCCTTGAGGGAAACCCTCTGTGTTTTGAATCTGATTGCCTGTGAGATTATCTTCCATTCTAATCTTACAGAGGTACTCCTTTCACCTTTTTTCTTTCTAATAAAGTTCTGTTTTTTTAAGAATTTGATTGGGTTTTTTTAGTATCCTAAAATCCCAAGGTTGGTCTGTGCTCATCTTGTTTATTCTCAAGCCTCCCCAGGAAAGGGGGTGTAGGGCTTAGGGGAATATTAGGGGAAAGTAGGAACTCCAAGTGGTCCTTTCCCTGAGTTTTGTCTAATCACTTGGTGGTGGCAGCGTTACCTAATCCAAGGTACAAGGGAGAAATTGTGCCTTGGGGAGTTTTTAACCTAAGCTGGTAGAAATAAGCTTAGGGAGTCTTTCATGTGGGTCCCTACATCTGTACCCTAGAATTCAGAGTGGGGAGGGAACCCTGACAGAGGGTATGGCCAAACAACAAACTGACAGAACACAAAAAGATCTGTGTGTATCATGCATATGTTATCAGCACACTTTTGTATGGGAGCGAGACATGGACCTTATACTCTCATCAGGAAGAGAGGCTCAACAGCTTTCATATACATTACCTCGTCAAATCTTTGGAATCTCCTGGAGGGGACAGTCACCAACACTGAGGTGCTCAAGTGGGCCAGTATACCCAGTATGCAAACACTCCTCAAACAAAGACAACTCCACTGGCTTGGGCATGTGTGTGCCGAATGAATGATGGGTGCATCCCAAAGGACATCCTCTATGGCAAACTGGCATCTGGAAAAAGCCCCAAAGGATGCCCAAATTATATTTCAAGGATGTGGGCAAGCAAGACCTCAAAGAAATGGATATAGATGTGGACACCCGGGCAGATCACACTCAGGACCACAGCCTTTGGAAACAAGAGCTTAACAAAGGTCTCTGGAGTTACGAGAGGAAGCCGTCCATTTTAGAGTAGAATGGAGCTAGCAGATGGCAGAGCCAAAGGATCAAAACATCACCTTTAAATGTGACCTATGCAGCAGATTGTCTCTCGAGTGGGTCTCTTCATCCACAGCCACAGCTCCACTAAAACCAACTGAGTAAATTCTTTACCTCTCAGGGGTGCATACCCATGGTCCCTCAACACTGAAGGATGTCTGCTACTATATTTAACGTTCAGCATGGATCAGTCTGTTAAGTGTCTCTGAATCATACTGGTTTTCTAACTACACTACCCAAACATGCAACAACTTGGTCATCTGACTGTCCATTAGTTCCAGTGACTGTCTGTGGTCAGTTTGGAATCTTTGAGTCTTCTTATTCTGCATCCACTATCTGTAGAGTTTGCTCTATAGTGATTGTTCTTTCTGAGGAAAGAAACGGAAGTTGTCAACTGTTTCTGCTAAACTCCACTCAATCATAAGAATGGCCATACTGGGTCAGACCAAAGGTCCATCTAGCTCAGTATTCTGTTGTCTGACAGTGCCCAATGCCAAGTGCCCCAGAGGGAATGAACAGAACAGGTAATCATCAAGTGATCCAACCGCTGTTGCCTATTGCCAGCTTCTGTCAAACAGAGGCTAGGGACACCATCCCTGCCCATTTTGGCTAATAGCCATTGATGGACCTCTCCTCTAGTTCTTTTTGAGCCTTCAAACATCCTCTGGCATAGAGTTCCACAGGTCGACTGTGTTGTGTGAAGAAATATTTCCTTTTGTTTTTAACTTACTGCCTATTAATTTCATTTGGTGACTCCTAGTTCTTGTGTTATGAGAAGAAGTAAATAACACTTCCTTATTTACTTTCTCCACACCAGTCATGATTTTATAGACCTCCTTCCCCTTAGTGGTCTCTTTTCCAAGCTGAAAAGTCACAGTCTTATTAATCTCTCATATGGAAACTGTTCCATACCCCTAATCATTTTTGTTGACCTTTTCTGTACCATTTTCAAGAGGCGACCACATCTGCCTGCAGTATTCAAGATGTGGTCGTACCATGGATTTATAAAGAGGCAATATATTTTCTGTGTTATTATCTGTCCCTTCTTAATGATTTCCAACATTCTGTTCGCTTTTTTCACTGCTGCTTCACATTGAGTGGATGTTTTCAGAGAACTATCCACTATGACACCAAGATCTCTTTCTTGCATGGTAACAGCTAATTTGGATACCATCATTTTATATATATAGTTGGGATTGTTTTCCAATGTGCATTGTGACATTCTATACCTTGGGGGAGCACCCTGTAACCCCCCATATTCCTCATCTGTATATAATTATATTATATATAAAACATGCCTTGTAAGGTATCGGGGAAAGATTATGATCTGCTGAAAGTAATTTCTCTATCCATATATTTATGTATATGATATTCCAATCCTCCTGTGCTGATGATGAATCCCAACTTTGTCATCAGCAAATTTCATTAACACACTCCTGCTTTTTGTGCCTCCATCCTGTACTCTCCCTGCACCTTAAGAGTGAAGTTAAACCCAGACTCAGACTGACTTCCCACCACCTCTATCTATTGTTGATTAACAACAGTCCTTGGGTCATTTTTCAATCCACATGGTGAAGCTAAGATTAAAGCCCATCTGAGGTGAGATTCCATGAGACAAATGCTTTATTACAGTCCAGCTAAATCAGTGGTCTCCAACCTTTTTATGCACAAGATCACTTTTTGAATTAAGATCAACCCAGGATCTACCCCGCCTCTTCCCCGAGGCCCCATCCTGCTCACTCCATTCCCCTCTCCCTCCGTCACTCACTCTCTCCCACCCTCACTCACTTTCACTGGGCTGGAGCAGGTGGTTGGAGTGCTGGAGGAGGTGCAGGCTCTGGGCTGGGAGCGAGGCGTTTGGAGTGTGGGAGGGGGCTCTGGGCTGAGCCTGGGGCAGGGGGAGGGGTGCAGGAGTGAGGGGTGCAAGCTCTGGGAGGGAGTTGGGGTGCAGGTGTCATATGGTCACACTACACCTAATCTCATAGAATACACTGGACATTTCATGAATTTTACTTTTTATTAGTGTCATTTGTGGTTTATAGATACAAAATCCTTCAAGGATTGTCACATATCAGTGTCACATTCTCAACTGTGGAATGTGCACTGGCTGAGCCTAGGGCAGGGGTTTGGGGTGCAGGAGTGAGGGGTGCAAGCTCTAGGAGGGAGTTTGGTGCAGGAGGGGGCCCCAGGCTGGTGCAGGGGATTGGGGTGCAGGAGCGGGTGAGGGGTTTGGGAGGGAGTTTGGGTGCAGGAGGGGGCCCCAGGCTGGTGCAGGGGATTGGGGTGCAGGAGAGGGTGAGAGGTGTGGGCTCTGGGAGGGAGTTTGGGTGCAGGAGAGGGCTCCAGGCTGGTGCAGGGGATTGGGGTGCAGGAGGGGGTGAAGGGTCTGGGAGGAAGTTTGGGTGCAGGAGGGGGCTCCAGAATGGTGCGCTGGATTTGGGTGCAGGAGAGGATGAGAGGTGTGGCCTCTGGGAGGGAGTTTGGGTGCGGGGGGCTCCAGGCTGGTGCAGGGGATTGGAGTGTGGGAGGGAGTGCAAGTTGCAAGCTCTGGCTGGGAGGCGCTTTCCACAGGCGGCTCCCGGCCGGCAGTGCAGGGGAGCTCAGGTAGGCTGCCTGCCTGCCGTGGCCCCATGCCGCTCCCAGAAGCGACTGGCACATCTCTGCGGCCCCTCCAAGGGAGGGAGCAGCAGGTCTCCATGCGCTGCCCACGCCTGCAAGCTCCACCCCCGCTGCTCCCATTGGCTGGGAACTGGCCAATGGGAGCTGCGGGGACAGTGCTGGAGGTGGGCAAAGAGTGTGGAGACCCACTGCCTCCCTCCCCCCAGGGACTGCAGAGATGTGCCAGCAGCCAGCCACTTCTGGGAGCGGCGTGGGGCCACAGCAGGCAGGCAGCCTGCCTGAGCCCCTGTGTGCCACCGGATTTTTAGCAGCCCGGAAATTGCAATTGACTTGCAGAGGCTCCAGGATCGACCAATCGATCACGATCGACAGGTTGGGGACCACTGAGTTACACTGAAGCTGTAGCATTCCTTTCATTATCATTTAAGCACCAACAATATGCTTGATGATATACAACACAGAGAATACAGACAGCCCTGCTTCCAAGAGCTTGCAGGCTGAGCTATGCAGACAGAGCAACGACTCAGAGCAGCGAATGAGCTTACCACTGACTGACTTTTTGGCTTCGTCTACTACACCCTTGCTAACACTTTTTCAGCTATGTGTGGTAGGAACATTCAACGCCATACTACAGAGGAGCTGCTCGATGCCACTAGTATTTTCAGCATTCTGACATCTCTTCCAACTTCTCCTGCTAACAGCAGGTCCAACCAACATGTGGTTAAAATGCTGACAGCAGACAACAACCCATCTGCACTAGGGTTCTCAATGCTGCTACCCCCAGTGAGGCTGAACCGAGATAAAAGTTTTGCAAAATGTCCTTAGTGTACACAGGGCCCTTGTGGGCATCACAGAAGTGAAGGGAACAGACGGAGGATGGTGGCTTGTTAGACTTCGCAAAGCTATGTTGCCTATTGGGGATTGTTCCACACACAGACTTTGGTCCTATTGACTTACTCTAGGCTGAAGCTAGGCTTACCAGATGGTAACTGCCAGGAACACTTTTTTCCCTTTTCTGCAAGGTGGTGTCACTTTGTATTTTCCAATCTGCTGCTACATCCCCAGCTTTCTATGGTGTCAGCCAATGAATTTAAAATATTGAAGTACTAGCAGGAATTTTTCCAGGCTATTTTAGTACTTTAGGATTCTTCACACCCTTTCCCCCATATTCTTCTTGTTAGAGATGAAGTTTCAGCTTAGCCAGTTTAGCATCACTTCGATTTTTGTCCCCTCCTCATTCAATGCTGGGCCAAGTACTTTTCAATGAAGTTATACAATCTAGTTAGAAGTTCATTCGCCAGAGCCCTCTCCATCTGATTTTGTGCTTTCATCAGAAGAAAGGGGTTGCGTCCCCACTTGTTCTCTGACCAAAAAAATGACAAGCTTTCTGCAGCCAATGCCAGCAAAAGGAGATCTTTCCATCCAGAGGAACTAGGAATAGTTCAGGCAGGATAGACTGTGAAAATTGCAAGTGATGGAGGAACCATGGTGTAAATAAAACCAGCAAGGCTATTTCATGGCCTGAAAGAAGTAGTTAGGTACAGTCAATGGAAAGGGGTGGCATTTAGTATTGTATTAGTAAGAACAGGCAGATATGATGCAAGTACGTAACTAAACAATAAGCAACAGAAGGTGCATTGCTTGGGTGGTGGCACATTATTGCTTAGAGGCATCACAAAGACTAGTCTCACCTACCTGTGCGGTGCACCTATAGCTGAACTTGGGACATATGCAAAACATTTGCATTAGAAGTTTGCCCTTTGTGAGTGTGTTGTGCTTCTGGGAACATAAAATGCTCCCTGGGCCATTCTGCTGCAGTTTGACCTGGGCAGCCCAGAAAGCTGAGTGGAACTGGCTGACTTTCCGTACATGGCTGGAGCCAGAGGCGTCAGGTGTTTATATAAACGATGTGTTTTTTCTCATGATCTATCCTACCCCATCTCCTCCCCACAAAGGAGAAGATAAAACCAACTCCTACCCTATTGGCTACGCTGCCTGAATTATGAGCAGGAATCTCACTGAAAAGGGCCGCTTTGTACTTTTGTTTGAGTCAGTATTTGAAAAACACACAAATCTACATTGCCCCCAAAATGCCCAGAAAATGTCACAAGAGCAATATGCCCTAAATTACATGACAATTCTTACTTTCACTCATTTCTAATTTTGGAAAGAACAGTTTGTTACTTTCCCTTCTAGAACAATGGGAATGGCAAGAAGTTCCCCAAAGCACCACAGAGGGAGTTTGTCCTACTGGAACTTTTTTGTCACATCCCCTTTCAATACAGAGCAGTCTAGTGTGTCCCACTAGGAGCAGGTGCGTGGCTACATCATCACTGGAAAGGCCCAAGTGACCAATACCAATATGCCTTTGGAGAGTCCAGGCCTAAAGTTGCACGCCAATCACTAGCTGGTGCACAAAAAGGCAAAATTTCCAAAAGAGCATGAGTGGCATCAGAACTCTAGCCTTCAGCTTGGCTCATAAGTGAAGGCCCCTCCTAAGTTATAGGGACTGGCACGGTCATCAAATTGCTAAAAAACCACAATCTTTATTTTGTCCTTTAGGAATTAGTCAGCCAGTGGCTTCTCAGAGGGACTCATTAGTTTCCCACTTGCCTGAAGAAGGAAGGGAGGGCAACAAATAAGCCCTTGGGGATCCATTAAATATAATTCACTAAATAAAACATAGTGCAAAGCAATACCTGGAGGAAAAGAAAAGAACTGATGACAAAGCCTAGCCCTGAAATGAATGTGTGATTTCTTCATTAAAATGCTCCAGCTACACAATCGCTGTTTTTGCCAAGTGCCATGGGTGTTAGGGAAGTGTCTAAAGGTGGCACATACATTATACAGGGCTTTGAATGCGTCTGGGGAAAAATACCCTCTGGGCTACAATTTCTCAGGCTCAATCTCAGCCCAAAGATGGTTTTTATTACAGTAGGAAGTTTGGTGCCAGGTAGCCTAGTCATGCATAGAAAGCAGCATGTCCTACAGTTTCCTCCACTGCCTCCTCCTGCAGTATTTTTCAAATGTTATGTTTTTATACAACCTGCTTTTCAAAACTTCACTCTTGCACTGGGCTGAGGGCCAGATGGCCTCGGCCCCCAGAAGAGCATGTGGGAGAGGTTCCCCCATCTGCTCCCACCATTCTGTCCCAAGATGCCATCTCCAGCCTCCCTTCAAATCCCTTCAGTGATTCCACCTTCTGCATCAGGTTTCCCTCCCTGAAATGCTGGTGGGAATATCTAGTGACATGCATATTCAGCTCCCTGCACAGTGGAGCTCACAATCCCCCCCCCCCCCTCCAAGGGAACAAGGAGGAGGCAAAGTAAACCCCAGTTCAGAGCGAGCTCAAGAATGGCAACACGGATGCATTTGCTTGTGCCAGAGTGTCTCTGAAAGAGCCCCTGGATTCAGAGCTGGGCATAAGCAACACATTTGAACTGCCACCTCAGTGCTTTCTAAGCCAGAGAAACTGAGAAACATTATTTGGTTCTTCCTATTCCTGCTTCTTTACTGCCATAAAAATAGGATCTCACTTTCCCATGAGTTTACCCTCCCCACTTGCTTCTGCCTCTGAAATCATTTCTCAGGTGTTTCAAGAATGATTACGATGACAAAAACGCAAAGTAAACCAACCCAAACTTCTGACACCCAGAGTTCAAACTGAACTGGGCTAAAGCCTCCAAGTTCAGTCCCTCTTTTTATTTATGTATTTCCACACTTCCCACTTTTAGCCAAAAGCACCAGCACAGGCCTCCATCATGGCCTTCTGCACCACCTCCTATGTTGGAAAGATGTCCAGCCTGACTTTTAGACGCCAGTGGTTCAGATCTTTTAGGAAGTTTCAGCCAGAACTATAACTGTAGATGAGGCATAGGAGAAGCAAGAGCAGCTGAATTTCCATAGAACAGAGATCATGGATATACCCCTGGAAACAAATACTGGAGACACACGATAAAGTCTGTAAGCAGGCCTGTCTCTGCCAGGAAACAGTTCTCAGCTTCGAAAAACACAGCAGCAGCTCTTGGTAATTATCCAGTCCAAAGCATACACATTCTACAACTTCATTCTGGAGACGCCAGGGCCTCAGAAAGCAGATGCTGATTCTGGAAATCAGTGTAGGTATCGTAACCGCACTTGAAGAAAGACTTCTGGAGAGATTTGGGGAGCATATTTTCTTTACCCAACTGGTGACTTAGTGTCTGTTTTGGAGCATGGGGAATTCCCTTCTTCATAATAGCTAGTTAACTCAGAGCGGTTTAGCATACACTGGCTCCAAGATATGGTGAACCAGAACCAGGAACAGGCTTCCTAGAAACGTCACACTGAGAAGGGAGACCAGGACGTAGCGGCCAATAAAGAAGGTGTCCACGATCTGAAGAGAATGGAAAGGTCACAAATTACACAGCAGCATTTCCTTCTTTATCACTGTTAACAAAAGCCCTACTGCAGGTACCATGTCAATTTGACCACAGTTTAAGTAAGTGTTCTCTGTGGGCTGGAAGATGGTGTGCCAGGCAGTAGAAAATAGAACAGAATAGAACTTTTGGCCTTCCGAAAAGGAAAAGCCAGCCAAGATAAAGGGGGCAGCCAAGATAAAGGGGGATGTCTTCTCCCTCTGGGGCTGTGCGCACCAATTCCAAAGCAGCCTCAGCCAGGATGAAATTCTAAGCCTGTGCTGCTGAATACTAACTCACAGTGCTAGCATTTGACCCATAGAGCTGCCATCCTCTTATTTTAAATTTAACAGGTTCACATGAAACACATTCATGGTAGTACTCACAATGAATTTCTCTGTTGATTCTGATTACCGGGTAGTGGTTCTAATGCTATCACTTGCAAGTGGGTTTATATACTAGGTTCCTTCCTATTCCCTACCTGTCTCAAGCTTAGTCCTAAAGTGAGAGTTAAGTGAGCCATGAAGCAGCAGGTACCTACTATTCAGATGAACGAGATAAAGTGTTTAATCACTGAGTGGAGCCCAATTCTGCATTCCTTGGACACAAACTTCCATAGAATTCAGTGGGAATCTTAGGTGAACGAGGAGTGCAGAATCTGACCCATGAGGTTCAAACCATGCTCAGCTCACTAGAATCACGTGGCCACAAATCATGACAATGAGACACGAGCTGAAATCTTGTCCAGCAATTATTTCCCTGAAGTCAACCAGTTGTTTCATGAACTCCATGTCACACAGCTGCTTCTCCCAGAATACTAGTCACTGATCTTTATATTTATGGGCATTGATATCAGGCACCACTGTACTTACAGAGGATATGTAGCAGGAAAAGAATATCTCATTATTTAGTGACGATGCTGACACAGACGGTAGACAAAGTGATAGTGAGAAACACCAACCAGAAAGCCCAGGATTATGAAATCATCCTCCGAGCTTCTGGGATTGCTTATAACAAAGGTGAGTATTATGAAACAGTGTTAACACAAGCTTGACCTTGGCTCTGCTACAGAACAAGTCTCTTGAGAGTGACATGTTTGCTCGTTCAACACTTTCACTTTTTAATTAGCCAATTAGCAGGCTTTGAGCATAGAAAGCCCAGGTCATGTATTATTGATATCGTATCGAGCCGGGCTGCTTCAGGAGCCAGTCCTGGAGATCCTGTAAACGAGCATTTTGATTCTGCCGGCTTGTCTGACATGTACACTACGTCCTATTTCGACCACGGCCCTTGATCTCAGCTCCAAGATTTACTTGGAGCAAAACAATTTACATGCAGGACAGAGGTTTTTATGGTCAGGCTTGACAAAGCCCTGGCTAGGATGATTTAGTTGGGGATTAGTCCTGTTTTGAGCAGGGGGTTGGACTAGATGACCTCCAGAGGTCCCTTCCAACCCTGATATTCTATAATTCTCCAGGAGCAGAGGGGCAGTTCACACCTCATCAGGGCATGTATGGGACAAACCCAGCCCAGCCTCACAGGAAAAAAGGACACTGGCCTAGGCAGCAACAAAGGATCTGTTGGACTCTCAAGTGAGTCACCCCCCTTCCCTTGGTCAATTTGGGACAATGATGACATAATCCTCACCTGACTCTGATGGTAGGGGGCAAAGCCAAGAGGGAAGAAAGGACATGATAAAAGGGAGAGACATTTGCCATGCTGGCTCCCTCTTCCAACTCCATCTATAGACATCACCACCAAGCAACTGAAGCGCTGATCAAAGGGGAGAGCCTGGCTGAAGGGCAACCAGCCTGTGATGAGAATCATCTAAGTCTGCCCTTAAATTAGGGCACTGAAAGTGTTAAGATCAGCTTACAATGTATTTTGCTTTTATTTCATTTGACCAAATCTGACTTCTTGTGCTTTGACTTATAATCACTTAAAATCTATCTTTTGTAGTTAATAAATTTGTTTGTTCTACCTGAAGCAGTGCATTTGGTTTGAAGCCTGTCAGAGACTCCCCTTGGGATAACAAGCCTGGTACATATCCATTTCTTTGTTAAATTGACTAACTTTTATAAGCTTGCAGCATCCACCAGGCATAACTGGACACTGCAAGATGGAGATTCCTAGGGTTGTGTCTGGGACAGGAGATATTGGCGACTGTCATTTGGTTGCACAATCCAAGCAGCGGCTGGCCAAAAGTGCTCACTCACGTAGCTGGGAGCCGCTAACATGCTAGAGGCTGTGTGTGAACAGCCCGGGAGTGGGGGTTCTCAGAGCAGAGCAGAGTAAGACTGGCTCCCAAAGTCGAGGATTGGTGTGACCTAGCAGATCACCGATCCAGAATACACCAGGGGAACGTCACACACACACACCACACAACTCAGTATTTAGAAAGTGAGTAACATTCCTCTGCATGCTAATAATGGAATATGAGAAAGAGCACTTTGGGTATCCAAAACCCCAAACACCTACAGAAGGGCTGGGAGATGTAGAGGAGGAATAAGACAAAACATAGAAAGTAGCATGGTGTGAGCAGGAGTCAAGAGAACCCAACATTTAAATTATGGCCAACAGAGACTAAGCTCTCAGGAAGGTGAAAGGACAGCAATCTGGCTCAGAGCCAGAAGGCAAGTGGAATTAGGGGTAAATGATTGAGAAGGGCAGTGGAGGGTTAGGCAGGGTGCTGAATGCAGGACTACTTGCCAAGTGATTATTACTCTATAATGCTCAAAAGCATGCTGGGTGCTGCAAGGAAGGCAAAGAAAGGTATGGTCCCTGAACCAAAGCATTTGTAGTCTAATTTAGAAATGTGAGCAAGAAGCGATGGAGGCAGCTTGAGCTCCCAGAAACCAAGCACAATTATTTGAGGCCAGGCAAGCTGCACTGCGCAACAAGCAAGAGACAGAGGGGTTTTGAGGCAAGCCACCTTGGACTGCAGCACAGCCGGCTCACCACAGAACTGCCTGCCTGCATTTTCCAGTCAAACAGCCAGTGTTCTGCCAGAGGAAAACTAAGGATGAACAGAAAATTTCCCTTCGAAGGTACCTATCTTCCAACTGCAGAAGAACAGGGTGAACATTCCTCAAGCTCTGAGAGTTCCTCAAGGACACAGGGAATCAGAGTGCTAAAAAGGGAGCTTTTTATCGCTGGGACAGTCAGGTGTGTGATGACAAAGGAACGATAGGATCATTTGCCTACTAAGAGTCCAGCTCACAAGTCTTTTGGTGAAAACTGGTATGAGAATCTGTCAGTACCTACAAGCTAGGACACTGTAGCACAGAGGCCCTGGAAGCTAAAGGTAGATGATCAGGAAAAATTCAAAAGCAATCTGCTGTAGAGGCCTATCTTCCAGCTCCATTCCCAGGCAAGTCCAGCAAAACAGGAGAACTAAGAGCTGCAGCGTGAGTGAAAAGATGGTGTAAAAAGAGTGAGGAATTTAAATCATTAGTACTGGGAACCCTTTGGCAAGAGGGAGAACAAGCACAGAAAGGGCATTCTCCGATGGACCCAAAAGGGAGCCAGATTACTGGAAATGAAGACTCTGAATGTTCTGATGGGTTAATCTAGATTGACTCTTCTGGAGGCAGTTGACATGCAAGTGAAACTGTATTTTAGCAGTGGTAGGATTACAATTGCCCCAGAAGAAGGGCAGTTAGGGGATACGAAGAAGCACTCTAGTAGGGTAACAGTGACAGGAGAGAGAATGAAAAAAGCTCACAAACTGAAGTGTTATGGGATTATCAAAATTAAAAATCCCATTTATAGTGCAAGAGATTTACACAGCAATTTACAGATGCAGAACAAGCCACATTTCCTGCCCTGAAGATTTTAAGCTGAGGCAAAGACCAGACACAGACAGTATGGGGAATATTACTGGTGAGGAGGCAAATGAAATTCCAAAGAGAAGAGAGCACTGAAGTTTAGTAGATAAAATGATGAAGAGTGTTCTACATGGGGCCAGAGGGCAGCCTGATGGAAGGTGAAAAGAACAAAGTTGAAGAAAGAGACAAAGGAGGAGAGAGAAAAGGTTGTGCGTTGCTGAAGGAGCACAGGAGGGAAGATGTGGCAAGAAACTAGGAGGTACAGTACTCGAGGCAGGAGCCAAGCTAGGGCTCCAGGAGGGTTTGAGCAGTGAGGTGATGGTGAGGCATGGGTGGGCTCTGATTAAAAGAGTGACAAATGCCTTTACCTCATGGTCAGTTAATCAGCGAGTAAGAACTGTCCTGGCAGAACGCAAAAAAACTTTCCTGCATGCCAGAAAGATGGCAGGACACTGCAGCTCCTGGCTAGAAACTATACTACGCAGACAGGCTAGGCCACCAAAGCACTGCACATAGAGTTCCAATCCTGACTAGGGACTTCCGCGGAAAGGAACTGGGGGTAGGATCCATAGGGATGCAAAAACCAGTTTGCAAGAATACAAACAGAACTGTCAAATGCAAGAATTCCAGAATATGGTAGTCTGGGGTTACTCCAGATCACAACAGGGATTGAGAGTCAGGATGGAAACTATAATAGTGATGTGCTCCCAATATCTTAACAAGGGGCTCCCACAAAGTTTTCCTTCTTGGTGTGTGATAAACCCTGCGTCCCTAGCATGTACATGCTGCAGAGATGAGAGGTAGGGGACTCAGGATGCTCATATAACCACAGCTGCAAATAGCACTCACTTCGCACTACAGATGGGCAGCAGACTGCAGCCCATCCTATTGGGCACAGACTTGGCTACAGGGATCCATGCTTTTGTGCACTTCAAGTTTGATCATTGCAGCTCACTTTACCTAGGAATGAAGCCACATACCCTGAGAAAGCTGTAGCTGATATGTATCCCTGTAGCACAGGGGTGTCTCAAAGTCCTGGCCCGCAGGCCATCTGCAGACCAAGAACCGCCCACTGCAGCCTGCGGAAACTTTTTTAAAAGTTCTTTCATCCGGCCCTCGCGGCTGCCGGCCGAGAGGGTCGGAGGGTTGGGGAGGCGGGAGGGGAGCAGGCAGGAGAGATGCAGCTATGTCAGCGGCTGTCTGCTGCAGGCACCGCTTCCCGCAGCTCCCATTGGCCAGGGAAGAGCGACAGAGATACCATCACTAGTCGCCAGGCAGCATCAGCCATGGAGGCAGCATCATTAGTTGCCGGGCAGAGTCAGTCATGGAGGCTAAAAGAAGAGGAGTACTTGTGGCATCTTAGCAACTAACAAATTTATTTGAGCATAAGCTTTTGTGGGCTACAGCCAACTTCATTGGATGCATAGACTGGCTGTATTTTAAAGAAGCCTTATTGAGGTTGCAGGAACAAACCATCCCGATGTGTAGAAAGAATAGTAAATATGGCAGGCGACCAGCTTGGCTAAACAGTGAAATCCTCGCTGATCTTAAATGCAAAAAAGAGGCTTATAAGAAGTGGAAGATTGGACAAATGACCAGGGAGGAGTATAAAAATATTGCTCAGGCGTGCAGGAGTGAAATCAGGAAGGCCAAATCACACTTGGAGTTGCAGTTAGCAAGAGATGTTAAGAGTAACAAGAAGGGTTTCTTCAGGTATGTTAGCAACAAGAAGAAAATCAAGGAAAGTGTGGGCCCCTTACTGAATGAGGGAGGCAACCTAGTGACCGAGGATGTGGAAAAAGCTAATGTACTCAATGATTTTTTTGCCTCTGTCTTCACGCACAAGGTCAGCTCCCAGATTGCTGCACTGGGCAGTACAGCATGGGGAGAAGGTGACCAGCCCTCTGTGGAGAAAGAAGTGGTTCGGGACTATTTAGAAAAACTGGACGTGCACAAGTCCATGGGGCCGGATGCGCTGCATCCGAGGGTGCTAAAGGAGTTGGCGGGTGAGATTGCAGAGCCATTAGCCATTATTTTTGAAAACTCATGGCGATCGGGGGAGGTCCCAGATGACTGGAAAAAGGCTAATGTAGTGCCCATCTTTAAAAAAGGGAAGAAGGAGGATCTGGGGAACTACAGGCCAGTCAGCCTCACCTCAGTCCCTGGAAAAATTATGGAGCAGGTCCTCAAGGAATCAATTATGAAACATTTAGAGGAAAGGAAAGTGATCAGGAACAGTCAGCATGGATTCACGAAGGGGAAGTCGTGCCTGACTAACCTAATTGCCTTCTATGATGAGATAACTGGCTCTGTGGATGAGGGGAAAGCAGTGGATGTGTTATTTCTTGACTTTAGCAAAGCTGTTGATACTGTCTCCCACAGTATTCTTGCCACCAAGTTAAAGAAGTATGGGCTGGATGAATGGACTGTAAGGTGGATAGAAAGCTGGCTAGATCGTCGGGCTCAACGGGTAGTGATCAATGGCTCCATGTCTAGTTGGCAGCCGGTTTCAAGTGGAGTGCCCCAAGGGTCGGTCCTGGGGCCGGTTTTGTTTAATATCTTTATTAATGATCTGGAGGATGGTGTGGACTGCACTCTCAGCAAGTTTGCAGATGACACTAAACTAGGAGGCGTGGTAGATACACTAGAGGGTAGGGATCGGATACAGAGGGACCTAGACAAATTAGAGGATTGGGCAGAAAAAAACCTGATGAGGTTCAACAAGGACAAGTGCAGAGTCCTGCACTTAGGACGGAAGAATCCCATGCACTGCTACAGACTAGGGACCGAATGGCTAGGTAGCAGTTCTGCTGAAAAGGACCTAGGGGTCACAGTGGACGAGAAGCTGGATATGAGTCAACAGTGTGCTCTTGTTGCCAAGAAGGCTAACGGCATTTTGGGCTGTATAAGTAGGGGCATTGCCAGCAGATCGAGGAACGTGATCGTTCCCCTTTATTCGACATTGGTGAGGCCTCATCTGGAATACTGTGTCCAGTTTTGGGCCCCACACTACAAGAAGGATGTGGAAAAATTGGAAAGAGTCCAGCGGAGGGCAACAAAAATGATTAGGGGTCTGGAGCATATGACTTATGAGGAGAGGCTGAGAGAACTGGGATTGTTTAGTCTCCAGAAGAGAAGAATGAGGGGGGATTTGATAGCAGCCTTCAACTACCTGAAGGGGGGTTCCAAAGAGGATGGAGCTCGGCTGTTCTCAGTGGTGGCAGATGACAGAACAAGGAGCAATGGTCTCAAGTTGCGGTGGGGGAAGTCCAGGTTGGATATCAGGAAAAACTATTTCACTAGGAGGGTGGTGAAACACTGGAATGCGTTACCTAGGGAGGTGGTGGAGTCTCCTTCCTTGGAGGTTTTTAAGGCCCGGCTTGACAAAGCCCTGGCTGGGATGATTTAGCTGGGAATTGGTCCTGCTTTGAGCAGGGGGTTGGACTAGATGACCTCTTGAGGTCCCTTCCAACTCTGATATTCTATGATTCTATGATTCTATATAGTGAGGAGATCTATATATATACAGAAAACATGAAAAGGTGGGAGTTGTCCTACCAACTCTAAGAGGCTAATTAATTAAGAGAAAAAGCATCACTCGTCGCTGGGCAGAGTCAGCCGGGGCAGCATGAGGCCCAGGGAGCGAGGGAAAAGGGTGGGAAATGGGCTGGGAGGTGGCGTGACTTGTGAGGCTCCAATGACAGCGCGAGGGGGCAAGCTGCCTCCAGCTCCACTCTCCCTGAGTGCTGACCCCGTAGGCAATGGAAGCGCCGGGGGACGGCAGTGTGCCTGGAGATAAGATAAGGTGACGATAAGATGAAAGGAAAGAGGTTCTTTCTAGCTGTTGGCACTGCAGGTCTGTGTAATGAAATGGAACCCTTTATTTACTTTTTTAACCACTGTCCCATGTAATGTTGGTAGGTTGTGTAGGAGAGGCCATCGCAGCAGAGGCACCAGGAGGCACTGAACCTGATGAGGGCATAATCCCAGACACACAGGGAGGGTTAGAACCACCCACTGCCCCATCTCTTTAGGGTAGTAGCCATGCGCCTCACCCCCTGCATCTGACCAGTGGGCAGACCATGACTGTGCCTCCTCTTCCGCTGCTTTTGTGCCCAAGGAGGCCCAGCCCAGCAAGGTCCTGCTGTCAGCAGAGCATGGACTGTGGGAAAGTGGACCGAACACAACTATCGGATGCACACCTTGCTGAAATCCTGAAGGTTTCAACTGCTCAGTCCCTGAGGCCAGACATCAACAAACTGACAGAACTGAAGCATTGCCAGGTGTCTGGCAAACACTAAAAACTCTCTGGCAGGTGAAGAATTGTATAAAGTTGTATGACAGTTTTATTATTTCTAAGAAATGCAAAATAAAAAATACAATATAAATGTTTTCTTTTCTGAACACCATCTTCAGTGACATCATTGGCCTGCTGGGAGGATTTGAGGACTGGCCCTGACCCCAAGGTAAATTGAGTTTGAGACCCTGTTGTAGCACATCTACTCAATAACAAAGGCTACTGTGAAGACAAGGAGAGCTACTCCTGAGGGCGTTCTGTGACAAAAAAATAAAAATTCTGCACACAATATTTAAAAATTCTGCAAGTTTTATTTGTCAAGAAATAAATGCAGAGGCTCAAGCATGGTAGATAGAAATGATAAAATTATCAATAATAATGCAGAAAAAACAAGTATTGGGGTGGGGGAACCAGATGATACAGTCTCATCATATGGTAATGACAACACTCTTTCCATTCCACTAGTATTTTGGTGGATGTTAAACAGCAGCTACTAAAGATAGACATTTTAAAATCAGCGGGTCCTGATAATTTGCATCCAAGAGTTTTGAAAGAGCCAGCGGAGCAGCTCACTAGAACATTAACATAGATTTTCAGTAAGTTTTGATGAACTGGGGAAGTTCCAGAAGACTTGAAGAAAGCAAATATTGTGCTAATTTTTAAAAAGGGTAAACAGGATGACCCGAATAGTTATAGGCCTATCAGCCTGACACTAATCCTGGGTAAGATAATGGAGCACCTGATAAGAGACTTGATTAATAAAGACCAAAAGGAATGTAATGTAATTAATGCAAATCAATGTGGGTTTTTTTTTTTTTTTTTTATGAGAACACAAGTTTGCTTGATAAAAGGTAATAGTGTTGACCTAACAGACTTAGACTTCCATAAAGTTTTGGACTTGGTACTGCTCAACATTCTGATTTAAAAAATTAGAATGGCACTCATTAAATGGATTAAAAACTGCCTAACTGCAAACAGGGAATTGTCACGAACAGGTTTATTTCCAGTGGGGTCCTACAGGGCTCAGTTCTTGGTCCTATGCTATTTAACATTTTTATCAATGACCTGGAAGAAAGCAAAATCATCACTGATAAAGTTTGCAGATGACACAAAAATTGGGAGTGTGCTAAATAATGAGGAGTACAAGTCACGGATTCAGAGCTATCTGGATCGCTTGGTAAAATGGGCATAGGCAAACAATATGCATTCAATACACCTAAATGTAAATGTATACGTCTAGGAACAAAGAATGTAGGCCATACTTACAGGATGGGGGACTCAATCCTGGGAACCAGTGACTCTGAAAAAGATTTGGGGGTTGTAGTGGATAGTTAACTGAACATGAGCTCCCAGTGTGGCATTGTGGCCAAAAGAGCTAATGAGACCCTTGGATGCATAAACAGGGGAAACTCGAATAGGAGTAGAGAGGTTATTTTACCTCTGTACTTGGCATTGATGTGTCTGATGCTGGAATACTATGTCCAGTTCTGGTGTCCACAATTCAAGAAGGATGTTGATAAATTGGAAAGGGATCAGAGAAGAGCCACAAGAATGATTAAAGGATTAGAAAACATACTGTATGGTGATAAACTCAAGGAGCTTAATCTGTTTAGTTTACCAAAGAGAAGGTGGAGGGGTGACTTGATTACAGTCTACAAGTACCTACATGGGGAACAAATACTTAATAAAGGACTCCTCTTCTATCCAGCTGAGAAAAGTATAACATGATTCAATGGCTAAAGTTAAAGCTAGATAAATTCAAACTGTGCGAGTAATTAACCATTGGAACAGTGTACCAAGGGTCATGGTACACCCTCCATAATGACAATTTTAAAATCAAGATTGGATTTTTTTTTTTTTAAAAACCAGCTCTAGGAATTATCTGGGGGAAGTTCTATGGCCTGTGCTATACAGGAGGTTAGATTAGATAATCATAATGATCCCTTCTGGTCTTAGAATCTGTGAACTCCCATTCATCCATGTCAGAAAATGACTCACTGAGGACAGCAGACTGCTCACCTCTGGGCAGTGGCAGGACCCAGCTGACTCCACCCATCATGGAACAGACCAGGGGGTCCTAACCACCCCACTCTACTTGTGCCTCTTGGTCTGGCTCCAAAGGTCTTAAAATATGTGGGGGTGCAACCAGCCAGGTATCCGGGGCAGGGCAGCAGTGGGGAGACCTGGCAGTGGGGGTGCAACCAGCCAGGTATCCGGGGCAGGGCAGCAGCGGGGAGAGTTGGCAGTGAGTCACCAGCGGTCAAAGAAGGGAGGAGAGGGAAAGCAGCAAGTTGCCGCTGAGGCTGAGCTGAGCTTCCATCCCCCATATCTGAATGCAAGGGACTCCCTACACACACTCTCCATTGCTATCCTGCCCTGTCCTGGACACCTGGTCAGCCACAGCCCCACGTCCCCTGACAACCTCATTTCACCCCCACCCCATTTGAAAGCCAACGGCCTAGATTGAACAAGGTGCAACAGCCAGGACAGAGAGGCTGAAATGGGGAAAATAAATCATGAGTTTACCTTCATTTCTGCAGCTGGTGCTGGGAACTCACTGGCACGAGGGAAAAGTAACAGAACCAGTATAACGATCACAGCAGAGAAGAAAACCATAATAACAGAGAATCTGGGGAAAGAATCGGACAGGAAGAATCCCACTGTTAGGTCTCCCAGCGACACAGCTCTTTTTATAAATGAGACATTAACACTGCTCATATTTTGTCCATACCACATTAAACAAACCAACATCCCCATATCCCCCTTCTCGGCCTAACCCCAGCCCAGGTATTTAGTGCAGCCACAAGTATCCAAAAAAAGCAGCCGTCACAAATTCAAAGGAATTCTACTCTTCTTTTGTCTTTCCCATTAAGATATAAAGGAAGTGCCAACATCCTGAAATGAAAGACAGTCTCTCCCCATAAGTCAGAGACACTGGTAGTGAAGCAGTACACAGAAAATCTGATTTTCAAAACCGCTTAGCGCAACTGGTCCCACAATTTCCACTTTAACCCCTAGGTAGCATTGAAAATCTCAGCCTTGCAGAGAAAGGTTGGACTTGGATGTTTTGCTGGAGCCGGATATTGGCTAGTCTCTGTACTGCCTACCCATAAGAGCACTGGGCAATAGCTACGTTTGCTTGAATCAATAATTTTAATTATTTACTCGACTTTCATGGGGTGAATCTTGGCTCAGTGAGCAAAGACTTAAAAAACAGATGAGTCTCTTAGTCAATCAGCATCCTGAGCCAGAACCACACAAGGGCTTTTAGAGTGACAAGCTCCTGAAGTGATTTAATCTTCACTGCTGCAGCAAAAAGACAAATGGGAAAGGCCAAGTCCTGGAAAAGTGCCTTTAGGAACGAAATTATATATATATATATATATATATATATTTAACAGTTCACACCCCAAATCTGCCAATAATCCTTCCCACCCTACTTGGTATGTACAGGTACTCTACACACTATAGCACTCTACGGAGAGGACAGACTGCAAATGAGCTGGCTAGTGTTTATGGACTCAATCTAACTCCCACTGAAGTTAATGAGAGTCTGCTATTAACAGGAGATTAAAATGGATCCTATTCAAGCTGTGAGGAATTAAAGAAACAGTGCCCTAAAATCCAGATGTATGAGGACAGTCAGGCATTTCACCTCGAATAACTTTAGCTTTCTTTATCCAGAAGGCTACATCTCCTTACCTTGCGAAACCGGAAGTCCTGGATAACAGCATGCAGAGCAGCAACATCAAGACACAGAGCAGCGCTATGATAAATACTCCTGGCCCCACCCCAAGCACAGTGCCAGCCATTCTGGAGAAGAGAGAAAGCATCAGCAAACCTGCTTCAGCTGGCCTCCTCTATCACAGAGGATAGATTTTCTCTGCAGGTTCCATTTTTCCTTCCTTTAAAACATGTAATTATTCAAAAATAAAAACAAATACTTTAACATTAACAATTTAAGTGCGAAGAACATCCTGGGAAACTAACTACTATCTCCTCAAGCTCCTAATTTCATTTGGCAATTATTCTTCAGGTAATGCTATGTGATGACACTGGAAGTGTAAGAACAAGATTTTTGTTTTAGGACTAGTTGTTAACTATATTCTAATTTACCCAAATTCCAGCTTCATATGGACTTTTTAAAAACTAAATTCCTATTCTAAACTGTTATGTAGCGTTGTGTGTACTATTAAATGCATTCCACCCAAGAGGAGTGTATCTTAATGAAGTGATCCTAGTGTGGAGTTTGTGTATCATTTGCTAAATATGTAGACCATTTTAGGAGCCAGCTAGATGAAAGGTGCTACATAAATAAAGTATCAGAGGGGTAGCCGTGTTAGTCTGAATCTGTAAAAAGCAACAGAGGGTCCTGTGGCACCTTTGAGACTAACAGAAGTACTGGGAGCATAAGCTTTCGTGGGTAAGAACCTCACTTCTTCAGATGCAACTCTTGCATCTGAAGAAGTGAGGTTCTTACCTACAAAAGCTTATGCTCCCAATACTTCTGTTAGTCTCAAAGGTGCCACAGGACCCTCTGTTGCTTTTTACAGATTCAGACTAACACGGCTACCCCTCTGATAAAAAACAACAAGGAGTCTAGTGGCACCTTAAAGACTAACTGTCATAACTATAAAGGGAAGGGTAATAGCTGTCCTGTGTACAGTACTATAAATCCCTCCTGGCCAGAGACTCCAAAATCCTTTTCCCTGTAAAGGGTTAAGAAGCTCAGGTACCTGGCTGGCATCTGACCTAAAGGACCAATAAGGGGACAAGATACTTTCAAATCTTGGGGGGGGAAGGCTTTTGTTTGTGTTCTTTGTTTTGGGATGGTGTTCGTTCTCGGGGACTGAGAGGGACCAGACATCAATCCAGGTTCTCCACATCTTTCTAAGCAAGTCTCTCCTATTTCAAACTTGTAAGTAAATAGCCAGGCAAGGCGTGTTAGTTTTCCTTTGTTTTCTCAACTTGTAAATGTACCTTTTACTAGAGTGTTTCTCTTTGTTTGCTGTACTTTGAACCTGAGACTAGAGGGGAGTCCTCTGAGCTCTTTAAGTTTGATTACCCTGTAAGGTTGATTTCCATACTGATTTTACAGAGATGATTTTTACCTTTTTCTTTAATTAAAAACCTTCTTTTTAAGAACCTGATTGATTTTTTCCTTGTTTTAGATCCAAAGGGGTTTTGGATCTTGATTCACCAGGAGTTGGTGGGAGGAAGGAGGGGAATGGTTAATTTCCCCTTGTTTTAAATCCAAGGGGTTGGATTTGTTTTCACCAGGGATTTGGTGAAGGTTTTTCAAGGTTTCCCAGGGAGGGAATCCATTGAAAATGGTGGCAGCCGAACCAGAGCTAAGCTGGTAATTAAGCTTAGAAGTTTTTATGCAGGCCCCTACATTTGTACCCTAAAGTTCAAAGTGGGGATCTCAGTCCTGACACTAACGGATTTATTTGGGCATAAGCTTTTGTGGGTAAAAAACTCACTTCTTTGGAAGGTTTTTACCCGCGAAAGCTTATGACCAAATAAATCTGTTAGTCTTTAAGGTGCCACCAGACTCCTTGTTGTTTTTGTAGATACAGACTAACACGGCTACCCCCTGATACTTGACACCATAATGGGCTACGTTCACCCACAGTCCATTTGCATGGTAGGGAAACAGTTCTGGTCATTTCCCCCCACACAGAAATAATCGGGAGTTTCCAGGAAGTTCATCACCTAAAAGTGGTCCGACTGGCACCCCACAGGCCGGATCCAGCCCTTGGGACGATTCTGTCCAGACCGGCAGCATTTTGCTCTACACAATGGGGTCCTCCACATGGGTGTGACTTTGCAGGTACTGCAAGGTCCCACCACGTGGCCGGCCCGACCCCATTTCGTTTCTGTGTTGCAGTGCCGCACAACTAGGTGTGAGGCCCAGGTCCCTGAGGGATAGGAGCTCCCAACTGTCGGGCCACTGGAACCCATCTGAGAGGGGGGTGGCCATGCTGAGAGGATCCATAAGAACCATACTGGCAGATTTCCTGGGTAGGGGGCACAGGAACAGTCTTGACAGTGGGGGCGCTGAGAGCCATGGAACCAAACTGTAACCCGGGATATGATGGGAACCCCTTCGAGCCAGGCGGTGCTGCAGCGCCTACGGGCGGATCCGCACAGGTATTTCGGCTCCCCACTGCCACGGACCTCAACTCGCCTCCAGGCTCGGGGGAGGGGCCAGGCGCAGCCTCAGCTGCCCTGGGGGCCGTTAGGCGCTGACCCCGGGCGGGAGAACGGGAGGCGGCCTGGAGCGCTCACGCCAGCGAGCCTGCCGAGCTCGGGAAGCGACAACCGCCCGTGCCGTTCCCCGCAGCCGGCCTGCCCTGCCGGAGCCAGCGCCTCAGAGCCGGTGTAGCCCCACAAAATGCTCCCCTCCCGTTTTGCTACTGGGAGCGGTTTCTGCCACGCAGCGTAGCAGTTTGGTAAACGCTCCCGGTCTGCTTCCTCTGGGGGGGGGGGGATGGTTGCAAAACGGGAGGGATGGGGTTGTGGTGGAAAACACTCCCGGTCTGCTTCCTCTGGGAGGATGGTTGCGAAACGGGAGGGATGGGGTTGTGGTGGAAAACACTCCCGGTCTGCTTCCTCTGGGAGGATGGTTGCGAAACGGGAGGGATGGGGTTGTGGTGGAAAACACTCCCGGTCTGCTTCCTCCTGGCTAATGTGCCAAATTGATCTGTTGCATGATTGAGGCATACTGTTTTACTTTTTTGTGTGTGAATCCGTGAAAAGGGAGGTAAGGTTTGGGGGAACGGCGCATGCCCCTGAGCCCAAGGTGAGACCACAGTGGCCCCTTTTCATTTTTTCCACTGGCTTCTCCTTGCTTAATTCCAATGACTGGGCTGCTCATGCACCTGTCACTGGTCCAGGGATGGTTGCAAAACGGGAGGGATGGGGTTGTGGTGGAAAACACTCCCGGTCTGCTTCCTCTGGGAGGATGGTTGCGAAACGGGAGGGATGGGGTTGTGGTGGAAAACACTCCCAGTCTGCTTCCTCTGGGAGGATGGTTGCGAAACGGGAGGGATGGGGTTGTGGTGGAAAACACTCCCGGTCTGCTTCCTCTGGGAGGATGGTTGCGAAACGGGAGGGATGGGGTTGTGGTGGAAAACACTCACCGTCTGCTTCCTCCTGGCTAATGTGCCAAATTGAATTGATCTATTGCATGATTGAGGCATGCTGTTTCACTTTTTTTTGTGTGAATCCGTGAAAAGGGATTTTTTTTACTTTACTCTTCCAATTTGCATCATATACAAAGCAATTTTGGGGGCCACTTCCATTAAAAAAAAGTTGCAATACTCTAGTAACATGTATTTGGAAATGTAAAAAATAACCAGTGAAATACATTCAAAAATTAATTTGTAATAATTTGAAAATACACTAAATCCAACATTTGAAAACATTAAATGCTTTAATGGGATGTAGACATTTGCAGTTACATAATGGGCTCTCACTGGGTGATGGTGATGGTTGGTGCAAAAGGGCTGTCGCTGCCTGGGGGTGGTCTACAAGGACCCCTAGGTCCTTCTCCTCTTCCGTTACTTCTAACCAATGCGTCCCCATCTTGTAACTAAAATTGTTGTTAGTCATCCCCAAATGCATCACCTTACACTTTTCACTATTAAATTTCATCTTATTTCTGACACTCCAATTCACAAGCTCATTCATGTCTCCCTGCAGAATATCCCTATCCTCCTCCGAATTTACAACGCCTCCCACCTTCGTATCATCCGCAAACTTTATCAGCCCACCCCTGCAATCGGTTCCGAGGTCAGTTATAAGTAGATTGAATAAAATGGGTCCCAAAACTGAACCTTGAGGCACTCCACTAGTAACCTCCCTCCAACCTGACAGTTCACCCTTCAATACGACCCGCTGCAGTCTCCCCATTAACCAATTCCTTATCCACCTCTGGATTTTCATATCAATCACCATGTTTTTCAGTTTAACCAATAATTCCTCATGGGGTACAGTATCAAACGCTTTACTGAAATCCAGGTATATTAGGTCCACCGCATTTCCCTTATCTAATAAGTCCGTTACTTTCTCAAAGAAGGAGATCAGATTCGTTTGGCACGATCTGCCCTTCGTAAAACCATGTTGTAATTTATCACAATTGCCATTAACCTCCAGGTCCTCAACTAGTTTCTCTTTCAGAATTTTCTCTAGCACCTTGCACACTACAGATGTTAAACTAACAGGCCTATAGTTACCCGGATCACTTTTTTTCCCTTTCTTGAAAATAGGAACCACATTAGCGATTCTCCAGTCTAACGGGACCACCCCCGAGTTTACGGATTCATTAAATATTATCGCTAATGGGCCTGCTATTTCCCGCGCCAATTACTTGAATATTCTCGGATGAAGATCGTCCGGTCCTCCCGACTTAGCCCCATTAAGGTGTTCGAGTTTTGTTTCTACCTCGGATACGGTAATCCCCCATCCTGAATGCCCCTCTGTAATGGTGCTAGTAACCCTAATACCTTCATTGGCCTCATTAAACACCAATGCAAAATATTCATTGAGATATTGCGCCATGCCTAGATTATCTTTAATATCCTCCCTGGCAATAGTCTTCAGTGGTTCCACTTCTTCTTTCTTTGCTTTCTTCCTATTTATATGGCTGTAAAACCTCTTACTATTGCTTTTAATTCCCCTCGCTAGGTCCAACTCTACACGGCCTTTGGCCTTTCTCACTCTATGTCTACATTCTCTGACTTCACTAAGGTAAGTTTCCTTGCTGATCACTCCCCTCTTCCAGTCTTTGTACGCTTTCTGTTTTTTCCTAATCGCCCCTTTGAGTCGGTCGCTCATCCAGCTCAGTCTAAATCTCTTGCTTAGTAATCTTTTTCCCTTTTTTGGGATACAGGCCTCTGACAGCTCATGCATCTTTAACTTGAAGTAATCCCAGGCTTCTTCTGCCTTTAGATCCATTAATATGTTTGCCCAATCCACTTCCCTTACCAGTCCCCTTAATTTGTTAAAATTGGCCTTTTTAAAATTATAAACCCTAGTCTTTGACTTAATTCTGTTACTCCTTCCATTTAGTTTAAACCGAATTAGCTCATGATCACTGGAGCCCAAATTGTCCCCTACTACCACTTCCTCAACGAGGTCCTCACTACTTACCAGAATCAAATCTAAAATGCCCCCCCCTCGTGGGTTCAGCTACCACTTGATGAAGGAATTGATCAGCAAGCACATCTAGGAACATCTGAGCCCTATTATTGCTACTAGCGTTTGTTCCCCAATCTATATCCGGGAAGTTAAAGTCCCCCATAATTATACAGTTTCTATTAGTATTTACTTCTCTAAACACATTAAATAGTTCCTTATCCATATCCTGGGTCGATCCCAGCGGTCTATAGCACACCCCAAGCACTATCCCCGGAGAGGCTCTAGTAGTCCTTTTACCCAGTGTGAGTATTGCCCAGACGGACTCTGTGTTATCTATTCCATCGACTATTATTTCTTTACAGCTTATTTCACTATTGACATACAATGCCCCCCCCCCACCTTTACCTTTGTCCCGGTCTTTCCTAAACAGCGCATACCCCTCCATACCTGTGTTCCAGTCGTGACTGCCAGCCTGGCTGATTGCACCCCCAAGGGCCGGAGTTATCCTGCCCCAGGACAAGCTGTGGCTGCGCTGCCGGCTCAGCCTGGCAGACACAGTCACCTCCCATCAGGGCCGGGTATTGTGGCTGGGGGTTAGGGTGTGGGAGAGTAGGTGGGTCTGGGGGGGTGCTGTGCAGTGAGGGGTGGGAAGATCTGTGTGTGTTGGGGCACTGGGAAGTGTGCAGGGGTCTGGGTGGGGCACTGTGCAGTTGTGGCAGTGGGGCGGTGGGGGGCACTGGGCAGTGAGGGAATCTGCGGGGGGGCTCTGGGCGGGGAGGGGCAGGGCACTGTGCAGTTGTCGGAGGTCTGTGGGGGGTCTACAGCTAGGGGGCACTGGGCAGTGAGAGGATCTGGGGGGGTTCAGAGTGGTCTGTGGGAGGGCACTGGGCATGGGGGTTTGTGGGGGTCTTTTCACGTATTCACACACAAAAACGTGAAACAGTGCGCCTCAATTGACCAATAGAGATCAATTTGGCACATTAGCCAGGAGGAAGCAGACCGTGAGTGTTTTTGACCACAAACCCCATCCCTCCTAATTCGCAACCCCATGGACCAGTGACAGGTGCATGAGCAGACAAGTCATTGGAAATAAGGAAGGCGGAAGCCAGTGGAAAAAATGGAAGGGGCCACTCTGGTATGACCTTGGGCTCAGGGGCATGCTAGCCAGGAGGAAGCAGATCGATGAAAGGGGCCACTCTGGTCTCACCTTGGGCTCAGGGGCATGCTCCGTACCCCCAAAGCTTACCTCCCTTTTCACGGACTCACACACAAATACGTGAAACAGCGCGCCTCAATCTTACAATAGATCAATTTGTCACATTAGCCAGGAGGAAGCAGATCGACCAAAGGGGCCACTCTGGTATCACCCTTGGGGTCATGGGCCCGCCCCGAAGGGGAAGAAGCATGATGGGAGCACAGGGCCGGGATGGCCAGTGTGCGTCTGGCAGCTCCCGGTTTGTAAACAGTGCCATTGTACTGGGCTAGGTGGAGCAGGATTGTTCCTGCCGTACCATGACCCATCTCCCATTGCCCCCGGCCAGCCCGTCGCTCTGAGGACTCTGCCCCCCATGCCCCATGTCCCCATTTCCCCCCGGGGGACCACAAATATGTTTAGCACCAGGCCCACAAAAAGTTAATCCATCCCTTTTTGGGGTGCAGGCTCTGGGATGGAGTTGGGGTGCAGGAGGGTTGCAGGCTATAGGTAGTTTGGGTAGTTTGAGTGAGGGGTGCAGGCTCTGACCTGGGGCATGGGATTGGGGTACAGGAGGGGGTGCAGACATGTGGGCTCTGGGAGGGAGTTAGCAACTCAGCACGTTATATAAGAGAAATGAACTGCAGTGATTTCATATAGGCATAGAAACTGATAGAAGACACTTTTACATATTCAAAATGTGAGAGGCAGAGTTGGAGGGAGGGGGTGTCTGTACAATATTTCACCGCATTCAGTCTCCTGGCTGGATCAGTAACGTAGCCGTGTACAGGGCTGCCCAGAGGATTCAGGGGGCCTGGGTCAAAGCAATTTTGGGGGCCCCTTCCATAAAAACAGTTGCAATACTATAGTAACATGTATTTTGAAATGTAAAAAATAACCAGTGACATACATTCAAAAATTAATTTGTAATAATTTGAAAATACACGAAATACATTATTTAAAAACATTCAATGCTTTAATGGGATGTATACATTTGCAATTACATAATGGGCTGTTGCTGGGTGATGGTGATGGTTAGGATGGGGTCGGGGGGGGGGGGGCCCACACCTTACCATGGCGCTTACCCCCTCTCCTGGAGCCTCAGTGTGCTGCGACCAGGAGCGGCCCCGGACCGCGTTGGAGCCACCGCGCTGCAGTGCGCCAGGGCCGCTCCCGGACGCGGCACGCTGAGACACCGGGGGAAGACGGAGGCGGGGGCAGCCTCCGACATATTCGTGGGGGCCCCTGCAGAAAATTGCCCCACTTGGCCCCCCCCGTCTGGGCGGCCCTGGCCCTGCAACACTTGTATAGGATAGAGAGGAGCTGCGTTGATTAATCTTTGACAGGCTAGGAATTGGAGGCCTGTGCCTTTAAGACCCCAGCCCCAGGAACCCGCCCCCTGCTCCGAGGCTGACATGCAGCGTCCCTGTGAGAACAACAAAAACAGCCTCTGCCCCCCCCACACCCCTAGATTAGCGAGCACAGTGTGTGGCTCATCCCACGGGGTCACTGTTCCCCCCCCTCCCCCTCCCTAAACGGGGGTTTTGTACCCGCACGGGGTCTGGCAGTGTCACCCCTCCCCCGCTTAACCCCGGCTCTCACCCCCCACCACCGATTTTTGCCCTTCAGCCCCTCTTCTGCCGCTAGCTACAGTAGCTTGAACCCCCCCGGCCAGTACAATTCTGCCCCCTGCTCAGACCCTGACAGCCCCCCCGCTGCGATTTGCCCCCTTAATACTTTTAAACCCCCCCAAAGAGGAGGGAGCAAATCGTTAGCAGAAGTAAGGGCAGAGAGAGGGCAGTGGCTACAACGAAGGTGACTGAGCATGCTCAGTTGGACTGAGCATGCTCAGTACACCCAAAATAGCAAAACGGGAGCAGAGCATTTTGTGGGGCTACACCGGCCGCGCGCGGGGACCCGGGCCGGCTGGAGGGAGCGGGGCGCGCGGGCCCCGGGCCTGGGCGCGAGCTCGCGTCACGGACACGCCGGAGAAGCCCCGGTCTGGCCCTGGGGTCGGTCTCGCGGAGAAGGCGGCACCAGCCGGACCCGGGCCAAAGGCGTCAGCTCCTACCTGCGCCCGGGCCGGGCCCCGACCCTCGCGGGCTTCGCTTAGCGCTTTCCTCCGGCTGCTGGAGCGCAAACGACGGGGCGCCAAAGAGAGCCAATCGCAGATAAGCTTCTATTCCGGGCTGTGGATATGCACCAGTCAGCAGCCCCCTCTCATCAGCGCCTCTTGTCGGCTCTGTGCGGCCGGTTTCCCCGGGCAACCAGCGGGCCCGCACGTGTTGAAATTTGCCATCTGATTGGTTAGTGGGCACCGTTGAACGCCAATCAATGAGGCCCGCTCCGCTACTCCGCACCGCTATTGGTTAAAACTCCCTGCCCCGTCCACGGCCGAGCAACTCTCGGCCCCGGCACGTGACAGGCGGTCTGCGGCTGAGGGAGGAGAACAGCAGCTTGGCTCCCAGCGATCCGGGAGGGAGACCCCAGCGCGGCCCCGCCCCCAGCCGTGGCCCCGCCCCCAGCCCCGCCCGCGCAGGGTCTGGGGGCCCAGTTCCTCACCCCGGAGCGGTCTGACCCCTTGCGGGCGAGGCTCGTGCAACATCCCCTCAGCCACACAGGCAGAGCAGGCCACACGCCGCGCCGCGCCACGGGGAAACGTGGCCAGCGCTCCCTGCCCCAGGAATCCCCTCGTGCTGGGGGCCATGTTCCGAGACGCTTCCCTCTGCCTCAGGCTGCAGTGACTCCTGAGGAGCCCTGCAGGCTCTGGGGATGGAGGGGCACATGGGCGATGTATCGTGCCCTGCCCCCTTCCTGTGCATGGATCCCCTCCCCTCTCCTCTGAGATCTGCCCTTCCTAGGGTTACCATACGTCCGGGTTTTCCTGGACATGTCTGGCTTTTTGGGCCTCAAATCCCCATCTGGGAGGAAATCCCCAAAAGCCGGACATGTCCAGGAAAATAGGGAGGGAGGGGTCGTGGTGCTTGGCCGGGGGCCGGCGGTGCTCGGCTGGAGGCTGGAGCCGCTCAGCCGGAACCAGAGCCGGCGCCCCAGGGCCCGAGCCGGGCGGGAGACACCGGGGCCAGAGCCTCTTGGCCTGGGCCGGCCGCCAAAGAGAGCGGCTTGGCCGGGGGTTGGACTGGGCCCCACCCCATCCCAGTTTACCTGCTGCCTCCCTGTTTCAGGCTTAAGCAGGGGAGGGGGAGGAGCAGGGGGGCGGAGCGTTCAGGGGAGGGGGCAGAGTTGGAGCAGGACTTTGGGGAAGGGGCGGAGTTGGGGCGGGGCCAGGGCCCTGTGGCGTGTCCTCCTTTTTTTAAATTAAAATATGGTAACCCTACCTTCCCGGCCCTTTGCCTGAGTCTCATGCCAACCCCAAGGCTAGTTCAGCTGGGTCCCTTTGCTTTCACGGATACTAAACTCCCTAGGTCCCAGCCATTTCACTCACTGCCCCTGAACTCCTGCACCACAGGCCTCTGTTGTGTTTGGGTTTAGCTAGATCTCATATCAAACAGGCAGAGGGATCAGCTTGTCCTCTGTGCCTCAGTGAGGCTGAAGAAGTCCCACCAGTCCCTGTGTCTAGCCCTCAGACAGCTCCATAAAATGTGGGAGACCACCCCACTAGAGACAACCCCTCACATGTCTGACTCCCTCCAAGCCTGTCAGCTCCCCTTCATGTGTGTGACCCCCTGACTGAAGGAACACCCTCCAACCAACCAGCCCCCTCCATGTGTGTGAATCCTGCAAATGAGGGAGCTCCCTCTCTTGTCTGATACCATATAGACTGAGGAATCTTCTCCCCCTGGCCCCCTATACCACCAGCCTGTTTGGAAAACTCTCCTGAGCAACAGTTTTGACATGTTAAATCCCCCTCCCCATCCCACTGCACCTCTCCTCCTCCATTAGGCCCCACCTCTACATGCCCCCAAATTCTTCTTTTCACCTCCTTGAAGACCCCTCCCTCTGCTCTCATCTTGTTCTTAAAAGGATACTCCTGCTAACCAAATTACAAACACTAAAAATATAATAAAATGGTTACAAACACATCAAAACTCATTTATAAATGTTTTACAATAAAGACATTTGAACAATTCCTTTTTAATCTTTATACTTACTGTTCTACAACTATTTTCATAGAGGTTATTATCAGGGGCTGAACTTACACTTGTCAAAGCTATAATAGTGGGCTTCACCACCACAGCCATGGGAACAGCCAGTAAGGAGAAGGTACTGTGTAGCCTGCTATGTGGAGCAGCCCAACAGGGTGATGCCAGAGAACATCTTGCTTTTATTTTTTCAGTTGAAGTACTGAGGCTTGGTGGAGGCCTTGGGGTGGTGACTGGAGACATCTGTGGGGTTGAGAATTTGAGGAAGTTGTTGGATCTCCACTGATGGGAGGGGGAGGAAATCTTGGAACATGTCTCTTCCTTGACATCAACTCTGTCACTTTCATGAGGTAAAGAAAAGTTTAATCAGTATAAATATTAACTGGAGGCAAAAAGGTGATCAAAGGATGTTCTGATTAATAGAAACTGGATTCGACAAAAATAGCAAATTGCATTGTTTCTGTCTGTTGGGCAAGCAGCTTTTGAAGCCAAACAGGAAGATGCAAACAATTCTACTGTGTGATATTGGAAGCTCCATTCTTGTTCCTTGTCATTTAATAAACGTCTTTCCGTAGTAAATTATTAAGTCAGGATTTTCTCTGGTCTGGGCCTGACGAAGTGAGATGAGAGGACAGGAAATCAAACAAACAAGCCTTCCATTGGCATCACTGTCTCATTGTGTTTCATGAAAGGTGTCACTCTTCACAATTTTTTTTAAAGTGGGCTCTCTTTGATAGCTGTGCTCAGCAACTCTCAAACAAGGGCTCTCTGCTGTTATTCACAGACATGATTAATTTGCTGTTTCCATCAATCAGAAGATCCCTGCACTGACAGAATGCAACTGGGTATTTGAATAGATTCCTGCCTTAGGTTTTCTATGGTCAGATCAAGGATGGCCTGAACCAGCCCAGCCCACTCAACTTTAGGGAAATTTGGATCACACTCTGAACTCTGTGGCTCAGGGCTCTCCCTGGTTTCATTCAGGGATAAAACTTGGTTCTTTTAGTATCTGTAACATTTTCGGAAAAGGCAATAGGGAAATTTGCTCTGAAAAGTCACTCTGTACAAATGCCTGCATGCAGCCCCATGTTTAGGATCACTCAAATAGGGAAAATATGTTCAGTTTAAGAAACAGTTAGATGTTTTTTGTAACTGCCAGCCTTGCAGATTCCACCTGGGATCTGAGAACCAGGCTGGGATCTTCATTGTTACGTATTATCCTCATTAATAAAGATCCTGCAGAACCAGATTATGCCCGGAGTGATACCTGTGAAATCCCCATTGCCTACAATGGATCTGCACAGGTGTAACTGACTGAAACTGGGTAAACAATTCTGTTGCTGATGCACAAGGAATAGACTCCTGCTCCTTCACCTATAGCTGTGTTGGCTCTAATAGGAGGAAAGATCAGAAAAATGTATCCCTGTCACTAAAGTCAGCAAGCAGGTCTGTGTCTGCATATATACAGGGAGTAGGTTTAATAAGTAAGATGTTATTTTAAACTTGATCACTTTTTAGAGCAGAACTACAATTTAAGCTTCCAAATCCTCCAACACCTTCTCTGTGCATGCTCTGCTCAGGTCACACCTGGGTAACGGCCTGTGTAATGGGGCCTACAAAACCCATACTGAGCTTAAACAGAGGAGGGAAGAAAACCTCTCCTGTTTACAAGCAAGCAGCTTCGTTACACCCCCATGCAGCTGTCAGAGCTACCAATCATGGAGATAGGTACCCACAGCTGCAACCAATGGGGAAACAAGGAGGGAGTACAGAGATGGAAGGGGAGGTGGTGTAGGACAACAAAGGGGTGACAGCCATGCACCAGGCTGCCTCCAAGAAAGTAACCAAGCGGCTGAAGCAAACGGAAAGCTATAAAATTAAAGGACTGCTAGCCTTAATTAGAGGTGAAGGTCCAGGTATTGACCTTACTGAAGACAGGCTAAGGATGGTCATCCCGGAGAAGCTTGGGTCCCTCGAAAGACCATACTAAGAGACTGTGAGAGCCTGAAATAGCTCTCACCAAGATAATAAGTGGGAGGCATTGACCTTCCTTTGCTCCTTAGGGAGGAAAATCTCAAGATCTTGGAATGAAAGGCTAAGTCTACACTGCCCAGTTAGCCTGGGTAATTCACACCAGGGTTAGCCTAGCCCAGGTATGAGCAACCCCCAAATGGGTTACTAATTCTACTGGTGTTACTGTGTTACAACTGTTGCTGTTCTTACCCCTGTGTGTCTGGGGGGTGCATCCCATGGCTCTGTGTGCGGAAGACATTCTATGATTCTTTCCCAGTCAACTGTGTTAATTAAGGGAGAACCTATATGTCCTTTGTGGGAGATCCTATTGGGATCCAGGAAGGCATCACAGGACTATCAGCCTGTGATTTTGCCTGTGGGTTTCAGCCTGAGGGCTTGTCTACACTTACAATGCTGCAGCTGTGCCATCGTAGTGCTTAGTGAAGATGCTACCTACACCAATGTAAGGTGTAGGTGCTCCACCTCCCTGAGAGGCCATAGCTATGTTGATGGGAGAAGCCTTCTATGATGCGGTAGATCAGGCCCTGCGGCCCCCTGCTGGAGGCCTCGTGGCCCTGCCATACCCTGCCTCAGAAAAGGGCAGTGGAGAGAGTCCTCCAAGCTGCCTAGAGTGACTATATGGGACATGGTCAATCAGAAAGGGGCTGCTGGGAGCAGCCAATCAGGGCCCAGTAGGCTAGTATAAGAAGAGCTGCAGGGCCAGCATGAGATCGGTTGCTGCCTGGAGCTGGAAGTGGGAGGACTGGGTGCAGAGCTGACTGGCTGGAAGAGCTGCAGGACTGCACCTAGGGAAGCTTACCAAAGACCAGGTGCCTGGCTGGCTGGCAGAGCAGCAGGACCATGGACGGGTCAGTGTGGGCAGGCTGACCTGAGGGGACTGAGCCCAGAACCTAGGTAGACTAGCTGAGTGTATTGTGATGTGCCCTCCTGGTCTGGTTGAAGACTGAGCCCAAGGGAGGGCTACTGAAAGGACACCAACCAAGGGTACTGAGATGGGCCCCTGTTGGGCTGTTAAAGAAGGCACTTTCTCTGGGGAGGAAGCTTTGGTGCTACAGCCCCATACCAGGGCCGTGAGAAAGAACTAGAGACCTTATACCCTGGAAGTGGGGACAGTGTTTGAGACTTGGCCGGAGGGCTGAGTCACAGAAGACCTGCCGAAAGAACTAGCAGCTGAGGGGAGGGGGGTGCTCGCAAAAGGCAGGTGCCGCCCTGTTGTAAGAACGGAAAGAAATGCAGGCTCACACCTGACCAGAAAGGAGGTGCCCACAAGAGATGGGTGCTGATCCCATTACACCCTTCCATCAATATAGTGCTATCTACACTGGGGGTTAGGTTGGCAATAACTTCATCATTCAGGGGTGTGGATTTTCAATATGCTTGAGCCATGCAGTTATATTGACATAAGTTGGTAGTGTAGGCCAAGCTTGGGTTAAAGCTGAGCCCAAGCTATAACCCACACCTCAAGCCAGCTAAACTAGCCTGGGCTTAAAGCATCTTCAAACCAGGCCAGCGGTTCTTTTCTGTGTGGGCGATGGGGTGGGGTAAGACTAAAATCCAGATAAGCATCTGAGTTAACTCTGCGGTGTAAACTTATCTTAAGTGAAGTGACTCACGTTGCATTATATCTTATTTATTATGCACATAGTGCAGCTAACACTAACTAACTACAGGCAACTGCCCCGGTACTTCCCCTCAAGGGCCCAGCAAGGGCATCCACTCTCAGGCTTCCCACTCCCCAGCTGTTGCCTTTTTGGATGGAGACCCACATGTCTCTCCCTTCTGACTAGTGTATTTCCCAGCCACACTGTTCCCTGCCTTCACTGTTGTCAGGGTTCCCTCCCCACTCTGAACTCTGGGGTACAGAGGTGGGGACCTGCATGAAAGACCCTCCTAAGCTTATATTCTACCAGCTTAAATTAAAACTTCCCCAAGGTACAATTTGTTTCCTTGTCCTTGGATGGTATTGCTGCCACCACCAAGTGATTTACACAAACATTCAGGAAAAGTGTCACTTGGAGTTCCTGTTCCCCAAAAATATTCCCCCAAGCCCCTTCACCTCCTTTCCTGGGGAGGCTTGAGAATAATATGAGTACTGACCAGACCCTTTGTCTCTAGGACACTGAAGATCAAACAGGTTCTTAAAGGAAGAACTTTAAAGAAAAAGTAAAAGAATCACACCTGAAAAATCAGGATGGCCGGTAACTTTACAGGGTAATAAAAAGATTTAAACACAGAGGATTCCCCTTTAGGCTCAGCTTCAAAGTTAGAAAAAACAGGAATAAAATTTTCTCTTAGCATAGGGAAAATTCAGAAGCTAAAACAAAAGATAAGCTAATGCGTTTCCTTGCCCTTTCTTACAATTTCTGTAATTTTAGATGTATCTTTTCAGGAGCTGTTTTACCTGCCTGGCCTCTCTCCCCATCCAGAGAGGGATCAAACAAAGACAGCACAAACAAAACCTCCCCTGCCCCCCCATCCAGATTTGAAAGTCTCTTCTTTCCTTATTGGTCCGTTTGGTCAGGTGCCAACCAGGTTATTTGAGCTTCTTAACCCCCTTAGTACATCTGGCCAGGAGGGATTTTATGCTACTGCATACATAAAAGTTGTTACCCTTCCCTTTATATTTATGACAGCTGTGTTATTCCCAGTATAGGCAGGTTGACAAGCACACCCGCTCGCTTTCTCTTCAGTGACTGACAGAGTGATTGTCAACAGTTGTATGGTGCCACACAGCTCTTTCTATGCAAGCCTATTTTATTCTTATGGTAATAACACTGTGGAGAAAACATATTTGCTGAAAGAACAAGGAGTAATGGCCTCAAGTTGCAGTGGGGGAGGTTTAGGTTGGATATTAGGAAAAACTTTTTCACTAGGAGGGTGGTGAAGCACTGGAATGGGTTACCTAGGGAGTTGGTGGAATCTCCTTCCTTAAAGGTTTTTAAGGTCAGGCTTGACAAAGCCCTGGCTGGGATGATTTAGTTGGGATTAGGTCCTGCTTTGAGCAGCTGACTAGATGACCTCCAGAGGTCCCTTCCAACCCTTATATTCTATGATATTAAAAATAATAAAAGAACCCACATGAATGCTCATAATCTTACCCAAATTCATCCCAACCTTAACCACTTCTGAGGGGGCAGTCCTTCAAATCCCCACCCACGGTGATTCCTTGTGGTTACATGTTCATCACAGCTCAGAACAAGCAGCCAGTGTGACCCTAAGAGCCCCTCAGTGCTCACTGGCAAAGGGTTTGCTGCCATGTAACAGCAACTCCTATCAAGCCTAACAAATTCACTCCACCTAACACTTTGCTGTCCTGATATTCATCTCTAAAGAATGTCATGTAAGCAATCAAATGAAAGCTTGTGATACACTGGTCGTTAATATCGTTGTGAAAATGTATTCACACCCTATGAGGAGTTATGGATACTTACTGATATTATGCTTTAAAGTCTGTGATCAAACAAATGGGGAACAGGTTCTCTTCCAGACAAGCAGGAGCATCATTATCTCCCTAGGTCTAATGCAAATTGAGCATGGTGATATTAGAGATTTGCATCTGTGGTAAACTCTAATTACTAGGATGATGAAGAAACAGCATGGCACCAGCACACTAGAGGACACACCAGAGTCTGAATGTCAGGGATTCATCCTGACACTGGTGACAAAGACAATAAACTTTGGGGCATATAAGAAGAAGCAAAAAGACTTTTTGATTATCCATCAGTTAGGCAACAAAGAAGCTGGCACTCTCTGTATCTTTGAACAGTGGATCCCCCTACCATGTGGGTGGGTGATGTTGGAAGGTTGCTTTAGGTAAGAAACTTACCTTAGACAAGGATTGTAGTGTGTTAAGTTCTAGTCACTAGAAAACATGTTTATGCTTTTGTTTTATTTGTGACCATTTTCTATGATGATCGCTTAGTATCACTAAAATCTCTGTTCTTTATTAATAAATGTATATTTGTTTTATTATAAATTCATCTCAGTGCTGTTATATTAAAAAGTGATGTGTGCATCCTCAGCTGAGTCAACAGGCTGGATCTTGCAGGGAGCCACTTCTGGAGAGTGTGGGAACTGAAGTACACCAAGGGTTAACCTGCAAGGTAAAGTTAGGACTGGTGAACTCTTGAGAACTCTGTGGCTGGCTAACAAACTAGAGGGGAAAGTTGTCATCACTCAGTTTAGCATCAGCAGACCCTTTTATGCTGAGGTAGAGAAGTAACAGGGTGACTTACAGTTTTGACACCCTGGAAAGCATCACTAGGTCCAGTCATATGGGGCCTCACTAGGCCCAGTTGTTCCAACCCTAACCCAAAGATTGGGGCTCTCCTAATCCTAGTATATGTGAACCTTTCCAGGGGATGGCTTCAAAGGATTGATAACAGAGAAAGTACATTAGCATCCCCCTTGCTAACAGAGAGGTACATACAATGCCACAGTAACACAAACACAATTGCATTTTTAATACAATGTACCCCAAAGGCATTAATTCAATAAAGTTTAACTTAATTCAGTACAGTTTATCTTCATTCCATAAGGTTTGTTCACGATATTGTCAGTCTGTCACAATGTTAATTTCCACCTATTTACATTACAGAAGCAAATGGGTTACTAATGCTCTTTAAACTATTTACATGTAACCAAGAAATAAAATAATCTGGCTATTAAATAGGAATCCTCAACACTATAACACACATCAAAAATGCCGTAAAATCAACTATGGGATGAAGCTGTGACAGATTTATGTTACCAATCTGCCTGAGGTGTCAGGTGATCAGGCTGAGGCTGCAGGATCATTAGGGGAGGAGATGACGGAGCACACCAAGTGACTGAGTTTTAAAGCTTTATGAATAAAATAACAGCGGAGAATGCTGGGGGTTCCCCACGTGACTCAGAGGAAGGAAGAAGGCGTTAGTGCCCCAAGCCCTAACCCACTTTCATACTCACACACGCACTCTACAGGGCTGGCCAAGCCTGGGTGTAACGTACAAAGAAGGGGGGAAGAGGTGGACGGGAGTTCTGTCCTGTGCACAGGTCGTCCAGGGTCCGTTGTTGATCTCCAAGTTGCTTTCGCTCCCAGGAGGGTTTTAAGTCTTGGGGGGATCTTGTTCAGGGACCTCTGTCCCCCATGCTCTTTGTACCAGTCCAAACCAGCCTTCTGTGGCTTCTTCAGCTTTCCCAAAACACACCGGCTTCAGGGATGCAAAAACTGTTGTTTGGGATGCCAAAACCGTTGTTTTCCCCCTCGCTGGCCTTCACTGTCTTCCTCGTTTTCGCAGCCCCTGCAGGTCTGTTCAGCTGAAGCCTCCTTTGTCACGGCTGGTCGGGGTTTGAATCCAGGCCCCTGTCTGTCTTGGCAGGCAGCCGAGAGTCAGTTGCGTGCTGTGGCCTTGGGCTGGAGTCAGCGTCTTATCTCTGCTGGACCTAGCTGGAGCGTCGAGTTAACCCATTCCTGTCTCTCTCTTCCTCCCCCTTCGGCCTCTCACAACCTGCAAAGGGATATTGCACTCCACATTCACACCTTTAACTCTTCCCAAAATACCATGCAATGCCTGAAACAGCGTTAGCAACATACAATGCTGATCTGCCTCCCTAGGAGACCCCCTGAGGGAGGGGGCCATTGGGGTGTGACAAAGCTCAAGCATGGATATGAACAGCGGCACTAGATGTACTGGCAGCCAGGCTGCTGGATGGTTTGGATGAGTTGGTGGAGCCCCCAGTATAGCCACTGGGCTGCTGTGTGGATCCTGCTAGAGGAAGATGAAATTGAGCAAGTACTTCTGCAGGGAATTCTCCTGGATTAGCTTCATTCTGTGGAATGTCACTTCTGGGCTTGGCCACCCAGCAGTGCCCAGCTGAGAGGACAATGCTGCAGAACGGGGATGCCGAGCAGTGGCGGCAGAACTTCAGGGTGTGAAAAGCTGCTTCCCTGGAAATCTGTGCAAAGCCCATCCTGGAGCTGCAGCAGGAGAATGGGAAAGTTCCATCAGGAGAGTTCCCCTTAGCATGGAGAAGCATGTGGCTATCGCCATCTGGCAGCTCATTGGCCCCGTTTGTTACTGGGCAGCATGTCATCCCCCTTTCTTCTTCTTATTTCCTGGTGTTTAGCCAAACACACTGACTGCTGGGATGCTAGCTGCTGTTTCTACTTGTTCTGAGGTGATATGGAAACATTGCCAGACGACGGGGCAGTGACTGCAAAGAAGTAGTAGCTGTTTCCGCACACTGGAGGGAGTGCAGAACGTTGTTAACCATGCTCAGTAGCTATTTTGAAGCTGGTGTAGAAGGCTTTGTTAAGGGCAGTCATTGCTGCATGTACACACATAGCCCCTTAGTGAGAGGCTGGAAGCTCCTGGCCAATCTGCAGTGAGTGCTATCAGGGGTACAAAACTGGCAACCACATAGAGCCCCAGTCAGATCCAGCCCTGCCCTGCGGGAGGGAGATAGAGCTGCCAGCGATAACCCAGGCTGAGTGCTGGGGTAGATCTCAATGCAGTTTCCCACTGGGATTGAGACTGGGAAAAAGCATAGAGGAGGGATCGCAGGTAGGAGGCCAAATGTCTCCCGGAGGTGCACTTTAACAGACCCTGTGTGAGCCTCACAGCTACAGACATTGCCAAGTTGTTTTCTTTCTTATTTGAAGTTGTGTATGCGCTCAATAGTGTGGATGCTGAAACACCTGGTTATGTAGGACAGCTAAACGTTTTATTTCACTGTTAGTGCATTACCAAGGGTGAGCTTACATGAAAGCAGAAGATCTCTGATTGTCAGAAGTTCCAAGCCCTGTCTTGATTTTGCAAGGCATGATATATATATATATATTGGGTCTAGGCCCTGTGTTATATTCTTCATTTTAAAGGCATAATGGGGTGTCCATTCACACAAGGCGTGATGGGGTCCAGGTGGCCAAGTGGGCCTATTAACTGCCTGGCTGCACCTGAAGGAGAAGCCAGGGAGTATGGATTAATTAGAGATGAGGTTCGAGGCTTAGCTGGACGGGAACAGGGGGGGCCTAAATAAAGTGCAGGAGCTGCGAGCAGCAAAGGGCTCTGCAGGAAGGAGTCTGCAGTCACACCCTGGGAGAAAGGAGGCATGTTTGGGGCTATAGAAGCAAGTAACCTACAGTTACTCCCTGGGAGCAGGGAGCTATGGGGCTGGCAAACCCTGAGAAGGGGGCAGAGCTGCAAGGTAAGGAAAGGGCTCAGGGAAAGGCAGCAAGGTCCAGGAGGGAACAGACCTTGGTTGCTGACTAGAGGGTCCCTGAGCTGAAACTCTGAGTAGAGGGCAGTCCTGGGTTCCCCTGCCAGTCACTGGGGAAGTTGTGCAGAGCAGGGAAGTGGAAAGCAGATGCCTGAAACAGTTTGCCCCCAAAGACTTTGATACCCCGAAGGGGAGGCCTACAGTGACTTCTCTGGAGAGCCAAGTCAAAGAGAAGCTGCAGCTCCTGGAGCGAGGAGGACTGCAGTGTGAAAGAGGACGATGGTTGGAGAGGCCACCAGAGGAGAGCGCAGCATTTGGAAGGAGCGAATCCCCACAGCAACCAGGAGGAGGCACACTAGCAATGCGTGGAGCTCATGACAAAAAGGGAAATAAATCTCTAGTTAGAAATGTCAGTCTCGCTAGATTGCATTGCAACCGCTTGGCTGTAACAGGTGGGAATTTTTATTGGAGTATCATTCATAAAAAGGAATTTGACATTATTAACTGGGTGTGTGCAGAACTGTCTTATGGTAAAGACTGGTCCTGGATTCCTGAGGAGAGAAAGAAAGTGAATCCTATTATTTCCACTTTTAATATTTAGAGGGTTCCTATAGAAAATCCAACTGTAGCCTCTTGCAAGAATCGGGATTCATGGTCTGTGCAAATACTTTGCCAGAGGAATTCTGTAGCACAGAATTGGTAAGTGAATTGACTTACCTCCCCTCTACATAGGTTACAAGCAGCTAACCACTTTGGATCAACTGTCAGGGCTGCTGTCATGGAGGTTAGAGCTGTTAGTAAAACAGTGTTGCCCTCACCTCCCATCTAGCCACCAGACCCACTGGAGCCTCACTCTTCACAATTCCCTGGAGCAAACACATCAATCTTCTCTGCTAGTGTCTGCCCATAGATTTGTAATTGCCAAGAGACCTGTTTGCCAGGAGGTGTCAGTGGCTTGTGCTGTGACAGGAGCCTGTGTCTCTCTTGCCATATGTAAGAGAAGATACTGCATGTGACCTGCTGCTTGCAGCTTCATGCCCAGTGGATGCACCCCTGCCTGATTGTAGGCACACTCCGTAATCTCTGCTGTCCAATATTCTCTGGTGATTTTTGCTCCCATGAAAGCATCTGCCCAGTGGACTGGGAATCTGCATAGATAACCCAGGCAACTCCGAGAAAGAATGTTCTGAAGCTTCCCTAGCACACAATGATGTTTGAAAGAAAGAAAAAATAAATCAGATAAAGGCAGGTGGCACCTGAAACTCCTGCACAGCTGTGCGGCAACCATAGGTACTGAAAAGCCTCATGAGAAAGTGCAGCACTTACCACTCAGAGGACATGCTGTGGTTGCTTTCTTATTCACCTTTTTTTGGGGGGGTAGAAAACAGGAGCATTAACTAGGTGCTCAACAAGCTAGGAGCCAGGATCCAAACAATTTATAAAGCACAAGTCAGAAAGCAATGAAAGCATACATCCACTAATGAAGGCATCCTAAAGACAAGCCCATCATCACCCTGCCTCTTCTGAAGCACCAATCCCAGCCTCCACAGGCAGGGCCGGCTCCAGGCATGAGTTGAGCAAGCTGGTGCTTGGGGTGGCAGATTGTTCGAGGCGGCATTCTGCCCAATCCTAGGGCGGCACGGCCGCTTTTTTGTTGTTGTTGTTCCGCTCTGGCCGCTCTGTAAGGGGCGGCGGCGCGGAGAACCAGAGCGCCCTGCAGGGCAGTCCTCTTCCTTCCCTCCCCGCCGACCGGAGTGGAGCCTTCGCGGCAGGCGGCAGGAGGCGGCACAGCGGGAGGGGCCACGTGGTAGCGCCCCTGCTGTAGCCCTGGCCGCCCCCTTCTCTCTCTCTCCTGCCCGCTCCCTCCCCCGCCCGCAAGCCGGTCCCCCCTGCACCCGCGCTCCGGCCGCGCCGCAGGTTTTTTGTTTTTTGTTTTGCTTTGCCATTCTGGCCGCCCCGTTTTTTTTTTTTTTGGCTTGGGGCAGCCAAAAAGCCAGAGCCAGCCCTGTCCACATTTCAGCCTGTTTGCTGGAAAATCTTGTTGGGGAGCACCTAGCAGGCATTACTCGAACTCTCCTGTGTCCAATAGAGCAGACGTACAGTATCTAGGATTCCTTTCACAAACCCTGGCCTGTGTTACAACTTGCCACGTGGAGTGGATGCAATTTAAGTTTCTGTCTCTTCAAACCTCATTCTCACTAGTGCTGTACATTATAAAATATCACCCAAGTTCTCACCTGCTGTTGAATTTGTGGAGTTAGCTGGTGTAAATCAGTGTAAGGAGCTGGTCCCATATACCTGTCCCAGATGCATATTAAACAACATCACTGAGGGCTGGTCCCCACTTAGTCCGGACTTCGGACTAAGGTACGCAAATTCAGCTACGTTAATAACGTAGCTGAATTTGAAGTACCTTAGTCCGGACTTACCGCGGTCCAGACGCGGCCGGAAGTCTCCCCCCGTCGACGCCGCGTACTCCTCTCGGCGAGCTGGAGTACTGGCGCCGACTGTGAGCACTTCCGGGATCGATCCGGGATCGATTTATCGCGTCTTAACCAGACGCGATAAACCGATCCCAGAACATCGATGGCGTGCCTCCGGACCAGCCGGTAAGTGAAGACTAGGCCTGAGTAGTGCCCTGCCCAATTTCCTGTTTTAAATCTAAACAGTGACAGGGAAGTAAAAATTCATTAAGAAGCACGCTCTTTCTCTTCTTCTGACACAACTGTGCTTCAGAAACAGCCGCACAAGGCTTTGTAAAAACAAAACTATTTACGCTTGGGGTGAGACGTTGCAAACTGAGCTTCACATTTGACCTGAAAACAGCATTCCCAGTAATTCCAAACAAACCAACCCCTGCAGAGCTCCTTAATTAAAAGGACTGTAAGATAGTGGGCACGGCTATGTGTACACACAGTCAGTGTAGATTAATGTGATAAATGAATCACAGGCCCTGGTCCGGGTGTTTATTATTCACTTTGTACTGCGTCACCTGTATTCTACCCACCAACTCATCTCCTAGGAACTTCCAGAATGGATCAGACCCATGGCCCATCTAGCCCAGGATCCAGTCTCTGACAGTGGCCAGTACCAGATGTTTTAGAGGGAGGAGCAAGAAGCCCTGCAAAAGGCAGTTATGGGACAACCTTCCCCCAGGGAAGTTTCCTCCTAACCCCATCCCACTGAACCTTGGGCCTCGGGCACTGTGAAGGGGCACATGCTCACTCTCATGGAGAGGAGACTTAGGAGCTCTTCTGGGCTCCTTCAGCACAAATGAGGAGCACCTGGAAGGCTTGTGCTGCCTGGGGAGAGGGGAAGCTTAAAAGGGAAAATTCCCCCCCGCCCCCCAAAGGGGTGGTGAACAGGAAGAAGAATGCTACACCACAGAGACTTCTGACTACAAAGACTGATCAGCCAAGAGAGAGACGGTTGCAGGCCTTGCTGTCCCTGAAACTGTGTGGACCAACTGCCAACAGGGTCAGTGCCAGGCTTACAGTGGCTCCATGGAGCCAGCCCGATGCTCAGAAGGAGCCCCGGCCTGCTCCGCTTGCACTGCACCCCGAGACCCCGCTGGCTCCCCTCACCCCCCACTTGCTCCTCTCGGCTGGCCGAGGGCTCCTCTCCACCCCCTCACCCCATGCCCTGCTCCTCTCAGCCCCCTGGCAGGACCCCAGTGCACCTCCTGCTCCAGGCTCTCTCTGCTTCCCACCACCTGTGGGGCCCCACCTGTTTCCCTGGAGCTGAGCCACCTGGGACTGGTGCAGAAGCCTGGCCAGTTTCGGCCAGGTGTGTGTGTGGGGGGAGAAACAGTGTGGATGGCTTGGCTGGGCCCCTCCAGGCAAGTGCGTCTTGAGGGACCCCGGCCGGGGCAGATCCTGGCCTGGCTGATTGTGCCACTTCCAAGGGGCCGGAGTGATTCCCGGCCCTGGGACCAGCCCTGGCTGCACTGTCAGCTCAGCCCGGCAGACAGTCGCCTCCCAGCAAGGCCAGTGAGTGCGGCCAGGAGGCATGGCTTGTGGGAGTGGGTCCGAGGGGAGTCAGGATGGGTGCTGGACTGTGAAGATGTGTGTGTGTGTGTGTGTGTGTGTGTGTGTTGGAGCATTAGGGAGTGGGGATTCTGTGTGGGGGGTGCTGAGCAGTTGTGGTGGGGCTGTGGGCAGGGGTGGTGTTGTGCAAGGCGCTGTGCATTTGTGGATGGGAGCTGGGAATAGTGGGTCTGGGGGGCCTCTAGCCATAGGGAGTCAGGGGGTGTTGGGCAGGGGGGCTGTGTGGCATGGCATGGGCCCACCCCCAAGGGGAATGGGCATGCTGACAGCACAGGGCCGGGCAGGCCACTGTGCATCTGGCAACTGTCGATTTGTAAATAGTGCCCTCGCATTGGACAGAGCGGGGCTTCCCCTGCCATGCCATGCCCCATAGCCTCTGGCTGGCCCGTCGGTCTGGGGACTGACCTTAGGGTGACCAGATGTCCTGATTTTATAGGGACAGTCCCGATTTTGTGGGCTTTTTCTTATATAGGCACCTATTAGCCTACCCCCACCCCCATCACCATTTTTCACACTTGCCCTCTGGTCACCCTAACTGACCTCCCCACACCATGCTCCATTGCCTCCATGGGGGCCCACAAATATTGGTGCCGGGCCCACAAAAGGTTAATCTGGCCCTGAACAGGGTGGTCCAAGAGGAGGGGCTGGAGGTGGTAAAGGCAGTAGGGGCCAGCTGATAAGCCAAGCCCCAAAGGGCTGGCCCCAGAAAGGCTGCGTAAGAGACAGACCCCCCCGAGCCTTTCTTCTCTTTTACTCTGATTCCCCTCTCTTGCAAGGGAAAGAGAGAGAAAAGGATGTTTGTTTTGTTTGGAGGACCCCTTGTGTGCTACAGACAGGGGAGGATATTATAAATAACTTGAATTGGGGTCTGGTGGGGACTCAGGGGAACTCCAGGCCCCCACTGATGCCCTATAGCAATGAGTTCCAGTGGGTAGTTTGTCTTATGTGTAAAAAAAAAAAAAAAAAAATACTGGTTTTGAATTTACCACCTTTCAATTTCATTGAGTGCCCTCCTTTTTTGTGTTCTGAGGTACAGTGAACAAAAGTTCTTGATCTAACTTGATCTAACAAAAGTTCTGCTACTCTGAAACCAAAAGTTCTTGATCTAACTTCTCTAGGCCAGTCAATATTTGACAGACTTTTATCGTGTCCTCTCCTATTCATCAAATTTCAAAGGTAACAATCCCACCTTTTCCATTTCTCTTCATATGAGAATTTTCCCAAGCTATTTCAGGTATTTTACATTTGTTAGTTTTAATTTTTCTTGCCTCTGAGTTGGATTCATGATAACTAAGGGTCTGGGATTTTGAGGTAGAATGATAAAAAAAATAGTCCCAATAAACTCTAAAAGAGTGGTTTTCAACCTGTGGTCCAAGGACCCCTGGGGGTCAGCACACTATGTCTAGGATTTCCAAAGGGGTCCGCACCTCCATTTGAAATTTTTTAGGGGTCTGCAAATGCAAAAAGATTGAAAGCCCCTGCTCTAAACCATTCCTAACATAGTTTCCCCACTCCAACATATGTGACTGTCATGGGTTTGGGATGTGCAAATGGCAATCCATGAATGAGTAATGCAGACTATCTCAGATGAAAACCACCTTTGAAAAGCAGCACCGTCATGTCATCCTCCACCAGGTTAGCTCCGTTCCATGTTTAAAAATCCTGAGTGGGACCTGCTCCCACTTCCTTGGAAAACTGTGCTCCAGCCACACTCTCAGGAAGCATTTCTTGACATGCAGCCAAAATTTCTTTTTCTTTATTTCATCTTGTTGCTCCCAGTTATAACCCCTTTAAGCAACCTGCACAATTCTTCTCCCCTTGGTGTTTATACTCTTCAAGTATCTAGATGGTTATCATGGACCTCTTTAGTTATTACTCAGCCAAGCTATACATTGAACTCTTTAAGCTTTCCTTATTAGTCAGATCCTTAATCAGTTCTGAGCTTTCCAGTGTTGAGACCTCCCATCATCAGAAATGTCTTATCACTGGGAGATGCTCCCACTCTAGTAACCCAGCCCTGCAAGGTGCTGAGTACCCTTCACTCCCATTAACAGGCCTTAACAGGTACAGAGAAGGGCTACTAGGATGATCCGAGGAATGGAAAACCTGTCTTATGAAAGGAAACACAAGGAGCTTGGCTTGTTTAGCCTAACCAAAAGAAGGCTGAGGGGAGATATGATTGCTTTCTATAAATATATCAGAGGAATAAATACCAGGGAGGGAGAGGAATTATTTAAGCTCAGTACCAATGTGGACACAAGAACAAATGTATATAAACTGGCCATCAGGAAGTTTAGACTTGAAATTAGACAAAGGTTTCTAACCATCAGAGGAGTGAAGTTCTGGAACAGCCTTCCAAGGGGAGCAGTGGGGGCAAAATACATATCTGGCTTCAAGACTAAGCTTGATAAGTTTATGGAGGGGATGGTATAATGGGATAGCCTAATTTTGGCAATTAATTGGTCTTTGACTATTAGCGGTAAATATGCCCAATGGCTTGTGATGGGATGTTAGATGGGGTGGGATCTGAGTTACTACAGAGAATGCTTTCCTGGGTGTCTGGCTGGTGAGTCTTGCCCACATGCTCAGGGTTTAGCTGATCGCCATATTTGGGGTCGGGAAAGAATTTTCCTCCAGGGCAGATTGGCAAAGGCCCTGGTTTTTTTTTGCCTTCCTCTGTAGCGTGGGGCATGGGTCACTTGCTGGAAGATTCTCTGCACCTTGAAGTCTTTAAACCATGATTTGAGGACTTCAATGGCTCAGACACAGGTTTGATACAGGAGTGGGTGGGTGAGATTCTGTGGCCTGCGTTGTGCAGGAGGTCAGACTAGATGATCATAGTGGTCCCTTCTGACCTTAAAGTCTATGATTCTATGATATGCTTGTCAAGTGCAAAGTCATTTGAGAGATACTTCCCAGGGATATCCAGGGCTGTGATGCACCTTGTTATCACCTGCCTGTAGCACAAGGAAGCCGTGGCTGTGCCTTTTGTGGGTCAGTTCCCATACCCATTCTGGGTACAGGCCAGTTAACAATGGATTCCACTTCTAAGGAGCCAGGCACATTGGACCCCTCCTACTCAATGATCTCGATAAAGGACTTTCTCCATCCTGTCTTCCACTTTGGCACTGTTACTGTGAGACCTGCATCTTTAAGTTCCTTCAGAACTGTTCCCAAGTGGTTGTTATGAGCTGATCAGGAACTGCTGAGATGGCAATAGTGTGTAGGCCTTGCTGGAGCCCTAGGTATGACTAACAGTGTGAACCAAAGGCTGTAAACCAGAGTAGGCTCGGCCTTGGCAGACCACCACTACACTAGGTAACACCAAGTCAGCACACTTTTAACTGACAAGGATGATACAAACCAGGGTCGGCTTTAGGCCGATTCCCCCAATTCCCCTGAATTGGGTCCCATGCCTAAGAAGGCCCCGCGCCCTAAGGAAGAGCGCCTAACTTAGGCGCCTTTTAATTTTTTTACTCTCCCGGCAGCGGTCCAGGTCTTGTCGGCACGTCGGCAGCGGGTCCTTCACTCGCTCCAGGTCTTCGGCGGCATTTCAGCGGCGGGTCCTTCAGTGCCGCGGAAGACCCTGGATACAAAAACACACAGATTTCTTAATGGTGACAGGTTTCAGAGCGGTAGCTATGTTAGTCTGTATCAGCAAAAAGAACGAGGAGTACTTGTGGCACCATAGAGACTAACACATTTATTTGAGCATAAGCTTTCGTGGGCTAAAACCTACGCTGAAGTGGGTTTTATATGTATTTGAGCATAAGCTTTCGTGGGCTAAAACCCACTTCAGCGTAGGTTTTAGCCCACGAAAGCTTATGCTCAAATACATATGTTAGTCTCTAAGGTGCCACAAGTACTCCTCGTTCTTTTTACAGATTTCTTCAGTAACGACTTAAATGCGTGCCTAAGAGGTGGTACAAGAACACACCAACCCCTTGTAAGATAAGGAGGCGATGACAGGCTAATGGATAAGGATGTTTTGTTCAGACTAGCAGGTACAAGGAGAAGGGTGGTAACTAACCACATTTGGAGTGTGATACATAACTTGTTTGTGTAAATGTATAAAAGAAAAAAAGCCATAGAAGGGGCAACTCTGTGAAAGCCTAGGCAACAGGATCATGGTGTCCTGATTGAACTGGTGCTATTGTCATGGGCACCCATGTCTTAGTGCATCTGTAGCTCCGATGGGGCACTAGTACCATGTTTTGTCAACAATAAACCTGGCCGAGCACCTTTGTCACTGAACCGAGACTGTGGTCTTTCTTATAAACAACATCAAAGTCTGCTAACTTGGTAAGCTGCGTTTTCCGCTAGTATAAAAACTCTGAAGCCATAACAACCTTCCTTTGCATTAACACATTCAAGTCTTGTAGAGTAATGCTCACCCAAAATCCTTGCAGTGCTTTACACCCAGATCGGCTGTGACCTTTCTTTCATGAGACAAGCCCGCCATCAGCTTGACGGTTAGGTGCAGGATGCAGTGTGTTTCTTTGACCCCCAAGATTCACCATCCCCATCCTTTGTCATTATGCATAACCAGGACACCCCCTGCTGTTTGTTTCATCTTGTAGATTTTGCAATCTCTCATTTATGGACTATAAAGTGGATAGAAAGCTGGCTAGGTCATCGGGGTCAACGGGTAGTTATCAGTGGTTTCATGTCTAGTTGGCAGCCGGAATCAAGCAGAGTGCCCCAGGGGTCAGTCCTGGGGCCGGTTTTGTTCAATATCTTCATTAATGATCTGAAGGATGGCGTGGATTGCACCCTCAGCAAGTTTGCAGATGACACTAAACTGGGAGGAGTGGTAGATATGCTGGAGGGTAGGGATAGGATACAGAGGGACCTAGACAAATTAGAGGATTGGGCCAAAAGAAATCTGATGAGGTTCAACAAGGACAAGTGCAGAGTCCTGTACTTAGGACGGAAGAATCCCCTGCACTGCTACAGACTAGGGACAGTGGCTAGGCAGCAGTTCTGCAGAAAAGGACCTAGGAGTTACAGTGGACGAGAAGCTGGATATGAGTCGATAGTGTGCCCTTGTTGCCAAGAAGGCTAACAGTATTTTGGGCTGTATAAGTAGGAGCATTGCCAGCAGATCGAGGGATCTGATCATTCCCCTCTATTTGACATTGGTGAGGCCTCATCTGGAGTACTGTGTCCAGTTTTGGGTCCCATAGTACAAGAAGGATGTGGAAAAATTGGAAAGAGTCCAGCAGAGGGCAACAAAAATGATTAGGGGGCTGGAGCACATGATTTATGAGGAGAGTCTGCGGGAACTGGGATTATTTAGTCTGCAGAAGAGAAGAATGAGGGGGGATTTGATAGCTGCTTTCAACTACCTGAAAGGGGGTTCCAAAGAGGATGGATCTAGACTGTTCTCAGTGGTAGCAGATGACAGAACAAGGAGTAATGGTCTCAAGTTGCAGTGGGGGAGATTTAGGTTGGGTATTAGGAAAAACGTTTTCAGTAGGAGGGTTGTGAAGCACTGGAATGGGTTACCTAGGGAGGTGGTGGAATCTCTTTCCTTAGAGGTTTTTAAGGTCAGGATTGACAAAGCCCGAGCTGGGATGATTTAGTTGGGGACTGGTCCTGCTTTGAGCAGGGGGTTGGACTAGATGACCTCCTGAGGTCCCTTCCAACCCTGATATTCTATGATTCACAACTTGCTTAGGATGCAAATAGGCCTAAAGTATGAATGGCCAGACAGAGAGATAAGTGTCTGTTACCTTGTGCCTGAAAGGAACGTTTCTGAAGTGTGTCACTTTCTGGGGGCCTGTCTGAACTCTCAGATCTTCAGAGCATAACTTTCAGTAGAGATACAGAATTCCTCAAATATGACCCAGACATATGTTTTGCAGTGGTTACAACAACCAGTAGGTTGCCTTTTGGTAGAGACCTCATATGCCACCCTCTAACGAACTCTTATGCATATATCCTAGGCTGGGGATCTCTGTAAAACCCTATGTATCCCCGTGACCTCTGCCTGAGGGCACCAAGGGGTCCCTAGACCATCCAACAAGACAGCTTCAAGGTTACCTTTCACCTGTCATTTTGAGGCATCTTCTCTCTCATAAACATGGCCGAAAGTAGAGATGAGACTCAGCCTCAGCATTCTCATATAAGAGGAGAATAAAGAAAGAGAGGGAAAATGCTGCCAGAAAAAAGAGCACAGTTGGAGACCCAGTGAGGGAGCTGCCAGGAATGCCATGAGCTCCTCTGATCCTATCGTCTCCTCCCAAAAACAGCAGTCCAATCTTCCACAGGTCTAGGTTCAAGCAGAAATGAGGTTAATAATACAGGGGCTTAAATATAATGCTCCTTAGGCACCCGGGTCTGAGGTGATTTGTTGACCTTTATGAATATTAAATAAATAGGCTACAATATCTGGATCTGAAATGCATCGCCAGGATCTGCTGTGGAGTCAGAAGGACTTGGGGATCGATTCAAAACTCTTTGCACCGTCATAAAAACGTGCTGAGCTAAAGCTGTAAAAATTCTAGCTTGATTATCAAGTATTAAAATTGGAAGAAACAAGCATTGATGCGAGTAAAAAATATTCTGCTACTGATTTAAAGACTAGTGAATTGCTAAATATTTTTATTAGCAGCAAATTTGCTGCTTGCTGGAACTAATTTCACGCCCTGTAGATATGGTGCTTAAGCTGGAAATAGCGTTAAATTACTCTCTTGTAAAGGCAGTTAAGCCTTCTGAGAAAAACACCACTAGATGGCATAAAACTGTCTGACATACACAGCAGGTATGAAGAGCTGAAAGCCAAGGGAGGAGCCTGGCAGAGGATGGGGTAAGCACAACTCTCTTTCTACTCTAGCATCTCCGTATGCTGACATGAAACAGTTCCAGAATTCTCAGCCTTACCAGCACGCCTGTTTCTCGCCTCTACCCTGGTCTCTTCCCTCCACAGACCTCACAGCTGGCAACACTGATGAACATTTTGGAATGGAGTACAAACAAGCTTATATTAGGAAAGTAGCTGAGGGAACTCCAGAGAGAGAGAAGCAAAATCTGCATTAGTCCTATGAGAGGGTTGGAAATGTGCTGCTAACCTCTAACCAGAGACCGTCGGCTTCACCGTGTCAGGTGCAATGTGCCAATAACACCCAGCACATCACAGGATCAGCTCCCTTATTCCCAGAGGCCTTGTTCTGGTTGTTTAGATGGAGACTGGTAGGCAAGGAGAGAGAGAACCCACAGAGTCAGTGACTTTCCCACAAGTTTTGGAGCAGGGGAAGTGAGTCCCACTTCTTACAGGCCTGGTTGTCTGTAGCCTGGAACCGTGACCAGTCCACATGAGTGTAAAATGCTATCAGATCACAATGGCAGTGTGTTCACCCCTTGGGTGCTTTGTCTGAAGTGGAACATCAGGCCCAGGGGCTGTAACCCACCAGTGACTGGGGCTCGGGGGCTTTGAGGCTGAGTCCAGGTGCTATACCCCACCCCAGTGATTAACAGCAACTGAAGGTTAGATTAACAATTCTGGTACTTCCAGTGGTGGAGTGGGAGAGGGGGAGCACCTGAGGGGAGTGGTGGATGTGCCATGCTGGCTGGTGGAGCAGTACTGCCAACCTTACAAGTTCCAAACTCTTGGAAAGGCCTGCAAATGTTGGGAACCGCCTCACCCATCTCACTGCAGCTTGGGCGTGATCTTCGAGCTTGGAGGGGCAAATCGCCCCTTTGTGTGCGAGGGATTCAGGAAACACCCGAAAACAATACAACACACACACACACACACACACACACACACCATGGAACCAGATCCTACGGCACACACACAATGCACCTGCAATGGGGAGGCCTCCCCCCTCGCACTGTGGATTAAAGGTGGGACTCCTCCCCAACTCCACCCTCCCCAGGCACCAATATCCCCCCCACACACACACACACACACGCACACCACCCCTCTGCTTCCCTCTGGCCACTCCTGTATCAAGTCCCCTGTCCTGCTCCCTCCCTGCCCAGCCCCACTGCCCAGCACAATGCAGCATGCCTACTCTGGGATCTGCTTTGAAACCTGTTGCTGGGTGGAGCTGCCCTGAGTAGGGTGACCAGATAGTAAGTGTGAAAAATCAGGGGGAGCGGTGGTGGTATAGTTGCTTATATAAGACAAAGCCCCTAATATCGGGATGTCTGCTCACTCTAGCTCTGATGCTGGGCACAGGTGGCACGAGGTGGGAAAACCATGAGTCACTTGTTCTGCAGGATGCAGCGAGCGGAGCAGCAGCCTCCGCTGGTGGCAGCTGGATCTACATATCAACCACAGCTCAGGCCAAAACCCTGGGCTGCCCGGATTCTCTCACCAGCTCAGCACTGCTCCCACACCAGGCCCCTCCCACATGCATCCCCCCACAGCCAATCCCTTTGTCCTTCCCATACCAGGCCCCTCAGCACTGCTCCCAGCCTCCCACACCCAGCACCGATCCCCACCTCTCTCTCATCCCCTAGATTCCCATCCCAGCCCCTGAGCACTGATTCCCACACCCCTCCCACACCAGTCCCCCTAGTGCTGATCTCCATACCCCTCCCACACTGGTCCCCCCAGTGCTGATGCCCACATCCCTCCGATACCAGGACCCTCCAGGCTGCTCCTCGCACCTTGCCTCAGGCTCACAACTCCACATCCACCAGCATGTAGATGTGGCATCAAATATTTGCCTGGAGGTTTGAGATCTAATTTTTAAACATGCAATACTTGGAAATCCATTCATCCACAAAATCTTGTGACACAGCTGAGGTTGCCTTCCCCACATGCCTCTCCCCAACAGACCTGACACAGAAATGAAACGTTAACCCACTTACCAGCACGTCACCTCCACATCTTCACCCAGACACACGCTCTGCTAGTGCTAGAACTCCTGTACCATACCCCTAACTTGGCTCTAAAACCCCTGAATTATGCAGTAAGTCTAGCATACAGAGACCCCTGTCTGTCAGCGCAGAGTGAAGTGAAGTCTGAAAGTGACCCAGCATCTCAGCACCTGTGTGCAAAAGGGTTCATTTTAATCCACCTAACGCCTAAACTGGTACTAGAATCTGCTGGAAATATACTTAATGCGAGTCACCCGCCCAGCCCCCCGAACAAGGAGCTGATGGAACTGACAGGGAGAATGTGAGTGCTCACCAAGAGGGATGACAATGGCAGGGGTGTTCATCAGAATTATTGTTACGGACAAATATTGCCCAGTATACATATGACAGGAGAGCACTGGAGGCTGGCTTTGCGCAAGCAGAGTTAATATTGTGATGTATGGTCGGTGGCGCACTCTAGTTGTCATAGGCTGTGGGTCCAGGGATGAGGGAAGGGGGAGCCACCCAGGCTATGGCCTGACCATTTTTTGGCTATCTGGCTGGGCCAAACCTGAGTGGTGCTGCACCCCCATGTGCCAGGTTATAGACCATAGATTCCAAGGCCAGAAGGAACCATTGTCAGTAGCAGATTAATACACAGGCCCACGGGGCCCATACCCAGGGGCCCCAGCCAATTTGGAGGCCCCGCAGGAGCACCAGAAGCTGTGTAGAAGCCCCCTGCCCCTCCTCTTCCCCCCAAGGCCCCACTCCCTGGCCAGGCTGGAAGATTGAGCCGGGCCATGGTAAAGAGCTGCCCAGGGAGCCCCGGCCACTGTGGGGAGCTCCAAACCCTCCACCTGCCCTGGACAGGGGGCTGGAGTGCCTCAGAGTAGCCCCCGGCCTGTGACTCGCCCCCCAGGGTATGCCATCCAGGGCAGATGGAGGGTCTGGGGCTCCCCACTGCAGCCCCGGCTCCCTGGGTTACTTTTACCACTGCCTGGCTCTGGCCTGGCCAAGGGGTGGGTCCTCGGGGGGAGAGAGGAGGAGCTGGGGCAGGGCTCCATGGCAAGGGAGGGGGAACTAAGGCCCACCTCAGCCTCCACGGGAAGAGGGCTGTGCTTTGTGGCAGGGGAGCTGATCTTATCAGCTCCTCCACTGTGAAGCGCAGCCCCTGCCCTGCCTCCAGGTCATTAATAAAAATATTAAATATTGTAGGGCCACAAATGATCCCTGTGGGATCCCACTAGAAACACCCATTCAATGATTCTCTTTTACAATTACATTTTCAGATCTACTAGTTAGCCAGTTTTAATCCATTTAACATGTCATGTTAATTTTATATCTTGCTACTTTTTTAATCAAAATGTCATTCAGTACCAAGTAAAAAGCCTTACAGAAGTCCAGGGATATTATATTAACACAATTACCTTTTATTAACTAAACTTACAATATCATAAAAAAAATCTCAATTTAGTTTGACAGGATATATTTTCCCCATGTTGATTTGCATTAATTACATCAACTCCCTTTAATATTTTATTAATCGAGTCTCATATCAGCCTCTCCATTATCTTACCCAAGACTGACGTCAGACTGACAGACCTATAATTACTCAGGTCACCCTCTTTACCCTGTTTAAATATTAGCATAACATTAGCTTCCTTCCAGGCTTCTGGAACTTAACAGCTGTTCCCAGACTTACTGAATGTCTACATCAACAGTCAAGGGAGTTCCTCACCCAGCTCTTTTAAAGCTCTTTGGTACAAATTATCTGGACCTGCTGATTTAAAGATGTCTAACTTTAGTAGCTGCTGTTTAACATTCTCCTGAGACAGTGGAATGGAAAGAATGTTATGATATGACTACGTCATCTGGTTTTTCTCAAATACAGAACAGTTTTGCCTTTTCTGCATTGTTATTAATTCTACAATTTCCATCTAACAATAGACCGATACCCTTGTTAGGATTATTTTTATTCCTAATATGCTTAAACACTTCGGCATGTTGTCACAATGCCATTCACTCAAATTCAGAAGGGGTGGATGTCGGGGCTCATGGGCCAGAGAGCTCAGGCAGCTAGTTGGCAGGGGGAGCCTGAGAGAAGAAAAGTAAGGTGATGTGGGCGGGGGGGGGGGGAATCTATACCCCACACACACTTTAAATGGCACTCCGAAGCCCCTGTTTGTGGAATTGGTGAGGTGAGTGATTAGGAGTATTTCTACGCAGTCAATTCAAGTATGTTTGTAGTGTGTGCAGGCAGACCTGCATTAGCTTTAATCTAGCTAGTGCTGGTAACAATATTAGAGAAGACACGGCAGCATGGGATTCAGTGCACACTAGCTGCCCCAGTCTAAGCCCCCTGTAAACCTGGGTATGTACTTGGGTTGCTGGCCTACACTGAAGTCTATGACACCATATCTTCACTACTATTGTTACCTGCGCTAGCTAAATTGAGGCCAGCCTGGGTATGCCTGTCTGCGCTACAATCACACTTTCAGAGATGTGCCCTATGAGTGGAAGCAAAGAGGGCATGTGTGGTTAGGTGGCTTCACTTTTCATTTGCTCACTTTTATGGTTTGCTGTCAGGAATGTTAGATGTGTGGAACTTGGTTTCACAACAAAGGGTTTGTTTTTTTAACATGGAAGGAGATCCTGATTGACAAAACAGAGGCCCAGAGTTCCCCAAACCTCTCAAATAAGCCCTGACACAGAGTCAGTTAAATAACTGAGTCAACATGCAGTTACTTTGTGTGAATAGTATGGAACAAATTTACATTTTAACTTAGTGCTCAGCCAATTAATCTTATAGTTGCCAAGTGGTGTGTTGCAAATGTTTTAATAAAAAGCTCATGGAAAAACTATTCCTTTAGCCTGGTGAAAAACCCCTGTCCACGAGTGATGGAGATGGTAGAAATAGGATGGTAGGAGGCGACCGAGATGCTGGCAGAAAGGAAGGGCAAGGATTGGGGTAGCTGTTTAGCATTGCTCCCAAGCCTCTCATCCTAACCATAAGGCAGTAAGTAAATGAAGAAAAGTTTCACCAGGTGAAAATGTTTATCCTTTGGATTCTTGAAAAGTATGCTGAGTCCATTGGTGATATCACCTGGGTACATTTTGTGAGCTGTGCCTGAGGACCTTGCAGGAGGGTTGGGTGGGAAGAGTAAGAGTTGTTGAAAATATGACAGTTGGTGTAATCTGACATGTCCCAAAAACAAACAACTCGTCTCCTGCAAGGGTGACTTAGCAGTGTCCAGAGAGGGGTGACTCCATAAGAGGCTAAGAGGTCATAGGCCTTTCACAGTGGTGGTAGTATTTTAACAAGAGACAGCCAGGAGATCTGGAAGGCTTCTCTGTACCTGGTATTTCCAGAAATAACGTCTCAGGCAAGCCTTGTGCAGCCTAGAATGGAGAAGGTCTACCATGCTCTAATCTTCCTTAGCCTTGCTGATCGGCTCCCTCTCCCTGAGGGGTTCAAAGCACCAAAGGGGTATTAGAAATTACACGCATCCAATCAGGGAATTAAAACAGTATCATGTGAACAGCTGGCCAACACATCATCTTATGCAAACAAAAGAGGAGCGAACTCTGAAGGACAAAGGTCGTGCCATATTTCTGCAATGGAAACATAATAGGTAAAATGGATCTCAACAACGTCCTTGGATAACATGTCCTGTAATTGACCAAATGATAAGTTGCTCTTTTCCAAAGAGAATCACTAATAAAAGAAAGTTAAAATAATATAAGAGAGTTTGTAATGGCTCCTCTGGGGATAAGTCTCTCTCTCACAGGAACCCATTTTGTATTATCTTTCTCTTGCTCATGGCGGAAATCAATTTTAATAGTACTGACAGGAAATGAGGATGTAAGACTTCAAATAGCACAAATCCTGCAACGTTCACAAATCATAAAGTGGGATATGAAGTCGTTTTAAAAATAAAAGTCTGTTACCACCAAGTGAAAACCTTTATATTGAGGACCCAAACATTCCTGGCTTATGTGACAGTGATTAGGCAAAGTATTTCCGACAATTAAACACAAATTAGATGAACAGTGTACCATTCATATATGGAGATGTGCACTTCAGGCTATTAACATGGATATAGGAGGCACCTTTGTAATCATGGATTATGATTTTATAGGCACCAGAGTTGGAGGAATTTGTTTTTTCCTGTGTCTGTAAATAGAACTATAACTCAGGCAGTAAGCTGCCTTTTCAAACTTACTTTACCACAAAAACCATTTCATGGCATCCCGGTCTCAGAGCCTAATCAAGCTGCCATCAATGTAGCGCAAGTAGAGGAGGGGTACTAGTGGACGAGAGCTGAGGAAGCGTTATTCTAAGTCAGCCATAAAAAGGTTGGCATACTGTGGGGCCACTATTCTCTGACCCCCCTGAGGAATACCAAAAGGAACTACACCATCTGCTCAAGAAACTCCCGGCTACAGCACGGGAACAAATCTACACGGACACACCCCCAGAGCCCCGACCAGGGGTATTCTATCTGCTACCCAAGATCCATAAACCTGGAAATCCTGGACTCCCCATCATCTCAGGCATCGGCACTCTTGGATTATCTGGCTATTTGGACTCTCTCCTCAGACCCTAAACTCCCAGCACTCCCAGCTATCTTCGAGACACCACCGACTTCCTGAGGAAACTACAATACATTGGTGATCCTCCTGAAAACACCATCCTGGCCACCATGGATGTAGAAGCACTTTACACCAATATTCCACATGAGGATGGACTACAAGCTGTCAGGAACAGTATCCCTGATGAGGCCACAGCACACCTGGTGGCTGAGTTTTGTGACTTTGTCCTCACCCACAACCATTTCAGATTTGGGGACAACTTATACCTTCAAGTCAGTGGCACTGCTATGGGTACCCGCATGGCCCCACAGTATGCCAACATTTTTATGGCTGACTTAGAACAATGCTTCCTCAGCTCTTGTCCCCTAGCACCCTCCTCTACTTGTGCTACATTGATGACATCTTCATCATATGGACCCATGGAAAGGAGGCCCTTGAAGAATTCCACCTGGATTTCAACAATTTCCACCCCACCATCAACCTCAGCCTGGACCAGTCCACACAAGAGATCCACTTCCTGGACACTACAGTGCAAATAAGTGATGGTCACATAAACACCACCCTATACCGGAAACCTACTGACTGCTATACTTACCTACATGCCTCCAGCTTCCATCTAGGACATATCACACAATCCATTGTCTACAGCCAAGCCCTAAGATACAACCGCATTTGCTCCAATGCCTCAGACAGAGACAAACACCTACAAGACCTTTATCAAGCATTCTTAAAATTACAATCCCACCTGGGGAAACGAGGAAACAGATTGACAGAGTGAGATGGGTACCCAGAAATCACCTACTACAGGACGGGCCCAACAAGGAAAATAACAGAACACCACTGGCCATCACGTACAGCCCCTAGCCAAAACCTCTCCAGCGCATTATCAATGATTTACAACCTATCCTGGAAAATGATCCCTCACTCTCACAGACCTTGGGAGGCAGGCCAGTCCTCGCTTACAGACAACCCCCCAACCTGAAGCAAATACTCACCAGCAACTACATACCACACCACAGAAATACCAACCCAGGAACCAATCCCTGTAGCAAACCTCGTGCCTACTCTGTCCCCATATCTACTCTAGCGACACCATCAGAGGACCCAACCACATCAGCCACACCATCAAGGGCTCATTCACCTGCACGTCTACTAATGTTATATATGCCATAATGTGCCAGCAATGCCCCTCTGCCATGTACATTGGCCAAACCGGACAGTCCCTACGTAAAAGAATAAATGGGCACAAATCGGACATCAGGAATGGCAACATACAAAAGCCAGTAGGGGAACACTTCAACCTCCCTGGACATTCTATAACAGATTTAAAAGTAGCTATTCTTGAACAAAAAAACTTCAGAAACAGACTTCAAAGAGAAACAGCAGAACTAAAATTCATTTGCAAATTTAACACCATTAATTTGGGCTTGAATAGGGACTGGGAGTGGCTGGCTCGTTACAAAAGCAGCTTTGCCTCTCCTGGAATTGACACCTCCTCCTCTATTATTGGGAGTGGACCACATCCACCTTGATCGAATTGGCCCTGTCAACACTGGTACTCCCTTCTCTTCATGTGCCATTATATAATGCCTGCATCTGTAACTTTCACTCCATGCATCTGAAGAAGTGAGGTTTTTTACCCACAAAAGTTTATGCCCAAATAAATCTGTTAGTCTTTAAGGTGCCACCGGACTCCTTGTTGTTTTTGTCACTACTTAATGTGCAGAATTGGGCCTTTTACATCATAGAATCATAGAATATCAGGGTTGGAAGAGACTTCAGGAGGTCATCTAATCCAACCCCCTGCTCAAAGCAGGACCAACACCAACTAAATACGCTGCTTTTCTTCACCAGAGCCCATTGGCTTCCTCATGTCAGAGTTCTGAGCTGCATGTCTGGGCTCAGAGTAGAGGCAAGGATTGCCCTTACTGTATCATTGAGTGGCATTGGGTCGCTCTAAATGCTTCCTTCCAGGTGCACAATGTGACATGAGCTTTCAACCTAGGGGCTGCAAACAGGTGTCAGGGGTCACAGCCATCCTGCCCATCCCATATTGTTAACTGGGACCAGGTTCCTGGATATGGGGGTGGGAGGGAGACAGGGGAAGAGACAGCCCTAGGGCAATGCCAATCTGGAAAAGGTTGAGAACCAGTGCCCTAAGCAACTTCTCAGCAGGGATAGATGAAGGGAGTCTGGAGCCCTAGAAAACACTTGCATGGGGTGATATGGATAGAGTGGGATGGATTTCTCATCTCAGGTGGTGCTGACGTGTATTTGTGGATATACAAGAGGGAGGTGATGTTGAAAGTGTGAGGTCAGGTGGCTACGTGGCAATGAATTGATTCATATCACAGGGGTGGGGCGAGTTGGGTATGTGGCAATGGAGGAGGGGTTCCTAATGCCAAATGTTGAACGGTGTAGTGGGTACTAAGCCTTTAAATGCACTAAAGTACTGTAAATAATCATTCTTCTGGAGTAAAATGTAACATTGTCAAGAGTTGTTACGTAACCAGGGAGAATTTTTGCCTCTCTCCAAAAGGGCAGGACATCTTTTCTTCTGATTCTCCAAAATGAGATGTGCCATTGAATGAGGCTTTGTCTATTGAGGTGGAAGAGCAGAACACTAATGAGACTTATGATCCTACAATTCAGACATTTCTGAACCCATCATCAGCTATGAGAATTTAAATCCCAGTTCCAGGCCTTCCTGCAGCTCCTCACATCGCCTACACTCAGGAGCAATCTCTGTTTATCTTTGACAGTCAAAAAAATGGCAATGTTCAATCTGCGATTATGTCACATGGAAAGGCAAAGATTTGAATTTGATAAGAAAACTGCAACTTTCTTTTATGCTAGCAACATTGCCTTAAGTGTAGGACAAAACGAGTCATTTAAAGAAATGACTGAAGTGCTCTCCCTGGATATACTCCTCCAGGCAGATTTAAACTTGTCCTCCTCTACTAGATGATCCAAGTGAAAGAAACGGAGGAAAAATTATAGGAAGAACTAAAGGAATCAACATTGACATTAATGCAAGGAAGTTGAACATGAGTAAGGACCTGGTAATAGCTATGAGTGTTCGTATAACAAAAGATGATGCTGCTTCGACGTGAAAGGAAACCATAAACTACAGATTTTGTGTCCAAGTTGCTGAAGATGCCATTCAAGAATTCAGGGAGCTGATGATGGAAAAGAAGAGAGATCTTCTCAAGTGTGTTGTCCTTAGCTTCTGAGGTATTGGTGTTCAGCATGCTAATTAAACTTCATTGAGAAAGAAGTAACAGCAAACACAGTCCTGGAAGTTCTTTGTGCATTAGTGTCCAAGAGCAGAAAGAAAAGAGTTTCAAGTCTCACAAATTACTAGACTGTGGTGTTCTTATATTTGCCTTACGGAACTGGAAGCAGTCATTTTGGACAATATGTGGCTATGGTGTTTGAGGATTTAATATGGTTATGAAGCGAATCACATGATTTATGTCTTGTGTTTCATTTCATAAATACTTGTTGTGGTCCCCTCTTCCTCCATTTGTTTTTTTCTCCAGAAAGAAAATAATGGACCTTTTGAGGTTGAGGAAAATTACAACCAGCAATTAAGTGACAATCATAATACAGTGACATTTCCAAAGTAGCTAAAACATTATGAGACATTTTCTGAGCAGTGCTGTTGCTTATTCCTAGTATTATTTTCTCTTTAAAAGGGCAAAATTATATATTCTATTACCTTCCATTTTAGCCTCCTGGTGGAACTGGTCATCTTCAGCAACTTGTTTGCCAACCTCTCTCTCCTTCTTCATGTGCTCTGACAAAGTATTTTCCAGTTATCATCAAACTTCAGCGCAGACATTGATAATGAAACTCTTAACACTTAACTGTAAGTGGCAAATCATAATTAGTTCCTTTGGTATTCCTCATAATGACATTAATCATAAACTATTCATTAGACTTTAATATGCCTGTAATATTTTAATCCATATTAATTCAATTGTAATTTAGCATTAAATAATGTCCACTCATTGGAAAGTGTTAGTGATGTAACTTAAATCCATTTTGTAATAAAGCTGATGAACAGACGTGGGTAGAGAGTGAAGTCAGGGAGCAGGAAAAGTGTTAGTATTTTGCAAACTCGTGTCATTGATGTATTATGTGACTACAATATGCAATAGCAGACACATGTACAATCAGCTGTCTGCTGGTCTCCAGGCTTCTCAGCAGCACCATGTGGGCAGGGTCGGCTCCAGGCACCAGCTTAACAAGCAGGTGCTTGGGGCGGCCAAGGGAGAGGGGCGGCACCAGCGGCAATTCGGGGGCGGCAGGTCCCTCACTCCCTCTAGGAGCGAAGGACCTGCCGCTGAACTGCCACCATCGATCGCGGCTTTTTATTTTATTTTTTTTCCAATTGCCGCCGCCAGTCGCGATCGCAGCTTTTTTTCTTTGTTGCTTGGGGCGGCAGAAATGCTGGAGCTGGCCCTGCATGTGGGATGCAGAAATCATGTCTGGCTCCCCGGGGAGAATGGACCTTGGAAAGCTGCAGTTCTGTGTAGCACTTGGCACCTGTCACAAATGGAAAAGATGTATTTTGCTTTCTGGGCGTGTTTGGAAGTATAAGGAGTCATAAAATCCCTGAATGACACTCCAGGGACCCTGAAATAACTGCTGGCAGTGACTGGAGAGAGTCTGACCTTCCTAAGCATCAGAATAGCATGGTCAGCCTCTATTTTTAGCTGTTTATGGATCATACTCCGCTTTGATGGTTTGCTATCGCCACTGAATGCTCCAGTCTTCTACCACTTTCAAAGAGACACCGACTACATAGCCTCATTGTGTCACTGCTCTTCTCATCTTGTATTTCTGTACATTTTCACTAGCTCAAAGGCTCATGGGCTAGTGCACTATAGTACACTGCACCATTAGCTGTGAAGAAAAATGTCTTTAATACATGTCTGACAAATTGTCATGACTGATCCACTGAGGTTGCCTGCCATCCCACAGCCAGAGTGTAACCTGCCATGGGAAAGACTAGGGCTAGGTCTACACTTCGGGGGTGGGGGGGGAGGTCAACCTAAGATACGCAACTTCAGCTATGTGAATAGCGTAGCTGAAATTGCGTATTTTAGGTCAACTTACCTGCCTGTGAGGACGGCGGTGAGTCAACCGCTGCCACTCCCCCGTTGACTCCGCTTCCACCTCTCGCCGCAGTGGATTTCCGGAGTTGACGGCAGAGCGATCGGGGATCGATTTTATCGTGTCTACACTAGACGCGATAAATCAATCCCCGATAGATCCATCACTACCCGCCAATCCGGCGGGTAGTGAAGACCTGCCCCATATTTCTGCAGTAAAGAGTTGGGAAAGAGTGGATGGGAATTTGTGAGAACCTTCTTATCTCCAAACAACCGTGCCACTGCTCTTCCTCCTTGGTGCTTCTGCATCTCTACGCTACACATTAGATGTATTTACTTCTTTAAAAAGAAAGGAATGTAGAAAACAATGTTCAAAGCCCAAGAGACATAAAGAAATGGATACACTCTGGAGAATGTCATTTTTGTGCACAAATAGCTTGGAACACTTCTGCTCGGTGACCATGGTGGGTCAGGAAGCCCATCTTGGGCAAGAGTCATGGTAGAGAAGCACTAAGGACTGTACCACAGATCAAAGGCAGGGGTTCTTCTGTGACTCTCCATATGCGCACAATACACAATGCACACTTTTGAGAAGCAGAAGGAAGAGCAGCTACAGTGCGCATTCATGGCTGGTGGTGTGAATTCACGTATCTTCTGGAAACATGCCACCAGCCAGAAAGGTAAATTAGATACTAATATTGGTCCTGATACAAAGTCCATTGAGGGAAACGGAAAGGCTCAGGGACTTTGGATCAGGCCCATTGTTCCCTTCTCCAGATAGCTGCAGCAGTGCTGATGGCTGTAAAGCAGAGAGTTCTTCATATTTAGGGGATTTCATGTAAATGTCTGGGGCTGGTTTTGATCTTGAACACCCAGTTTGGCTTAGGCCCTGGCTAACTTTACATCTTCCTTACAGCTGAGGTGCTCTCACTGACAGTTCCTAGCTCTGCTGTCCCCATGCAGCCTTGTGTCCCTACGTATGTTATAACCACCACCACCATGCCGTGGTACCATCATATCTGAGCTCCCCTACAAAGTTTTTATGGATTTTTCCTTACAACACCCCTCTGAGGCAGGAAAGTATCATTAACCCTATTTTACAGATGGGGAAACTGAGGGACACAAGTAGTTGGGGTCATATTTTGGAAAGATCTCAGTTCCCATTTAGCACCTAAATGAAGTGGCCAGATTTCCAGACACGTCTTGTTCCTGGCATCTTTGGCCAGGCCATTTAGTTACCTAAATAGGTGCTGACTTTTTTTAAAATAAGTGACTCATCCAAGGTCTCGCAGAGATTCTGTGGCAGAGCCAGAAACTGAGCCCAGATCCCCTGAGCAGCAGTCAAGTGTGGTAGCGACAAGACCATCGTTCTTCCCTCACAGTTGCTTGCTATGGGCCTGATCCAATCCCCATTGCTGTCAATGGGGGGTCTGTGACGGGGTGCATAGACCCCACATAGACAAGGGAGGTGCTGGAGAGGCCCAGGCAGTAGAGCTAGCCCTGCCCCTCTGACCCTGTCAATTTTGTATGAGAGGGAGGAGGCCTTTAAAAGGGGGGAAGCTGCAGTAAGTGGGCGGGGAAGAGTAGGGTTGCCCTAAGCAGCAGACTGCAGGGGTGACTCCTGAAACTGCAGAGGGAACCCCTAGCCAGAAGACCTTCACCCCGCCCCTGAGAGGAGTACAGTGGACTTCTAGGGTAAGATGGACGGACTGAGCCTGACTCAAAGGCCCAGCCAGAGCGATCTCCCCACCCATCCCTACATTGGTGCTGGATTGTTGGCAGCACTGTAGACTAACCAACCCCTCTGCTGTGACCACAGGGAGGGAGTATCCCTGAATACACTGGGGTTTGCGATGTTCATTTTGATTCCCACAATCAGAGACTTAAGAAGGCCCACAAAGGGGAACCCTCCACCCCACACAAATAGTAAGGAAGTGGGGCCTGTGCTGGGAGCAGCCAATGTAGATAATGGGGCGTGGTCAAGCAATGTAGATAATGGGGCGAGGAAAGGCTGAAGACTCTGTTACAAGGTCCTTCAGGCCTTAACATAGTAGAGAAGACTGCTGGCAGGAGCAGCTTCCAGACTACCCAAACACCAGCTTCAACGTGTCTCTTTATTCCCCCACTGCTGTGTGGTTGTGACCCTAAGAACACCCAGTGCCAGCTGGCACACTGTCGTTACGATATTTACCCAAAGGGTGACATGTAATGTATAACTGGAAAACTCACAACTCACTGACCATTAATACTATTGTGTGGTGCTTGTACGGGTAACATATGCAAAGTTACAAATATGCTGAAATTATGTTCTTCAAATGTGTCCCAGGCAAGTTGTAAGGTACCTCACTCTAAGCAAAGGAATGTGGTTCTGCTTGCTTGAATGTTTCTTGAGAGAGGTTGGAAATGCATTTACATAAAAGATAAACAAAGTCATCAAGCTAGCAAGCGGAGAAGACAACAACTCAACTATCACCAGCTGGGCGGGGGGGAACCAACCAGAAGTCTTCACCAGACTACATGGTGTCTCTTCCCAGCAGGAGAAAAAGAACGTTCTCTGAGAACACATTTCAGAGTTTACTAGTCTCTAGAGCCTTATCCTTTTATCTGATGAGACAAAGAAACTGACCATTTTGGACTCTGTAAAGGATCCATGTCCAAAATGTTGGTCAGGCACTGCTGGATAAGAGACTTTAATTTTTTTTTAATTAATGGAGATACCCTATCTCCTAGAACTGGAAGGGATTGAGTCCAGCCCCCTGCCTTCACTAGCAGGACCAAGTACTGATTTTGCCCTAGATCCCTAAGTGGCCCCCCTCAAGGATTGAGCTCACAACCCTGGGTTTAGTGGGCCAATGCTCAAACCACTGAGCTATCCCTCTCCCCACCAAGAAACTTAGCAACAAATACCTGTCTTTTGAACAAGAGACTCCAGTTTGTTAAATCAGGCTTTAATCTTAGGAACATATTTTTGCTTTTATTTGCTTGTAACCCTTTCTATCTTTATTCTTTATACTTGGTATCACTTAAATCTATGCCTTTTTGATTAATAAACTTGTTTTACTTTTAATCTAAATGAACATGGTGCCGTGACTGAAATAAGAGTGTTTGTCAAATCCCAGTTCAAAGGAGCAGCGAATGTAATAGCGACTAAGAGTGTTCCAGGAGAGGGCTGGACGCTACATGGCAGACAGTTTGGGGGCTGGAGGGGTGTTGGGGTTACCTTGCAAGGAGTAACCAAAGCCAGCTACTGGTGTCAGGGCTTTGAACCAAGGCTGCACAGACAGTCGCCCTGGGTAGCAGTGGCAGTGGCTGTGCAGGAGTTAATACCATCTGGGTCGGCACTGAGTCCCAACGGAGACAGCCCACAGGACCAACGCTGTGAGAGCAGCTGATCCCTGCTGTATTCTCCACACCTCCAGCACCACCCCGAAAGCCCCACCGAGCCCGATTGCCACAGGGCACCCACAGAACAGCAGCCACAGGAAGGCGGAGGGGCTGTCAGGACTTTGTTCACTCAAACCCCACAGACTGTACGTGGCCATAAGAGTGTGATGCAATTTACACATTGATAAATCAATATCCATATCAATCCCATGGGGCTCGGTACCCTGCAGCATAGGACAGGGTCAAAGGTCACTATTTTCAGGTTGGGAAACAAGCATGTCAGAGTAACCACTGGTGCTAGTGGATGTCAGCCCCTACACTTGACGGGCTGACTCACTGACTGGGATCTTAGCCCTTCGTTGCTCTCACAGTATTTCACTGCTTCTGCTACAACATTTTTCATTACCAAAAACATTTCTCTTGCCCACCACCCCACTGCTCTTCTGCACTGACTTCAAGCAGCTCGCTGGGCGGAGCACTTACTTGTGACAAATTAGGGTTGAGCTCGATTAGACATGTTAATACGCCCGTGAATCTCAGCAAGGCTTCCTTGTTTTGAGGTCTTTTGGTTTGTATAACGGTCTTTCCTTTGCTTGGGTTCAGCTATGCTCCTTTGTCACTGAGCCTGTGTCCCACAGAACTTGTCTTATTCAGCTGGACCTGACATTTGCTCTTGCTCAGTTTAAGGGGTTTTTTTTCCCTTTGGTGACAAGCGGGATGTTATGCCATCTCTCAGTGTTGCTCATTTCCACCCCAAAATAGCAGGCCATCAACAGCTATTTCCGTCTTACCCACATCTGCAAACATGCAGGACATGATGCTTTGGTTACCTCAGGAGCTGAGGCAATCCTGAAAATGAGTCATTTAAACATATATCTGCCAAACAGGGAGTTGAAGGGGCAGAGTCACGTCACACACACACAAGTTAGATAAAAGAAGCTCAAATATTCTTGCTGGATGGTTGCAGCGTAACACTACTTTATTTCTTAGGGTACGTCTATATTTACCCGCTGGTTCGGCGGCAAGCAATCGATCTTCTGGGATCGATTTATCGCATCTTGTCTAGACACGATAAATCGATCCCGGAAGTGCTCGCCATCGATGCCGGTAATCCTGCTCCGCGAGAGGAGTAGGCGGAGTCGACGGGGGAGCCTACCTGCCGCGTGTGGACCCGCGGTAAGTACCTTTAAGTTCGAACTAAGATACTTCGACTTCAGTTATGTTATTCACGTAGCTGATTAGTTCGAACTGGGGGCTTAGTGTGGACCAGCCCTTAGAATCCAGAACTTTAACACAAGAACCAAAAACAGAGAAAGAAAGCCGAGTGCTTGCTCCCACACCCCACCTTGCAGGAGACTGGCTCTTTGCACTCACTGCTGCTAGACACAGATCACAGGCTACTCTCCAGAGCCCCCTGACCTGCAAGCAAGACCAGGAAAAGCTCTGAGGATTTAAAGTGACAACTTATCATTTTAATACAGTTTTCAATACGCCACAGTTTTATACTTTCTCTATTGAGTCAGACCTGCCAAACCCCTTGGCTTGCATAGAGAACTGGAAATATCTTTGCATTTTGAAGTATGGACGTGACCTCCTCATTGTGGCCTTGGCTCTTTACTTCTCTAGGGTTTCCTACTGGTCTAATTATTAATTTGTGGCCATCAGTTCTTAAAAAAAACCGACTTCAAGTTTTTGGACTAAAGATAAAGAGAGGAAGTTTCACTTTCCCACAGGGCTCTGACCTGAAATTAATCTGTTTGTTGCTGTTGGGAGAACAGAATTTCTGACAGAAAATTAAAAATTGCTCCAGCTGCACCCCCGAAGACTTTTCTCCCATTCCTTCCCAGAATTCTGGTGCGTGTGCTGTGTTTATAGTGTTAATTACAGTTTTATTCTCCACTGTTTGCAACACCCCGATTTCATCCTTTTTCATTTGGCAAACATTGATTTTTTCCCACCCCCCCCCAGGAGGCAACTTGAAATTGATGCGGCTGTTCTGTTGTTGTTTAATTTAATTTCCTTCCTTGTGTGTGCATAACATCATCTAAATAAGTGACAGAAAAGACCAGTTAGACTTCTGATAATGTGGACTGGGATCAACCCCCTCAAGCTCCATGGAACTTCCTTTGAGTGCCACAAAGTGCCCATGTGCTGCTACACAATATTGGGATTATTTGCATTTGACAGACAATCTGTGACTTTTCTTTCGAAAAATTAAATATCAAAGAAATACCTTGTACTACTCTGAACAGCCCTTGCCCTTCTTGATATATAAGCCCATTCAGTATCCAGCCTCAGGCGGAGCTCAGTTGGGCTGGAAGTATTTTGTTCTTTTCCCCAACTTAGTCCTTTTAGCTTTTTCATGCTTTCTGTCACTCTTCAGGAAACGCCCTTCAATTTTTCAACATCTTTCTAGTATCGAGGCTCCCAGACCTATGCACGGCCTTCCACGTGCAGCCTCACCAATGTCATATCAATAGTAACCGTCACCTCCTTTGTCTGTCATGTGATGACTCTACATACATACCGCAGAGCCACATTTCCTTCTTTACTGCTGTATCAATCTCACCCAGCAGAGACATTTCCAGTCCTTTTGTTATCATGGCATCAAAACTCAGAATACACAAACGAAAGTAACTTTGTCCATTGGAATCACAACAATCTGCCCTTCCGAGATTCACCAGCTTTTGCGTGAGATTCCTCTTTCTTCACTTTTCTGCCTGTGCCTCTTACACCTCTTTTATCAATAACTTGCATCTGACAGTTCACTTATGCAGAATTTGTCCCTCTGTCACCCAAGTGTCAGCAGATGCTATTCCAAGGGACAGCTTAGTTCTGCCCTCATGTACACCTGTGTGATCCCACTGATTTCAGTGAGGCTGAGCCCAGCCATCTGAGGTCAGCTTTTGCGCCTAGTGATTGCAGCAGATTAGGAAGCATACATATCATGGATAGTCTTCTGAGTCCAAGAGACGCTCTAAATCTTCTATTTGTTTCCTGGGCCCATGAGATCCAACACTGATAAGCACCTGTAAGAAAATCAAGCTTGCCCACAAAGAGTTCTCCAACCGTCCAAGAGAGACAGACAATCCTTGTTGGGAATTCAATACTCAAAAGAACATTCTTCCAGGGACAGGTGATCAACAGGATGGTAGGCTGCCTGCCCAGAGCCAAGACATGAGATGTCACTGTAAGATTGGATAGACTTCCAACGTCAATAAGCAAGGATCCATGGTTCATATTGGTATTAATGACCCCGTATTGCCGGATATCTCACAGATAATAGATGACTTCAAGGAACTCAGAAGTGTGTTGAAGAAGAATGTTCAAGCAGAGAGAACAAGTAACTATTGATCGGAGGTGGGGGGAGCACATATTTTGAACCCATGCCCCACACACAGGATGACTGCCTCCTTTCGCATCTATTGATAATGTATAGGCAAAAAAAAGCTATGTGATCATGGGGGACTTCAACCTGAGTGACCTATGCTGGAGATCTCATGCTGCCAGGACTAAAACATCCTGGGAATTTCTAAATATTATAGATGACCATTTCTTAACCCCCAAAGTTTTGCCTCCAACACTATCTTGGACTTTGTCTTGACAAGTAAAGAAGAACGGATCACAGAACTAAAAGTCAATGGTAACTTAGGCTTTGTCTACAGTGGCACTTTCGTCGCTAAAGCTTTTGTCACGCAGGGGTGTGAAAAAACACACCCCTGAGCGATAAGTTTTAGCGATGAAAAGCACCAGTGTGGACAGGAGATGCTCTCCTGTCAACGAAGATACAGACCCTGGTTGGGGGTGGTTTTATATTGTTGCTGGAAGAGCTCTCTCTCATCAATAAAGAGCAGCCGCACACAGCACAGCTTACAACGGCGCGGCTGCAGCGGCACCAGCCACGCCGTTGTAAAGTGCACTGTGTAGACATTGCCTTAGAGTAGGCACCCTTTACTAGAGGGGCCTCTGAACTTAACTGGGAGTGTTCTACTCGGGAAGATCCTGAGTGCTGCAATCCAGCCTGGGAGACTATAACTCCCATGATGCCTTGAGGTAGAGAAAGACTTCCACTTCGAGAGCAGGCAGGGAGAGCAGGTGGTGGGCTCCATCTTGGCAGGGAGCTGAGATCCTGGTCAGGGAAGCTGAGGTTGCTTAGTGGAGCTCTGTCCAAGCCAGGAGCTGCTGCTAAGTTCCTGACAGAAAGCCAGAAGCTGCTGGTGAAAAACCGCTGGGGCTTTGAATAAGCAGGATGCCATGGAGTCTATGAAGCCAGGGCAGAGACTTTTGCTGTGCCCAGAGCTGACTGAGGTTGGTCTGCAGTGCAGGCAGTGTGCATCAGCATCCCCTTTGTTGTTTGGAAAAGTGCTACAAGGGACGGGGGACAGCAGAGACTCTAAGGGGTTGCCTGAGTCTGAGATGAGACAATGGTCTTATCATCTAACCAGAATCCAGGGTTACTAACCTCTATTTATAACAACCCCCATCTTCAGATGGGCTGTGCAGCTTGGAATGATCCCAAGTAGAATTGTTCTGCCTTAGTTACCGTGGCTGGACTGCTTTACTGGACCAACAGAGTGCGCCCCATAGCTTCAAGTTTGTCACACACGCCCACGCAAGCATCTAGATCTCTGACATTCAGAGGCGTGCACATGTAGGGGTGGTTAAATGGTGACGGTGGAAATGTAAGTTGATTACATTTCATTTACTATTGTAAACTGCATTTACTAATTGATTTATTGGTGTACCTCCTGCTTTTTTAAATTGGTTGTGACATTTTAATTATCTCAATCTATTATATCATGTTTTTCAAAATTGTTAGATTAGAGTTAAGTCACCTTTACTTAAGATTATATTGTTTATAATTGGTACTTTTGAGTTAGACCCTTTACACAGATTAGCTCAGATTTAGACACAATTTGTCCCGATATTTCGGCTTTTTTTTCTCCACCGGTGACACCCCCCCCCCATGTGTCCCAATATTTTCTTCCTCTCATCTGGTGACCCTAAGAGAGTGGCCAGAGATCTCCAAGAGGGATTCCAAGACAGACCAGTGGCACCAGCAGAGGGTCCAAAATCAGGGTAGGAAATGGCCCAGGGAGCAGGCACAGAGGTGCCCATTCCGTAGGCCACACATTTTGAATTATTGTTACTTTGGGCCCTGGGTTGGAACCTGGTGGAGCAGGGAGGGCCCGGGTTCCCCTACCTGGGCCACTAACTCTCACCATTGGGCAACACAGCTGCTGAATCCAGCATCTAGGCCACCGCTGGGCAACATGGCCACTGACTCCAGCCACTGGGCGACACGGTTGCTGATGCAAATGGCTGGGTGACACAGCCGCCGACTACCGCTGCTGGGCAATATGGCCACTGCCACCGGCCACTGGGTGACGCAGCTGCTGACGCCTGCCTCTGGGCGACATAGCCGCTAATGCCCACTGCTGGAAGTCACAATGAGCTAGATGAACTATTGGCCTGACCTAGTCTGACCATTCTTATGTTTTTATGTTCTTATGTAATTCTAATGTAAAGGCGTATAGTCACACTGGAGTCTATAAAAAAAGAAAAAAAGAAATTCAATCATTGTAAACTTTCATAGATCATTTAAGTAAAGATAAAAAAATTACACTAACCTAGTAACTAAAGCTACTAAAAATTCAAAGTTTATAGTCCATCTGTCTCTTTGCTTCAGGGAGCCCGTATTAAATTTATTGCTAAATAAAACAAATAAGCCTAGCAAAAGTCAGCCGAAATCTGCATACTCATAAGAGAATTAACAGAACTCTCTTGTTATGATGGCTGATTCTCAATTTGCATCTTTAAAGAGTTGTGACCATTTCTTGGTTGGTTCCTTCCTAGTTACATCAGAGGTAGGGCCAGTCTTATGCTTTGTGGAGTGCTGCAGGGTGAGTTTTTAAACAAGTGCTGCGTATGATGGCAATTTTGCACCATGGGCCGAACTGAAACAAAGTGGGGGACATAAAAAATTACCGGAGGCTGAATATTATCTCGGGGCTGTTGACTGAAAGTCAAAGGCAGCTCCAAGGGTGATTCATCAGGTCTCTGTTGCCTACATTTTCGTTTTTCTGTGTGTTTGGATTTCTGAATGTCTTACATACAGTTATTCCAGTGGAAGCCATGAAAAATAGATTTCCTATGGGAAACTAATGAGATATATGATTTGACTTTGCAGCGGGGGGGTTATGAATTAATCCCAAGATATTTTGTGGTCTTTGCTCTTATAGGAAGCTCAGGATGTCAATTTATGATTTTTATCAGGGTTTTATTTAGCTTCTCTTTTGATTTGTTAAAATACTAATAGCGACTTGAAAGTATAAATATATTTTTAAAGGCCCCATATCTCTTTCCAGTGTGGCCAGTATTGTCTCAGCAAAACAGGTTCTTCTGTCTAAGGATGTGAGCATATCACTGTTACGTGCTTGCCTGCATAGCGCCTGCACTGCTATTGTTTGATGCCGGATTTAGTCAAGTAGTGGGGACCTTGCATATGAAAGTCCCTGCATAAGTGCAGGGTTTTTCAGTCCTATAAGCTATGTAGGAAGGATCAGTAAAGACAAGAGCGAGAGCAGCTTTGCATTTAAAGGAAGGTTTGGAAGTGCAGTAACTCAGATTCAGGCCCTGAAGGAGAAGCGAGAGCAAGCAACAGACTTATTATGGCTTGACATTAAACATTAAAAGGAAGTAAACTGACAGTAGGGATTTTCTAATAAAAATGATATAACCTTCAATTTATAGAGCCCTGTCATCTTGAAGGATCCCGCCGTGCTTTGCAGACTCCATGACACACCATTAACCCAAGTGTAGCCCTCTCAGAAATGGAGCATCGCAGCTGTTTAACAACACAGCACTGCACTGCGCTCTGCTCAGGGGGGCAGAATTACAGTGAAAATTTGTGCAACCATAGCTCTTTCCTAACGTTGGGGTGCTCAGCTATGCACCATTCATGTTCCTCTAACAAATATTGGGATGGAAAGTTATTCTGGCAGATGCTGCACAAACCAATGGCCATCGGTGTGAATTTTTCTGCTGGTGGTTGTGATGCTGGGATCCATGTAGGTAGCAAGGGCCGTCCTTACCCATACACAAAGTATGCAGCTGCGTAGGGCACCAGGAAATTTGGGGCACCAAATTTCCTGGTGCCCTGCGCAACTGCGTGCTGCTCCAGCCCCTGCCCTGCCTGTTCCTGCCCCTGCTCCACCCCAGTCCCGCCCCACTCTATCCCTTCCCCAAAGCCCCCGCCCTGCTCCACCCCCGCCCCACCTCTTCCTGCCCCTGCTCCGCCCCAGCCCCGTCTCTGAGAACTGCAGCAGGGCTGGGCCTGCACTCACCGGTGGTGGGAAGTGCAGGAACCCGGCACCAGCCGTGCCGCTGGTGAGTGCTGGGGGGTGGTTCCCCCCTGCCCTCAAGCCAGCCCCCCCTACCTCCGTGGAGGGCCCCAGAATAGATAGGGATGGTCCTGTAGGTAGCCAGTATATATTGCTCTTGTGCACATATTTTTAGATAAGGTGGCTATCCGTCAGCCTACAGCACTTTTGTGCCAGCACTAGGCCTGTGCCCTCAGGTTCGTTGTTTACCTGCTTGAGCTTTGAGTCTGTTGTTTTCCCAACAGGCAGATCAATGGACTCATCTGGCTAATGCCAGTGTCATCCCCACTGACAACCCTGATGGTAGCACTACAAGCACAGGCACCAACTTTCCAAAGTGCCAGGGGAGGGCGTTGTTTGACCCCCGGCTCCTGCCCCATGCCCTGCCCCAACTCCACCCCTTCCCCCAAAGCCCCACACCCGCCCGACCTCTTCCTGCCTCTGCTCCACCTCACCCCGCCTCTTGCTGCCCAGTTCCGCCCCCTCCCTCAAGCATGCTGCATCCTCACTCCTCCCCCCCAGCCTCCTACACAACACAAAACACTGATTACGGTGGGTGGGAGGTGCAGGGAGGGAGGGGGATGCACTGATCTGTGAGGCCCGCTGGTGGGCAGGAAGCGCTGGGGGGAGGGGGGGCTTAAAGGGGGAGCTGCTGAGCACCCACCATTTTTTCCCCGTGGGTGCTCCAGCCCTCATGCTCTGTGGCCTCTTTGCCAGGTCCAAGTTCAGGCAGCTGCTTTCTGGGAGTGTGAGGCCAAGGGCACCAAGAAATTCCGGAGGGCTATGGCTTCTCATAAAGCCAGTCGATCGTGCTACTCTAATGTGTTTGCACTGCAGTATCTGAGCACCTGGATGACTCCTCAGGAGTTGCTCATCATCTTTTGTTCAACATCTTGATTAATGATCTGGATAATGGGATGGATTGCACCCTCACCTAGTTCGCAGATGATGGTAAGCTGGTGGGAGAGGTAGATACGATGGAGCGTAGGGTCCAGAGTGACCTAGACAAATTGGAGGATTGGGCCAAAAGAAATCTGATGAGGTTCAACAAGGACAAGTGCAGAGTCCTGCACTTAGGAAGGAAGAATCCCATGCACCGTTACAGGCTGGGGACTGACTGGCTAAGCAGCAGTTCTGCAGAAAAGGACCTGGGGATTACAGTGGATGAGAAGCCGGATATGAGTCAGCAGTGTGCCCTTGTTACCAAGAAGGCCAACAGCATATTGGGCTGCATTAGTAGGAGCATTGCCAGCAGATCGAGGGAAGTGATTATTCCCCTCTATTCAGCACTGGTGAGGCCACACCTGGAGTATTGCGTCCAGTGTTGGTCCCCCCAGTACAGAAATGATGTGGACAAATTGGAGAGAGTCCAGCGGAGGGCAAAGAAAATGATCAGGGGGCAGGGGCACATGTCTTATGAGGAGAGGCTGAGGGAACTGGGCTTGTTTAGTCTGCAGAAGAGAAGAGTGAGGGGAGATTTAATAGCAGCCTTCAACTACCCGAAGCGGGGTTTCAAAGAGGATGGAGCTAGGCTGTTTAGTGGTGGCAGATGACAGAACAAGGCGTAATGGTCTCAAGTTGTAGTGGGGGAGGTCTAGGTTGCATATTAGGAAACACTATTTCACTAGGAGGGTGGTGAACCACTGGAATGGGTTACCTAGGGAGGTGGTGGAATCTCCTTCCTTAGAGGTTTTTAAGGCCTGGCTTGACAAAGCCCTGACTGGGATGATTTAGTTGGTGTTGGTCTTGCACTGAGCAGGGGGTTGGACTAGATGACCTCCTGAGGTCTCTTCCGACCCTAACCTTCTATGATTCTATGACACTGCTTACCATGAATACAGCATGGGGATTGACTTGGCCCACAGTCCCCAGCACACCGACTGGTACAGAGATCTGACTGGTTACAGCCAGGATTTCAGATGCAATAAGAACATTGTTTATCACAGTGACTATGGTGAGTGCTGATGAACCACAGAAACCTGGAGACCAGGAAATTCAGTAAATACCCATGGCATGAAATACTGTGGTATATAAATGGAGGCAAGGTGCTCATTGACAGAAGGGGATAGTGCTCCGCTAGCCCCACGCCAGCTCTGTGGATGACTGAGTAGTGTTCGCCAAGTAATTCTTGACAATAGTTTTCTGGCAGTTGTCAGATAAGTTATCTATAAAGAATTTGGTTCATAATTCAGCCACCTCCGCTCTTACTGAAGTTCTGGACGTCCTCGTCCCATGATTAAATGTGCTCATGCTCAGTGTGTTGGGAACATAAGGGCCAGGGGCACTGCTTAGAGTGTAAGTTTTCCCGGGCAGGGCCCATACTTTTGTTATGTGTTTGTACAGCACTTCGTAGAGTGGGGCCCTGATCCCTGCTTAGGGCCCCAAGTCACTGCCACAATTAATACAAAATGATAATAATCACTGATTACATAGGTTAGAAGCTGAGCTCTGTAAAGATGCCCTGAGCCCGAGGAGTTATCACTGTGTCTGATCCTGAAATATTTATAGATTAATAGATTTTAAATTCAGAAGGCAGGATAATGATCATCTACCCTGTCTGACCTTCGATATAACACAAGACATAAATGTCACCTAGCGATTCCCGCATCCTATGGTAGAACTAGAGCAGCTCTTTTGGAATGACATCCGGTCTCGATTTAGAGACACCATGTGCTGGAAACACCAGGCACCCTTTGGTAAACTGTGCCACTCATTAATTGCTCTTATTGTTAAGAATCTTATTTCCAGTTTGAATTTTGCAGACTTCAACTTCTAACCATTAGATTTGGTTACACCCTTTTCTCCTGAATTAAAGAGCCCTCTATTATCAGGTATCTTCTCCCTCTGGAGGTATTTAGGTATAGTGACCAAGTCAAATTTTAACCTTCTATTTGATAATCTAGAATAGAATAGAATCACAGAATATCAGGGTTGGAAGGGACCTCAGGAGGTCATCTAGTCCAACCCCCTGCTCAAAGCAGGACCGGTCCCCAACTAAATCATCCCAGCCAGGGCTTTGTCAAGCCTGACCTTAAAAACCTCTAAGGAAGGAGATTCCACCACCTCCCTAGGTAACCCATTCCAATGCTTCACCACCCTCCTAGTGAAAAATTTTTTCCTAATATCCAACCTAAATCTCCCCCACTGCAACTTGAGACCATTACTCCTTGTTCTGTCATCTGGTACCACTGAACAGTCTAGATCCATCCTCTTTGCAACCCCCTTTCAGGTAGTTGAAAGCAGCTATCAAATCCCCCCTCATTCTTCTCTTCTGCAGACTAAACAATCCCAGTTCCCTCAGCCTCTCCTCATAAGTAATGTGCTCCAGCCCCCTAATCATTTTTGTTGCCCTCTGATGGATTCTTTCCAATTTTTCAACATCCTTCTTATAGTCTTCTTGGCAACAAGGGCACACTGTTGACTCATATCCAGCTTCTTGTCCACTGGAACCCCTAGGTCCTTTTCTGCAGAACTGCTGCCTAGCCACTCGGTCCCTAGTCTGTAGCAGTGCATGGGATTCTTTCATCCTAAGTACAGGACTCTGCACTTGTCCTTGTTGAACCTCATCAGATTATTTTTTGGCCAAATTCTCTAATTTGTCTAGGTCCCTCTGTATCCTATCCCTACCCTCCAGCGTATCTACTCCTCCTCCCAGTTTAGTGTCATCTGCAAACTTGCTGAGGGTGCAGTCCACGCCATTCTCCAGATCATTAATGAAGATATTGAACAAAACCGGCCCCAGAACCGACCCTTGGGGCACTCCGCTTGATACCGGCTGCCAACTAGACATGGAGACATTGATCACTACCCTGTTGAGCCCAACAATCTAGCCAGCTTTCTATCCACCTTATAGTCCATTCATCCAGCCCATACTTCTTTAACTTGCTGGCAAGAATACTGTGGGAGACAGTATCAAAAGCTTTGCTAACGTCAAGGAATAACATGTCCACAGCTTTCCCCTCATCCACAGAGCCAGTTATCTCATCATAGAAGGCAATTAGGTTAGTCAGGCATGACTTGCCCTTGGTGATAAATAGACTGAGCTCCTTGAGTCTCTCACTGTAAGGCAGACCTCAAATCATTCTTGTAGATCTTCTCTAATCTCTCTCTTATTTTTCAACATCTTTTATTAATAGTGCAGACACCAGAATTGGACATCAATTCCATATGATGAGGTTGTTACTGCTTTAAGAAGTTTCTCTTTTTAGGAAACACTATTAAAGGCACGTTTCCATGTATTAATTGTTTTTCTCTGACACCATGAAGCTGTTTGGTTTCAGCTGAGGAACAACTGTTTTGACTCTTCCCGAATGACAGATCATGTCAGAAACATTTACCAAGAATTGCCCACTTTGAAAATAGCCACCATCTCCCATTGCTCTCAATGAGGCTATGGATTACACGTAGCAACTGGCCCTTTCCTCAGTGGTTCTCATTGTTCTCAATAGGACTGAGCCAAAGCTGCCCTCATGGAAGATGGCGACAGAGAGGAGAACTGAGACACAGGTCAATGGAGGCAGTGGCCATCTCTGCTGAGCACAGCCTACGCCCGCCCTCCCATAGAGAACACTAGAAGATGGAAGCCATTTAAAATAGGGCAATGCTTTGTGAATTTCTCTGAAGAACAGCGTTATTCTTCAGCCTCTGCTGACAGAGAAACTTTCAGTTATAAAGAACAACAGGGAGAGGGACAAGTACACTTAAAAAAAACTATTTAAAAAAATTGCCCATTGCATCAGATCTACTCAAGGCTCATCTCAGCCAGTGTTCGTGTAAACACAATGTCTGAGCTGAGACCATCTGGGACAAAACTGGCTCTAGCACAGGGGGCTCAGTTTCTAGCACAGGGGGCTCGGATCCATTTTTAAATTAATTTGAACTCATACATTAAATACTGGATTTTCTTGAAAACTCCCAGGAAATTAATTCAGTATGCAGCAAATAAGTGTTGCAATTTTGGGGAGGATACAGTGTGTGTCAGGGACCCACAGCTGAACGAAGACCCAGCTCATTGCCCTCAGCTGATTCAACTAATGAACCTGACCTCCTGATTGACTGAAGACTCCAGTGGGCACATTCTTAAACTCTGGAGCAGGCCTGGGTCCCTGGCTGCTCAATAGTTTCCTTGCCTACCGCTGTGTTTCTGGTCCTGCTCCCTGGTCCTGCTCTCAGCTCCATTCTTGCTCCTGACCCTCACTCCTAACTCCTGCTTCTGCCTCCTGGTCCTTGTTCTTGGCTGCCACCGCTGGTTTCTCCCCTTGGCTCCCAGTTCCTGGTTTCCACTCCTGGTCCATGCTCTGCTTCACCTGATTCTTCTGGCTCTGACCCTTAGCTCCTGATTCCTGGTTCTCAGCTCTGGCTCGCTCCCTGGACTTGGTAACTTGGCTCCTGATTTGGGCGGTGGCCATTAGGCCTGGTCACTTCTGCTCCAACCACTAGGCCAGCTGCCCTCCCTGACCATTAAGAAACACTTCCCCCTGGCCTGATCTTTAATAGTATTCTTCATATATAGCAAAGAACTTGAATCCCAGCTTGAAGTGCGAAACTTAACTTAACTCAGCTATGGAGCCATGACTGCTTCTCCGTGATAAACTTGTGTGTTGTTTTTAACATATATTCTTTAATTATTTATTCCGCTTCCTATCTTATGTATACTTAACAAGATTTCTTTTTGCATGCACATCAAGCTGTAAACATTAATTTCTCATTGTCTCCTGTCAGTTTTCTTAGAGAAAGGCTATACTAGCGATAATGTAATGTTGTAAAGAGAACTGAATTATTCATGGCGATGGAGTGAAATGACTCACAGTAAAACTTTATATTTTATGTAATTTGTTTTTCCCTAAGCCTGTTGTGTAAACCTAACAAATTATGCATGTCACTTCCCTAGCTAAGTGTTTAATATTTTAGCAAACGCTCTGTGTATTTTTGTCACTTAATAAAAAGAACCAGTAGATTTCTTTAATAAGCAGTGATTAGTACACAGTAGCTATACGTCCAAGCAAGTCAAACAGTTGGGGTTTGTCTATGTAGGAAAATAGGCCAGAATAGCTATTCCATAATAGCTCCCTGGATGGACACTCTTATTCTAGACTAGTCTACTTTTGGATTAAGTTAAACTACACAAAGACACTCTAGTGTGGAATAAGAGTGTACACATGAGGAACTAGTGCAGAATAGCTTATTTTGCAATAGCTTTCCTGTGCAGACAAATCCTTCTACAGCTGCTCACTGAGCCATTACGTTCATGGAGTCTAAATCCAGAAAAGAAAACTCTGATCATCTAATGCGAGCTCCTGCATATCACAGGCCATAGAGTTTCCCTGAAATAATTCCGATTTGAACTACAGCAGATCTTTTAGAAAAACATCCCCTCTTGTCTTAAACATTGCCTGTGATGGAGAATCTACCGCAGCCATGGGCAAATTGTCCCAATGATTCTGTGCTAATAATGGGCTAAGCTATGGCATTAAGGGCAGGAGCGCTGCCAGCTTTTCTGCTAACCTAGGGGGAGGAAGGTCCCGCCCTGAAATGCCGCCCCCCACAGAGGCAGTGGCAGGTCCCGCCGCCGAAATAGCACCGCGGTCGCCGCCTCCCAAATTGTAGTGCCCTAGGCGACCGCCTAGGTCGCCTAATGGGTTGCGCCAGCCCTGATTGAGGGTATGTCTACACTGCAATAAAATACCTGCGGGTGGCCTGTGTCAGCTGACTTGGGCTCTGGGGGGCTCGGGTGCGGAGCTATAAAACTGCAGTGTAGACATTGAGGCTCAAGGGGGGAGGATGCCAAAACTAGGACCCCAACCAGAGCCCGAACGTCTACACTGTAATTTTATGGCCCCACAAGCACAAGTCAGGGGATGTGGGCCAGCCGCGGGTGTTTTATTGCAGTGTAGACATACCCATCGTCACAGAGTCATTTGAAGATGCATCCCCGAAGAGGAGGCGCTGTTAGGCTCAGCATTCCTTGTGCTTTTCTGGCCTAGAGTGAGCTGCGCAAAGCTGGGTCTGTGAGGAAGCAGAGGACAGTGGTTAGGAAGCTTTGGCTCCAAGGCACTTGTTAGCATTAAGGCATGAGAGGGAGAGAGGAAGGGCATGGACCAGGCATGGAGACTGAGGTAGGGGTATTGCTAAGACCAGAAGGAGACTGCTCCCTTAGGAGCTCAGGCTGGGAAGGGAGATATTTGCGAGGAGGTTCCATTCCTCTTTCCCGCATCAGAGCCCAGGGTCCTGGAGGTGAAAGCAACAGTTAAAGGAACAGTGGTGTCAAGTTGGTGCCAGCTCAGACAAGAAGATGTCCAAGCCTTTGCCCATTCTCACTTATCTAAACATATTCCATCTTCTACAGACTTGATCCCCACCCTCAGCATTGACCTGACCTCACCCCTGCACCTGACTCATAGAACTTATGGCTAGAAAGGACCATCATAACCATCTGGTCTGCACATCACAGGCCACAGAACCTCACCCATCCACTCCTGTAACAGACCCCGAACCTCTGGCTGAGTTACTGAAGTCCTCAAATCATGGTTTAAATACTTCAAATGACAGAGAATCCACCATTTACTCTAGTTCAAGCCATTGGCCATCATCTTTGAAAACTCATGGCAATCGGGGGAGGTCCCGGATGACTGGAAAAAGGCTAATGTAGCGCCCATCTTTAAAAAAGGAAGAAGGAGGATCCAGGGAACTACAGGCCAGTCAGCCTCACCTCAGTCCCTGGAAAAATCATGGAGCAGGTCCTCAAGGAATCAATTCTGAAGCACTTAGAGGAGAGGAAAGTGATCAGGAACAGTCAGCATGGATTCACCAAGGTCAAGTCATGCCTGACTAACCTTTGCCTTCCATGAGGAGATAACTGGCTCTGTGGATGAGGCTAAAGCAGTGGACATGTTAGTCCTTGACTTTAGCAAAGCTTTTGATACAGTCTCCCACAGTATTCTTGCCGGCAAGTTAAGGAAGTATGGGCTGGATGAATGGACTATAAGGTGGATAGAAAGCTGGCTAGATCGTCGGGCTCAACGGATATTGATAAATGGCTCCATGTCTAGTTGGCAGCCATCAAATGGAGTGCCCCAAGGGTCAGTCCTGGGGCCAGTTTTGTTCAATATATGTGATAATCGCATAGACGCAATAAAATCAATCCCTGAGCGCTGTCCCGTCGATTCCAGTACTCCACTGCCGCAAGAGGCGCAACCGGAGTTGATGGGGGAGCGGCAACAGTCGACTCAGCCCCATGCACACACCGCGGTAAGTAGACCTAAATACGTTGACTTCAGCTATGCTATTCTCATAGCTGAAGTTGCGTATCTTAGGTCGATCCCCCACCAGGGCATAGTGTGCTGCTCCTCTCCAAAATCTGCTCTGGGATCGGTTCAGCGACCGAGTGACTTCATTTTTATACTCCTCCCTCGGTGCCTGCTGCTAGCTCCCATCAGTCCCCATGCTGGATTCTGGGGCCAGCAGAATATCATCCCTGTGGACCAAGTCATCGTGCACCAGCATTGGCTCCATGTACAGTGCCCAGCACCCAGTCAAACTCCTTATCAAACGGGCATGATGTCGGCAAATTGCCCAAGGTGCGGGTCTAGAACATAAGAACAGCCATACTGGATCAGACCAAAGGTCGATTAGCCCAGGATCCTGTCTTCCGGCAGTGGCCAATGCCAGGTGCCCCAGAGGGAATGAACAGAGCAGGTAATCATGAAGTGATCCATCCCCTGTCGCCCATTCCCAGCTTCTGGTCCCCTTTTTCTGGTACTCAGTCTTGAGCCACTTAATCTGCTCCCTGGACTGGTCGCCGATCTGATATATTTGCAATGCTGGCAGCTTCTTCGCTGTTTGCTGGTACGCCTGATCATTCCAGGTACTCTTACTGAAGTCCACTGTTTTACTGGCCTCACACTACAGATTCACCAAAATCTGGCAGTGCTCCCATGAACATGAAGCAGCGCACTTGCAAAAAGCTTCTTCTGGTCAATCTGCATTGCAAACACAGAAGGCTCTCTGGTGGTGTGTTTGTAGCTTAGTGGTCAGAAGACAACGGAAGGGTTAACGCTGACTCACTGAGTGCTGCAGTACACCAAGGGGGTTGCTTCTGTTTTCAGTGGATTGGAGATTCTTAGGATAGAGGGGACAAAGGAAATTGCCCCATGGGATTGTGGGATACTTTTGGTCAAGGGGGTGCTATGTCTACACTGCAAAGCAACAGGGCTTGAACCCTGGGTCACTGCTTGACTTGGGCTCGGACGCCGCAGAGTCCTAGGACCCTAGGTCTGAGCCCAAGTCTGAGAGAACTGTGTTTAGACAAAAAGGAGGTCTGGGCTCAAGCCTGAGTCTTAGCCCAGGCTTACAGGGCAGTGTAGACAAACCCTAAGTTTCCTCTTCTCAGGTAGGTTCTTTATTCCTCCGATCATCCTCGTAGCCCTTCTCTGCACCTGTTCCAATTTGAATTAAAATTTCTTAAACATGGGAGACCAGAACTGTACACACTATGCCAGATGAGGGCTCACAAGTGCCTTGTATAATGGTAAGAACATTTTCCTACCTCTACTGGAAATACCTCACCTGATGACTCCTCGACTTGCATTAGCCTTTTTCACAGCTGCATCACACTGGCAGCTCATAGTCATCCTATGACCAACCAGTACACCCAGAACTTTTTTCTCTTCTGTTGCTTCCAACAGACATGTCTCCAGCTCATAGCAAAAATTCTTGTTGTTAGTCCCTAGGTGTAGGACCTTGCACTTTGCACTATTAAATTTCATCCCATTTCTATTACTATTAGTTTTCAAGGTGCCTTGTATGATACTCCAGTCCTCCTCTGTATTGGCAATACTTCCTGTGGTGGCTAGGGGTCCTCTTGAGTCCCCACCAGACCACAATTTGGGCTACTTACAGAGTCCTTCCCCTGGTTGTGGCAAACAAGGGCTTCTCCAAACAACCAAAGGTTCTTTTCCCTCTCCCTCCTCTGGGAGAGGGAGAATCAGAGTAAAAGAAAAAGACAAAGGTGGTCAGCCTCTTAGGCAATCTTTTGGGTCACCCTTTTGGGGTTCATGTTACCTACAGGTTCTAATATCCTTGCTCAGGATTAAGGTCTGCCTCCAGCCCATCTTTGTGGTAACCCCCACTTTGCACCAGGTCCATATGGTCTCAGGGGTAGCAAAGTCTGCAACTGTCTTCCTGTTTGCTGATCCGTCACTTAGCCAGCAGTCTGTGAGGCACAACTGCCTGCTCCTAGTCACTGCCCCCCCTGTGGGGGATTTTCCCTTTTTAAGCTTCCTCTCTCCAGGCAGAACAAGCCTTACAGGTGTGTCTGGTTAGTGCTGGCTGAGCCCAGAAGAGCTTGTTAGCTTCCTCTCTACTGGAGTGAGGGTGTGCCCCTCTCACCTCCCAATTTGGTGTCCTCCACCGATTGTGTTAGCACACTCCCACTTTTGATGCCAAGGTCATTAATGAAAATGCTAAATAAGATTGGCTCCAACTTCTCCAAACCTTCCTTGGCTGAAACAGCATTATCCAACAGAACCTGTTTGCAACTAGCCCCTCCCTAGTCCCTAGATCCTTGCTCTGTACCACTGAATGCTGAGGAACCTGTATCAGAAGGAGCGAGAATCTTCTATCTTCAGAAATTAGCCTAGGATAGGATAGAAATATAATCAGAAGAGGTGAGAACTTAATCTTCTATGAAGTGGTGGTTCCAGTGAGCACAAGTTGTGTCCCCCAGAATATTCTCACCATTTGCCAGTACTACCACATCGGATGATGAAGACCATCAGTGTCAATTAGCTCCACTAACGGTAGGTCCAGGATATGTATGTATCCCTGTCTAGCCTATATCTTCAGCAGCATATTGAGACTTTCCCATCCCAAATGGCCTCCTTTGAAAGTGGTTCCACTTTTAAGCCCATAACTCTGAAAGTCCATCCACTTACTGTTTCTGTTTCTGATTGTTGGGTGCCAGGAGTAACTTTCAGGGGACAGGTGATGTTCTGTGAAATGTGCCGTCATTAAAGTCATGCACACAAGCCTGCTCTCCACACACACACACCCCGTCACCGCTCTCTCCTGTGGGGGCAGCTGGCAGAAGCTTGGTCCTGCCGGCTCCTGCTGCAGCAGGGCAGGCTCCCCTGGCAGCCAAGCTCCCCCTCCCCCACCTCTTCCCCTGAGCGTGCCGCATTCCTGCCCTTCCCCCTCCCAACGCTTCCCCTGCCGCCGAACACCTGTTCACCTGTTCACCCACATGAGGGAGGGGGAGTAGCGGAGCTGCAGCGCGCTCACCGCTCGGGGGAGGAGGTGGAGAAGAGGTGGGGGTGGGGCCTTGGGGAAGGGGATGAAATCAGGGCATACCCCCTCCAGCCCCCTGCCATGGAATCAGGGAAGGGAGCACCCCCACAATCCCAGCCCACACCCCCAGCTCTCTGCCTTGACTCCTGCACTGCCCTCTCACACCTCCAACCCCTTGCCCTAACTCCTGCACCCCCCACGACCCCAGCCCTGACTCCTGCACCTCCCCCACATCCCCACCCCCACCCTGAGCACCAAACAGGAGCTCTTGCACCCCCTCCCCCACATTCCCACCTGCACCCCTTGCACCAAATGGGAGCTGCCCCAGGTAAGCACTCCACACCCCAACCTCCTGCCCCAACCCTAAGCCCCCTCCCTCACCCTAACTCCTGGCCAGACCCTGCACCCCCAGCCCTGTGCTCAGAGCACCCCCACCCTCAGCTCAGTGCAGAGAGAGATGAAGAGAATGAGCTAGAACCAGGGAGAAGGTAGATACCTGCTCTATATGGACAGGGGCAGGAGGGATCCTGTTTACCCCTCCCCAGCCCTGCTGCGCTTGCAGTTTACCCCCAGCCCCTCCCTTGCTCCAGGGACAACCCTAGCTCCCGCCCTGCTGTGCTTTTGCCCCCAGCCCCTGCCTTGCTCCAGTCAGCAGGGTCTAATCTGCCTCCCATGCCTCACTGTGCTCATCTTGCCTCTGGACCCTGCCTTGCTCCAGCTGGGGACCAATCTTTCCCCCCAACCATGCCCCTCTGTCAGGGCAGGGGGGAAATCAATGACTTTTAAAAAAAAATCAGATTTTTTTAACTTAAATTGGATTTTTGAGGAAAAAATCCTATCTAAACATAGTTTTAATTATATGTCATCATGGAATAGGGATTATAAATTCTAATTCTATAGTATGAGACAATATATTCATGTAATATTTAAGAAAAGTTTTGTAAAAGAGTTCTAATAGCTCATGGATTAGGGACCCAATCGTATAGGGCTCCACAGGCTTCTGTATAGATTATTTAGGTTAATCTTCCTATCTACCCAATGGGACTCAGTGCTCAGTCTAGAAGATACCATCAGAGATGCTTAGTTTTGCAGTTCTCAAACTGTGGATTTGTCTCCCCAGAGGTAACATGCTTGTTAACAGCAAAAATGTTTTAAATAAATAAATAATATATAGAGGTGAGAAATAACAGACGTCAACTCTATTGTCCCTCTGCAAATTTGTGTACACAGAGGCAATCCCTTACCTCTCTCTAAAAGTGAAAAGTTTCAGAAAGTTCAATGAATAGAAGATTGTTGGGGGCAGAATAGATCTGGACAAGGAGAAAAAGTCTTGAGATAAATGTGAGAAGCGAGGGACACATGCTTTTTGGTTAAAATATTATGTTTGCTTTTGAAGAAAAAAATCCAGAATACTAAATGTTGTTGTTTTAGTTAAATAAAACAATTTAAATGTCTGTCTGGTGATGTTCTCCTCCTAATACAGCCTGGCAAGAAAATCCTCCAAATATTAATGATTAACCTGTTGAACTGGAGATAGTTCACCTCCCAATGACTTCATAAATATCTGCTTCAATTATCATTGGTAAATGAAATAACCAAATAACCATTCATTTTCTGATACAACTTTTCATCTGAAAAGTTTTCAAAATATATCACTGTTTAAAAATGTATAGTGTGTACCTTCTAAAAATGAAACCTGCATTTATCTCTCAGTTGTGAAGAATATGTATTAAGGTTATAACAACCAACAAGAATGCACTTTTATGTAGAAAACCATGATTAAATCGAGTCTTACTGACTAGTGATTTAAATCATGATTTAAGTCAAATCTACCCTGCCCACTGTGCTCTTGCCTCTGGCCCCTTCATTCCCCGGGGGGCCCACAAATATGTTTGGCACCGGGCCCACAAAAAGTTAATCCGGCCCTGGCCTAAACATGGGGATAGCTGAAATATTTGGTACTCAAACATTTCCATAAGTGCCTATTAGTGCTGCCATATTGAGATACCATTCTGAGGGATGGGGATGGCACAGATGGATCAGAATGGTAGAACCTGGTAAAGCCATGAAGAAGACAGGACTCATTGAACAAGTTGTTGGTAGGGTCCCACTAGGATTGCTTCTTGGCCCTACACTATTTAATATTTTTATTAATGAAAACATAAAATCTTCACTGATAAAGTTTGCAGCTGACATAAAAATTGGGGGAGTGTAAATAATGAAGCAAAAATGTCACCGATGGAGAGTGATTTGGATCACTTGGTAAGCTAGACGCAAACAATATGTGTTTTAATATGGCTAAATGTACATGTATACATCTAGGAACAAAGACTGTAGGCCATACTTACAGGATGAGGGACTCTGTCCTGGGAAGCAGTAACTCTGAAAAAGATTTGGGGGTCACGGTGGATAATCAGCTGAACATGAGCTCCCAGTGTGACACTGGCTAAGAGTGCTAACGAGATCCTGAAATGCATAAAAAGGGAAATCTTGAGTAGAAATAAAGAGGGGTTTTTTTTTACCTCTGTATTTGGCACTGGTTGGACCACTGATGGAATACTGTGTCCAGTTCTGGTGTCCACTGTTTAAGAAGGATGTTGATAAATTGGAGAGGGATCAGAGAAGAGCCATGAGAATGATTAAAGGATTAGAAAACCTGCCTTATAGTGATAGACTCAAGGGGCTCAATTCTAGCTTAAGAAAGAGAAGCTTAAGGGGTGACTTGATTACTGTCTATAAGTATCTACATGGGGTAAAAATATTTAATAGGTTCTTCAGTCTAGCAGAGAAAGGTATAATATGATCCAATGGCTGGAAGTTGAAGCTAGAAACATTCAGGCTGGAAATAAAGCATACGTTTTTAACAGTGAGAGTAAGTAACAATTTATGAAGGGTTGTGGTGGATTCTCCATCACTGACAATTTTGAAATCCAGGTTGGATATTTTTCCAAAAGATCTGCTCTGGGAATTATTGTGGGGCAGGTCTCTGCCCTGTGTGATACAGGAGGTCAGACTAGATGATCACAATGATCCCTTCTGGTTTTGAAATCTACAAATCTATGAATTATGTCTGTTTTATGCTGACAATATTATTCAATCTCATCTCAGTGTTTAAAAGGGGCTCCTTAGCTTCTGTGTTTTGCTCACTTTTCTTTTCATTCCATCCATATTTTAGAGAATGAAAGGCAAACTTGGTGCTCTTGTAATGTCTTTGATATTGAGTTCAATGTGGTACGTCTACCCCTACTTATCTATCCTATTTAAATTATACAGTCTCTGAAGACCTAAATATTTTTCACCTGGCACCAAATCTGGCTGAAACAACTTAGTACTGAAGACACTTTTATGGCTCCTTGTCTTACATTGCTCTTGTAGAATAATAATGAGGGTGTAAAGACCATCCTGTTTTCTGATTTATAAGGCACTCTGAGGTCTCCACTGTATTTTAAGTCCTGAACAGCAAGAAATTATCATAAATCATTGCCCAAAAAAATCTCCAAAGACTTATTGACAATGAGGGAGAAAAGGAGCTGCTCCAAGTTACTTCTGGAATGATGTTTGTCATGCTGACATGCTGTTCTAATAGAAATCCAGCTATGTCTCATGAACAAATCTCCATCTGTCTCACTGGTTGCGTAATATCCCACTGGTTTACAATAGACACACATGGCACAATAGCAAGGAGGCTGTGTCACATTTGCAAATCCAGGACTCAGACCCCAGCAACAATTGCAGTTGGTTAGTTTGCAAGCCTCCTTTTTCCCACGGGATCTTTAACATGCTGACTTGGCTCTACAGCATTCAGCAACACTCTTCCAAAATGTGTGTTTATATTTGGGGGGAATGTGGCTGGCTGCACAGTCAAGAGCCGATTTGCCATGTGGAGTCTCCTTTGTCTCACCATGTGAACTACATATATACATCTTAATGCCCACAGAACATCTGATACGTAGGTACCACTGCCCTCTGCTGGGTGGAATATGCTAGGGCTGCTCACATGAACGAATTCCTCTTCTTGCTGAGCTGGCCTACAGCTTAGAAGTGTGTTATCTTTAGAGTTACCGTCCCTCCGTATTTCCCCGGACATGTCCGGCTTTTGCGTCTCTAAATAGCCGTCCAGGAGGAATTGGTAACAAGATTAAAACGTCCGGGGTTTTTTTCTCGCTCACCTCCCTCCCTCCCTTCCATGCAGAGTGCGGCTGCTGATTGGGCGGCTGGGCCAATTGACCCGCTCCCATTGGCCTCCAGCAGCCAGAGCCCTCCCCTGCTCCCCCCTCCCTCTGCCTGCAGCCCTGTGTAACACACAAACCGACCCACCGGGCAGCGTGTTTTGCAAACACGTGGAGCCAGAATGGTAAGGGGAGTCCGGGGGGGCAGTCAGGGAGCGGGGGAGTGTTGGATGGGTCCCCGGCCTCCACCTGCCACCTCCCCTCCATGCATCCCCCCCCGTGGGTCCTCCCCTCCCTGCCTGCCTGCCTCTCCCTTGCCTGCTTGTACTGCCAGAGCCAGCAGCAACTGCTGTCTGCTGCCCCTGGGTCCTAGCATCCCCCATCCACTAATGGGAAGACAGGCTGCCCTTACCCTGCCCTTCCACCCTAGCCTGAGCCTCTCCAACGCCCCAAACCTCTCAGCCCCAGCCCTCATCCCCCGCACCCTAATCCTCTGCCCCAGCCCTGAGCCCCCTCCTGCATCATGAACCCCCATCCTCAGACCCACATCCCTCACCCCTGCATCCCCTCCTATCCCCAAACTCCCTCCCAAACCCCCTCCCCTTCCCACACACCCCCTCCTGCCCTCAAACTCCCTCCCAAAGCCTGCACCCCTTCCCTTTGCACTGCCTCCCACCCCCAAACTCCATCCCAGAGCCTGCACCCCTCACCCCCTCCTGCACACCCACCCCTGCCCCAGCCCAGAGCCTGCACCCAGCACCCAAACTCTATCCCAGAACCTGCACCCTTCCTGCACCCTAATCCCCAGCCCAGGACCTGCATCCCAGACCTCCTCCCCCCACCCAACCCGCCTCCCAGAGCCTTAGGCAGGTGGGGGGGGGGGTTCTGGGCATCACCAAAATTTCTACAACCCTGCCACACATGCGAGTGGATAAGGGTCGGGGCAGTCAGGGGACAGGTAGGGTCCTGGGGGGGCAGTTAGGGTGGGGGGTTCTCAGCAGGGGGCAGTCAGGGGACAAGAAGCAGGGGGGGTTGGGGTTCTGAGGGGGGCAGTCAGGGGGTGGGAAGTGGGAGGGAGTGGATGGGGGCGGGGCTAGAGCGGGGCTTCTCCCCCCCCTGCCCCAGTGTCCTCTTTTTTGGTTGTGGAAATATGGTAACCCTAGTTATCTTTGAGTTGTTAAGCTGAAGGCTATGTGTTCTAGTTCTGATATTACATCTATTTAGCTGGCTGGTAATGCTCTAAGTCAGTAGTGCAGAGGAAATGGCTGCCAGTGTTCAGAGCACTGGGCCAGGTTGTTTACTGATGTGTCAGCACTGAAGATACTCAGGAGGAAAAGTTCCGCATTGCTACTTCTGATACTTGTCTAGAGGCAGGGCCGGTGCAAGGAAGTTTCGCGCCCTAGGCGAAACTTCCACCTTGCGCCCCCCCTCACCCAGCTAACCACCCCCCCCCGCAGCAGCCACCCCCCCTCCGCAACCCCGCCCAGGGAGCCTGCCTCCACAGCAGCTAACCCCACCTGGGAGACTCCCCCCCTCCCCCCGCGGAAGCTAATCCCGCCCGGGGAGCCCCCCCCTCTGCAGCAGCTAACCCCGCTGGGGAGACTCCCCCACCGCGGCAGCTAACCCCGCCTGGGGAGACTCCCCCCCCTGCAGAAGCTAACCCTGCCCGGGGAGGCCCCCCCCCGCCGCGGCAGCTAACCCCGCCACCCCAGCTCACCTCGGCTCCGCCTCCTCCCTTGAGCACACCGGCGCCGCTCTAATTCTCCTCCCCTCTCAGGCTTGCGGAGCCGATTGGAGGAGAATTAGAGCGGGGGCTGTGTGTTCAGCGGAGGAGGCAGAGTGGAGGTGATCTGGGGCGGGGAGCGGTTCCCCTGTGCGTTCCACCCCCCCCCCCCGTTACTGCGGACAGCCCTCCCCGCACCCTCCCCCCCCTCCCCAGCTCACCTCCACTGCACCTCCTCGCTTGAGCAGGCTTTTAGGTGCCCCCAACCACTAGGCACCCTAGGCGGCCGCCTAGTTTGCCTAAATGGTTGCACCGGCCCTGTCTAGAGGACATGAAGAACAGCCTTTGCTGGGCACAAGCCTCGCAGAACATCAGTCTAAGAGGATGTATCTTTACATCTTCAGCCATTTACCTTGCAAAGCCTAAGTGTTCTATAGTGACACATTTTACAAAAAAAGAACAGGAGTACTTGTGGCACTTTAGAGACTAACAAATTTATTTGAGCATAAGCTGTCGTGGGCTACAGCCCACTTCGTACTCCTGTTCTTTTTGCAGATACAGACTAACACGGCTGCTACTCTGAAACATTTTACAAAGTTGGAGTCACCAATTTCATGTCCACTCTTTCAGGAGACTGGTCAGACCTGCATCAGCTCCTCAGGGTAGTTCTGTTAATAGACTGGTGTTAAGGAGAAGAGGAAGCGGGACATGGGGATTTCCCAGTGAATCAGAATGAAACCCTTGCTCCAAAGTGATATCATTTGCAGTGTGCTGTTTGGTGGGTTTCAGACAGAGAAGAGCCAAACTACGTGATGCAGATCTAAAGGGGATAATAAAGACAGCACATTTGTTAATCCCTCTCTTTAGTAACTGTGAACAACAGCGGCTAACAGGGGAGTTTAGTGAGGGAGTTCTCCAGGTGAAGGAGGAGCGATTACGTGACCCTTGGGGTAAGTTTGTCATCTGTAGCATGCGTGTTTGTGTTTGTGGTGTGCTTGCTGTTTGACTGAAATACACTGTGTGGTCTGTTTGTTTGGGCGACCATGTGCTGAGCCTAGTGGCCTGCTAGGCAAGGCTGAGAGCTTCTTAATGAGGCTTTGATCCCCAAGACCTTTAGCACCCATCAACCCATAACTGGGGGGAGGAGGGGGGCTACTCAGGAAGACCAGGGCTTTAAAAAGCCCGCTCCTAAGTGACCAGAGGAGCTAGCGAACAGGAGCAGCTAACGGGGTAGTTTTGTGAGCGAATGTGTGTGTGTGTGTTGGGGGCCAGATACATTTTAACATTCTTTAAAATCAAGACCGGCTCTAGGTACCAGCAAAGCAAGCACGTGCTTGGGGCGGCACAATTCTAGGGGTGGCATTCCGGCCATTCTATTTTTTTTTTTTTTTTGCTTGGGCAGTTGCGCGGGCCGAGGAATGTGCTGGCTGCCCTTCCTGCAGCCCCCATTGGCCTGGAGCGGCGAACCGCGGCCAGTGGGAGCCGCGATCGGCTGAACCTGTGGACGCGGCAGGTAAACAAACCGGCCCGGCCTGCCAGGGGCTTTCCCTGAACAAGCGGCGGCCCTAGTTTGAGAACCACTGATCTAGAACATCCCTGACAGGTGTTTGTCCAACCTGCTCTTAAAAATCCCCAGTGATGGAGATTCCACAATCTCCCTAGGCAATTTATTTCAGTGCTTAACCACTCTGACAGTTAGGAAGTTTTTCCTAATGTCCAACCTAAACCTCCCTTGCTGCAATTGAAGCCCATTGCTTCTTGTCCTATCCTCAGAGGTTAAGAAGAACAATTTTTCTCCCTCCTTCTTGTAACAACCTTTTATGTACTTGAAAACTGTTATCATGTCCCCTCTCAGTCTTCTCTTCTCCAGACTAAACAAACCCAATTTTTGCAATCTTCCCTCATAGGTCATGTTTTCTAGACCTTTAATCATTTTTGTTGCTCTTCTCTGGATTTTCTCCAATTTGTCCGCATCTTTCCTAAAATGTGGCACCCAGAACTGGACACAATACTCCAGTTGAGGCCTAATCAGCGCGGAGTAGAGCGGAAGAATTACTTCTCGTGTCTTGCTTACAATATTCCTGCTAATACATCCCAGAATGATGTTTGCTTTTTTTGCAACAGTGTTGCACTGTTGACTCATATTTAGCTTGTGGTCCACTATGACCCCCAGATCCCTTTCGGAAGTACTCCTTCCTAGGCAGTCATTTCCCAGTTTGTATGTGTGCAACTGATTGTTCCTTCCTAAGTGCAGTACTTTGCATTTGTCCTTATTGAATTTCATCCTATTTACTTCAGACCATTTCTCCAGTTTGTCCAGATCATTTTGAATTTTAATCCTATCCTCCAAAGTGCTTGCAAACCCTCCCAGCTTGGTATCATCCACAAACTTTATAAGTGTACTCTCCATGCCATTTTCTAAATCATTGATGAAGATATTGAACAGAACTGGACCCAGAACCGAGCCCTGCGGGACCCCGTTTGCATGACTGTGAACCACTGAAACTTTCATGAAATATCATGAAACTTTCAGGATTCCCCAACACATTCATCTGATTGTTCAAATACTCACAAATAACAACTACTGTGATGCTGCAAGCAGCAGCGGAGTGAAGTCAGTTCCTTTGCCCAGGAATATATTCTAGAATCGGTCGTTTCATTATTTGGCCAGCTCGAACTGAAATACAAAGGGCTAGCTCCATAAAGAGCACGTAGGCTCAGAATTGCAACTCTATAACTTCAGGTGTCCTGCCACCTAGTGGAATCCTCACCCTGAGTTAAGTGGCCAGGCTCTCTATACAATGCATAGGGACAGTTCGGTGCCTAAGAATGGGACTCACACAAACTAGCACACTGCACCGCCTAAGCTAGCCAGATGAGATAGATGGGGGAACACCTAGTTTGAGGATCCCACCAGGTCTTAGGTCCCGTGCAGCTTGGCATTGTCAGGACTTACATGACTGTGTGCATGCCCAATGGCAGAAATTTAGGCGCCTAGGGGACTTTACCAGCAGAAACTTAGGGTACGTCTACACTACGAAATTAGTTCGAATTTATAGAAGCCGGTTTTATTGAAATCGGTTGTATACAGCCGATTGTGTGTGTCCACACAATAAAATGCTCTAGGTGCTCTAGTCGGCGGACCGCGTCCACAGTACAAGGCTAGCGTCGACTTCCAGAGCATTGCACTATGGGTAGCTATCCCACAGCTATCCCACAGTTCCCGCAGTCTCCGCCGCCCCTTTGAATTCTGGGTTGAGATCCCAATGCCCGGATGATGCAAAACAGTGTCGCGGGCGGTTCTGGGTACATGTCGTCAGGCCCCTCCCTCCCCCGTCACAGCAACGGCAGACAATAGATTCGCGCCTCTTTACCTGGGTTACCTGAGTTACCTGTGCAGACAACATGGAGCCCGCTCAGCTGAGCTCACCGTCACCATATGTCCTCTGGGTGTCGGCAGACGTGGGACTGCATTGCTGCACAGCAGCAGCTGCTAACTGCCTTTTGGCGGTAGACGGTGCAGTAGACTGGTAGCCTTCATCGGCGATCTGGGTGCTGGCAGCCGTGGGGCTTGCCTTTTGGCAGTAAATGGTGTATTACGACTATTAGCCGTCCTATTACAAGTCGGGTCATCGCACATTAGCAGAGTCTTCCCCGAGCAGCCGATTGTGCAATAGGCCTGAAGACCATCGTCATACGCCGCCCCGTATTTGCTGCCAAGCACCCAGAAAGATGCCGAGGGCTATCAGTCACGCTGCACCGTCGTCTTAAGATGTAAAAAATAGATTTGCTCTGTATTCATTTGCTTCCCCCTCCCTCCGTCAAATCAACGGCCTGCTAAGCCCAGGGTTTTCAGTTTAATCTTTGGGGGGAACATTCTGTGTGACAGTTGTTTGTGTTTCTCCCTGATGCACAGCCACCGTTCTTGATTTTAATTCCCTGTGCCTGTACGCCATGTCGTCACTCGGCCCCCCTCCCTCCTTCCCCTAGTCCGTCAGATACTACGTTTGCGCCACAGCTCAGAGAGCCGAGAAGCGGTTCGCGCCTTTTCTTTGAATTCTGGGTTGAGATCCCAATGCCCGGATGATGCAAAACAGTGTCGCGGGCGGTTCTGGGTACATGTCGTCAGGCCCCTCCCCCCTCGTCACAGCAACGCAGACAATAGATTCGCGCCTTTTTACCTGGGTTACCTGTGCAGACAACATATCACGGCAAGCATGGAGCCCGCTCAGCTCAGCTGAGCTCACCGTCACCATATGTCCTCTGGGTGCTGGCAGACGTGGGACTGCATTGCTACACAGCAGCAGCTGCTAACTGCCTTTTGGCGGTAGACGGTGTAGCATGAGTGATAGCCATGGGGCTGGCAGCCGTAGGGCTGCATTGCACCAGCCCCTTGCCAGGCGATGGTATATTATGACTGGTATCCGTCGTCATCGTATTGGTGTGGCTGTCAATCATGGCCACCTGGGCAGACATGCTACTGTTTCGATGATGATGGCTACCAGTCGTAATATACTATTTTCTGCCAATTGCCCAGTATTGTCTGCTAAGCACCCAGAAGAGGCCGAGGGCGATGCTGGGTGCTGGCGGACGTGGGGCTGGCAGACGTGGGGCTGCATTGCTACACAGCAGCAGCCCCTTGCCTTTTGGCAGATGATGGTATTTTATGATTGGTATCCGTCATCGTCGTACTGGTATGGCTGTCACTCATGCTGCACCGTCGGCTGCCACCTTAAGATGTAAAAAATAGATTTGTTCTGTATTCATATGCTTCCCCTTCCTCCGTGAAATCAATGGCCTGCTAAGCCCAGGGTTTTCATTTTAATCTTTGGGGGGACCATTCTGTGTGACAGTTGTTTGTGTTTCTCCCTGTTCCTGTACCTGTACGCCATGTCGTCACTCGGCCCTCCCTCCCTCCCGCCCTCCCTCCTTCTCCTGGTCCATCAGATACTACTTTCGCGCCTTTTTTCTGACCAGGCGCCATAGCTAGCACTGGGATCATGGAGCCCGCTCAGATCACCGCGGCAATTATGAGCACTATGAACACCACGCGCATTGTCCTGGAGTATATGCAGAGCCAGGACATGCCAAGGCGAAACCCGGACCAGGCGAGGAGGCGATTGCAGCGCGGCGACGAGAGTGATGAGGAAATTGACATGGACATAGACCTCTCACAAGGCACAGGCACCAGCAATGTGGAAATCATGGTGTCACTGGGGCAGGTTGATGCCGTGGAACGCCGATTCTGGGCCCGGGAAACAAGCACAGACTGGTGGGACCGCATCGTGCTGCAGGTATGGGACGATTCCCAGTGGCTGCGAAACTTTCGCATGCGTAAGGGCACTTTCATGGAACTTTGTGACTTGCTGTCCCCTGCCCTGAAATGCCAGGATACCAAGATGAGAGCAGCCCTCACAGTTGAGAAGCGAGTGGCGATAGCCCTGTGGAAGCTTGCAACGCCAGACAGCTACCGGTCAGTCGGGAATCAATTTGGAGTGGGCAAATCTACAGTGGGGGCTGCTGTGATCCAATTTGCCAGGGCAATGAAAGACCTGGTGATAGCAAGGGTAGTGACTCTGGGCAACGTGCAGTCAATAGTGGATGGTTTTGCTGAAATGGGATTCCCAAACTGTGGCGGGGCCATAGACGGAACCCATATCCCTATCTTGTCACCGGAGCACCAAGCCACCGACTACATAAACCGCAAGGGGTACTTTTCAATGCTGCTGCAAGCCCTGGTGGATCACAAGGGACGTTTCACCAACATCAACGTGGGATGGCCGGGAAAGGTACATGATGCTCGCGTCTTCAGGAACTCTGCTCTGTTTCGAAAGCTGGAGGAAGGGACTTTCTTCCCGGACCAGAAAGTGACCATTGGGGATGTTGAAATGCCTATCGTGATCCTTGGGGACCCAGCCTACCCCTTAATGCCATGGCTCATGAAGCCGTACACAGGCAGCCTGGACAGGAGTCAGGACCTGTTCAACTACAGGCTGAGCAAGTGCCGAATGGTGGTGGAATGTGCATTTGGACGTTTAAAAGCGCGCTGGCGCAGCTTACTGACTCGCTCAGACCTCAGCGAAAAGAATATCCCCATTGTTATTGCTACTTGCTGTGCGCTCCACAATATCTGTGAGAGTAAGGGGGAGACCTTTATGGCGGGGTGGGAGGTTGAGGCAACTCGCCTGGCCGCTGATTACGCGCAGCCAGACACCAGGGCGGTTAGAGGAGCACAGCAGGGCGCGGTGCGCATCAGAGAAGCTTTGAAAACGAGTTTTGTGACTGGCCAGGCTACTGTGTGAAACTTCTGTTTGTTTCTCCTTGATGAACCCTCCAAACCCCCCCCACCGACCCGGTTCACTCTACTTCCCTGTAAACCAACCACCCCACCCCACCCTCCCCTCCCGCTTGCAGAGGCAATAAAGTCATTTTTTTTTAACATTCATGCATTCTTTATTAGTTCCTTACAGAGGTAGGGGGATAATTGCCAAGGTAGCCTGGGATGGGTGGGGGAGGAGGGATGGAAAAGGACACACTGCATTTTAAAACTTTAACTCTTATTGAAGGCCAGCCTTCTGATGCTTGGGCGATCATCTGGGGTGGAGTGACTGGGTGGACGGAGGCCCCCCCACCGTGTTCTTGGGCGTCTGGGTGAGGAGGCTATGGAACTTGGGGAGGAGGGCTGTTGGTTACACAGGGGCTGTAGCGGCGGTCTCTGCTCCTGCTGCCTTTCCTGCAACTCAACCATACGCTCGAGCATATCAGTTTGATGCTCCAGCAGACGGAGCATTGCCTCTTGCCGTCTGTCTGCAAGCTGACGCCACCTATCGTCTTCAGCCCGCCACTTGCTCTGTTCTTCCCGCGATTCAGCCCGCCACCTCTCCTCTCGTTCATATTGGGCTTTTCTCATCTCCGTCATTGACTGCCTCCACGCATTCTGCTGTGCTCTATCAGCCTGGGCGGACATCTGCAGCTCCGTGAACATCTCGTCCCTCGTCCTACGTTTTCTCTTTCTAATGTTCACGAGCCTCTGCGAAGGAGAAACATTTGCAGCTGGCGGAGGAGAAGGGAGAGGTGGTTAAAAAAGACACATTTTAGAGAACAATGGGTACACTCTTTCATTACAAGGTCGCATATTTCGGCTTGCAGGCAGCCATCGTAGGCCACAGTGTTTTGGCTTTTTTAACCTTCTTAACATGCGGGAAAGGTTGCAAACAGCAGCGCATTTCCCATATCAAGGATGAATTGGGTTGTCCATTTAAAATGGGGTTTCAATGTAAAAGGAGTGGCTGCGGTTTCCCGGTTAACATGCGGCACAAACACAAGTAAACCCCCCCGCCCCACACACACACACGATTCTCTGGGATGATCACTTCACCCCTCCCCCCACCGCGTGGTTAACAGCGGGGAACATTTCTGGTCAGAAGAGCAGGAACGGGCGCCTCTGAATGTCCCCTTAATAAAATCACCCCATTTCAACCAGGAGAGCTTTCTGGAGATGTCCCTGGAGGATTTCCGCTCCATCCCCATACACGTTAACAGACTTTTCCAGTAGATGTACTGGCCGCGATTGCCAGGGCAAAGTAATCATTAAACACGCTTGCTTTTTTTTTGTAATGTTTACAAATAGTTACAAAGTTACACTCACCAGAGGTCTCCTGTGTGCCCTGAGGGTCTTGGGTGAGTTCGGGGGTTACTGGTTCCAGGTCCAGGGTCACAAACATATCCTGGCTGTTGGGGAAACCGGTTTCTCCGCTTCCTTGCTGCTGTGAGCTACCTACAGTACCTCCATCGTCATCATCCTCCTCGTTCCCCGAACCGTCTTCCCTGTGTGTTTCTCCAGTGAGAGAGTCATAGCACACGGTTGGGGTAGTGGTGGCTGCACCCCCTAGGATCGCATGCAGCTCCGCGTAGTAGCGGCAAGTTTGCGGCTCTGCCCCGGACCTTCCGTTTGCTTCTCTGGCTTTGTGGTAAGCTTGCCGTAGCTCCTTAATTTTCACGCGGCACTGCTGTGTGTCCCTGTTATGGCCTCGGTCCTTCATGGCCTTGGAGATCTTTTCTAATACTTTTCCATTTCTTTTACTGCTACGGAGTTCAGCTATCACTGCTTCATCTCCCCATATGGCGAGCAGATCTCGTACCTCCCGTTCGGTCCATGCTGGAGCTCTTTTGCGATCCTGGGAGGACTCCATCACGGTTACCTGTGCTGATGAGCTCTGCGGGGTCACCTGTGCTCTCCACGCTGGGCAAACAGGAAATGAAATTCAAACCTTCGCGGGTCTTTTCCTGTCTACCTGGTCAGTGCATCTGAGTTGAGAGTGCTGTCCAGAGCGGTCACAATGAAGCACTGTGGGATAGCTCCCGGAGGCCAATAACGTCGAATTCCGTCCACACTACCCCAATTCCGACCCGCAAAGACCGGTTTTATCGCTAATCCCCTCGTCAGAGGTGGTGTAAAGAAACCGGTTTAAAGGACCCTTTAAGTCGAAAGAAAGGGCTTCGTTGTGTGGACGTGTCCAGGCTTAATTCGGTTTAACGCCGCTAAAGTCGACCTAAACCCGTAGTGTAGACCAGGCCTTAGGTGGCTAGAGAATTTGGGCTGCTACAGGATTAGGTGGCAGATGAGTGTGGGTTTTGAGGATCTCAGTGTTGGTTTTTAGGTGCCTAAAATGCCAATTAGACACCTAACTCTCTTTGTGGATCTAGCCTAAACACTCTGTTATTTTCATGGGCAGTAAGCTCATATGTGCAGAGGCACAGTCCCCCAAGTAATATAGATTGGTAGGTATTTTTATAACAGAGAATGTCCAGATAAATGTCATGACAAATTGGAAAGACACATCAGAATGATCATTTATTGAAAGGTTAAATACGTTGATGTTCGACTCAGTCCTGCAAGTGAAAAACACCATGGAATCCAAAGAAACACTTAGGCATGTGCTTATTTTTAAGTATGTGACTGCTCATATGCTTAAAGTTAAGCCTGTGCTTACAAGCTCTCCTGAACTGGAACCTGGGTGCATAGGTCTGAGAATGCAGCAGCAGGAAAATATGACAAGTTGGCTTCAATGGCTGTAAGCCAGGGGTGGGTGCACCTCAGTGGCAGAAAGTCTGACACAAATTGCCTCCAACCCCTGCTTCTCTGAGGGGCCTGCAGCAAGGTAAAGTTGCCCTAAAAGTGAGTGGCAGAGACCAGGGAGGGAGTATGGCTAGTATGCTCAGGAGATAAGCTAATTAGTGCATTGCATCCACCAGGCAGCCTCTGCTGGGGAACACTCAGAAAGCAGCAAGGCAAACACTTCCTGCATTCCCCCTCCTACTGATTTGGTGCAAACTGCACTTGAGGGGAATGTCACCCTAATCTTTACAACTGCAACCTGCAAACCTGTCAGACACCATACAGCTAGTCGGAGAACATGCAGTGAGTGGCTTCCCGAATGGCTTGCATTTTCTCCGTCTTGATATGCCCTTTCCCTTCTTCTTTCCTATCACTTGTGCAGTGGTTTTGTCACCTTGAACCATATGGTAGGGTTGCCAGGCATCCTGTTTTTGACTGGAATGCCCAGTTGAAAAGGGACCCTGGGGCTCCAGTCAGCACTGCTGACCGGGCCATTAAGGGTCTGGTTGGCATGGGGCTGGCAGGCTCCCTGCCTGGCCCTGCATGCTGCCCCTGCACTGAGCGCCAGCTCCGCAGCTCTCATTGGCCGGGAACCACAACAGGCAGGGGCAGCACGCAGAGCCATCTGGCTACACCTCTGCCTCGAAGCCAGAGGGAGATGTCGCTGCCTCCGGGAGCTACCTGAGGTGAGCGTCGCCTGGAGTCCCACCCTGCACCCCAACCCCATGCCCCAGCCCTGAGCCTCCTCCCATACACAAACTCCCTCTCAGAGCCTGCACCCTGCAACCCTTCCCACACCCCAACCCCCTGCCCCAGCCCAAAGCCCCCTCCCACACCGTGAACCCCTCATTTTGGCCCCACTCCGAAGCCCATACCTGCTCCCGCACTCCAACCTCCTGCACCAGCTCTGAGCCCCCTCCTGCTCCCAAACTCTCTCCCAGAGCCTGCACCCAACACCCTGCCCCAACTCGGAGCCCCCTCCTACACCTAGGGTTGCCAACTTTCTAATTGCACAAAAGTGAACACCCTTACCCCACCCCTGCCTGGAGGCTCTGTCCTGCCCCGTCCCTTCTCTGAGGCCCCGCCCCCACTCACTCCATCCCCTCTCCCTCCATTGCTCACTATCCCCACCCTCACTCACTTTCACTGGGCCAGGACAGGGGGTTGGGGTGCAAGCACAGGGGTGAAGCTGGGGATGAGGGGTTTGGAGTGCAGGAGGGGGCTAAGGGCTGGATCCATGTGGTTTGGTGTGTGGGAATGGGCTCAGGGTGGAGACAGAGGGTTGGGGTGCAGGAGGGGGTGCAGGCTCCAGCTGGGGGTGTGAGCTCTGGGGTGGGGCAGGGGATGAGGGGTTTGGGGTGCAGGAGGGGGCTCAGGGCTGGGGCAGGCGGGTTGGGGGGCAGGAGGGGTTGCAGGGTCCAGGCTCCAGGAGGGAGTTTGGGTGCAGGAGGGGCTCAGGGCTGGGGTTGGGGTGTGGGAGTGGGTGTGGGGTCCAGGCTTCTGGAGGGAGCTTGGGTGTGGGAGGGGGCTCAGGGGCTCCACGTGCTGCCCCTGCCCCAAATGCCGGCTCCACAGCTCCCATTGGCCAGGATCCTCGGAGCCACTTGGCCACCCCTGTGCCTAGGAGCCAGGCCAGACATGCCAGCCACTTCCAGGAGCTGTGCAGAGTAAGGGCAGGCCTTAGCTCCATTGTGCCACTGACCAGGAGCCGCATGAGGTAAGCGCTGCCTGGCTGGAGCCTGCACCCCAAAATCCCCTTCTGCACCCCAACCCCTTGCCCCAGCCCCCCTCCCACATCCCAGTTCCCTCCTGGAGCCTGGAATCCCTCCTACACCCCAACCCTGAGCCACTTCCCGGATCCAAACTCCCTTCTGGAGACCGCATCCCCTCCCATACCCCAACGCCCTGCCCCACCCTGGAGCCTCCTCCCACACTCCGAACCCCTCGGCCCCAGCCACCAGCCCGGAGCCCACATCCTGCACCCCAAACCCCTCATCTCTCGCTTCACCCCAGAGCCCACACCCCCAGCCAGAGCCCTCACTGCCTCTCACATCCCAACCCCCGGCCCCAGCCCAGTGAAAATGAGCTACGGAGGGAGGGGGGGATGGAGTGGGGGAGGCCTCAGAGAGGGGTTAGGGCAGGGACAGGGCCTCGGGGAAGGAGTGGGGCAGGGGCGGAGCAAGGGTGTTTGGTTTTCTGCAGATAGAAAGTTGGCACTCCTACCATATGGGTCTGTCACTGTTTAAGCAGATCTCCCTGTTGAACAGATTGGGCAGTTCTGATTTAAACCACTACATTCTATGGCCTGTTATTTATTATCATGAATGGACTTTAAGAAAACCAAGACCGTTCTGTTTGTAACCGTCCCCCAACTCCGGCCTCCTTCCCCTCCCCACACAAATACAGATTTCAGCAGGAGCCATGTCACTGGGGTTGGGGAAAGGACCACCCCCAGCTCTCACCGGGGGGAGCGGAGCGCCGCGCTGGGAGCTGGTGGGGAAGAGCAGATTGGGGCCGGGCTGCTCTGCTTCCTGCCGCTGCCGGTGAGTAGGGGGGGATCCCTTCCCCCAAGCCCCCAGCCCCAAGCAACACAGCTCCCCGCTAATCCCCCGTGCCTCTCTGGGCCTGTGGGGCTCCCAAAAGGGGCCCCCCACAGCTCCTGCCTCCCAAATGCTGCAGGGGGGAGGCTGCATAGGGCTCCCAAATGGCTAGGGATGGCCCTGTCCGACGGTCCTGGGGCTGGCCGCCGATCAGCTGTTCCGGTGGCCCCGGGGCTGACAGCTGCTCCAGCCCTGCCATAGAGCAAGTCATGGAAGTCCCGGAAAGTCCTGGAATCCCTGGCCTCCGTGACCTCCGTAACAGAATCGTATCCTTAATGATCAGCATTCCCCTAGGCCATTATGCTGTGGTGATGGGGCATGAGAACATGAGTTATACTGACTAGAAACAAAAGGGGAAACGTTTTTCATCTTCCATGCTGGGAAAAGTGCAAAATTCTCCCAGTTTGACTAACTTGGGCCCTGATTCAGGGAGGCACTTAAGCCCATGTGTAAAGTGACCTGATATACCAAGGTACTTAAACTCGACGCACCAAATTCAATTGAGTGGGACCACTCACATGCGTATAGCTAGGCATATCCTTTGGTGCTTGCTGAATTCAGGCTTTAGGACTAGGATAGCTGGTCCCAGCGGCGGACCTAAGCCCAGAGCAGGTGAGTCCAAGCCATCCAATTAAATGGGGCTGGCCTACACCTGGGCCATGAAGGGCTGCTAGTGGGCAGCTGGAGGAGATGGACTGAGACAGCCCTGGGAAGGGAAAGCCACACTGGAGTGGAGTTAGTGTCTGTGGTGGGTCACTGGAGCAAGGGGCCAGGGGCTCAGAGAAGCAGCCCTGGGGCTGCCAATCCAGGAAGGCAGCCGTGCTGACTGTAGGGTGACCAGACGTCCCGATTTTATCGGGACCGTCCCGATATTTCCTTGTTTGTCCCGCGTCCCGACCGACGTGCGGTCGGGACAACCGGACAAACAAGGAAATGCCCCGAGCCTCGAGCCCGGAAGTGCTCGCGCCCCCCCCCCCCCTGCCCCGACTCCGCCCCCTCCTCCCCCGATTGGCTCCCTCCCCGAATCCCCGCCTCTTCCCCGGGCTCACCATTCCCCCTCCCTCCGCAAGCGCTGGAGGGAGGCCCGGGAGACTCAGAGGCAGCGCGGGGCCGGGGTGAGTAACAGTCCGGCCTGGCCCAGTGCAGGCAGGACTCGGGTGGTTGGGAGAGGAGGGGGGCGACCCGCGGGGCCAGGCGACGGGGGAGGAAGCGGCCATGGCGCTCGGCGGCTCTGGCGCCCCCGAACCCCCCGAGCCGGGGCCTGCAGCAGCGCGTACGCTGGGCCCAGCCCCTGGCTAGGCACGTCTGGGCTGCCCAGCTGGTGCTATCCCGCGGCGGCCCCGGGGCGGAGGCATCGGCAGCCCAGCCCCGTTCGTTCCCCTGCGGGACGGGGGGGCTGGGGCCTGCTGCCCCCACTCCGGGGCCGCCGCGCGATAGCACTAGCTGGGCAGCAGCCCAGACGCTGGCCAGGGGCTGGGCGCAGCGTGCGCGCTGCTGGGTCCCCGCAGCAGGCCCCGGCTCGGGGGGTTCGGGGGCGCCAGAGCTGCAGCCGCGGAGCCCCATGGCCGCTTCCTCCCCCGCGGCAGTGGGAGCTGCAGCAGCGGCTGCTCCCGAGTCCCGCTGCCCCGGGGGGAGAACAGCCGCCGCCTGGCCCCGCGGGCCGCCCCCCTCCTCTCCCAACCACCCAACTGAGTCCTGCCTGCTCGGGACCAGGCTGGACTCTTACTCACCCCGGCCCCGCGCTTCCCCTGAGTCTCCTGGGCCTCCCTCCAGCACTTGCGGAGGAAGGTTTTTTTTTTTTTTTTTTTTTTTGGCCCCGCCCCCCGCCACGCCCCCCCCCCACGTCACCCCCCCCCCCCGCGTCCCGATATTTTTCTTTGGTGATCTGGTCACCCTAGCTGACTGAAAGGGGGTGGCTGCTAGGCGCAGGAATGCCAGAGATCCTGGGGAGGGATGGCCCCAAGGCTAAGGAAGATGTTAAGAGTGTTTTTCTGTTTGTTTGCTAACTTTGGCAAGGTTTAAGAAAAGAAACCTGGACATGGCAGCACATGGTTTGGGGCTGGGGAGAAGCGTGGCCAGAGACACCCTAATTCTGCTGGTCCGCAGAAAGGGGCCCTTACACTGTAAGTCTGGTAAGGGTTTTTGTATTACTGCAACATCTCTCTCACCGTCCACTGCAGACAAGAGCTAGAAAAATAGGCTCCTTTTGTCAAATGGGGACAGCTGTAAAAGTTAACCCTGAAATCTAGAGTCAGATAAACACCCTAGTGACAAGTCAGCTGGGTTTTGTTGTCTGTCTTTTTGTCGTGCTGCTGAAGCAATAATCTCTAATGATGTGAACACTGCCATCTCTCTGCTGCCAACCGCCTCGCAGCAGTGGGATGTTAGCTGACCTGAGGAGAAGCCAAGGGTAGCTAATGGGCCATTAGCAGGCATTATCAAATTAGGATTATAATCCATTTTGACGTAAGAAGTAAAATGTTTCAAATTGTCGGCTTACTTAATTGCATCTTCAGAATTTGGCAGGAAATTAACACGAGCGATAATGTCTTGGAATTGACTGATCACATTGCTGTGCATTTCTGTTTAGTGAGCTATTGCAGATCCCTCCCTCAATGGCCCACTCCTGGAGAAGTCCAGGCTCTGTCCGTTTGCCAATGTTTGTAAACTGCATTGAAATCCTGGGGCAAAAGGGGCCTGATCTTGAGGTGCCGTGTCACCTTATTTCCTGCTGATCTCACTGGGGCCATGTCTACATGGCAATAAAACGCCCACAGCTGGCCCAAGCCCCAACATCTACACTGCTATTTTAAAGCCCTGCAGTGTGAGACCCAGGAGCCCACATCAGCTGACCTGGGCCAGCCATGGATGTTTTATTGCAGTGTAGACATACCCTGAGAGATGAGGATGCACAGAACTTTGCAGGATCAGTCCCTGAGAGAGAGAGAGATGTCACCTCCTTTATGGAGACGTAGGGCTTTTATGACCTCATCACCACAGTGTCTGAGCACCTACCACATATCGAAAAATAGAAACTGCAATTACAGTCTCCCTCTTCTTTCCCGGACTGTCGGAGAAACATGCTGATTCATTTATAGTGTTTTGTTTTTATGGGGTTGCATGGGAATGGATATGGGGAACAGATGCTTAATCTCTGATGGCAGACTAAGTAAAACATACAAATAATAACATAGATGCTATAGTAGGAAGAGAGCCTGAGACATAAGCCCTTGTATCAGAGGCCTCGCTGGGCTAAAGTTGTGGTCATAACTTTGCTGATATAAAGCAAAATCAGGCTGTGAGTGAGAGGCAAGCCCTGCTCACAGAATCTGGCAAGAACAGAACTGATACTGCAAAAACACATTCCTAAGAGGTGCTAGGCACAGAGCACTCACGCAAACACATTCCAGAAGGGTGGTACCAGAACACCTAAATACCAACACATTCCCTAAAGAGAACAGGAACATGCTGACCCATCCTAAAAATAAGGTCAGGATGACAGTGTGATGGATAGAGATGTAGAAGGTGATGGGTGGTAACCGGCTACCTCAGAGGGTGTCAACTAACTATGTCAGAGGGGCAGTATGTAACTTGTTTGTATTGATGTATAAAATGGAGTCTCAGAACGAGTGTCTCTGTCTAGCCGAGGGGAGAATGGAAAGTCCCACCATTTACTGAGCCGGTCCATTGTTATGGGCATACATGTATTAGTGGTCCGGTAGAGTCTGCGGGATACTAGTATCGTACTTCATCAACAATAAACCTGGCTGGGTGCCTTCATCCCTTAACAGATCCTGTGGTCATTGGGCAGTTCGCTCAAGGTCTGGTGTGCCAGCTGTCTGCACAGAGCTGGGACAATACACAGGGAGAACACACACGCAACCAAACATCTTACCACAGATGCTGCTCCTGAATCAATCAGAGGGGTTGCTGTAGCGTCATAAAGCACGCTGCCACTAGAGGGGGCTGGTGTGCACTACTTCCAGCCATACTCCTCTTTTAGGAGAGTTGTCTCGGTGGCTTTGTGGGAGGGACAATTAAGCAAATCTCTCTTCTCGGTCTCTCAGTGTAAATGAGAGGTCCTATAACCGAAGGAAGCAGTGTTTATTTCTCAACTTTTGAAGTATGACAGCTCAGCTACTTGAAATAAAAATACAGACATTTGTTAGGATTTGAAGGCAAGTTTTTTGTAACATTGTCCTCATTAATCCTGTCAGCCGTGCATTTTCATTCTGCTCTTCAACACTTGCTAAAGATACACTACTTTTTTTGGCTCAATCAAACTGGCTGTGAAACTTCCTTGCCACTGCCAATAGGCACAAAATAAACACTGCAAAGTCATTCCAATACCCTCATTATTCCCTCTGACCAGGGTGAGCTCTTCTAAAGCAAACTACTCTCCAACACCTAAGGAATGTCTACACTTAAAACGATACAACAGCAGAGTTGCTCCACTGCAGCTGCACTGCTGTAGCTCTTCAGTGTAGACACTACCAATGCAGATGGGAGGGATTCTCCCATTGGTGTAGGCCAGCAGTTCTCAAACTGTGGGTCGGGACCCCAAAGTGGCCAGGGCTGGCTTAGACTTGCTGGGGCCCAGGGCTGTAGCCCGAGCCCCACCACCTGGGGCCGAAGCCAAAGCCTGAGGGCTTCAGCCCTGGGTGGTGGGGCTTAGGTTACAGGCCCCCTGCTTGGGACTGAATCCCTTGGGCTTCAGCTTTGGCCCTCCCACCCAGAGCAGTGTGGCTTGGGCTTCAGTCCCCCTCCTGCGGTCGTGTAGTAATTTTTGTTGTCAGAAGGGGGTCGCGGTGCAATGAAGTTTGAGAACCCCTGGTGTAGGTAATCCACCTCCCAGAGAGGCGGTAGCTAGATCAACTTCCCACTGTCTACACTGGGGGTTAGGTCGGCTTAACTACACCACTCAGGGCTGTGGTTTTTTCACACCGTGAGCAACATAGTTAAGCTGACTTAATTTTCTAGTGCAGGCCAGGCCTTAATGTGGCTTAGATTCAGGCACTGACCAGCAGCAGAACTCCTAGACAAGCAGAGTGAAATTCAAGAGTTTCCTGAGCAACTTTCAGATACTTCCTTATTTCCAATAGTAGGAACAACAAAGCGACATTGAGAGTCACGTTGGACTGTATGAACAGGAATCCTGGCTTGGTGTTATGGTGTGACAGAGGAAATAGGCCTTTTTGTGAGGGAGCAGTGTCGTACTATATAATTCCAGTTCCTATTGTGATCCCTCCGGAGGCAGAATTAAGGCTGGGCCTATATGTCCTGCTTGGAGCAGCACCTTAACTATGCATTTGCTGGGTTTGTAAGTCGGGTTTGTTTGTTTTTCCTTCTCACATGAACATTTCTTCCAGGGAGATGTGGAGAGGTTGTAACCGAGCATTTCCTGGATTCCTAATGTTTGAGTTTGGGGGTTTGAAGTCCCATACCAGTCCTGGCCAGGCACAGGGCACTGTTGTAAGGCACCAAGCGTAGATTCAGCATAATGAAGGCTTTTGTAAATGAATTTCCTTTTTTAAAAACAGGTGACTGAACCAGGCTGCAGGAGGCTCTGACATCTCTGTCAATGGAGTGGTTTAACCTCTGGGATACCCGGGCTTTGCAGACAATACTGGAGGTTTCTTTAAGTCTCGGAAAGTTGAATTCTGAGGTCATCCCTGACAGTGTTCCAGAAACAGCCCCCATTGGAGGGAACGGCATACACAACGGCTCCTTAAGAGTCATCATTTCATCAAAGGACTGACAGGCTAAAATACCCACTACACTGACACAAAACTACCCTCAAACCCGTACCAGGCCAAGTTCATAGAATCATAGAATATCAGAGTTGGAAGGGACCTCAGGAGGTCATCTAGTCCAACCCCCGGCTCAAACCAGGACCAATCCCCGGTCTCTATACAAACCTTGTAAGGACTGACCCAGCCTTGTGCCCTGGCTCCCCAGCCCAATTTTCCATATCCCCTGGGTCTTTCTGATCCTTGCACTCCCTTCAGCCCCTGCCCAACAGAGATCCAGCCCCCTCCCCTTACACCGCAGGGACAGTGCCAACTTTACTGCCATGCCCATAACGCCTCCCGCAGCTCTAGGTCTCCTGCACTTCTCCTCCACACCCAAGAAAGCTTCAGCCCACTCATTGCTCCCTGGACAGCTCTGGCCTTTTTCATGTCCCAAATCGTTCTGGGTTTATTAACACAGCCCCTTGTGAGATGCCGGCATTTGGATATCCCCATTTACTGACAGGAACTGAGGCACAGAGACAAAGGCCACCTCACGACTTGCACCTCCAAGGACTGTGCTTGATACAGTTTGCTCCATATCACTCAGAGTGCGTGGCAGACCAGCCCTAGAACCCACTTCTTGTGGTCCTAGTATGTGTCCCTTAACCACAGGTCTATCTTCTCATTCACTACGCACCCATTTCAACGTGTTCAAGTATTGCTAGGCAAAACTGTCTGTGCTTAACATAGAGCAGCATGGAGGTGGTCACGTAGGAATAGCTCCATTGTCCAGATAACACAGCTAAGCACATAAATTCAGCTTACCCTTTCAGAGAGACAGGGTGGATAAGAATTGGTGCTGCTGTGTGAGGGTGTGACGTTCCCCTCTGGTGTGATCTGGACAGGTGATCTGCTTGGTCACTCCAATCCTTGACTCTGGGAGCCAGCCTTACCCTGCTCTGCTGTGAGAACCCCCGCTCCTGGGCTGTTCACGCACGGCCTCTGGCATGTAAACTGCTCCTTGGATTGTGCAATTGAATGACACTAGCCAATATCTCCGGTCCCAGACACAACCCTAGGAACCTCTGTCTTGCAGTGTCCAGTCATGCCAGCTGGACGCTGCAAGCTTATATGAGTTTGTCAATTTAACAAAGACCTTGATATGTACCAGGCTTGTTATCCCAAGGAGAGTCTCTGACAGGCTTCAAACCAAATGCACTGCTTCAGATAGAATAAACAAACAGATTTATTAACTATAAAGATAGATTTTAAGTGATTATAAGTCAAAGCATAACAAGTCAGATTTGGTCAAATGAAATAAAAAGAAAACGCATTCTAAGCTGATCTTAACACTTTTAATGTCCTTACAAATGTAGATGCGTCTCACCACAAGCTGGCTGATTGCTCTTCAGCCAGGCTCTCCCCTTTGATCAGCGCTTCAGTCGCTGGGTGGTGGTGTCTGCAGATGGAGGTGGAAGAGAGAGAGAACATGGCAAAATGTCTTTCCCTTTTATCATGTTCTTTCTTCCCTCTTGGCTTTGCCCCCACCCTTCAGAGTCAGGTGAGCATTACCTCATTGCAGTTCCAAACTGACCAAAAGAAGGAGGGTGACTCCCTCGAGAGTCTAAGAGATTCTTTTATTGCTGCCTAGGCCAGTGTCCTTTGTTCCTGTGAGGCTGCACTGGGTTTGTCCCATCCATGCCCTCATGAGGTGTGAACTGCCCCTCTGCTCTTGAAGAGCTTTTGCCTGGCCTTGCTTTAAGCCATGAGGATTCATTTTCAGTCTCAACTATATTCATGAAATTATAACCTATAACATTACTATAACGTCACTCTAACAATTATTATAATATCAATATAACAACCATGCTCAGTGCATCATGCGCCTTCTGAAGACACCTGACATGACAAATTTTGCATTGGATACCACACAATCATTTTACAAGGATGAACATGGGGGTGCTGGGTGTTCCCCCGAGGTACAGAGCATCATAAAAAGTCCTTGGCTCTCCTAGGAGTGACTTCATGGACCGTCTCTCACGCCCCCAACATAAGTTCAGGCTGATCTAACAATTTGCATCCTCTCAAATCTGACAAAATTTGGTTTTAAAAATAAACTTCATTACAACCTTAATTAGCAGAACAGAAATTCCATCACTTAGAACCACAGCATCTTCATCACGGATCAGCAACTGAGTTTGAACACAAGGCCTTCCGAGCTAAATGCCTTCTCTTAACCATTTGAACTAACACACTTTTCAAGTGGGCTGCATAGCCATTTAATGACCAAGGATGGTGGGAAATCAGAATTCTTGGGTTCTGTTCCTGGATCTGGAAGGGAAACATTTCTATTGATTTCAGCAGTGGCTAGAAAACATATACAGTGATCAACTTTGTGGCAAAAGACGGTGTTAGCATTCAAGTGACTTGGGTCTATACTATTGGAGAGTTGAGTTCTAATCCCAGTTCTACCTGATGTGACCTTGTGCAATCTCAGTTAGTTTAAATGTAGTACTGGAGAAATGAGAGTTGTCTGCTCCTAGCATAATGAACCTTTGGCAAAAATAAGGGTTGTAAAACATGCAGCTATATTGATAGCAGTCAGCAGCAGAGGAGATTTGGGCCATGTGTACACTACAAAATTATGTAGACCTAAATTATGCTGGCACAAAGCTGCTGCAGTTATTACATTGCTTCTGTGTGTCCACATTATGCTCCTTGTGTCGGCAGTGCGCGTTCTCACTAGGAGCGCTTGTATCGATGCAGAGAGCAGTGAACTGTGGGTAGCTGTCGCCATGTAGCGCCGGGTGTTTTGGCAAGGTTTTTCAATGTTTCGTGGGGCTGAAACGAACCACACAGGGTGTCTGGTAGCATGGGTTCAACTTCCTACAATGCAGTGTTCTCTATCTCATAATTTCATCGGCATCCCATGATATTTTGTGTCCTTTTCAAAATCACCTGCACAAACCTGAATGTCCCTCCTCACTGTCTGTCATCTGTGACAGAAGCATAGATCTTGTACAGCTCTGCACTAGTGTGATGAGTGTTGCGTGCATATCCACCTGATTCTCCAGTATTTGCAGAGCCACAAGGGGAGCCACAGGGAACTGATGATTCTCTGGAGGCTAGCTTGCCATGGGACATAAAAAGAAACAAATCAAAGGTGTTGGTGGCATTCACAGAGCAGCTTCAGACAGTAGAGTGCCAGTTTTGAGCCCAAGAAACAAGCACTGACTGGTGGGATCGCATTGTCATGCAGGTTTGTGATGACGAGTAGTGGCTGCAGAACTTTCAGATGAACAAGGCCACATTCCTGGATCTGTGCACCAGACTCGCCCCAGACCTCCAGCACAGGGACACCAGACTGAGAGCTGCACTGACAGTGAAGAAACAAGTGGTGATCACACAGTGGAAACTTGCAACACCAGATTCTTACTGATCTGTTGGGAGTCAATTAGAGTTGGGAAATCCACCACAGGGGCTGTTGTTATGCAAGTGTGCAGGGCCATTAATCGCCTCCTGCTATGAAGGACTGAGACCCTGGGCAGTGTGCAGGACATAATGGATGGTTTGCAGCAATGAGGTTCCCAAACTGTGGCGGGGTGATGGATGGCATGCACATCCCAATTTTGACACTAGACCACCTTGCCGCTGAGTACATCAACAGAAAGGGCTACTTTTCTATGGTAATGCAAGTGCTGGTGGATTGCCAGGGATGCTTTACTGACATCAATGTAGGCCAGTCAGGGAAGGTGCATGACACACGCATCTTTAAGAACACAGGACTGTTTAGAAAGCTGCAGGCAGGGACTTTCCTTCCTGACTTTCTTTCCCGATGTTGAAATGCCAGTAGTTATCGTGGGAGACTCAGCCTACCCCTTGCTCTCGGGGCTTATGAAGCCACACACCAGCCATCTCGACAGCACCAAAATGCACTTCAACTACAGGCTGAGCAGGTGCAGAATGATAGTTGAATGTGCCTTTGGTCATTTGACTGGTCGCTGGTGCTTTCTGCTCATGAGACTGGATCTCAGTGGAAAAAAAATTCCAATGGTTATAGCTACCTGCTGTGTCCTCCATAATATCTGTGAAGCAAAGGGGGGAAACTTCCACAGTGGAGGTAGAATGGCAGTCTGCTAATTTTGAGCAGTCAGATAAGCAGGGCTATAAGAAAAGCTCAATGAAGAGCTATACAACTCAGCGAGGCTTTGGAAGACCATTTTAATTGTGAGTCAGAGTAGTGTGTATTGCTGTAGTGTATACAACCTGTCCTTGCTCTTTTGAAGCCCTGTATGAACCCTTTGGTGATTGCTGTGTGTGTGGTAATATAACATTACCAATGCACGTATTAAAATTGTCTGTGAATGATGCCAGCACCACCCAGCATATGTTGTGAACTAATAAAGAAGAATTATATTTCTAAAACCAGACTTTTATTGCCTAACAATGCAAATAGAAAAACATTTATAACTTAATAAATTAGAGGGAAAAAAACTTATGAAGGGGAAAGAACAATCATTTCCATTTCAGATACCTATACACTGACCTGTGAAAGACATGTGAAGCTGTGAATGTCTTTAATGTCCCAGAAGTGGAGGGGTAGGGGTAGTTCAGCAACCCCTGATGCCATGGGGAATGTTGCAGGGGTGTAGGGAGGTCCCGATATGCAGTTCTTTATGGGCTGCAGAGAGAGGTTAGCATGGGATTGTTGAACCTGCAGGTCCACCAGAGTCTGCAGCATGTCTGTCTGCTGCCTGAGATGTACAAGCATCTCCTGCTGCACATTCCTCTCCTTTTCCTGTGCCTTTCTCCTCTCCGCTCTGTCCCTGTCCATGTTGTCTGCAAGAGTGATCCTCCAAGTCCTGTGGATAATGGTGCCAGTATTCAGTTCAATTGCCCTATACACACTCATGCCCATGATCTACCCCCATCATTTCCTCCATTCGCCCCCCACCCCAGGGCTGTATTCATCACGGCTGGTGCTGTGAATGCTCCTGTGCAGTATAGATCCCAAGGAGAAATGAGACTGTAGTGCTTACAACTTGTGTGGATCAAGGGGAGTGAGTTCAGTATCCTAAGTTTAGATTTATCTTGAATACACTGAACTCTGTGTATTGTACCTTCAGCAGCTGTAAATGTGGCCTTGAGGGACTCTCCATCCACACCAGTGGAATGGCTGAGCCAGAAAAGAAGGGAGGAAGGGGACTTGGGATGATATGTCCCAACAGTTCCCCAGTTCCCTCAGCCTCTCCTCGTAAGTCACGTGCCTCAGCCCCCTAATCATTTTCGTTGCCCTCCGCTGGACTCTCTCCAATTTGTCCACATTCCTTCTGTAGTGGGGGGACCAAAACTGGACGCAGTACTCCAGGTGTGGCCTCACCAGTGCCAAATAGAGGGGAATAATCACTTCCCTCAATCTGCTGGCAATGCTCCTACTAATATAGCCCAATATGCCATTGGCCTTCTTGGCAACAAGGGCACACTGTCGACTCATATCCAGCTTCTCGTCCACTGTAATCCCCAGGTCCTTTTCTGCAGAACTGCTGCTTAGCCAGTCGGTCCCCAGCCTGTAGAGGGGCATGGGATTCTTCCGTCCTAAATGCAGGACTCTGCATTTGTCCTTGTTGAACCTCATCAGATTTCTTTTGGTCAAATCCTCCAATTTGTCTAGGTCACTCTGGACCCTATCCCTACCCTCCATTGTATCTACCTCTCCCCCGATTTTAGTGTTATCTGCGAACTTGCTGAGGGTGCAATCCATCCCATAATCCAGATCATTAATAAAGATGTTGAACAAAACCGGCCCCAGGACCGACCCCTAGGGCACTCTGCTTGATACCGGCTGTCAACTAGACATTGAGCCGTTGATCGCTACCTGTTGAGTCCCACAATCTAGCCAGTTTTCTATCCAGTTTATAGTCCATTCATCCAATCCATACTTTTTTAACTTGCTGAACATAGGAACATAAGAACGGCCATATTTTCTGTCTTGTTTTTCTTTAATCTGGAAAACTTGCAGTGTATGTTCTCACGTATCAAAAGGACACTGCTGAAGTGTTCCAAATAGCATTTTCAGGTGCCCAAATAGACCCCGGAATCACATTAAAGTTGCCACCCCCACCAAAATCTGAGATGGCACTCCTGACCTTGTCTTCCTTGTCCGTGCTCACGGCAGGGACCTCCGAGTGTCCACGGGGCTCTTGGTGTGTGGGTGTGGGGGGGAGTTTGAGGATGGCTCTTTGTAAAAGCAGCAGGTCTGTAACTATGCACCAGAGCAACTGTTAGCCTCCCTGGCCTTCTGGTACGCCTGAAGCAGCCCCTTGGCTTTCTCACGGCACTGCTGGATCCCTCCTATAGCCCTTGTACTTCCATGACCCAAGCGATCTGCTTGTAGATGTTGATGTTTCTATGGCTGGATCGGAGCTGTGCCTGGCAGACCCAGGAGATCCACCATGTCCTGTGTACTCCAGGCAGGAGTGCGTCTGCAGCGTGTAGCCAACCTGGTTAGCTGGGCAGTTGCCAGGCATGCTCTAGAGTTGCTAGGTGTGTTCTCCAAGCTGGGCAACCAGGACATAGCATTTCAAAAATGCAGGGCTTTAAAGGGGAGGAGCAGTTCCCTGGCCGCTGGGCAATGGAGTTCACAATGGTGACCAGAGCAGTCAGGGTGGAGACACCTCCTGGAGACCACGAACAGTTGATGGAAGTAACACAGGGTCTACACTGACACTGCATTGACTTAACTACGTCGACCTTGACTCTACACCACTCGGGGACGTGGTGTTATTAAGACAGCGTCATGGGGCAGTTACAGTGGCCAGAGCTGTAGATGTAGATGAAGTGTAAATGCATACACGGTTAAGTCAATGTAAGCTGTCTTGTGTTGACTTAACTGTTTAGAGTAGGCCAGGTCTTGGCTCCTGATCTCAAGGCTCCCAGCCTATTTCATCTTCTTCAAGGCTAAAGGGTATATTTTGTAGGGGAGGATCCCGCTAACCCTCCCCCCCCCCCGCACAACTCTGACCAGGAGTCTGTGCACAATGCTGGTGTTCCATGAAGGGATCACAGTGGTCCAGCACACCAGGAATACAACCAGGGCCAGTGCTACCATTTAGGCAAACTAGGCGGTTGCCTAGGGCACCAAGATTTGGGGGCGCCAAAAAGCAGTGCCCCCAATTTTTTTTTACATCGTTCCTACGCCCCCTCCCCGAGCGCGCAGTCGCAGCTCCACTTCTCCCGCCTCCCAGGCTTGCAGCGCCAATCAGCTGTTTGGCACCGCAAGCCTGGGAGGGGAGGAGAATTAGAGCGGGGGCAGTGTGCTCGGGGAGGAGGCGGAGCAGAGGTGAGCTGGGGTGGGGAGCTGCCGCGGGGGGGGGGGTGCCTCAGGGCAGAGGGGGGGAAAGCTGCCGCGGGGGGCGGGGAGCTGCCGCAGGGCTGGCGGGGGGGACGCAAGGTGAAAGTTTCGCCTAGGGCGCCAAACTTCCTTGCACCGGCCCTGAATACAACTTTTCCAGTTGTCAGTGTTATTCTCTCTCTCTCTCTCTGTATAATTAGGGCTGTAAATTAATCACAGTTAACACAAGCAAATAATGAAAAACAAATTAACTAGATTTTAAAAATAGTTGCGATTAATCACAGTTTTATGTGTTACTGTGAAAGCAAACTGCAATGTCCGTGCAGCAGCGATCAGGTGTGCTGTGACTCCAGGATAGCTGTGATGGCTCATGGATGTCCAGTGATCACCAGTCAAAGCAACAGCTAGTGCATTTTTCAGAAGCTCCAACTTCGTAGTTTTCTCGTTGTGATACAGGTCCTGATGCAGCGCTCCTCCAGAGAGCAAAGTATATGACTGATTGGAAGATGCAATTTGAATAACATCTCTTAGCCCTCTGTCATTTACAATGTTGAGTGGTCTGCAGTGATAGCTATCCACTTTGCAATAGCATTGGTTAACTTGTTGTACTTTGTTTGATCCATTGGCTTGAAGCGACCCTGAAACTCTGTAAGCGTACTCTGTCGCGGCTGGTGGGATTCATTTGCTGCTGGTGGGTTACCTGTAGCACAAGAACTGGAGGTGAAAGCATGTTTAGCGCATAGGTGGTACTGCAGACTTGAACTACATGGATGGTACTAGAGCTCAGCCTTGCAATAGCTACCAGATAATCATCTTTTTATCCAGAGAACCATCCGTAAGTTTTTTAAAAACAGACTTCCCATTCAAAAGACCTGAACTTTTGCTGCTTTGCTCCATTAACTTTTTCTGATATTTAATCACTCCAGATCATGAGAACACAGTAGAACTGTACCAATGTCCGCCAAGCGATGAAGTACAGTAAGTTAAGAGGCTCAAAACGGAAGTGTGCAATTAACACTTGTTGAAAAATAATGAATTAATTTGTTTTGCGTTAATCATTTGCATTAACTGCTATTAATTGACACCCCCCCCAAAAAAAATTCTACATTTGTACGTTGTACTTTCACAATAAAGATTGCACTACAGTACTCGTATCAGGTGAATTGAAAAATATTATCTTTCCTTTAGCTTTTTTACAGTACAAATATTTGTAATAAAAATAATAATATAAAGTGAGCACTGTACACTTTGTATTGTGTTTGTAATTGAAATCAATATATTTGAAAATTCAGAAAAACATCCAAAAATATTTATAATACATTTAAATTGGTATTGTATTATTGTTGAACAGTGTGGTTAAAACTACAATTAATTGCAACAATTTTTTAAATCTTGTGATTCATAATTATTTTTTAAAAACCATTTGACAGCCCTGAGATATAATATGGTGTTTGTAAGTTGATAGGGAATGTTTTATTGAGCCCAAATCATTAATAGTTACTTGATCTGGGGCAGGGAGGGCTCCTAGTTTATATATAAGTATGCACAAAAATCTATGTTAAAAGAATGCTGAGTTTCCAAAGACAAACACTCAAAAGTTAGCAAATACCAGAATTAAGTTTGCCTGTGCAACCTTAATTTGGTTCCCCCCTGTGCATATGCATTATGGTACAGTCTTTAATTATAGAATCACATAATGTTTTTCCCACAGGATGCCTGCCTCATTCAATGCACAGGATGGACAGTGCTCACTGAATGAGTAGTTATTCAGTAATTTTTATCCTCATCATTCAATCTGTGGCCCCAGGCCTTACTTACTGCACACCAATCAAACCCTGCACTGATTGCAAAATTAATATCCTCCTGGGATTTTTACGAGGTTTATCACTGATATGAGTGCTTCACAAACATTAATGAATTATCTTCTCAACCCCCTTGTGGAGAAAGGTGATAGTACCTATTTTACACAAACATTAATGAATTATCTTCTCAACCTCCTTGTGAAGAAAGGTGATAGTACCCATTTTACAGATGGGTAACTGAGTCACGGAGAGATTGAGACCAAAATTGTGAAAAATATCCAGTAATTTTAGGTGCCCAACTTGAGACACCTACGACCTGACTCTTCAGAGTACTTAGCACTTTATATGTTCAAAGCCCAGCTCCCATTGACTTCCCTTGTAGCTGGGGTAGGGTCTTGGAGGAATGGATGGAGTGGGGGCGGGGCCTGGGGCGGAGCGGGGGTGGAGCAGCCCCCGGCCACTTGGTAAGTCGGCACCTAGGGGCAGAGGTCCTATAAACAACAGCCTCCTTGACTATCCAACCCTGATTTGCTCCCAGAGCACTGCCCATCTTGTACACTGACTGAGGTAGGGGTACTTTGGAAAAAATACTCTGAGATCATGTAATTAAAGACTATATCATAATGCATGTGCACAAGGGAGCTGAATTAAAGTTGCACAGGCAACTTTAATTTTGCATTTCCTACATTTTGAGTGTTTGACTTTGCATCCTTAATGTCCTTTTAATGTAATTTCCTACGTTTATTTTTTAAAGGGAATTCTCTCATGTGGCATCTAAATGACTTCAAGACTTTGTAACATGGCCAAAACACTATATTCTTCCCTCACATCATTCCTGAAAACAGTAGAGCCATTTTAGCTAAAACTTTTTTCTACCCGAGGAACATTGCAGCCTGAATGGTTAAAATTTGGCAAAGTTAAAATCATCTGAAAAAGGTTCTTACAATGGAAGGTGTTAGGCAACCTTAATTTATAGGCAACTTCTAGCTCTGCCTACAATCCTTCTGAACTATTTGAGAATACAGTAACTTCTCGCTTAAAGTAGTTATGTTCCTGAAAAATGCGACTTTAAGTGAAATGATGCTAAGCAAATCCAATTTCCCCATAAGAATTAATGTAAATGGGGGGGGGGGGTAGGTTCCAGGGACATTTTTTTCACCAGACAAAAAAAGATATTAGATAGATAGATAGATATACACAAAGTATAAGTTTTAAACAAACAATTTAATACTGTACACAGCAATGATGACTGTGAAACTTGGTTGAGGTGGTGAAGTTAGAGGGTGGGATATTTCCCAGGGAATGCCTTACTGCTAAATGATGAACTAGCATTCGGCTGAGCCCTGAAGGGTTAACTCATTGTTGTTAATGTAGCCTCACACTTTACAAGGCAGCACGAATGGAGGGAGGGGAGACAGCATGGCAGACAGAGACAGAGAGACACATTATGTGTATGGGAGAGAGAGAGAGAGATGCGCATTGCCCCTTTAAGTACACTGACATCACTCTAAGTACATTGCCTTTAAAAAGATCAGGAAGTTGAGACAGCAGCTGCCGCCAGCAAGCTCTCTCCATCCTGAGCCCTGTCCTGTCCCCACCCTGCTCTATATGGAGAAGGGACAAGCAGGGGGCAGGAGTAGGGGGAAGGGGGACACCCTGACATTAGCTCCCCTCCTCTAGGGTTACCATATTTAAACAATAAAAAAAGAGGACACTCCAGGGGGCCCTGGCCCCGCCCTTTCCCCACCACATGGCCCCGCCCCAACTCTGCCCCTTCCCCACCCCAACTCCGCCCCCTCCCCTGAGTGCCCCGCATTCCCCCTCCTCCCTCCCAGCCATGCGAAACAGCTGCCCGAGCGCTACCGGCTTCACGGTTTGCCGGGCAGCCCCTAGACCTCCAGACCCTGCACCCCCAGCCGGGCGCTTCCCCTCCGGGCTCCGGCTGCGCTGGGGAAGCGCCCAGCCGGGGGCGCAGGGTCTGGAGGTCTGGGGGCTGCCTGGCAAACTGTGAAGCCGGTAGCGCTCGGGCAGCTCGGTGTCTGGGGGGAGCAGCAGCCGCCGTCGCCGCTGCCACCACGGGGGAATCTGCCTGCTGCTCGCAGCCTGCCGGAGCCGCTCTAAGGTAAGCAGGGGACTGGGGCAGGGATGCCGGCAAAACAAAGCTGGGAGTATTTTCCCGGACATGTTCGGCTTTTTGGCAATTCCCCCCGGACAGGGATTTGAGGACCAAAAAGCTGGACATGTCCGGGAAAATCCGGACGTATGGTAACCCTACCCTCTTCCCCCCTCCCCTGCACAGCAAGCAGGAGGCTCCTGGGAGCAGCTCCAAGGCAGAGGGCAGGAGCAGCACATGGCAGTGGGGGGAGGAACAGCTGAACTGCCAGCAATTGGTAGCCTGCTGGGCGGCTGCTGCACAGGGAACTCAGCGGAGTGGGGAGCTGCTGGTCCACCCTGGTTCCGAGCCCCCACCAGCTAGCTACAATGGGCTGCAAGCAGTGGACAAAGCAGGCGGCTGCCAAACAACGTTAGAAGGGAGCATTGCACAACTTTAAACGAGCATGTTCCCTAATTGATCAGCAACGTAACAACGAAACAACGTTAACCAGGATGACTTTAAGTGAGGAGTTACTGTATATAATTCTTGCATTGTTTTGCCATACCACATTTCATGTTGTTTGATACTGTACATACTGAAAACAAATGAGGAAAAAAACAGTTCTGTGAGCACAAGTGATCAAACCCGCTTTTTGACAATTTCCCATAAAAATAAATGCTTCATTTATCTGTCATCTCTGACTCACCTTAATTGTGGCTTGATCTTTCATTTCTTGTACCCAAAACTCACAGTGATTTTAATGGGAGTTTTTCATGTACAAAATGCTGGATCCATCACAAAAAGGGATCATATTTCTAATGTTTCAAGCTGGAGAAGAAAAGTGCACTGGAAGCGTGAACATCAGAACGAAGCATTTTGTACATGAAAAACTCCCATTAAAATCAATGTGAATGTTGGGTACAAGAAATGAAAGATCAAGCCACAATTAAGGTGAGCCAGACAAAAATACAGGAGTGTGGATTTGTGTGAGGAGAAGAGGTTGTGAGAGGAAAGGCCTAGAGCTTGCATTCAGGCTGTCTACACTGCAAGTTTATAACCCCACAGCAGAAGCCTGAGTCAGTTGACAGGCCAGCAAGGGGTGTTTAACTGCAGTGTAGACATACCCTGTGTATACTGTACCTTTCTTTGGATGCTGGTTTTATCATTTTCTTCTTTGCTGCTTTAGAAAAAAATAGCACCCAGAATTAATTTGGAACTATTCCTCAGGTAGACAAAGTAGTTCAGTTTTACAGTAATGAAAAGAGGACCCAATGCTTTACTTTTCAGAGGATCTCAAATCTCTGGTTCTATATTGGCATATCATAGAAAATCCTGAAAGAAACATTTACATCTTGTAAGAAGAGGTGGGGTGGTGGTGGTGGAATCCAAATAATCTTTTGCAGTCTGTCCAAATTCAAGGTATACTAACAATCCTTCAGTGCCACATCAAAATATAGAAAAAGCTACATAAGCCCCGACTTCTTGCCTGGAATCTTGTGCAGTCACTTTCACCTGTACAAAACAACAAACCAAATCAGAATCTCCCACAGACCCTTGTTGGTGGCAGCTGGCAGTGTTTTACATCTACTTTGCAGAAGCAGCATAAATGACTACCCCAAGTGTAAGGCACTCATGCCCTCTGTAGATACAGAGGTCAAATTCTACGAACATGCAATCCACACTGAAGTCTAAGAAGTTCATGCATTTGTAACCAAGAGCAGTATTTCTTCTTTGATATTTACCAGGCCTGGGTAAATAGTGGGAAACAAATATTTGTTAAATAATTGAATTAAAAAGCTGCAAAATCGTTCAAATAAATAATGCGATAGATATTATTATTCAGTCGGCACTACTAGTGCGGGGTGAGGGGATTTTGTATTTATTAAAATACACGCCTAGTGCAACCTCTGCATCACTTTATACTGGATTTGTGTCGGTTTTGTTATTGTTTTAAAAATAACTCTATCACAGATGCCTCTCTCTATTTAATAGACTTCACAATCAATCAGGAACACTTCTGAAATTAACACCTTTGACCTGTGAATTAAACTCTCTAGTTTATCTATTTTTGTTGCTCCTTGGAGGAGCAAATCCTGGAATCATTTTGTTTAAAGGAAGGGCGGAAGAGAGAATTTATCATCTCCCTTCTGAAGTTTTTAATGGACTGATTTCTCTTTTACAATTCCAATATATTATTTTGCACGCAGCAGAGTGTAAAGTAATGCACTTCCTGTCAGTAAAGCGACTGGGGGCGCATGTGTCAAAGCAGAGGGATAGCTCAGTGGTTTGATCATTGGCCTGCTAAACCCAGGGTTGTGAGTTCAATCCTTGAGGGGGCCACTTAGGGAGCTGGGGCAAAATCAGTACTTGGTCCTGCTAGCGAAGGCAGGGGGCTGGACTCGATGACCTTTCAAGGTCCCTTCCAGTTCTAGGAGATGGGATAGCTCCATTATATATATATATATATATATATATATATATAAATAAATCTAGGGTGGGGGAGGGGAAGCATTTACAACATCTACACATAGGTGTTGGAACTAGGGGTGCAGCTGCACAGCCTTGCTTAAAGTGGTTTCCATCGGGGCCCTGGAACAATGTGTATAGTGGGGGTGCTGAGAGCCATGGAACTAAACTGTAACCCCTGGATATGATGGGAACCCCTTCAAGCCAGGGGGTGCAGGACCCGTAGTTCCAGCGCCTATGGTTTTCCATTATATCCAGGGTTTACAGTTTGGCTCCCTGGCTCTCAGTACCCCCAATGTACACATTGTTCCAGCTCACCCACATCTAGGGGGTGGGATGAGATTTTTAAAATTCCCTTTGAAAGGAGTAAATAGGAAACCAAACAAAAGGGTTGGGGAGCTTGAGCCCCTGGCACTGCACTGTCCTGCTGCTAATGTGTTTTCCAGTCCCAGCCCTGGGAGTCTCCCAACCCGGCCGCTGTTTGGCGGGTACGGGGAGTGCGTGAGCTGAGCGCCCCGCGACAAGAGGGCCCGGGCTGGCCCGGCTCAGCCCCGTGTCTCCGCGATGGGCTGGCTCGGGATGGGGCGGGGGACGGACGCCGCCGCGCTGCTCGGAGCACGCCGGTAGCGGCGGCCCAGGCCGGCCCGCTAGAGGGAGCCAGGCGGGAGCCGGCGCGGGGCGGGGGCCGGGCCGGGCGGGGCCGTGACGCGCGGCGGCGGGCGGTGAGTATAGGCTGCGCGGCCCGGCCGGTGTCAGTGTGATGAAGATTGGCGTGCAGGTAAGCTGTCATTCAGCGCGGCCAGCGCGCACCCAGGGGCGGGCAGAGCCGGGCAGGGACCCGGCTGCGGGCAGGGGATGCTAGCGAGGGAGCCGGCCGCGCTGCGAGGCTGGGCAGAGGCGCTGCAGGGCAGGCACGGGCGGGGGGAAAGGGCAGACGGTGATGGGTAACCCCGCATGTGGGGCTGGCGGGTGCTGTGCAGGGGCAGAAGACGGGTGCGGTCTGGGTGGGGGCAGGGGGTGCGAGATCGGCCCGGGCTCGAGGGGCAGGGGGTGCGGCGGGGTAGGTGAGCTGTGCAGGGCAGGGGGTGCGGGGTCGGAGGGGGCTGGAGAGGCAGGGGATGCGGAGTCGGAGAGGGCTGGAGGGGCAGGGGGGTGCGGGGTCGGTGGAGGACAGGGGATGCGGGGTCAGAGGGGGTTGGAGAGGCAGGGGATGCGGGGTCGGTGGAGGACAGGGGATGCGGGGTCAGAGGGGGTTGGAGGGGCAGGGGGTGCTGGGTCGGTGAGCGGTGGAGTGCAGGGGGTGCGGGATTGGAGGGGGCTGGAGGAGCAGGTGGTGCGGAAAGGGCAGGGGGTGCGGGTCGGTGAGCGGTGGAGAGCAGGGGCCCAGGGGTGCGGGGTCGGAGGGGAATGAAGGGGCAGGGGGTGCGGAGTCGGAGAGGACTGGGGGTGCGGGGTCGATGGAGGGCAGGAGGTGCGGGATCGGAGGGGGTTGGAAGGGCAGGGGATGCGGGGCGGGTGAGGCGCGGGGCTGGAGCGGTCGCTGGCTGAGGGGCATAGGGCAGGACCGGCTGTTTCTGCACTTGACTCCCTCCCCGTGGCTGCAGGAAGCTCCGGGCCGGGTTTCGCTGCCGGCAGCTGGGCAGGCTAAGCCGTGGGGCCCGGCTCCCTTCGCGGGCCAGGCTGGGGGGTAGCGGCGGGGCACTGCCTGGCGGAGCGGCGGTGATGGGGGCCGGCTGGGCATGCGGAGAGCAGGCTGCGGGAGGCGCAGCTCCGAACCCTGGCCTGGGAACCCGGGCAGCGGAGGATGGGCTGCCCGGAGCCGCAGCTCTGGGCCCGGGGGTGCGGAGTTTGTGCGGGTTGCGGGAGCGGGCTGAGGGGAGGGTTTCGGGGCAGCCCCGCCGCGCTGCGCTCCCAGTATTACCCCACTGCGATGGGCTGCGGACCCGGAGCTCCTGCGCCGGCGGCCCCCAAGGGGTCGGTCCGGGAGGGGAGAGCCCGGGGACCGGACAGGAACTGGGCCGACCCCGCTGTTCTCCCCGGGCGGCTCAGCCGCGGCTCGCTGCAGACTGGGCAGCCCCAGGCTGGCGCGTCGCGGCTCCGCTCGCCTGCCCTAGTCACACGCGCCCCGGGGCTGGCACCGCTGCCCCCGGGAGCCCCGCTCACCCACCGGAGGGAAGGGGACCGGGTGCTGCCCGGACCAGCCCCAGCAGCGGGCGAGGCTGCCCAGAGCTGGGCCGGGAGCCGAGGATAATCGCTGCGGCCGAAGCCCGGGCAGGCGGAGTGCAGCGGCAAGCCCGGCGCTCCTCGAGGACTGACCGGGCTCAGCAGCGCGGCGGGCAGGGAGATGCGGACTCGCCCGCACGCCGGCTGCTCCGGGCTCGCTGCAAGCCAAAGCCCGCGGGAGCCGGGCTGGTGGCCGCCGCAGCGCCGCGTGTAGGGGCTGGCCGGGGGGCTCCGGCGCTCCACTGCGATGGTCTCCCTTGGCGAGCTGCCCCGGGCACCGCGGGGCCGATCCCGGCGGCGGGCGCTGTGCGGAGCCCTGAGCGAGGGGCAGGCGGGGAGCAGCGCCTCTTGCCGGGCTGCTGGGGGCTCGGCGGCCCAGGCGGGGGGCGCGGGCCGTGCCCTGCGGACACGCTGATCTCTGGGGGCAAGAGGAGGAAGCTCCGCCGGGCGCCGTCTCGCAGTCAGGCCCGTGTCGCTTGGGGCTCTCGGCTCCAGCGGTGCCGAGCTGAGCCCAGGCTGGCGCGACGCGCCGCGGACCGGCGGTAGCAGCCTGCTCTGGCCGCCCCGGACCCCGCTCTGCCCGCCGCGCCGGCTCGGTGGGGAGGGACTCGGAGCCCCTGGCGTGGAGCTGGTAGCTTTGTCCCGGCCGGTGTCTGGCTTGGCCCGGGCTGCGCGCCGCAAAACCGAAGGGTGAGTGAAATCACTATTCCCGGGGCAGCAGCCGCGTCCGAGAGGCCCGATCACATCCTCCCGGGTGAGCGAGGGCAAAGCTCGGCCTAGTGTCCGCTCCCCCTCCCGGCTCCCCCAGAAACGCGCCAGTCAGGGGGATATTCGTAGCCTGGCGCTTTGTACCGTAGCTGCCAGAGCGCTCGGCTGCAAGGATCTGTCCGTCCCCTGGCACAGGAGCGGCGGCTGCCCTGCGCGTGCCTCGCCCGCCTGTCACACCCACCCCAGCCGCGGTTACCGGGGCGTGCGAAGCCTGCCCACGCCGTGTTCGGCTGTAACCGAGCCACTGGCGGGGAAGTTCGGCGGCAATGAGTGTCCCAGCACATCAGGTGTAAGCCAGTGAGGGGATCGGGAGAGCCTCTGTCCCGGGAGTAGCCGATCCGACAGGCATGAAGTTCTGCCTAAACTTCCGCGGCCGTCAGGAGTGGGTGGGACTGGGCCGGCTTTGGCACTGAAAATGTCCCGTCTGGTGCTGTGCCCGTTCGGGCCAATGCGCGCTGGAGCCGACGTGTTGGGTTTGAAAGTGCTTAGGGCCAAAGCGGAGAGAGGGCAGTTCAGTTGTGGTGTGCGGCTAGGCAACGCCAAGAGTGAACAAACAACGTGAATGGGGGGAAATAAATTAACTTTAACCATGGCTTCGGTTTTACTAAAATCTGTATGGGCTGAGAAGAACAGGGCCACCCAGAGGATTCAGGGGGCCTGGGGCAAAGCAGTTTTGGGGGCCCCTTCCATAAAAAAAAGTTGCAATATTATAGAATACTATATTCTCGTGGGGGGCCCTGTGGGGCCTGCCCCACTTGCCCCTCCTCTGGGCTGCCCTGGAGAAGAAGAATCTTCCTCAAACGGGGCTAAGGCGAGAATAGATGGGATCAAGTGTCCTACTAAACACACCTTTGCCTTTTCAAAACAGCTTTCGCTTCTCAGAACCTTTGTCTCCCCCCATAGTTCAGCCTACCCTGGGTTTTTGAATGACACTCTCGGGCTTTCTCTCAAGCGAAAGGGGCCGAGCAGCAGTGCAGTAGCGGTTTCTTTTCCACGCTGTGATGCATGGGGCTGCTGAGATATGTATACATGAGTGATGCAGTTGCTGGAGGTTCAGAGCCAGAAGGGATGTACCTGGGACAGGAAGGAAAGTGTGTGGATTAAATGAAATGCAGAGCAGGTTCCAGCAAGAAGGAAGAGTGACTGGAGGAAGACAGGAAAAGGAATATGGAAAGTCCGCAAAATCAAACTCACTGATAGACTTGCCTTTTGCCTGGCTTGCTCAAGTGCTTTTATCTTCCTGCAAATTGAACCGTGTGAGGGGCTGCAGTGCTTTGCTGAGAGCAAAGTTGTCAAAATATGTCACCTTGTGTACCGAGAGAGTGCGAGTGTGAGACGGGCAGGGGACAGGCTACAGGACAACTCTTTGTTTGAGTGCTGGTGCCTGGTTCCCATTGTTCCGGCAGTGCTGGGCTAAGGACCTAAGCGCCAGACTCCTTGGATTCTGTTTTGAAATGAACCTTTTAAAATCGATTTGACGATTCTGTGCGCACAGGGCCCTTGGCAGGTCATTAGGAATGCTGGTTGGTTTAGGTGCTAGTCCTGGATTCACAACTGTGTTGATCATGGGGCTTATTGGGTATGTTACATACCAGTTGAACTGACCTAGAATATTATAATGTTGCAGTATTCAAAATCTTGCCCTTTCGCCTGCAAGCCTGTGTTAGCAAGTGTGAATGGGAGGCATTTGTGGAAATCTCTGGAAGAACTGGATTTACTGCTCTGGTGCGGTCTCTGAAGTCTCACTTCAGATCTTATTCAATCCTGAGTTTTCACAAGTGGTGCAGAGGAGCCCTCTGCATTTTGCTTTCTTTATCCCCTTGAGTTCTGTTTCATGCCGAGGACTGAGAGTCCTTTCTTACTGAGTGTGTCATTGCATTAGGTTATCTAGCTGAAGGCCTAGAAAACGCTGGCTTCAGCCAGAGTCTGGTCCCCCCTCCACCAGGGCAAATCCAGAGTAACTAGAGTTTTTAAAAAATATTTTAGATTATACCAGAGAGACTCTGGAGTAGCTGAGATCCAGGTTTGGTGCAGAGTTTAAATTAAACAAAACCCCAGTGGCATTAACACCAACGGTTGTAAAAGTTCAACCTCAGTGCAGTTTGCTTAAAGCTATGTCTCCTGGAGGCTTTTGTTTAGGTTGCAGCAGAGTTGGCCTTCCATGGTTTCTAGTTACATGAAGCGTCTATGAAGGCCTTTCAGCTAAGATCTATCTCACTAAAAACACATCCCTCCGTGTAACAAGAAACCCTAAACCAAGCAGGATATTTTAAAACTGAAGCAATGAAGATTAGATTAAGTCTCCTCCAAACAGCTCTGTTCTGTTATTATTTTTGGCTGGAATGTGGGGGAAGGCAGCTGTCTCTGACAAGGCTTGTGAGAGTCAGAATAGATTTTAAATGTGGGGTGGAACAGCTTTGCTGTTGTAAATAATAAAATTGACTTTGAAAGTACTACAATCGCAAGTTCTGAAATGGCTGGTGCCAGTATAAAGCACATTTCAGTAGGACTTTTTGTGATTCTTTTTTTTAATTAGAGGGGGTTGTGACCCCAGAACTGGCTTTAACATATAAATCAGAGACCTTTAAATTGTTTATCTATTTGCACATAGTCACATATTCAGTTTCACTTTCCGGCCTTATTGAACATGCTTTATTCTCTAGCCATTAGTCTGAACTGCCTCCTTACATTTATCTGACCAGTAGGTTTTACTTTTTTTACTCTTTTTACAGTTGACTTTAAAAGGGGATTCCCTGCATTAAATAACACTAATAAGTATAGGTTTCAGAGTAGCAGCCGTGTTAGTCTGTATCCGCAAAAAGAACAGGAGTACTTGTGGCACCTTAGAGACTAACAAATTTATTAGAGCATAAGCTTTCGTGGACTACAGCCCACTTCTTCGGATGATATGCATCCGAAGAAGTGGGCTGTAGTCCACGAAAGCTTATGCTCTAATAAATGTGTTAGTCTCTAAGGTGCCACAAGTACTCCTGTTCTTTTTACCAATAAGTATGTGAGACTCATAGTGGAGTGACGGCAGGCATTGCACAGTTAAGGTTGCAGTTGGATTTCCATTATGAGTCAGAGTCTCTTTTTTTCCCCATTCTCTTAAAAATCACAACGTCAAATTGGCCTCAGAATTAGTAGGCTGACTCACAAAACAATTGCGCACATTGAGGTGAACTGGACAAAGGGTTTCTGGATAATGACACGCTAAAGGGAGATTCACCTGGTTTTAAAAAGTCTTATGGTCACTTTTCCTCTTCATAGCATAAAATCAGGAAGGAGGAGCAGGAAATGACCCATTTCACTGAACTCCCCAGGCTGAGATCCAGCGCTTAGGATGAAAATTTAGTTGATTAAAGTCTCATTTTAAAAGATATTCATTGTGGAACTGATAGCATCAGCGTGGGCAGCTTTAGCACATGGTGTCAGGGTGCTCCAGGAGCCCCAGGCCAAGATATTCCAATGATCAGCAATTCTGGGCCCCTGACTTGGGTTGCTTTAAAGGTGCTGGATTTTCAGAAAGGGCAGTTATCTGTCCTCTGAAAATTGAGCTCTTTAAAGCAGAAGGGGTAGGAGTCTTGGCTGTCTGGCGTCCATGAGCTGGAATCCGCTTCATGTGAGTTTTTGGCAGCAGGAGGGTGTCATGGGGCAAGTACACCCTGTCCCCCTTTAGGGTGGGGAAAAAGACGTTGAAACCCTGTGGCCGAGTCCACCTGACCACCCTTAGCCTCAGGGCAGTTGGCCTAGTGGCCAGAATCAATACAGTTGCCCTCCCTTACAGGGCTGTGTGGCTCAACTGCCAGAGTCCATATGGCTGCCCTCTCTCATAGGGTGATGCAGCCTGATGGCCAGTGAGGGGATGGGCCACCACCTGATGGGGGCGGGGGGAGAGTGGCCGGGGTAGGGGGACACAGGCCCTCGCTACTCCACCAGGTCCCAGCCCAGGGCCCTGTCAGCAGTGAGTGAACTCACTTCTGGGTCAGCAGGGATGCGACCAAAACACACTGACTTAGTTCCCAGTCCTCCAACTGGATCCATGTATAGTCTCCCGGACTACTTCCTACCATGTCTTCCAGTGGCGTAGTCTCCTGGGGCTCTGGCCTGTGAAGCTCCCAGCGGTTCCAATGTCCCTTGGGTGTCCACCAGTAGCTGAGTGTCTGTCCAGACCCTGGAGGCTTGGGCTCCAGCAGCTCCCAGATAGGCATCTGCAACGTGCATCCTCCCACCTCAGTGGTCAGCCCAGACTGAGCTGGGCTACTCCCTTTTACAATGCTGCTCCAGTTGGAGCATGCCCGGCAGGAGTGAGGGGGCGTGGCTTCCTCTGCCCAGAGTGTGGGTTTATCCCCTTTGTCTCCAGTGTGGGACAAGTACACCCCCGTCACAGAGGGGCAAGGGATGTTCTTCCCTGGTTTCTGCTGCACCCAGATCTTCCACCTGTCTTACTCTTTTCTGCAGTTTTGAGCACAGGTGCTGACTTTCCAAAGGGCTGGAGGGGTGCTTGACCCTGGCTCTGCCCTTGCCCCTCCCCCACTCCCTCCAAGGGCCCATCCCTGCCCCACCCTATTTCTTCCCTCCCAGTTCCACACCCTTCCCTGAGAGCACCTCGTCCTCCCTCCCAGCCTCCTGCATGCCACGAAACAGCCGATTGAGGCACTGATCCATGGGTGGGAGGCGCGGGGGAGTGATGGGGGAGCTGGCTGCCCGTGGGTGCTCAGCACCCACCATTTTTTCCCTGTGGGTGCTCCAGCCTGCATAGGGATCTATAGAAAGTTTTTTCCTTGCCCTGCAATGTTATGTCCTCTCTCTGCTGGGCAGATTATAGGAAGCTTGTTGGTCAGTGGTCTGCCTGAGCTCACAGGACCCATTTTCCCTCCCCCCAGCTCTGCCAGAGCGAGCTAAGGCATTGGCAGTGGGTGCAGAGTGCTGACCTCACCATTGCTCCTCATTCAGTCGCATTTTGAGACAACTGACCTGTGGGAGGAGTTAGGAAGTCACAGGAGAGGATGGGGGAAGCTCTGGGGAGAAAGACCCACAGGGACTCCTACCCCGCCAGAGGGAGAGAATGAGTGGCTAGGAGCCAACACATCACTGCTGTCCTCCATAGCCAGTGGGGAGGAGAGGAGAGGCTCCTTTCTCATTGACGGCCCCTTCCCTATGGACAACAGCCTTGACCATTCAAACTGCCAAACTCTCTGGTAGGAAGACAGCTTCCTCCTAGTGGCTACATAAACCCTTCCCTAAGTGCTGCAACCCCGACTTCTGCCACAAACTGAGCTCTCAGTGATGAAATGAAAGAAGTGGCTTAGTATTACCAGCTGGACATGGCACTGAATTAAATATTAACATAGTAAATAGTGCAGCAGACCGCCACGCGTGTTAGACATTGAAGTCTAATTCAGTGGTTTAGAAAGCTTGCCCGTTTTGTGCAGCTGCAGAACTTTCAGTTAGCCAGGGTTCAGCACCAGACACTGCAGGCAGCAGAGTGTCAATCAATACTATTGCTGGTTCTGTGTGGCCTTGTGTGATGGAGTGGACTAGGTCTGGAGGCCCCCTGCTGGAGGCCTTGAGGCCCTGCCACACCCTTCCCCAGAAAAGGGCAGTAGAGAGGTCCTCCAAGCAGCCTAGAATGGCTGTGTGGGAAGCAGCCAATCAGAGCCCAGCAGGCTAATATAAGAAGAGCTGCAGGGGCCAGACTGTATTCAGTTCCTTGTTAGATCTGGAGGAGAGTGGATGGTATCCGTGGCTGGCTGGCATGCCACCAGGACAAGGCCCAGAGGGAAGGGTGAAGAATGTGCTGGAGCCATAGGGAAATGCCCCAGGGAATTGTAGTAACAATGCAGTTTATTTAAAGGGACATGGTGGATGGCTGCTATGTATAGAGTTCCTGGGCTGGGACCTGGAGTAGAGGGAAAGCCACTGGGAAAGTGGCCTAGACTTTGATATACCCCAGAAGGGGAACTGAACTCTTTTAGTGGCCCATCTGAAGAGCTGGCGCCAGAAAGGCCCTGAGTGGTGAAGAATCTGCCAGGAGGGAGCCCTGGGGGATGTGGCCACACACCAGGGCTGGGCCTGCTTGAATAGCAGGGACAATTTGAAAGAGCTCAGAAGTGGATGAAAGACAGTTTGAACCAGGGTACTGTGATAGGCCCTGCTGGACTGACTGAGGAGAAAGCCCATGGATAGGGCTCCAGATCGAGGGACCTTACTAAAGGTGTTGAGATAGGCCACCTGTTGGACGTATGGCCTGAGTCACCGAAGATCGACCAGAAACAGAGAGAGTGTGCAGGCACAAGCACTCGGCCAGGGGGTGCTTGTGAGAGGTGAATGCACCCCATTATACCTTGACTCTAATATTTTCATTTGTGATATGCAGGCAGAATCTTCCTTTGCTATTGCTCATGTAAAGGAAAATCTTATCCAGTTATGTCAGCTCAGCCCTATGAAATTTCCAAAGAAACAAAGCATGAATAGACTGAGAAATATGCAGTCATCTCTCAAGCCTTCACCCCCGTTGGATAAACACACTGATTCCAGTTTTCTTTTAACTCTCTAAAACTGTGGTATGCAAGTGAGCCTCAGGAGGGAAACTGCCTGTCCAAAACTCGGGCTAGGGTTGCAGTACTGTGTGGCATGTGGCATCTGTCTTTTTCATAGAATCATAGAACTGGAAGGGACCTCGAGAAGTCATCTAGTCCAGTCCCCTGCACTCGTGGCAGGACTAAGTGCCTCAGAGGGAATGAACAGAACAGGTAATCATTCAAGTGATCCATCGCCTGTCGCTCCTTCCCAGCTGCTGGCAAACAGAGGCTTGCCCCGCCCATTCTGGCGAATGGTCGTTGGTGGACCTATCCTCCATGAACTTATCTAGTTCATTTTTGAACCCTGTTGTAGTCTTGGCCTTCACAACATTCTCTGGCAAGGAGTTTCACAGGTTGACTGTGCATTGTATGGGGGGAAAATCCTTTTGTTTGTTTTAAACCTGCTGCCTATTAATTTCATTTGGTGACTCTTAGTTTTAGATTGTTATGACACTTACCTTGCGTCATGCCATACACTGGGGTGTGACCTCTTATGTGAGTGAACATAGGCAGATAGTAAGTTTGAGATGCTTCTCACTCTGACATCCCTGATATGTGCCACCAACTCCTACCACTCTTACTGAATAATGGTGTGATATAGAAGTCTCTAAAATTCCATATTTGGAAGAAATTAAATTCGTGATTGCTTGGAAGCAATAATGCTAATTATTGAATTTAAAAACATTAATGGGGCAGTACACTGCTTAAGTGTCTCTCTATGCAAGATCTGCCAACCCTAGATATACAAACCACTGCCCCCATTACATACACCGGTATAGGCCACCATCTCAGTGAGCAGTATTGGCCAATAGTGGACATTTTTGCAAAGAATTTCAGGGATACTCCATTATGGGATGGTCTATAAGGTTATCTAGACACAGCAGTCTCTGAGCACAAACATAAATATGCTTCAGATAATGCATTTCCTTATTAAGTAACAATCACTGTAAGGAAATCTCACAGATAAGAAAATCATTTTTGGAGGCCAGAGTGTGTTCTGAGAGCAGAGAAAAGTACCCTGAATTAACAAAAGCCACTTAAATTTAGTCCCAAATGTAGGGCTGGCTTTTGGCTGAACAATGACCGTGTAATCCTGGAGTGTGGCTCTACTGGGTGAGATTGGCCTTTGTGAAAGGCCATCATCTGGAAGGAGTTTAGCAGCCCTCAGGGCAAGCAGAGGCATGACCTGGCCCTTTATTATCAAGCACATTCCACAGATCTGCAATACTAAACAGGGTTGAGTCTGATTTGTACTTGGATGGGAAATTGAGGGACAGCTAGTGATTCAGTATATAAGAACGGCCATACTGGGTCAGACAAAGGTCCATCTAGCCCAGTCTCCTGTCTTCCGACAGTGCCCAATGCCAGGTGCCCCAGCATGAACAGAACAGGTAATCATCAAGTGATCCGTCCTCGGTCACCCATTCCCAGCTTCTGTCAAACAGAGGCTAGGGACACCATCCATGACCATCCTAGCGAATAGCCATTGATGGACATATCCTCCATGAACTTATCTAGTTCTTTTTTGAACCCTGTTATTGTCTTGGCCTTCACAACATCCTCTGGCAAGGAGTTCCACAGGTTGACTGTGCATTGTGTGGGGAAAAAACTTCCTTTTTATTGTTTTAAACCTTCTGCCTATTAATTTCATTTGGTGACCTCTACTTCTTGTGTTATGAGAATGAGTAAATAACACTTCCTTATTTACTTTCTCCATACCAGTCATGATTTTATAGACCTCTATCATATCCCCCCTTAGTCATCACTTTTCCAAGCTGAAAAGTCCCAATCTTATTAATCGCTCCTCATATGGAAGCTATTCCATACCCTTAATCATTTTTTTTGCCCTTTTCTGAACCTTTTCCAATTCCAATATATCTTTTTTGATATGGGGTGACCACATCTGCACACAGTATTCAAGATGTGAGCATACCATGGATTTATATAGAGGCAATTTGATATTTTCTGTCTTATTATTTATCCCTTTCTTAATGATTCCCTACATTGTTTACTGTTTTGACTGCCGCTGCACATTGAGTGGATGTTATTGGAGAACTGTCCACAATGACTCCAAGATCTCTTTCTTAAGTGGTGACAGCCAATTTAGACCCCATCATTTTATATGTATAGTTGGGATTATGTTTTCCTGTGTGCATTACTTTGCATATATCAACATTGAATTTCATCTGGTGTCAGTCTTCCCTCTGAGTCCATAATGAGTCACTGCCCTGCACAGTTTGAGTGCCATCTTCCCAAAGGGACTTCAAACCAAGGCTCTGGCCGTTGTGGCCATTGATGCCCTTCTGGTGCTTTTCACACCGGTAGGGATATTAACTCCACAGTCCAGCTGGAGTTAATCAACTACATTCCTTCTGCAGTTTCAAGGGACTCTCCACTTCCCCTGCTAAAAAAATGGGTATAGTCTTGACCTAGGCTTGCTGCCCCCTTCCACCTTAGACATGGCTGCATTCCAGGGGTGGGTGAGTTTTCCTATCTCCAGCTGAGAGCAGAGTTTGGCCTGGGGAGTGTATATGTAGGTATGGCTCACTTGTCACTTCTGGAGAGGAAGGCAGCACCCTATGCCAGCAGCACTAACCATTTTTCAGGAGGGGAAGTGAAGAATAGCTTCTTCCATTCCAGCTGCTGAGGGAAGTAGGGAGGCAGAAAGTGATGGTGGAATGGAGCCAGAATATGGAGTTCACACTCCTGTTTTTAGCAACAGAGGGTCCTGTGGCACCTTTGAGACTAACAGAAGTACTGGGAGCATAAGCTTTCGTGGGTAAGAACCTCACTTCTTCAGATGCAAGATACTCCTGTTTTTGTGGGATGTGCCATGAGAGACTTAATGGTCACAAGGGTTCAGGGCCTTGAGTTTGAATCTTGTCTAGCACGACAGTGGCACCAAATGACAGTGAGGTTGCATGGGTAACAGAAGGCAGAAATTGGCTCTCGTCTGTCATGTAACTTGGGATCTCCTAGGATGAAGGGTGTTGTATACAGTTAAAGGCGTACTGGTTATTATGAGATGAGTGTATTACCACCTGACCTTTCAGAGCAGGTTGCACTGAGCAAAATGGCAGTTTGCTTTTTCGAGACTTTTTGCCAATAGGTTGGGTAACTTTGCACATAACCCTGAGTGCTTTAGATTTTGTTTGGTTTCGAAACACAACCTGGCTTGAGGTTTCTATTTTTTCTGGCAAACTCTGTAATGAATCCTTTGAACTGTATCATCAAACTGTGAGTGCGTCTCTTCCTGGGAAAGTTATCTTTTGGTTTCAAAGACAAATCCTGCTCAATCCCTAAACTCTTCCTAGAAGATACAGATTGGCCTCATGTGCTCACATCTAATGGTTCTGTTTGGTTCAGTTTGTGTTAGGAGAAATTCACTCACCATTAATAGCTCTGAGTGAGTTACAAGCCCAAAACACCCAAGTATATTGGCACCTCCCCACTCCTGTGCTTTCCTTGCCTTGCCAGTGAACTTTCTGGTTGCTCAGTGGTTTCTAGGTGCAATGGTGGGGTGACTGGCAGCAAGAGAGCTGTATTTTGCCCTCTCCATCCTGTGCAGATTTGGAGGAACTTTCTTTAAATAGGAGTTCATAAGTCTCTGAAATGGAGCTGTTTCTTTTTGTCTGATGGAGCAGAGGAGGAGTTCTCTTTTTCTCTTGGAATGTCAAGAAACATTCCGTGAAATTGTGATGATATCCCACCAGCTACCATTCCATGGGAAATACAAGCTGCTGTGTGTGACTCTCTTAGATTTACCCATGGCTGATAATTGGGGATTACAACTTGATTGCTTTATTTCAATGTACTCTGCTCCATGGCAAAACTCAAGCTGAAGGCACATGCAGGAAAACAGGCAGTGATGGCCAGGTAATTTGATTGAGTTAGTTGTTAGCTTTGTTCTTACTTCTGTCCTAAACCCTTGGTGGCAATTGTGCATTGCAATATAAGTTGTCAGGTGCTAAACCTCTATTCCAAGTTGGAGGCATGTGGTTCTCCTGTTCCCAGTGTTCTATGTGCACTCTCACCAGTTTCTAATGTCGTTACAGTTTTACTGAACAATAGAGTAGGCTGGATACAATTATGAAGGACCTGATTACACCCTTCCTCACCCTTCCTCTGTTATAGGCCCATTGCAATGGAGCGGAGTACTTGGGCCTGAAGATACAATGCTGCTCCATGTGAGTAAGGATGGCAGGAATGGACTCTAAAGAATTTTTGTCCTAAAAAGATAGCAGCAGCATTTTCGATTTTTAGAGGGCAGGGGCCTAGCAGCCTTTTATTTGAAGTTTGGGTAGTGGAGCACTAACACCTATCCAGAGGGGACTGTCTTCAGGGCTGGCTCTGCACCTGGGAAGTCAGTGGAAATATTGCCATGGACCCTTGTGGGAGAAGGAGCAGTCCCACAAGGTACGGACTGAGTCTCCGGTGATTTTTGAGCTGCGTGATCGCATTTACCATTGGTCTCTTCTGGACGTTTGCTGTTAATGTATTATTTTCATGTAGACAGAGTTCAGGGTGTATGTGGTAAGTTTCAGAATGGTGTGAACCAGTGCCTATGCAGTTGGGACTGGTTTTCAGCTGAACAAAGATTTGGGTTTTATTTTTACATTGATGCGCAATACCGATAATGGTCTAATTCTACATTGCCCCAGCTGGTCATAAAACCAGAGTGACACTTACCCCTGCAGTGCTGTAATAGCTAGAAAAATATACAACAACAACAATACGCTTAGACAGGGAAGGTCGGCAGTGCTGAAAGTCCATGACCACATTGCACGGCTTTATTCCAGGCATCTAAAAGAGCCGTAGGGTTATTGCTATTCTGGTGCAGTACGGTTAATTGCCCAGTCCATGGGCAGACAATGTCCATTTCTGACCCCAAGTGTGATCCTCAAGGCTCAGTGTGCCAGGCTATATTGCTGAAGTGGGCTATCTGACCAACCGTGCTAGCTGGCAGTGACCAATGATGATGTCACTCCTCTCAAGGCCAATTCTCAATAATCCATCCCTATGACTGATAAAATCAAACGATCTCCTCTGGCAACGCACATGAAATGCCTCCAACCTCCTGATGTCTTGTTTAAACAACTTCCATGTTTCCGATTTGTAAGAGGATGGGAAATGCACAGGTTAGATAAATCCGTACTTTTGTGTGTAATTTCACCACCTTTTGACTCCAAACTCTGTCCTGAGCCTTTGTGGCAGCGGCTGCTAAACCAATTCTCCTTAGGGTGTCTGTGCCCATGTGATGGCAATTTCCTGCCCAGACAGGTGAATTGATAATACAGTATTTGGAATCGCTATCTTTTTTCATAGAAGGAGCAAAAGTTTAGATGAGCAGAAGTACTGTGAAAGGTTGCTCTTGGGAGTAAGAACATTCAGGAGCACGAAGAAATAAACTGGGACTCTAATTTTTTTCCGGAGTCTTTTCTTGTCTTTTATACAATGCCAGACTCCAGTAGCTCCTTCCACTGACAGTAAATAAATAAAATATACAACAAGTGCATCGTTACCATGGTGACAGCATTTCCTGGTCAGAGCTGATGGGGAGGCGACAAAAGTTCTATAAGCCGGTTAGGAGCCTGGAACTAGCGTATTGGGATCCTAACTCTATCCACAAAGACTCTGCTGAAATTAAAATAAATAAAATTCAATGACTAATTGAAAAATAAATAAATCCCAGCTTTTTCTTTCTGCTGAGTTGCCTTCCTCATTTTTCCTGCCCCCAGTCACTTTCTTGAAAGAGATTATTTTTTTTCTCTTTTTTCATATGCGCAAGGGTAAAGTGAAAATCAGCAAACCCATTTCCTTGTGCATTTGAGTGAGATATGGGTGTCAAACTGTCTGGAGAGGCTCATGAACGTGGATGCCAACCTCAGGGCAGACCCCAAAAGGTTGTATGTTCTGTAATTAGATTTCAGCAACCAAGTGACTAGTGTGAACTTCTAAAGCATGATACAGCCTTAGCCTGGAGTCAGACAGTCCCATTGGGCACTCCAGTCTATCTTGCCACCCGAGCAAGCCTGCCTTGCTGATAGATGGTCCCTTAAACCAAAAATCACAACAATATCCAAGTTAGTCCCAGTCCCAAAGGATCAGTCACTTACCCCAGGTCAGATCTCAAACCCAAGACAACTCTTGTAGCCAATCCTATACTACTAGCTAAAGATTTATTGACTGAAGCCAGTCTACACTACAGACTTATATTGGGATAACTATGTCACTCGGGTGTGAAAAATTCTCACCTCTGAGCGACGTAATTATACGCACCTAACCCCCAGTGTAGACAGCGCTATGTCGGTTGGAGAGCTTTTCCTGTCAACATAGCTATTGCCTCTCGTGGAGGTGCATTAACTATGCCAACAGGAGAATCTCTCCTGTCGTCTTAGGAGCGCCTTCACTTAACTCTAATTTCTATTTTATCAATACTAACAGACGTGTGAGTCAAATTGGTTTCCAGCTATGCACTTTTCAGTGTTCAGTGATGCCTACTAACCTTGGCATAAGCTGGAACCTGGTCTGAGAGCCTCACAGTGAGTAATAAACAAGGAGCAGAAAATGGCTCAACCCCTTCAACAGAACAACCATATTTATTGGAAGTAGTTTTTTATTGCAAGTCTTGGAAACTTCTCAAAGTGCCTAATTCAAGCTGCCCTTGAAGCCCTAACTCATCTGCCCAAAGCCACGGGAAATTAAAGTTCATCTCACAAATAAAACTCAAGTGAACTTAATTGTTTATCAAGAGCAGCAGGATGGCGATAAATGGTCTGAGACCATCCTCTGTGGTGTTTTGATGTTGCCAGTAAGTAGAACTTGGCAAATGGTCTGGTTCACCCAACTGCATTTGAAATTAGGTCCAGTCCTAATAGGGCTTTGGGACTGGGATCCTGACATACAAGTAAAGAGGCTCTCGTAGCATCTGGTCGCAGGATGACTGTTCAGACTGAACTATACTGTCTGCTTATTTTGCTCCAGGACATGAAAGGCTGTGATTGCAATTGGATGTGGATTATATACAGTGTAGGATGCTGACTCCTCAATGATCTTCATTCTTTCTATTTGTGTAGTCACTAAGGAGATGATCCTTGTTGACACTTTTGACAGCCACAGCTTGCTATCAGAGAGCAGCAGGGTTTGTTTAATCTGTGTCTCTCTGCTTTGGATGGACATCCCTAGGAAGCTAATAGTGCTGCTGCAGGTTTGCCACCATTTATTTTTTTAGCCAAAATGAAACCAGGAAGAATTGCTTGTAAATTGAGGTAACAATGGCCCTTAAGCGAGCTTTCTAAACAGTGAGACTGAACAGCATTCCCCAGATTAATCCCCGGGGCGGGGGGGTCTTTGTGTTGAGGTTCTGGAGACCAAAGATTATTAGATCTGTGATAAATCATATTCCTAAATGGCCACTGAAGATGTTCCAGAGTACGCTGGCCCTTGGCTCTCTGCCCTGCTGGTGGCTTATGCTTTATGGCCCACTGGTGACACTAGCAGGGCAGGAGCTGGAGTGTCAAAGCACATGCTACACTTGTGCATGGACAAAATAGCTGATTGGGCCAGATCATGTCCATCTGCAGAACAAAGTCTAAAAGCACTCTAAGTCCCTCTGGACATGTGTGCAGAGTTCCTTTGGGGGGACTGGGGTACCATGATCTTCCTTGGCTGATGTCTCAAGATCAACAGATCTTGGAGATCTGCAGCAGCCTGGAGTTTTTCATGGGGCTGGCTCCTCTGCACTGTTTCTTGACCCCCCTGCCATTGGCATCCTGCTGCCAGTGGCTTCCCCGCCCAAACTTCAGTGGTCCCATGTGGATTGCAGAAGGGTTTACATTAGCAGAAGTGCATCTGCAGGACTGGGCAAAGGACAGTGGAGCAGGAGGGGGGTGAAGGGGCTACTGCTTAGGCTTGCTTCTTCTCCATCCAACAGTTTTTGAGCTACTGAAATGGGTTTTCTACTTCTCTCATCTGTCAGAGGGAGAAGTCAGAGGGGTGATATGGCCCATTTTCTGAAAACATCTTGTATGGTGTTGGGATCTGAGCGATAAGGGACTTCTTTCTAAGCAACCAGCACAGAGGCATTTCTGGCCTTCATACCACCCCCCAGTAGGTTTATGTGAGCATAAGTCAGGAGCATCTTTAATTGTTCGGGGCTAGGTGCTCTAGGTTCAAGCTAATTTCACATGTGTGATTGAATAATTCAATTCTCAAGTCATTTTGCAACCACCCTCCACCAAACTGAGGGTCGTAATGATCATTAGACTGATCCTGGAGAGCTTTTACAGAGCTGTAGAAGAGACTAAATATGTGATTAGTACACACAGAGCAGATTTCCCCCTAATGAGAATTGGAATTGGAATCCCGTTAAGAACAAATGCCCTCTAATTAGAAAAAAATTATTTCATGGCATCATTAGTCAGACTGTTAAGATTCCAACTCAAAATAACAGTAAGAAGGAGAGAAAGTAATTGTGGTCCCTGAGAATAACTGACAGCTTTTTCCCTGGGTAGAGCAAACGCTTGTCTTTCACCAACAGAAGTTGGTCTAATAAAAGATATTGCCTCACCCACCTCCTCTCGCTAATATCCTGGGACCAGCACGGCTACAACAACACTGCAAACAGCTTTTCCCCTAGTCAGAGGAGGAATTAATGTGTCCCTGTCACAGCTCAGATGATGTTTAAAGCCACTTTTTGTCACTAAGGGCTGTACTGTAGTTTTTCTTTGTGGTAATTGCAAGGAACTGACGGATTTTCACACCAACATTTGGAGATGGGGCAGCACCAGAAAAGCAGGTAGTTTGATGAGATCTCCATTGAGCTGTTTCTCAAGGCAATCCCCAGCAGAAAATAGTCTTTCTAATGCTGGTAGGAAACAGCTGCCGTTGGTCAGAGCATGCACGTGTCTGCTTCCGAACAGCCCTGTCAGAACCTCACCTTTCCTGCAGCACAACACGCAGCCTGGTAGAAAATGGCACGTGCTGAACTCATTACAGTACTATAAATCTGGAGAAACGCCAGTGACTTCAATGGAGTTACTCTGGATTCACAGCCATGTAAATGGTATCAGAATGTTGTCTTGGCTCCCTCGCTGATTTCATTGGTTTGTGCTTTGGAACTCTTCATGCTCCCATGTCTCCCAGCCAGAGCTGACACTGTACAAAGTAAAGTTGGTGAATTAAATTAAACAGTTGTCAGCTATCTTGTTAGGATCTAACGTTCGTGAATGTTTGAATTAGCACTTGTTAAATATTTGCAGGCATGTAGATGTACAGCCCTTGGAAAGAACTGTGCAATTTTTTTTTTAAAAGGCTTGCCAGGGTGATAGTGCCAAAACATTGTCTTTTGGTCAGAGTTGCTCTTCCGTAATGCCCTTTCTGATTGACAAGATACTTAAGCTCTATTCTAAGAATTCTCTCCCTCTGATTGGAGGGAGTCTAATGTTTGGTATGTTTCAAGCTTTTGTTTCTGCACACTCACAAGGGCAAGAAACGTATTCTTTTCTTCAGTTAAAGCCACGCTTCTCATGTGGTCACCTGGCTCTGGGATCTGGGACTTTAAGAAAAACATAACCAAGAGAGCTGGCAACACTGTGAATGTCAAGAAGTACTTTCCGACAGTAACGTGGATCAGGCTGTGGCTTCATCTCCTAGAGGAAATGGCAAAAGTCTCCTTGCTTGGGATCTGTAGAACTACAATGGAGGGTGCATTAGAGACAGGTCCATGACCCCGTGGGATGGGATGGATGCACAAGTGTCTTTCACCTTAAACTCCTGTGACTCCAGTTCCTTGTAGTCTGAGGACCCTGTTGCCCAGTTGCTCTAGTCTAGACAGTGTTGTTCTTACCCCACTCTGATGACTGGCCATCATTCATGCTGCTGCTTCACACGAATCAGGACTTTGAAAGTCTGCAGGTGGCAGAAATTCTGGCAAATGCAGGAAGAGTCACCATCAGAATTCTCTCTCTTTCTCTCCACCCCATGGCAGTCTCCAAGCAACTGTTGTGACTTTAAAAAAAAATTTTTTTTTGCTGTTGTCTGATGCCGAGTGTCTCTCCTCACATAACTATGGGCATCTGCGTTGGTGCCACCTCCACTTCTAAAAGAGGATTCTAGTTAAGTATGTCAAAGATGATGGACCAAATCCAAACTCTGTACAAGTGCAGCTCTAAAGCCAGTGATGTTTCACCCATGTAATTGCATCAGATCTGAATTTGGCTCTGCGACAACAGTATCGATGTTCTTCCCTTTGTCGTGGATTATGGTTCTGGCACAATTTCTACAAGTATTCTTTGACTGGGATGTCCGTGACTAAAAGAAGAGATGCTCTTGGTATGGCCACCAGGCTTATTAGATCGTTGTGTAAGTGCCAGGGCTGTGCTGCTGAAAGGAAATCTGTCCTTCATTCCTACACGTTAACTAAAAGCCTCTTTGGTGAAAACTGCATTTTGTTGCAATTTACTGTCCAAGGCTGGTTAAAATGTCCAGAATATGTGTGGTCTACAGGTGGATAAATGTTCTGTAAATTACAGGCATTTCACAGCCCAGAGCAGAGGGTGAAAATGCATGATCATATGCACTGGTTTGCAGTACCATGTTTGTGAGGAGCTGTAGTGAAATACAACTGCAGTGGATTAGTAAGGTGCTATCAGTAATGTGTTATATGTAGCTTTCAACTGTAATAAGGTGTTGCAAGAACTATGAAAATACTTATAATGAAAACCACATTTTTCTGCAAGCACAGGCTGTGCACCTACTTTCCACTGCTACAATTGTACTGTCAATAAAAGAATTAAATCTAATTGCTCAGTTACCAATTTTCAATCTATTGCTTTTGGTTTTTTACCTGTGAAATACTGAGATCTGAAAATCCCAGCTTTACTTTAAACATATCTATTAAATGATGTGTTATTTCATGACAACTCTAAACTCGTAAAGAGTGCGTCTCAAAACAGGATTTTGGCCATTAAAGTCACATCGCCCAAAGTCAGGAAACTGATCTATAATTGCTTCCTGTAGTAGCAGTGGCAGAATTAACATAAGTGATGCTGCTGCACCATTAGAATTAATGGTTTAAATTTGTTTGAGTTTAAACTTCCCTGAATTTTACCTGGTATCAGAAAAGCTGGGGTTTCCTGAGATGACTAAGGGGTGGGGGGGATATGACAGAGGTCTATAAAATCATGACTGGGTGGAGAAAGTGAATAAAGAAGTGTTATTTACTCCTTCTCATAACACAAGAACCAGGGGTCACACAATGAAATTAATAGGCAGCAGGTTTAAAACAAACACAAGGAAGTACTTCTTCACACAATGCTCAGTGAACCTCTGTAACTCATTGCTAGAGGATGTTGTGAAGGCCAAAACTATAACTGGGTTCAAGAAAGAATTCAATATGTTCTTGGAGGATAGGTCCATCAATGGCTCTTAGCCAGGATGGGTAGGGATGCAACCCCATGCTCTGAGCATCCCTAGCCTCTGTTTGCCAGAAACTGGGAATGTATGACAGAGGATGGATCACTCCGTGATTGCCTGTTCTGTTCCTTCCCTCTGAAGCACCTGTCCCTGGCTGCTGTCAGAAGACAGGTTACTGGGCTAGATGGACCATTGGTCTGACCCAGTCTGGCCGGTTTTATCACTCGCCTTGGATTTCATTCTAGCGCCACAAGTAGGGTTGTCAAGCGATTAAAAAAATTAATTGTGATTAATTGCGCTGTTACACAATAATAAAATACCGTTTATTTGAATAGTTTGGGATGTTTTCTATATTTTCAAACATACTGATTTCAATTACAACACCGAATACAAAGTGTACAGTGCTCACTTTATTTTTGATGACAACTATTTGTGCTGTAAAAAACAAAAGAAATAGTATTTTTCAATTCAGTTCATACAAGTACTGTAGTGTAGTCTCTTTATCATGAAAGTTGAACTTACAAATGTAGAATTATGTACAAAAAAGCCTGCATTCAAAAATACAATAATGTAAAACTTTCAAGCCTACAAGCCCACTCAGTCCTACTTCTTGTTCAGCTGTCACTCAGGCCTGGTCTACACTGGGGGGCGGGGATCAATCTAAGATACACAACTTCAGCTACGAGAATAGCGTAGCTGAAGTTGACGTGTCTTAGATTGACTTAGAATCACTTACTTCGCATCCTCACGGCGCGGGATCGACGGCCGCCGCTCCCCCGTCGACTTTGCTTCTGCCTCTCGCCAAGCTGGAGTTCAGCAGTCGAAAGGAGAGCGATTGGGGATCGATTTATCACATCTACACTACACGCAATAAATCTGTCCCCGATAGATCGATTGCTACCCGCTGATCCGGTGGGTAGTGTAGACATACCCTCAGGCAAACAAGTTTGTTTACATTTGAAGGGGATAATGCTGCCTGCTTCTTGTTTACAATATCACCTGAAAGTGAGAACAGGCATTCACTGTTGTAGCCAGCGTTGAAAGATATTTACGTGCCAGATGCGCTAAAGATTCATATGTCCCTTCATGTTTCAACCACCATTCCAGAGGACATGCGTCCATGCTGATGACGGGTTCTGCTCGATAACGATCCAAAGCATTGCAGACCGACAAGTGTTCACTTTCATCATCTGAGTCAGATGCCACCAGCAGAAAGTTGATTTTCTTTTCTGGTGGTTTGGGTTCTGTAGTTTCTGCTTCAGAGTGTTGCTCTTTTAAGACTTCTGAAAGCATGCTCCACACCTCGTCCCTCTCAGATTTTGGAAGGCACTTCAGATTCTTAAACCTTGGGTCGAGTGCTGTAGCTATCTTTAGAAATCTCACATTGGTACCTTCTTTGAGTTTTGTCACATCTGCAGTGAAAATGTTCTTAAACGAACAACATGTGCTAGGCCATCATCAGAGACTGCTATAATATGAAATACTTGGCAGAATGCAGGTAAAACAGAGCAGGAGACGTATTATTCTCCCCCAAGGAGTTCAGTCACAAATTTAATTAATGCATTATATCTGTCACGTAAATACCTTGCAATGCCGGCTACAGAAGTGCCATGTGAATGCCTGTTCTTAATTTCAGGTGACATTGTAAATAAGAAGCCAGTAGCATTATCTCCCGTAAATGTAAATGAACTTGTTTGTCTTAGCGATTGGCTGAACAAGAAGTAGGACTGAGGCTCTAAAGTTTTACATTGTTTTGTTTTTGAAAGCAGTGCTGTAACAAAAAAAATCTACATTTGTAAGTTGCACTTTCACAATAAAAAGATTGCACTACGGTACTTGTATGAAGTAAATTGAAAATTCTATTTCTTTTATCATTTTTACAGTGCAAATATTTTTAATAAAAATAATAATATAAAGTGAGCATTGTACACTGTGTATTCTGTGTTGTAATTGAAGTCAATCTATTTGAAAATGTAGAAAAACGTCCAAAATATTTAATAATTTCAGTTGGTATTCTATTGTTTAATGGTGCGATTAAAACTGTGATTAATCATGATTAATTTTTTTGAGTTAGCACGTGAGTTAACTGCGATTAATCGACAGCCCTGGCCACAAGCAATTAAAAACAGTGGCAATGGGAAGAATGAGCTAGCACTGCGCCCCCCCGCCCCATTAGGGACCAGTACTCTCAACCTGCCGAGGCCCAGACCTGAGGGGAAGGACACAAGAGTGTCATTAGATCCAGTGAGAATGAACGTCTGTGTGTATATATCTTTAAGATGGATTCCAAAGGTTTTACAGACTTTACTGCCTGAATGATCCAACTCTGGGGTTGAATCTGGAGACCGTACCCCCAGAACACTCCCAAGTGGCTTCAAATTATGGATGGTTGGGAGCTACAGACAAACACTGGCATCGCTTCTTCTATCGCTAACTCTGGTTTTATAGTTTATAAACTATACTTTTATAGTTTAAAAATCTGCCCCCGCAAACGCTTCCTACCTAATGTGGGTCCGAGGGGATTGTCTACACTGGAGATGGAGCTCTGACCCTTGCAATGCAGCCGGGGCTGCTCCAAGTACATTGCTGTCTGAAACCCTACCTGTGCACTTGGGGGCTAGCTCGTCACATCGCCCAACCAGCCACAGCTGTGCTGCAATTTTTAAGTGCACTGGCTTGATCAGAGCTACCAAACTGGGAATTACACCTCCAGCTCCAGTTCGTTAAGCGCTAGTGCTTGGAGGATCCAGCCCTGGAAATGCACAGCCACACAGCGCAACAGTTCAGGATGGTCAGTAGACAACACCGTGCCCAACTTGCAGCGTTAACTGTGGCCAGACAGAGCGTAAACGGGAATTTGGCCAGGTTTTCCGGGTTTCCAATTCTGTAGCATAAAAAACATTTTCTCGTACCCCAAGGACCTAGGGGTCCTTGTAGACCGCAGGATGACTATGAGTCGACAATGTGACATGGCGGTGAAAAAAGCCAGTGCTGTCTTGGGATGCATTAGGCGAGGTATATCTAGTAGGGATAAGGAGGTCCTGCTTCTGTTGTATAAGGCGCTGGTGAGACCTCATTTGGAGTACTGTGTGCAGTTCTGGTCTCCCATGTTTAAAAAAGATGAACTCAAACTGGAACGGGTGCAGAGAAGGGCGACTAGGATGATCAGAGGAATGGAAAACCTGTCGTATGAAAGGAGACTAGAGGAGCTTGGGTTGTTTAGTCTGACAAAGCGAAGGCTGAGGGGGGATATGATTGCTATCTTTAAATATATTAGAGGGATTAATACAAGGGAGGGAGAGGAATTATTCCAGCTTAGTACTAATGTGGACACGAGAACGAATGGATATAAACTGGCCGTGGGGAAGTTCAGGCTTGAAATTAGACGAAGGTTTCTGACCGTCAGAGGGGTGAAATATTGGAACGGCCTTCCGAGGGAAACGGTGGGGGCGACAGACCTGTCTGGTTTTAAGATTAAGTTAGATAAGTTTATGGAGGGAATGGTTTAATGGTAAAACATAGTAGTCAAGGAAAACCAAGCAATGGTGGGTAAATAGTATAATGGCTAACAGGGGTCAGGCTGGAGACTCTTGCCTATATGCTCGGGGTCTTACTGATCGCCATATTTGGGGTCGGGAAGGAATTTTCCTCCAGGGTAGATTGGCTGAGCCTCTGGAGGTTTTTCGCCTTCCTCCGCAGCATGGGGCAGGGATCACTAGCAGGAGGGTCTCTGCCGATTGAAGTCACTAAAACACAGGATTGGGGACTTCAACAGCAGGGTCCAGGGAAGGGGTAGGGACGGTTTTATGGCCTGCAGCATGCAGGGGGTCAGACCAGATGATCATAATGGTCCCTTCTGACCTTAAAGTCTATGAGTCTATGAGTTTCATGATTCTAGATTTCTGATGTAAACAGAGTAACGTACAACAATAAAATAAGCAAAAGCAAGGTCTGTGTGGTCCGGAGGGGAGCTTGGGCGTGAGACTCTGTGGAGAGCATGTTCCTGAAATGAAGTTTGTAGCTCCTTACAGGCACCTGATTGTGAAAGTCATTCTCATTGTTACAATTGTGCTTCTTGACAAAATAGCACCAGGAATCAAGCAGCAAGTCAAAACTTTTCAAAATAATTCCCTTAATCCCTTCAAAAATATGTTTCATTTCAACGGCATTATCTACAAGAACCTTGCATTATCTGATCAGCAGTGTATTGCTTTACGGCTGCTATCTGTTGGAAGCAAGACTAGTTTTTTTAGATATATCATTTTTAGGTTTGTCGGAAGGCATTTTATAGCTTTAGAAAACCCTTAAAATGTTTTTTAAACTCTCCTCCAAGCTTATACGGCTAATTTAGAATAGCGATTACAAGCTCCTTATCCCCCAGCAAATTCCCACCAGGATGGGGCATGTAAACGCTTTTAGACATTTTTAAAGCTCTCTGAAAGGGAGTGCAAGCCCCTCAGTCTGTACAAATGACAGAAAGTGTCCTAATTCCTGTGACATATGAGACTGACATCATTTTGCATCTTTCTGTGGCAACGTTTATATTTGTCCTGTTTCAAGGTGTAAATTTTTTCCATCTGAATGTTGCCTTACAGTGGCCACGCAAGGATTGTTCGAGGGGCGTGTGTGTATCTGTCTGCTTTCGGTGTGCTGGCGATGTTTGAGGTGTGCTGAGATGTCAGGGGTTTGCAGTGTTCAGGTTGTTAGTGCCAGTCTATGAGCTTTCCTTTTAAAGCAGACTTTGGTTTTTGGTTCCCAGAGGGTGGCACAATGAGCATTTTAGCCAAAGGGCAGCCTGGGATGGGTTTTTGGGGCGGGATGAACAGCCCCCTGCTGCTATAGGCTAGTGGAAGTGGCTGTCCTGGAGAGGATCTCGTGCCTTGTTCTTTCATTAGAATTTTCTCTCTCCTCTTCTCAGCTCAGTTTTCACCCCGTTTTCTGTCTGCCCCTTCTCTGTTCTTGCCCAAAGTCTCTCCTGGGTGAAATGCAAAGGCAGAACCATTCACATTGGAGTTGAATCTTGGAACCCACCGTGTCTGAGAGGCTTTAAAATCAGGTCCAGCTGCTGAGTTCCTGGGCAGGTCCATACCCTTGTTCTTCCACGTCTCAGTCAGCATTAGCCCGTAGGTCAGCCTGTAATAAAAAATGGCCCAGATCATTTCTGGAGATGCCTGCGTGGAAGGCCCTCTGTCTATGGCTCTCTCCCCTTCCCATGTGGAAGAGCATTCAGTTGCCTTTACAGCACTGGGCCTTGTCTCTTCTAGATCGCTCTTCACAGCTCCAGGGTCCCCATGGCCTGGGCATAGAGATCGGGCAGATGGAGGGTGAGGAGAGTGCAGAGGGAGCAGGGCTGGCATTACAGGAGTGCTCATTTGGAGCAGCGTGCACAGTTCTGGTCACTCATGTTCAAGAAGGTGAATCCAAACTGAAACAGGTGCAGAGAAGAGCTACTAGGATGATGCGGGGAATGGAGGGCCTGTCTTATGAGAGGAGACTAGAAGAGCTTGGCTTCTCGCAGAAAGAAGGCTGAGAGGGTATATGATTGCTCTCTGTAAATACATTGGGGGGTTGATACCAGGGAGGGTGAAGAGCTAGTTAAGTTAAAGAACAATGTTGACACGGGAACAAATGGATATAAACTGGCCATGAACAAATTCAGGCTGGAAACTGGAAGATTTCTAATCATTAGACGGGGTGAGGTTCCGGAACAGCCTCTGTATAAGACTTGTGGGGACAACCAACTTAAAACTAATTAAGAGAAGGCTGGACAAATTTATGAGTGTGATAGTATGACAGGGTTGCTTATGATTGTAGGGGTCAACACTCAGCAGCCATGGGGCTCACTTCCAGTATATGTCTTATGATACTACAAGCTCATGCTTCAGGGTTTCAGCTGGCCATCTGCAGGGGTCAGGAAGGGATTCCCCCTCTCCAAGTGTGTGTGTATGCATATATGTGTATTTTAATCTTCCTCTGAAGCACCAGGTCATGGCTGGAGATGAGACATTGGGCGGGGTGGGCCAGGGCTCCGAGGTGGGACTGAGGATTCTCTCTTGGGTGCTTGGCTGGCTGGTTCTCGCTCACATGCTCAGAGTCTAACTGATCACCACATGTGGGGTCGGGAAGGAATCTTCCCCCGGGTCAGTGATCTTGGGGGTTTTCACCTTCCTCTGCAGTGTTTGGGTACAGGACACTGGCCAGGGTTGTCTGGGTGTATCTCACTTGATCATTTCCCTGCCATTGTAGGGCCTCGGGCACTGATGCCCCTCGGTCCCTCCAATTCTCTGCCTGTGGCACAGAACAGTCCACTCTCCTGTGGGATGTGATACTTCAGTTTCACGTTGGTTGTTGAGTTTTGTATGTGGGGGCTGGGTGGTGCTGGTGGCTGGTGATAGGACAGGAGGTCAGACTGGATGATCTGGTGGTCCCTTCTGGCCATAGGTGGTGGGTATAATGAACGAGGGGAGGCTAAGCCTCCCTGCTGCAGCTGCCACCGACCCATCGCTGGACTCCTGGGCTGTGGTGGCCCTGCCTGCACTCCACCTCTTCTCGTCCATGCTCTGCCCCTTCCCCAAGGCTACCACTGCCTGGTGAGTCCCTCCTCTTCTCCACTCCACCTCCCCTCTCCGGAAGTCCCTGCTGCTTGCTGTGCCCCTTCTCTCTTCCACCCTCCTCCCCTGCAAGGATCCCCTGCTCGCTGCGTCCCTGCAGGCGGTGGGGGCCTCACGGGAGAAGGGGGTGGAGGAGAGGAGGGATGCAGCAAGCAGTGGGCAGTGGGGAGGGACGCAGCAGGCAGTGGGGGGTCTCATGGGGATTGGGTGGGGCCTGGTACAGCACAGGGATGAAATGTGGGCAGGGCCATGGATGGAAGAGGTGGGGCCGTGGGCGGAAGAGGTGGACAGGGAGCTAGTCGCCCCTAGGGGGAGCTTCACCTGGTGCCCATGCTTCTGGACTTGAACTCTGTGACTTCGTGTACAAGAGGGATGTCCGTAAGTAGGTAATAGATCAGGAGCCAGTAGATCATGCTCAAGGACCAGTAAATCCTGTGACTGTTTTGCACTGCCAATGGCTTCCATTGGCTGCTCTCTACTTGCATGGAGCCATAGGCATGAGTAGGTGGCTGGCAGTTTACAGCCACCCTGCCCCTGCTCCTCGGTGTCGAGAGGGAGACCCTGGCACACCAACTGGCAGCACGCCAGGTTGCCGCCCCTTTTCTGGCTCCTCCAGATCCTCCTGATGAGGTTCTGGCTGCACTTCTCCCATCCTCCACCTCACGTGCTCCCTGTCCGTGACTCCCCCAAGTCACAGGTTTTGCTCACCGACCTCTTCCTGGTGCTGGCCATGATGGCTGTCCCTCAGTCTGGGAGGAGTAGGAGCTCTGCAGCTACGGGACCCACTTCCATTCCCTCATTGTCTCACGCCTCTAGCAGAGCTCTCTGGGCAGCATCCAGTTAAGCTCGGACTCCTTTGTGGAGTGGTGGGCAGGCGCTGCCCTTGGCATTCCTCTGTATCCCCTCTGCTCGCTCATTTTAAACCTTTACCTGCCCCACATTCGTGGGTCTTTACGTTTTGTCCTATGGGGCTTGTTGTTTTCTGGGCTCTCGGCCCTTCCTTCAGTTGTGGGGTCTGATGTAACGCCTAACTGTCCTGGCTGGAGTAACCATCGTTATTACTTTTATTACCATATTGTGCTTTGTCATTCGTTATTGAAAGTGGTACAATCCAATAATAGCATCCTTCTAGAATGTAAATTTAGCTTGTACTCACTTTAGCAATGCCAGTTTCAAAAAACAAACATTAGCTAAACACAGAACTTTAGACACTGGGCAGATAAAGGTCGCTTATTTTCAAATTGTGTGTTTAGCTAGATCTGTAAAATAACTTAAAATTTGTGTGAAAATAAATGTGGTTCCAAGTCTGATACTAACAGTAATGATGGCGACAAGTTTTAGTGAGTCATGTACATGATTGTGATCCGTAAACATAAATGCCCAAATAATTAGAAAAATAAATTCCCTTTCTTAATAAAAGAGAAAAAAAACCTTAATCACATATGTTAAAATTAAATAAATATGTTTTTAGTGGAGTGAAAAACAATTGACTAAAATAGAGTAGATAATGGCAGTAACATGGAGTGTGTCTGTTGGAGAAAGTAAGTAGATTCTAAGCACATTTTATTTATTTTTATTTATCTCTACTAAAAATAGTGTGAAAAGTATCGAACGTGTGTTTCTGATATCCGTGGTAAGGCTCCAGAACTAATACCTCAAGGTTTGGGATTATCTTGCTGTATTATCTCCTGATTGTTCTAAATTTACATATAAACTTAAAATATGGCTTTAATTGGTGTTTGCATGTTTTTTCTTTCTTTATAGAGGAATAAGATAGTGTTCCTGACAGCTACTTTCTAAATTATTATTTGCAAAAAAACCCTATAGTTTTCAGGTGCTTAAATAGCCCCTGGAATCACAGTTAAAGCCCTCACCCCCACCCCCCCAAAAACAATCTGAAATGGCACCCTGAGTGGGTCATGGCAAGCAGGAGGCCGGTAGTTTTTACTGTTTCTGGGTTAGCATGGGTCAGTGTTTGCCTTTCTGGTTTATTATTATTTACTTCCTGATCCCATCTGTGAGAGAGTCAGTTGCAGATACAGAGCTGTGTAGCCCTTCTGGCCTCGTCTAGACTAGAACTGAAGGGTTTAATGGTAGCACATTAGCTGGGGGTAGGCTAGGGTTTAACTTGGCCAGGCAGGATGGCTGGTCCAGAGTAGACTTTTAGCGTCTTGGTTAGCTAACACCTGCTAACATCACATCTTAAAACCCAGTCTAGACAAGGGCTCTCTGCTTTTTGGAGAGCGCTGAAGGGAGATTTCTATAGGTGTTTTTCTCTTTGTTCCCATTGAGTCACCTGCTTCAGACAAAGAAACATCAGGTCTGGATTTCAAATACATTCACTTTCTTTTTCTTTAAAATATATTAATCTCAGTCCCAGCGAGCTCCCCTTTGTGCAGAGTGCCCGGAAATGCATTTGTGCAGCAATCGGTTTCCTTATATTTTAGTGACAGATCCAACATAGCTAACTACAGCAATTAATTTAGCAACATAAAAAATTAAGTGGAACATTTTATCAGCTGAGCAGTTTGCGGGCCCTGTTTATGCACGGCACGGAAGCGTTCTGTTGGTTTGGGAGTGCATTTAAACATTAAAAATAGCATTCAAAATGCATTTGAAGTTGTGCACTAGATGAAAATGGTACTTCTGGCAAATATTTAGCACAGAATATGAATTCAGAGGCTTATTTGGCCCTAAGAAAATGTGCTGTACATTTGTCAGATTGACAGCAAAGAACAAACTTAATGAACAGTAGTGCTGGGTTATTTTCCTGTAAGAATATGAGCTGTGGTTACATAACAGGAAGGGTAAAATAACCAGGAATAGGAGACAAATTGGCAGGTGTAATCTTAATTGAATTAATCTGTCAAAAATTTACTCTAGAAATTGTGCATTTATTTAGCGTCACTCTGCGTCAAACTTGAATGATGGCATTAGATCTCTGCTCCTTAGAAGGCTCTAATGCCGTAATTTTTCCTAGTATTTGAATAGCTCGGTTGACTTTTAAATATGCTGGATAATAACAGGACTAGGAGCCTGTGGAGGGTGACATGCCATTAAACATCTTTATTTGTGCTGTTACGTAAATAACATTAAGGAAAGGGATAGGACTACTTTATCCTTTTTCCAAGAGAGGAAAGGATTCCCCCTGCTAGCATTGCCTTCACCCTGCTGCTCCCTTTTGATGGTGACTGGGGGGTGAATAACTTCCCACTTGTGGCTATTATTATTATTAGTTAGTGTTTGACTGGGGGAGGAAATAGCTAATCTTTCTGTCCTCAGCTGGGCCAGTCAAATCTTTCATTCCACTGTGGTGACAAAGACTGAAGTGCTTCTGATGCTGTAAGAACGCCAGGCATGGTGTACATTGGAGATTTGAATGGTCTTCCTTTCATTCTGCATTTCCCTCTCCGGCTATGGCGTGAGAATTCCTGCTTGCTTGCTGCCAGCAGTTACTTTTGATTCTTACCTTCTGGGAAGGACTGAGGAGCAGTTCTCAAATCTATCAGTGAATAAAGGTTAACCTCATATCTGTAATTATCTTAATTACCCAGTAAAATGTCTATTAGTGATTATTGCCCAATCCAAGTGTGGGCCTCCCCATACTGCCTACTGGGCCCCACTCATTCCAGGTTGCAGCTGTGTCACTCCAGTGGAGTTGTTCTTGCTTTACAGCGATGTGACTAAGACCAGAATTGAGTCCCCAGTGGAATACTTCTGCTTACATTCCTTTAGTTTTCTGGCAGATTTCAGGAAGAGTGTGGAATATTAACTAAGTCATAGAATCCTCCATATTAGCCATGAAAAGTCCGATTACCATCCCCTGAGAGGACCAGGGCAAGGCTGGGTGCAAGGACCATGCCTAATCTTTCCTTGCCATGTATGTTCTAGTCTGGTTTTCGATTTCTTAAGTAGTGGGGCTTCTCTCACTTCCCTTCAGAGTTAACTCCCCAGTCTAATAGAGCTAACCATTAGGAAATATTTCCTTGTATTTAACATATTTTCTGTTCTTAGTGCCATCCTGTTACCCTGAGCAATCTCCCTTTGTGCCATGGTAAATCATTCCTCTCCGTTCACATATTTCTGGACAGGAAGCATTCAAGGCACAGATTTCCCTTCCTTTGGTTTTAGAAGTCTAATATCCCAGTGCTTGGATGGAGAGCCCTGTGGGAATGCGTATGCTAAAAGCACCAAGGAAAGCTATTTCACTAGGGGGTAGTTAAATGAACAATCTGATTTAGTAGCCTAGCTGTTAGAACACCTGGAAGGTAGCCAAGGTCATCTCAAGGTAGGTCATCTTATTGTTTCCCTGTAACAATTTATGTTTGGATTTTGTTATACAGTGACAGAATTTTCAGACTGATATTACTGGGGAAATCTGCTGTTATCTCTGTGTGAATTACAGAAGCTTTTTCTCTCAGAATTAATTGTACCCTTAGAGGGGTTTAGTGCATAATCTCTGGTCTACAATCTCTTTCACTTGTCAAGTGGAGGTCCCTTTGTGGAATGAGTTTGGAAGGCTCAGCTCAAGGGGGAGTTTCTGTTGCAAAGTCAGTTGTATTGTTACAAAATTTGGCACACGCCATATCTCTTTGGAGGGCAAGTCTATTACTGAAATGGATTGGAGATTAATACTCTCCACATGCTGCCTCCTGCAGCTGGGGGGCCTTTCATTTTAAGCTTAAATCCATTGCCAGGATTTGGTGTATCTCTTTGGGGTCAGGAGTGCAGAGATGCTCGCTGGTGTGAGTTTGTGAGAAGAAAGAGACGCCCAGCTTTTCAAAGCTGTCAGCCCTTGATTTTCAGAGGTGAAAATAAAATTCACTCGGAGTGTTGCTGAGAAGTGGCACCTGCCGTGTGGGATGCTCAGTCGTCTTGTTTTCATAATTTTTTCTCCTTTTTCCTTTTGCTGCAAAAGCCTTAGCAACACAGGAATTCATTGCACAAGCAGTGGCTGACAAGGTTCTAGGAAAGCATTAGAAGAACTGCTAGGTTGCTGTTTCCCCTCCTAGCCGCATACAACAGCAACTTTGCACATACTGATAATTCTTTGCTTGAGAGTATTTTCCAGTTTATTGTGTTGGAGATTGATGCTGCCACAGTGGCTTGATAATGCAGCCTCTCAGTTTTACCCCCTTCTGTGCTGTAGGCTCCAGCCAAGCCCTCATGCAGCTAGCTGGGTTATTCCTCTGTTCTTGTTATTTAGCAGGGAATTTTCAGTCCTCGTTCATGCTAGCAACTGCTTTTAGGAGGGAGGAAAACATTTTGGCATGTAGGATTCCCAAATGCCCTAGGCGTTGATTCCCCATTGATTTTGTTCCTCTCCACCTTCCCTACAGTTTGCATCAATGAACATGTCCCTAAAAGCAGACGAGGAAGTGCGGGAGTAAGGATGAGTTTTTGCAAGTCGTGCCTCAAACTGCTAAAATTTGCGAACTCTGTTTAAATTGTTAATAATTCTTTAAAAGGACGCTGGTCGAATTTGCCCCCAAATTTAGGCTCCAGTCCTGCAGCTTTTACTCATTTGAGAAGCCCCCTGGAAGTCCATAGGATTACTCATGTGAGTAAATGCTGTGGCAACAGTTAGATTCTGGATGTATATTTGGGAAGAGATTTTCATAAGTGCCAAAGGGATGAGGGAGCATAAATCTCACTGACAATCATTGGGATAGAGCACAAGGTCCATTGAAAATCACGGGGAAAGTCCCATAGGCCCTTTGAAAACTCTCTCCCACTGGCTGTATTTATTGTATTAATGTACATTTCCCCAGCCTTTCTAAGGCAGTCTCTCCATAGGAGGTGAGAGCCCACTTCTGACTAAACCAACAGAGCAGCAGAAATGTCCCTTGATTTTTAATTCCAAAGGAAACATTTCTTAAAATGAATCAGCGTCCCCTGTAGGATTTGCACCTTGTTGCAGCTAATTCTTGAGAACCTAGACCTGCACCAGAAGAGAAACTGACATCTGTTTTCACTTTCTAAGCTGAGAGAAATACAGGACCTGATCCGCAGCCCATTGAAATCAGTTGCAGTCTTGTCTCTGGGCATTGGATCAAGGCCCCGGCGTGTAAATAGCGAAAAACAAATGAGATTTGAAAATTCCAGCTGACTAATCTAAGGGTATTTGTAACCTGGAAGGGGATTTGCATGCTTCATTTTGTAAAATGTGGCTCTAAAGGCAGGACTTTGGGTGACCATGCGAGCAGCAGAGCGTTCGGATCTTGCTTTGTGTTCTCTCTCCACGCACCAGTTAATAGGGCCGGCTTTTCATTCTCCCCATCCCCAAGGGTCTGTTTGTTTGTTTGTGTTTGAAAGGCATCTGATATCCTTTCCTTGGCTCTGCCAGTTCCCTGCTGTGCTGGGATCCTGAGCTGCATCACATGCTGCCCGCTCTTGCTGATGGTATGTGTGCATGACCCCCGTGTGGGGGAGAGGGCGTGCCAGCCCAAGGAGCTGGCCACGCTCCAGCGCCTGGCCGTGACATACAGGACCCTTCATGAAACCAGACAGAATTAAACCCTTTGTTTCCTGTTTGCCGGGCTGGCTTAGAAAAAAGTCAGTGAGGCTGAAGCGCCCAACAAGACAGTCTTTGTATTAATTTAATTAATCGGTTTAGCTGAGGGGCAGTGAGGATGGGAGGTCATACTATAAATACCTGCATTTCTTGGAGTTTTGAGATGGTTCTGGTGCAAGGGCCTTATAGCCCACCTGGGCTTCCCTGTTGCCAATGGGCACGATGTGTCTTGCGATCAGGCTTGAAAGGAATTCCCATGAGGATCTGGCTTACCTGTCCACTGCACTGTGGCCAACCTGCAGCTGTTGATGTCCTTTGGAATTTTTTTTCTACCCACACCGGTTCTCGTTGGGCGTTTCACTCCCCAGTGATTCAGAGCTGAGGAGATAGTTGCTAAACACCTCTGACCGAGACACTTAGCTCAGTGCGCCTGGCCTAGGAAGGCCATGCATGCACGTCTGGGGATGGGGATAGCACTTACATTACAAACTACACTTCCATGTCATTAGAATGGGTCCATCAGTATTTGCTGGGGATGAATCTTGGCACAGAGGCTCAGCCTAGGAGGAGGCGAGTTTTTTAAACGGAAATAATCTGTGAGGTTGTTTTTAAACAGTGACAGTATGTGTGAAATATCACAGATTTGGGGTTAATTTTCATCAGTTTAAAATGAAACCAGCTCAGTTAAATAACTCTCTCTGCCTTGGCTTTGGAGTTTGGAGGCATGGCTGCCACACAGGGACGTTAGCAGCATGGCAGGGAAGTTTTGGCAAAATCTAAATTAGAGAGCCCCTTATGGCTGATGGTATTCTCTGGTTGCAAACTCCATGGCCTCTTGAGTCGTGGATCTAGTGCAGGAAGGAGGGAGGGAGAGTGACCTGGGTGGTCAGGAGCGGTGTGTTGCGTTGTCACAGTCCTTGTGTCCAAGACGTTTCATCATGGCAGTCTTGTTTTGCAATGGCTGGTTGCAATAGCTATTCTTCCCAGTGGCCCACATAGTGCCTGGAGTTAGAAATCATCCCCTTCTCAGTGTACAGGCTCCTGGGAATAAAGTGAGCAAGCAACCCTAGAACCATTCGAACAATTTACCCAAGGTCATGGTGGATTCTCCGTCACTGACCGTGTTTAAATCAAGATGGATGTTTTTCTAAAAGCTCTGCTCTAGGAATCATTGTGGGGCAACTCTCTGGTCTGTGCTGTACAGGGGGCCAGATGAGATGATCACAATGGTCCCTTCTGGCCTTGGAGTCTATGAATGTTTCTTGGCCCTTCTGTCACTGTTGTATGTCGAGCAGTGATCCTAGCACATAGTTCAGACCTCCTGCTCTCACAGCCCAGTGTCATACCTGGGACAGAAAAACGGTGTGGTGCTGCCTGGAAGCTGAGGGCAGGATACTCTTAGTAGAAGGAATTTTCAGCACAGGTGATTGCTACCCTCCCGGGACTGAGATGAGCATTCATCAGAGAGTCTGTTCTAGAGCAAAGCTTGGTTGCAAACTCTGGGGTCTAGCAAGACAAGTACATCTCTGCTCACTACAGATTAATTACATCTTAGAGTGCTTTCTGGATGGCCTGATGGGTTCCAAACTGCCTCCAGTGCATGTGATGGCTTTACCCAGGCCTTACCCACTGTTCTAGGTGTTGGTAAACAAGGACTCGTTTCATATCATCTTCACAGGGAGCAGTTACTGAACTTGCCACAAGTTTCTGAGCTGGAAGCTAGATTTAGGACTGCAGGCTGCGTGATTGGTTGGGAAGTGTGACGGGGTGTATCAGCCCCGAACTGGTACAGCAGGGGTTAACCCTTCTCTCTTAGCCGAGGAGGCCACGTTCACCTCTCCCCCCAGCTCTGCTTGACATGCTCCAGTTGGAGCTAGGATATAAAAGGCAGCAGAGCAGCTCCATCTGGGCTGACCGCTGGTGGAGAAGGAGGTGTGTTGCTAGCTCCTGAGGGAGGATTGTCTGCCCTCCAAGATGTGGAGGCCAGCCAGTTGGAGATGGACCCCAGTGCAATGGCTCGGGATGTCACAGAGAGTGGAGAACCCCAGAGACTTGGGTAGGAAGTAACCCAGGGAAGCTTTGCGGGGAAACAGTTACAGAACCGGACCACGGTTCAGCATGTTTTGGTAGGAGCCTCACCGAGCTGGTGGGCAACCCCACCACCGATAGGGCCCTGGGTTGGGGCCTGGTGGAGAAGGTGGCCCGGTTCCCCCCTTCCTGGCCGCTACCCACCCTGGGATGGTGGCCCCACTCACCAGTATTATGGACTTTGGCTGCTAGGCTGCACTGCCCTGAGAACAAGAGTCATATTAAGGACTAAGACCTCAAAGCCACGCAGCCCCAAGACATGGGGCAGCCCTTCAGACTCAATCGCGGGGCTGTGATGTACCTCTCCCCTGTCCTCACTGTGACAAGGTGTACCAGCCCCGCGACAACTGGTGGAGAATGCGGGCATCGGTCGGGACCTGCTAGATGTAGACCAAAAAGCTTATGAAATGGCTGCTAGAGAGCCAGCAGCAACAGGCTGCGCAAGCAGCTCACCTCACATCAACAGCTTCAGTGGCACAGGCGCAGGAGCAGCCGCAACAGCTGATGCGGGAGTTGGCCACCGAGCAACAGGCGCAGCAGAAACGACTAGTCCAACAGATGGCATCATTGTTGCAACCCCCTAAAGACCCTTCCCCTACTCTGGCCGGGTCCGAGGCTTGGGGTGGCCTGACGGGTATTCTGGTACGCCGGACAAAGATGGGACCCAGTGATGACCCGGAGGCGTTCCTCGTGACATTTGAGCAGGTTGCCACTGCCGCCCGGTGGCCACCCGAATAATGGGCCACACTCCTAGCCCCTTACTTAATTGACCCGGCGCAGACGGCATACCGGAACCTCGACCCCCACGGGGCGTGAGAATATTCTAAAGTAAAGGCTGCCATCCTGGACCAAATGGGCATCAACCCCGAAACATACCAACAGCGACTCCACCGTGAGTGGTACCCACCAGGGCCAGACCCAGACCCAGAGCTGTGGCACAGCGAATCCAGGATTAGTGTTGGTGGTGGCTGGAACCGGAACATCGGACCGGGGTCCAAGTGGCCGAAGCTGTGGCCCTGGAACAATTCACTCAGATCCTGCCTGCTTGGGGGAAGGAGTGGGTGCAATGGCATCGCCCGGCAACCCTCGCCGAAGCGGTCTCCCTGACAGAGGACTACATGGCTGCTGAGGGAGCGGAGCGATCGGGCCATAAATCGGTGACCCCTGGAGATCGAGACTGATGGCCAGGTCAGTGGCCTTGCAAGACCGAAGGGGGGAACCCCCGCCTCTGTGCCAGGCTGCCCACACCCACAATAGGGCCCAGTGCAAAGGACCCAATCGGGGCAACCTCTACCCGGGGCAAAGATGACTCACCCCAGGCCACCCCACTCACAAGGGGAAATTGTGACCGATGTTATAAGTGTGGACAGGAAGGGCATTTCCAGAGAGAATGCCTTTACATGCACTGCAATTACGGGCAGGTTTGGGTGGCCGGTCACCACGCCCGGAAAGATCTTGGTTCCTGTTCGGGTGGATGGGATGCCAACAACGGGCCTGGCGGACTCAGGATGCAGCCAAACAATCATATGTGCCAGCCTGGTCGAGACCACCGGCCTGGCCGGGGCACCCATACGTCTGCAATGCATTCATGGGAACGTGAAACTGTACCCAACCATCTGAGTGCGACTCGAGACTGCCCATCAGGAAGGACTGTGCCTAGTTTGGGTGGCCCAAAGCTAGCCTACCTGGTGATCTTGGGGTGCAACTGGCAGGGTTTTGCTGGTCTCCTTCAGGAGTGGCGCACACACCCCTCAGGAGCTAGGGAGGCACACCCTGCGAGGAGAGGGTTGCTGGGCCTTCCAAGGCCAGACAACCCCACAGAAGGAACTTTGGGAAATCCTGGGACACCAGAGGCAGGCCGCCCCCTCATTGAAGCTCTGATGCAAGGATGGCTGGACATTGACGGGAACTTCCTAGAAGAGCAAAGCGGAGACCCAACCATCAGCCGGGCCTGGCAGCAGGCGGCGGGTCCCACCCGGAAGGAGGATCAACCTCAGCACCTTCCCCAAGGACCTCGGTTTGAGATCTGCAATGATCTTCTCTACCAGTTGGTCCAGGACCTGCAGACAAAGGAAGACCTGCGCTAATCAATCAATTCTGAAGCACTTAGAGGAGAGGAAAGTGATCAGGAACAGTCAGCATGGATTTACCAAGGGCAAGTCATGCCTGACTAACCTAATTGCCTTCTATGAGGAGATAACTGACTCTATGGATGAGGGGAAAGCAGTGGATGTGTTATTCCTTGACTTTAGCAAAGCTTTTGATACGGTCTCCCACAGTATTCTTGCCACCAAGTTAAAGAAGTATGGGCTAGATGAATGGACTATAAGGTGGATAGAAAGCTGGCTAGATCATCGGGCTCAATGGGTAGTGATCAATGGCTCCATGTCTAGTTGGCAGCCGGTTTCAAGCGGAGTGCCCCAAAGGTCGGTCCTGAGGCCAGTTTTGTTCAATATCTTCATTAATGATGTGGAGGATGGCGTGGACTGCACTCTCAGCAAGTTTGCAGATGACACTAAACTGGGAGGAGTGGTTAGATACGCTGGAGGGTAGGGATAGGATACAGAGGGACCTAGATAAATTAGAGGATTGGGCCAAAAGAAACCTGATGAGGTTCAACAAGGACAAGTGCAGAGTCCTGCAATTAGGACGGAAGAATTCCATGCACTGCTACAGACTAGGGACCGAATGGCTAGGAAGCAGTTCTGCAGAAAAGGACCTAAGGATTACGGTGGACGAGAAGCTGGATATGAGTCAACAGTGTGCTCTTGTTGCCAAAAAGGCTAAGAGCATTTTGGGCTGTATAAGTAGGGGCATTGCCTGCAGATCGAGGGACGTGATCATTCCCCTCTATTCGACATTGGTGAGGCCTCATCTGAAGTACTGTGTCCAGTTTTGGGCCCCACACTACAAGAAGGATGTGGAAAAATTGGAAAGAGTCCAGCGGAGGGCAACAAAAATGATTAGGGGGCTGGAGCACATGATTTATGAGGAGAGGCTGAGGGAACTGGGATTGTTTAGTCTGCAGAAGAGAAGAATGAAGGGTGATTTGATAGCTGCTATCAACTACCTGAAAGGGGGTTCCAAAGAGGATGGATCTAGAGTGTTCTCAGTGGTAGCAGATGACAGAACAAGGAGTAATGGTCTCAAGTTGCAGTGGGGGAGGTTTAGGTTGGATATTAGGAAAAACGTTTTCAGTAGGAGGGTGGTGAAGCACTGGAATGGGTTACCTAGGGTGGTGGTGGAATCTCCTTCCTTAGAGGTTTTTAAGGTCAGGCTTGACAAAGCCCTGGCTGGGATGATTTAGTTGGGAATTGGTCCTGCTCTGAGCAGGGGGTTGGACTAGATGACCTCCTGAGGTCCCTGCCAACCCTGATATTCTATGATTCTATGATTCTAACTGCTGGCCCCACGGTGGTTCCGGCGAGGCTTGCTCCACCTGGCCCACTCGGTACCCTGGACTGGGCACCTGGGGAGGGAGAAAGCGCTGCAGTGGGTGGCCCAAAGATTCTTTTGGCTTGGTATACACCAAGAAGTGCGAGACTACTGCACCTCTTGCCCCGAGAGTCCAGAGGCCAGCCCGAAGGGGGTACCAAGGGCCCCCCTTGTGCCCTTACCCGTGGTTGGGATCCCCTTCGAGCATATTGGCCTGTACTTCGTGGGGCCCCTGGAGAACAGCAGCATAGGCCACAAGTATATCCTCATTGTGGTCGACTACGTGACATGGTACCCGGAGGCTGTACCTTTGTGGGCCGCCACTGACCCCGCTATTGCTAACAAACTTCTGCAGATCTTCACTAGAGTTGGACTATCGCTCGAGATACTAACAGAGCAGGGAACTAATGTAACATCCAGGCTGATGGCAGAGCTATGCTGCCTGCTAAATATCCATGCCCTCAAATCCTCGATCTACCACCCCCAGACGGATGGGTTAGTGGAGCAATTTAATGGGACGCTGAAGTTGATGCTGAGGAATTTCATGGAGGACAATCCCTGGCACTGGGATAAGTTGCTGCCCACACTACTCTTTGCCATATGAGAGGTTCCACAGGCATCCACTGGGTTCTCCCCATTTGAACTCCTCTATGGGAGGCAGCCCTGGGGAATCCTGGACCTCCTGAGAGAGACTTGGGAAGAACAGGAGACCCAAATCAGGGGTTCTGTCCAGTACATGCTGCGGGAAGGGCTCCAGGAGCTGTGTACCATGGCGCGGGAGAACCTGTTGCGGGCCCAAAGCGCTTAAGAGAACCAGTACAACAGGGGAACAAAGATAAGGACCTTCGAGCCCAGAGACTAAGTCCTGTTGTTATTACCCTCCTCGGAGTCTAAGCTGCTGGCCAAGTGGCAGGGCCCCTTCGAGGTAACCAGATGGGTAGGCCCTGTCGACTACGAAATACGGCTACAGGGGTGTCGGAGAGATGCACGGGTTTACCACGTGACCCTCTTCAAGGCCTGGAAGGAATGAGAGGGCCTGATGATCTCCCCGTACTACCTGGAGCCCGAGTTGGGGCTGCTGGCTGACGAACCCGCAGAGCCAGGGCCGGTGGCAATCGGCCAGGAGAGCGATATTGAACAGCAGGAGCAGGTACGGCGGCTAGTATCTTCCTTCCCCACCATCTTGTCTGCCCAGCCAGGGAGAACGAATGTGATGAGCCATCGCATTGACACCATCCCCAGCCAGAAAGTGAGAGAGAACCACCGCCCGCTCCCCAAGAAGATAGGGCGGGGGATTCAGAAGGAACTAGAGATGATGCTGGCCCTGGGAGTGGTTGAGGAGCCCAGTCAGGTTCTGCATTGACTTCAGGAAGGTGAATGGTATCTCGGTTTGACGCCTACCTCATGCCCCAGGTGAACAAACTGCTTGAGCAGCTGGGCAATGCATAATTTATCTCCAGCTTAGATCTAACTAAGGGATATTGGCAGATCCCTTTGACACCAGCCTCCAGAGAGAAGACGGCCTTTCCTACCCCATTTGGCCTCTACCAGTTCACCATGATGCCTTTTGGTTTGCATGGGGCCACCACCACTTTCCAGTGGCTCATGAACCAAATATTGAATCCCCACAATTCGTACGCCTCCGTGTACATCGACGATATTGTCATCTATAGCAGCAGCTGGGAGGAACATCTCCAGCACCTCGCCAGCATACTACGAGCCCTGGGAGATGCAGGCCTCACCGTGAACTTGGCCAAGTGTCACTTGGGACAGCAGGAGGTGACGTATGTGGACTACACCGTGGGTAGGGGAAAGCTACTCCCCTTAATAGACAAGGTGCAGGCTTTATGGGACTACCACACCCCCATGACAAAGAAGCACGTACAGCAATTCTTAGGACTGGCAGGGTATTGCTGCTGGTTTGTACCCAACTTCGCCACGCTTGCCACCCCACTGACGGACTTGATGAAGAGCTCCCAGCCACGGAAAGTCCAGTGGTCAAAAGACTGTGAGGCTGCCTTCCAGGTGCCGATGCTGTCCCAGCCCGACTTCACAAAGCTTTTCACCCTCCAGATGGACACTTCGGAGAGAAGGCTGGGAGCAGTGCTGTTGCAAGAGCTAGAGGGGGAGGAGCACCCCATCCTGTATCTCAGCTGCAAGCTGTTCCCCCGGGAGACCCGCAATTCCACAATAGAGCGGGAGGCCTTCGCTGTTAAGTGGGCGGTCGACGCCTTAAGATATTACCTTTCAGGGAACCCCTTTTCCTTGGTAACTCCTTCCGTGTGCTGCACCGGCCAGGGAAGGCCCATGCGAACGCGGACTTCTTCTCCCGGGCAGTGGGAGGAAAGGGGAAGGGATTCCGGTGTTTGTCATAGTGAGCCAATATTCTCTTGAGCGGGGAAACCATGTCATCCTTCATCTCCAAGCAGCACTCGGAGGAGATGTTTAAAGCACTGGATGGTGAAGATGCTTTGAAAACCTAGAGAGATGGAGTGGCACAAACAGGAATTGCAGGGAGCATTTAAAATGTACTTACAGGACACGATAAAGCTACAGAAAATCAAGGTCCCTTTTTGTACCCTACTGCCAAAGCATTGGAGGGAAGGAAGCTCCTAATCTTCATTGTGCAGGTGGATAAAACATACAGTTCAGAAGCTCAAAAGGCAAGACCCTGGTATCAATAGCAATATCCTGCGTGGAAAGACTGCATGCTCCTTCTCCATCCTGATTATTAGGGTAGTGCCTAAGTACCAGCCAAGAAGGGGGCCCCATTGTGCTGGTCAGTGCATAAACGGAGCTGTAGAGGGTCTCTGCCCTCAAGAGCTGACAATCTAATTAGACCAGCCAAATGCAGGGTGGGGGTGGGGGAGAACATCCCAGCCGATCGAACAACGGGATGGCAGCAAGCAGTTTTAGGTGGGTTTAGTTAGGAGGGGATCAGCTAAGTGGGAAGAAGAGTGAAGAGATGGGGGAGGTGAAAAGAGAGCAAAGGGGGAGTGGATGTGGGGTGAAGCTGAAGTGAAGAGACTGTGAAGAGGGAGGTCTCTGGAGGTCCCTGCTTTTGCTGCTTCTGCTGACCAGAATGGATCTTCTCTGCGGACTTTCCCTAAGGTCACATGGCAGGGGGCGGGGAGGCTCCACCTTGTTCTAGTGTCCCCAGAGCGCTGTGGGGGCGGGGTGTCTCCCCTGCACATTTCTAGCTTGGTAGGGAGCGGTGGCCCTGGCTCTGGACCCCGTTTTATCCCCTCCCCCCAGTGCTGCAGTGTCTGCTTTGGCTGCTTCTGCAGCTGCTGGATCCAGATCACCAAGGTGATGGCCTGGTCCAGCCACATTTACTGGCATGACAAGATAGATGCCCTTTTCTCTGCAGATGCAGCAGCTGGGAGATAGGGACAGCAGTCGGGAATCTAATGATCTCTTCACTTACTTTTGTTTCTGAAACACATATAAATGTTGGCCCTACCTGGATAGTGCTGTTACACACACCTCCCAGCAGGACTGTCAGACATAGGAAAGCAGGAGAAAGAAGACGGTTGTCTTACCAATTCGTTTTTATTTTTACTGGTATTTGTGTCTGGCAGTTCATCCAATGGAACTGAGAGTAGATGTACACACTGAAAAATGTCTATTGTGAGTTATGTGTGCATGAGCACAAACATACATGCTTTGGCGCTTTTGTTTTCTGCAAGTGTCCAAGTACTTGAGCTTTGCTAGTGTGCCGGCTCAAGAAAAGCAAATGTTTAGTTTGAAGGCTCAAATATTTGCCAAAAGCAAATTCTGAATTGCATATTCAATTATAAAATGATTTGGTGCAGTGTTCGGATAGTTACATAAATCATGTGATATATTAGTTCTGTGCCCCGATTGGATGAGTTGTGTAATTTACCAACCCAGTGCAAATTTTGAACTACAAATATCACAATTGTGTATGCTATTAGAAATTTGCACTGTTAAGTTAGTTACAGTGTGAATTTCAAATTATGTGTATGTTCCGATTGCAAATAATGCAATCAATCTGAAGACCAAGAACTATTTGCTGAAAAAATTGCAAATAACTGTGAAATTCTTAAATCACTTATTATTCCAAATCTGTCCCTGGACAATTCCTACCTGGAAAAAAGGTGAAATTTATCGAATAAATTACAAGTTGTAAATGACTTGTTCAGCTGTACTATACAGATAAATAGTTTCAATCAAAAATCCCTTATGACATATTGTAGTGAAACTGATTCAATATTTAACAATCTAATTAGTATTGTTACAGCTTTGGGAGTGTCCATAAGGCAGCGCCAGTGGGTGGGGGAAAGTGGCTGACTGCTGAGCCCTGAAGCAATTCGGCTGTCTATCCCTGCTCTGTAGACAACAAAAATCCTCCATAGAATTGTCAGTTATGGAAATTGGGGGAAAATAAAGTGATAAATCAAATTTATTTAAATAAACTTTTCACTGTTAATGGATGGGAGCCTGTGGTATGTACATGGTGCATAATATCTTTGTGCTATGTTAAACAACCCTGGCTGTATTCTAGTTGTTTTGGTTAGGCCTAGCCAGATTGTGCAGGCAAATAGTGAAGGTATTTTAAACACCCAAGCCCCCTGCCACTCTCCCCTTCCCGCAAAATCCCACAACACTATAGAATTCTACACAAGAAGCAGTATTTTGAGAACATTAAGGTTGCAAAGTAAATCACTCCAAAGTCACAAAAGCCAAAGTTACAGTAGCCTTCAGCTACGTGGTAACACATACTATTATTTCTGCAGGACCTAGCCTCATTCTCCAGTCTGTCTCCTGCTATCCTCCAGATATTACACTGGCCTTAGGCTCAGGATCGGCAATTTCCCACTGCTGGACCAGTAACAAGGTTAAGAGCCAGGATCTCATGGGGAATGGGGGGGATAAAGGGGCTTAGGCTTCAGTGTAGCAGACAAAGATATAACCACCTTGCAGCCATTGGATTTTGAAGAAAGACAAAATCAGACTGGCTGTAATGTGCAAATTTTAAACAGTGAGGGTAATTAATCACTGGAACAGTTTACCAAGGATCGTGGTGGAATCTCCATCACTGACCATTTTTAGGTCAAAATTGGATGTTTTTCTAAAATGTATGCTTGTCGTAGGTGAGACTGCCCTGTAGCACCACCTGCTTAGTTAGTGTGGCATTGCAGGTACTCCCTGCCTCAGTTTCCCTTTTCAGAAAGCCAGTAACTCCACTTTAGGTCCTCTTGACACATGACTGAATGATACCATTCTGGGGGCTGGTTTATTATAAAACTTCCTACCGAAGAGTCTGTAACAAAAAGTCCCAAATGAACAAAGGGCGGTTTGTCCCCAGTGCCCCCAGGGTTATCTCTGTCTCTCTGGGTGTGCCTGCACCGCAATTAGACACCCACGGCTGGCCCAGGCCAGCTGATTTGGGCTAGGGGCTTTCATTTCAGTGCAGATGTTTGGGCTTGGGGCGCAGCCAAAGCTCTGAGACCCTCCCACCTTGCTGGGTCCCAGAGCTCAGGCTGCAGCTGAAGCCAGAACATCTACACTGCAAAATGAAACCGCTCTGAACCCCGAGCCCCGCGAGCCTGAGTCAGCCGGCACGGGCCAGTTGCGGGACTCTAATTGCAGTGTAGGCATACCCTATGTCTCTCCTTTTGGCAGGAGCCCCCGCCCTCCTCCAGGAGCTGGATAGTTCAAACAGTCATTGTCCCTCTCCTTACCAGAAGTCCCCAGCTCTCCTCTTGGAGCTGGGTTGCAATTCAGCCCACTGTAGGACCTTAGCTAGCTTCTCCCTGAGCTGGCCCCACTTAGGCCTCAGGTCAAAGGGTCTGGCGGCAGCAGAGCCACCTACTTCTGGTGTGAGGAGGGAGGCCGCATTTATGCTGGTTCCCTTTTCTTAGCTCAGCCCCAGTTGGTTGGGGACGGGGGAGCTTGCCCCACCCTCCCTGCAAGGCTCTGGCTCCTTAAAGAATCAGTATCAGGATTTCCTCCTGAACACTCCTTACTCCCAGGACCACATGCCCTCTCTCAGGATCTCTCAGGTCCTTGTATCTATGATAGGACCTTTGAACAGTTGGCATAGAAAGTACGCTTATTAAGTTTGCGGATGATACCAAACTGGGAGGGATTGCAACTGCTTTGGAGGACAGGGTCATAGTTCAAAATGATCTGGACAAATTGGAGAAATGGTCTGAGTTAAACAGGATGAAGTTTAACAAAGACAAATGCAAAGTGCTCCACTTAGGAAGAAAAAATCAGTTTCACACATACAGAATGGGAAGAGACTGTCTAGGAAGGAGTACGGCAGAAAGGGATCTAGGGGTTATAGTGGACCACAAGCTAAATATAAGTCAACAGTGTGATGCTGTTGCAAAAAAAGCAAACATGATTCTGGGATGTATTAACAGGTGTGTTGTGAGCAAGACACGAGAAGTCATTCTTCCGCTCTACTCTGCTCTGGTTAGGCCTCAGCTGGAGTATTGTGTCCAGTTCTGGGCACCGCATTTCAAAAAAGATGTGGAGAAATTGGAAAGGGTCCAGAGAAGAGCAACAAGAATGATTAAAGGTCTTGAGAACATGACCTATGAAGGAAGGCTGAAAGAATTGGGTTTGTTTAGTTTGGAAAAGAGAAGACTGAGAGGGGACATGATAGCAGTTTTCAGGTATTTAAAAGGGTGTCATAAGGAGGAGGGAGAAAACTTGTTCACCTTAGCCTCCAAGGATAGAACAAGAAGCAATGGGTTTAAACTGCAGCAAGGGAGGTCTAGGTTGGACATTAGGAAAAAGTTCCTAACTGTCAGGGTGGTTAAACACTGGAATAAATTGCCTAGGGAGGTTGTGGAATCTCCATCTCTGGAGATATTTAAGAGTAGGTTAGATAGATGTCTATCAGGGATGGTCTAGACAGGATTTGGTCCTGCCATGCGGGCAGGGGACTGGACTCGATGACCTCTCGAGGTCCCTTCCAGTCCTAGAATCTATGAATCTATGAATCTAACTCTTAAAGAGCCATGCCAGCTTGTAAGGTGGGCTGACCGCTAGGTAGTACTACCCTTAAGGGGCAGAGTATGCATCACAATTCTATACTTCAAACAGGAATTATTTCAGGGACATTCTCTGGCCTGTGCTATCAGAAGGTCAGACTAGCTGATCACAGTGGTCCCTTCTGGCCTTGTGGTCTAGGAATTATCCAGGAAGGCAAGAAATGGGAGCGTCATAGCATTGGAAGGGGGTATTCCCCAGCTCTCCAAAGGGGAAATCACTTGCTTCTAGCTACATTACAGACCCTACAACAGTGACGTTAATATGTACAGAAAAGCTAGTGTACCTCATTTGTAGAGGTTCCTAAAGTCAGTTATTGATAGAAGGGCCCATTGTGATTGGCCTGTGCTATACAGGAGATCAGATTAAACAGAACATCCCCAAAATAATTCCTAGAGAAGATCTGTTAGAAAAAAACCATTCTTGATTTAAAGATTGCCACTGATGGAGAATTCACCACAACTTTTCCTCTCCAAGTCCTGTGAAGTTGCCCAGGCCCCGGCAGGCATTAGCCCCAGTCTGCGGTAGGAACTGCAGACAATCAGCAGCACACATTATCTGAGGAAGTCAGTGGCAGCACAGAAAGGGAGAGGGCTGGATACCATACATGTGATGAAATGTTTTGCATACAGCAATCTACACACAAGTCTCGGTGCTGAAAGCTTTTCACTGTGTGATACAGTTAAGTGTAGACAACTGCATCTGCTCTTTGCCCACCCCTGCTCCAAGTTACATTTCGTGCATAAATACTTGTGAATAGCACTGTGGTGCAAGGAGAAGTGCTTAATGACATGCACACCCAAATGTTCATGAGCTTGAAGGATTTCTGCTGCTCCCACTAAGCCACCCCAACCAAGAGGCTGGGACCACATGCCCTCTAACCTGCTATACAGGATGCAGTGCCTCCAAGGCAGAGGTGGGCAAACTATGTGGCCCGCGGGACCATCATGCCTGACCCCTCAGCTCCTGGCCGGGGAGACTAGCCCCCGGCCCCTCCCCCGCTGTCCCCCCTCTACTGCTGCCGTGCGGGCAGCACTCTGAGCGCCGGGGTTGCGCGCTTCTGCAGGGCAGTGCGGCAGCATGTCTGGCTCCAGCCGGGCGACACGGCTGCCAGACATGCTGCTCTGAGCGGCATGGTAAGGGGCCTAGGGCCTGGGGGTTGGATAAGGGGCAGGAAGTACCGGGGGCAGTCAGGGGACAGGAAACAGGGGGTGGTTGGATGGGGCACAGGTTGTGGGGCGGGGGCGGTCAGAGGATGGGGAACGGGGGGGGAGGGAGGGGTTGGATAAGCATGAGAGTCCCGGGGGCCTGTCAGGGGGCAGGGCAGTCAGGGAGCACGGGGGGTTGGATGAGGGTGGGGTCCCGGGGGGTAGTTAGGAGCGGGCGGTCCCGGGAGGAGGCGGTCAGGGGACAAGGAGCAGGGGTGTTGGATGGGTCAGCGGTTCCAAGGGGGACAGTCAGGGGGTGGGAAGTGGGAGGGGCGGATAGGGAGCAGGGACCAGGCTGTTTGGGGAGGCACAGCCTTCCCTACCTGGCCCTCCATACAGTTTTGCAACCCCAATGTGGCCCTCAGGTCCAAAAGTTTGCCCACCCCTGCTCCAAGGTTAGCATGGGCCTTAGAACTGCTGCCATATGCAGGGTTCTCTGAACTTCTTCGATTGGAATTATCCTGGAGAGTCTGAGAAGTGCGTTGTGGAGGGAATCGGTGCATAGGGAATAGCTGGGACCCAGTGGGCAGAATGGAGTACCTCTTGTCTCTGTTTAGGACAACTACACCTGCATTTCCCCTCTGTGATCCCTTGAGGGCACCCACTCTAGGCACCAGACTCCTGAGTTGTCCCCTCTCTTAGGGGGGGACCCATGTCTCTCACCACGCTGGCCAGGGTTTTTCCAGGTGCATAGTTTCTAGCATACACTGTGATATCCCCAGCAAGCCAGACAGCCTTAACAGGCCAGCGTCTGCACTTGGCTTTCTCTTCAAAGGCTATGAACAATGTGATTGCCTGCAGTTATAAGGGCTGTGCAGCCCTTTCTAAGCAAGCGCATTTATTCTTAAGGTGAAGGCATGACAGAGGAAACACATTAAAAACAACAAAAGAACCTACACGCATGCTAATAAGTTACCAGAGATCACCTTCCAACTCCAGCAAGGGCTCTGGTAGGGGTTGGTCCTTCAAAAACCCACCCAGGGGGTTTTCTGTAGTTACAAGTTCATAACTATCTTAGCTCAGAACTCTCACATCTCCATGAGTTATTCAGTCTCTCCTTTCAACAGCTTTTGCATTTGATATCCAGTCTCAAGGAACAGGTAATCAGCAGACAAAGACCCTCTCCTCAGCATGTGGCTGCAAAAGGCTTGGTTTTTGCATAACTGGAGGTGGGGAATTTGCATTCATCTCCCCCTAGAGATTCCCAGGACAAACCACTCGACACGGTTTGTTCCAAAAGTCCATCCTTGTCTAGCACATTGTTCAGTACAGTCCTTTGAAGTTCCTAACACTTCCCTGGGTTTGCATCACATCTCCCCCTAGCGAGGTTACATGCAATCCCGCCATAATACACAGCCTTTGCATTGAATACAATGGACTCCGAAGACACTTCAACATAATTCAATTTGGTTTTTCAAGATTATTGCAAGAGATTGCCACCTCTGTCACACCTCTCTTGGGTGCTGCCTTCTGGGTGCCAGCATTTGCAGCAGTCAGCTCGGCTAGAATGTTTTCCATGCTTATACCCAATGGGCTGTCCAGAGGGCATGAGCAGGAAGTGTTCCCATCAAAAGGGCTCGGAGGTGAAGCTTTCTATGTTGGCTTTTGATCATGAAAATTTGCTCCGGCGGCATTCCCCACCCCAGCCCCACCCCCACACCAGCTGTAGTAGCCCCTCGTGCACTAGTGAGGAACAGTGCATACTGAAGCTGGGCGATTCATGGATTTTTTTGATTCTTTGGAAGGTTTGAAAAATTGAAAAAATCATTTTGGGTGAAACTAAAAACTTTTTTGAGGCTTTTTGGTGAATTTGAAAAATGTTTTGAATTGAAATGGTCTGGGAATGTCAATGAAGCATTTCCCTTCGACCCACCACATTTCAGTTCAACTTTCAGTCATTTTGACAAAAGCGAGCAAAGGATCCCCAGAACTGTCCGCAGGAAGAGGAGGGCCAGAAAGCGGTGGTGCCACTCTTTTAAGTTTTAAGTCAGTGTTAGGGCCCTCACCTGCGATGTGGGAGACCCCTGTTCAGTTCAATGGCTGCTCATTGTCATTACGAGTGACCTGCCATGGATCAGTCAGGCCTCTGCCCAAGTGGGATTTTCTGCCACTTGAGGGGGAAAGCCTGCTTTCAGGAAACCCAGGGGCTGTTCCATTCATTTAAGGAGAAACTGATAAAAAGATACGGGTGCCTGAGGCATCTCTTGTGGAAAATATAAGGCCTGCAGATCTTCATCCCTTTATCTTAGTAGGTATTGGCCATTTCCTCGCAGTCCACCATCTCCCACTCTCCGCCACTAACTGCAAGGCTGTGACATGGCTGCCACAGTGCACTCAGCTGATGAGGTGAGGTATTTAGCCACACGTTTCCAGTACAAGAGGTAAATCTGAGTGCAGCTGTTTTTATCAGCTGGTTTTCTGTGCCGCTGACCTTCCTCTGGACCTTAGTGGATGGAATGTGACACCAGTGAATTGGACTGGGGTAGAATTACAGATTGAAGAGTTAGAGATGAGGTGAGGCCCTTCTCCAGAGGCAGTTGGAACCAGTGCGCAGTGTAGCCAGAGTTCCGTTTTTTACATGGCTGCCTTTTTTAATGCTTTTCTTAAGATAAAAGAGGCCCTGATTTGGAATGTGTGCTAAAAGATTCATGAGTGTTACACATCTTGAATAATTCTACCTGTAGAAGCCCCTTCATTGTACTTTCTTTTCATGTTATAGAGAACATTTGAAGACTACAAGGTTGACAAAAGGAAAGTCTCTGAAGTGATGTTTGAAATCATTTCACAAGAATTAATTGACAAGCTTCCCAGGCTGGGGTTATGGGGAGTGTTGAGGGATTATAGTGGGGAAATAGGTTGTTTTGTAAGTAGGAAGCATTGCCTGTGGGGGGGGGGGGGCGAGGTTGGGAGTGGGGGAAGGGCAAGTGGGAAATTAATTTGATTTTTTGACAGTGATTCAGAAGCAGTATTTCAAAAAGCCAGTTTGAAGGCTCTGGTCTCGGGATTCGTTGTGCTGTGCTTGTGGCCACCACTAAATATGTCACAATCCTGAGATCATTGCTGTTTTTCAGTAAAACCAAGTATGAAGCTTTTTCAGATACTTGAGTGTATGGCATCTTTTAAGCGTCGTTTGGCTAGGAAAAGGAACCTGTCAATTGGAAACGTCCATGGGGCTGTTTGAACAGAGGCAGACGGTGGGGTCGGGACAGAAAGTCTGCAAGTTTGGGACTAGCAGTCACACAAATACTATTCTGAAGTCAGGAAATGGTATTTAACAAATAAAAATCTAGGTAAAACCAAATATTTCTTAACTAGAAGCGGCTCTTAGTATTGCCCTGGCTACATGGTAATTTAGGAAAGCAGTGGATAGAGGAGATCTCCCTAATGGAGTTGACATTCAATATCGAATGGATGGGCGGCTCTTTAATCTTCGACGTCTCCGCTTGAAATCTAAAGTCTTCAGGGCGTCCATTACTGATCTTCAGTATGCTGATGATTGTGTCATCCTTGCGCACACAGAATGACCTTCAGTCCATACTGGATTTTTTTGCACAAGCTTACCTAGGTTGACCAGATAGCAAGTGTGAAAAATCAGGACAGGGGGTAGGCACCTATATAAGAAAAAGCCCCAAATATTGGGACTGTCCCTATAAAATCGGGACATCTGGTCACCCTAAGCTTACCAAAGCCTAGGACTCTCACTCAGTATTGAAAAGACTAAAGTGCTTTATCAACCTGCTTCAGGCCTTGCACATGACCCACCACAAATCACCATCGAGGGTCAGACTTTGGAGACAGTTGAGCAGTTTTGCTACCTCGGTAGCCAACTTTCTCAGCATGCAAAAATCGAGAGTGAGATCCAGCACCGGATCCAGTGCGCAAGTGTTTCCTTTGGGAAATTGCTCCGATGCGTTTTCATGGGCCGTGACCTATGGCAGGACACCAAGATCCAGGTCTACAAGACAATTGTTGTTCCTACACTCCTATGGATACGAAACCTGGGTGACCTATCGACAGCACCTCAAGAGTCTGGAGACGTATCATGAACGATGCCTCCGGAAAATCCTTCGCATCAAGTGGCAAGATCGCCACACTAACGCCAGCATCCTCGCTGAAGCCAATGTCACCAGCATTGAAGCAATGATCCTCATGCACCAACTTCGCTGGGCTGGACACTATGTGCGGATGCCAGACTCTCGCCTCTCAAAACAAGCCCTCTACTCTCAGCTCACCCCTGGTCAGAGATCCCGTGGTGATCAGAGGAAATGCTACAAAGACACACTGAAAGAGTATCTTAAGAAAATTGATGTGGACATCACAAGCTGGGAGTAGCAAGCCACCCAATGGCGCCATATCCTCCATCAGGCAGTGGCCCGCTTGGAGGAGAAGCGCTTTGCCCTCTAAGCTGAAAAGAGAGAGAGAAGGAAGGAAAAAGAAAGCACTTTCTCCCAGCAGGCCGCTGGCCTGCCACGAAATGTCGGCACCTACTGCAGGCGGATTTGTGGTTCCAGGATCTGACTCCTGAGTCATCTCAGGACCCATATGTAAATCCGTGGTAGAGATCGTCTTCGAATTGAGGGATCGCCAATCAATCAATCGGATAAAGGAGAGTGGTGGTTGTAGTCTAGCCCACCGACCTGTCACTGCCACATCATATGCAAACTCAGGGCTAATTTGCCCTCCGCTTGCATTCCTAAGCTTCTATAGGCCATTTTCCTATCAGGCAAAACAGGGTCTCTTGCATCCCGAGTGCAAGTGGGTATTCTCTGGTGGGTCTCTGTGGTCAGTTTAAAACTTCCTAACCAGCTCTAAATCTCACGTCTTCCCATCCTCCCACCCAGAGTCCTCAGCCAAGCTCCATTCTTTTCTCATTTCCCCAGGCAGATCTCTACCAGCCAAATTCTAAGCTTATTTTACTAGGAGTCCATGAATACTTAAGGCAAGCCTACCAAGGCCTAAAATGTGTACAAACAGGAGACATGTACATGTGGTCCTTCAGCCATCAGCTTTTTAAGACATGAACCAGTGAAGTTTGGGAGACTCTAGGTTTCAGCATCCCCTTCCATGGAGGAGGAGGAGAAAGCTGGACTCAGGGAATTTGGTCACGTCTCTAGAAAGGAGAGAGTATGTGGGGAAAAGCCAGTGACTCAGCTCTGTCTATGTGTGCACTGTCTGCTCTGCCTCTCTTTCTCTCTCACTATTTTAAGATTTTATACTGCTGCCCATCACCATGGTGTCTGTAAAATCAATAGCACTAAGAAAGTCCCTAGTGAACTCCTGCAGTCTTTGGAACATCTCCCTTTACTGGGCCAGAGCTCTGCTCTGGATAGGTTTTTATTAGGGCTGTCAATTAATCACAGTTAATTCATGTGATTAACTCCAAAAAATTAATCACGATTGAAAAAATTAATCGTGGTTAATCGCACTTATAACAATAGAATACCAATTTAAATTTATTAAATATTTTTGGATTTTTTGACATTTTCAATATTGATTTCAATTACAACACAGATTACAAATATATGCACTGTAAAAATTATAAACAAAAGAAATATAATGTTTCCATTCACCTCATACAAGTACTGAAGTGAAGTCTCTTTATCATGAAAGTGTAACTTACAAATGCAGATTTTTTTGGGGTTACATAACTGAACTCAAAAACAAAACAGTGTAAAACTTTCGAGCCTACAAGTCCACCCAGTCCTACTTCTTATTCTGCCAATCACTAAGACAAACAGGTTTGTTTATATTGAGGGGAGATATTGCTGCCTACTTCTTATTTACAATGTCACCTGGAAGTGAGAACAGGCATTCACATGGCACTTTTGTAGCTGGCATTGCAAGGTATTTACATGCCAGACATGCTAAACATTTGTATGGCCCTTAATGTTTTGGCCACCATTCCAGAGGACATACTTCCATGCTGATGATGCTCGTTAAAAAGATGTGTCAATTAAATTTGTGACTGTACTCCAGGGGTCGGCAACGTTTGGCACGCGGCTCGCCAGGGTAAGCACCCTGGCGGGCCGGGCCAGTTTATTTACCTGCTGACGCGGCAGGTTTGGCCGATCGCGGCCCCCACTGGCCGCGGTTCGCCGTCCCAGGCCAATGGGGGCGGCAGGAAGCCGCGGCCAGCACATCCCTCGCCCGCGCCGCTTCCCGCCGCCCCCATTGGCCCGGGACGGTGAACCGCGGCTAGTGGGGGCCGCGATCAGCCGAACCTGCCGTGTCAGCAGGTAAATAAACTGGCCCAGCCCGCCAGGGTGCTTACCCTGGTGAGCCACGTGCCAAACATTGCCAACCCCTGCTGTACTCCTTGGGGGGAGAAATGTATGTCTCCTGCTCTGTTTTACCCACATTCTGCTTATATTTCATGTTATAGCAGTCTCGGATGATGACCCAGCACATGTTCGTTTTAAGAACATTTTCACAGCAGATTTGACAAAACACAAAGAAGATACCGATGTGCGGTTTCTAAAAATAGCTACAGCACTCGACCCAAGGTTTAAGAATCTGAAATGCCGTCCAAAATCTGAGAGGGACGAGGTGTGGAGCATGCTTTTAGAAGTCTTAAAAGAGCCACACTCTGATGCGGAAACTACAGAACCCAAACTACCAAAAAAGAAAATCAGCCTTCTGCTGGTGACATCTGACTCAGCTGATGAAAGTGAACATGCATTGGTCTGCACTGCTTTTGA